>NC_140975.1:25470860-25833360 GCF_056783735.1 Eptatretus burgeri | reverse complement strand
TATATATATATATATATATATATATATATATATATATATATATATATATATATATATATATATATATATATATATATATATATATATATATATATATATCTGGATATATATATATATATCTGGATATATATATATATATATATATATATATATATATATATATATATATATATATATATATATATATATATATATATATATCTGGATATATATATATATATATATATATATATATATATATATCTGGATATATATATATATATATATATATATATATATATATATATATATATATATATATATATATATATATATATATATATATATCTGGATATATATATATATATATCTGATATATATATATATATATATATATATATATATATATATATATATATATATATATATCTGGATATATATATATATATATCTGGATATATATATATATATATATATATATATATATATATATATATATATATATATATATCTGGATATATATATATATATATATATATATATATATATATCCAGTATATATATATATATATATATATATATATATATATATATATATATATATATATATCCAATATATATATCTGGATATATATATATATCTGATATATATATATATATATATCTGGATATATATATATATATATATATATATATATATATATATATATATATATATATATATATATATATATATATATATATATATATATATCTGGATATATATATATATATATATATATATATATATATATATATATATATATATATATATATCTGGATATATATATATATATATATATATATATATATATATATATATATATATCTGGATATCTGGATATATATATATATATATATATATATATATATATATATATATATCTGGATATATATATATATATATCTGGATATATATATATATATATATATATATATATATATATATATATATATCTGGATATATATATCTGGATATATATATCTGGATATATATATCTGGATATATATATATATATATATATATATATATATATAACTGGATATATATCTATATATATATATATATATATATATATATATATATATATCTGGATATATATATATATATATATATATATATATAAATATATATATATATATATATCTGGATATATATATATATATATATATATATATATATATATATATATATATATCTGGATATATATATATATATATATATATATATATATATATATATATATATATATCTGGATATATATATATATATATATATATCTGATATATATATATATATATATATATATATATCTGGATATATATATATATATATATATATATATATATATATATATATATATATATATATCTGGATATATATATATATATATATATATCTGGATATATATATATATATATATATATATATATATATATATATATATATATATATATATATCTGGATATATATATATATATATCTGGATATATATATATATATCTGGATATATATATATATATATATATATCTGGATATATATATATATATATATATATATATATATCTGGATATATATATATATATATCTGGATATATATATATATATATATATATATATATATATATATATATATATATATATATATATATATATATATATATATATATATATATATATATATATATATATATATATATCTGGATATATATATATATATATATATATATATATATATATATATATATATATATATATATATATATATATATATATATATATATATATATATATATATATATATATATATATATATATATATATATATATCTATATATATATATATATATATATATATATATATATATATATATATATATATATATATATATATATATATATATATATATATATATATATATATATCTGGATATATATATATATATATATATATATATCTGGATATATATATATATATATATATATATATATATATATATATATATATATATATATATATATATATATATATCTGGATATATATATATATATATATATATATATAGATATATATATATATATATATCTTCTTCTTCTCCTTTCGGCTGCTCCCGTTAGGGGTCGCCACACAGCGGATCATCCGATCCGCATTGTGATTTGGCACATGTTTTACGCCGGATGCCCTTCCTGACGCAACCCTGGTCGCCTCTTACGACACAGGGATATGGTACACCTATTTTAACCGGGGTATACACCGGCCCAGTACACTGGTACTCATTTCGCCGACCTCGGAAGGATGACAGGCTGAGTCAACCCCCTGGTGAATTAATTCAGTGGCCCAACGGGGCTTGAACTCAGGACCTCTTGGATCCCAAGCCGCTGCCCTAACCACTGCGCCAACACACCAGGCTATATGTATGTATATATATATATATACATATATATATATATATACATATATATATCTGGATATATATATATATAGATATATATATATATATATATATATATATATATATATATATATATATATATATATATATATATATATATATATATATATATATATATAGATATATATATATATATATATATATATATATATATATATATATATATATATATATATATATATATATATATATATATATATATATATATATATATATATATATATATATATATATATATATATATATATATATATATATATATATATATATATATATATATATATATATATATATATATATATATATATATATATATATATATATATATATATATATATATATATATATATATATATATATATATATATATATATATATATATATATATATATATATATATATATATATATATATATATATATATATATATATATATATATATATATATATATATATATATATATATATATATATATATATATATATATATATATATATATATATATATATATATATATATATATATATATATATATATATCTGATATATATATATATATATATATAAAGATATATATATATATATATATATATATATATATATATATATATATATATATCTGGATATATATATATATATATATATAAAGATATATATATATATATATATATATATATATATATATATATATATATATATATCTGGATATATATATATATATATAAAGATATATATATATATATATATATATATATATATATATATATATATATATATATATATATATATATATATATATATATATATATATATATATATATATATATATATATATATATATATATATATATATATATATATATATATATATATATATATATATATATATATCTGGATATATATATATATATATATATATATATATATATATATATATATATATATATATATATATATATATATATATATATATATATATATATATATATATATCTGGATATATATATATATATATATATATATATATATCTGGATATATATATATATATATATATATATATATATATATATATCTGATATATATATATATATATATATATATATATATATATATCTGGATATATATATATATATATATATATATATATATATATATCTGGATATATATATATATATATATATATATATATATATATATCTGGATATATATATATATATATATATATATATATATATATATATATATATATATCTGGATATATATATATATATATATATATATATATATATATATATATATATATATATATATATATATATATATATATATCTGGATATATATATATATATATATATATATATATATATATATCTGGATATATATATATATATATATATATATATATATATATATATATATATATATATATATATATATATATATATATATATATATATATATATATATATATATATATATATATATATATATATATATATATATATATATATATATATATATATATATATATATATATATATATATATATATATATATATATATATATATATATATATATATATATATATATATATATATATATATATATATATATATATATATATATATATATATATATATATATATATATATATATATATATATATATATATATATATATATATATATATATATATATATCTGGATATATATAGATATATATATATATATATATATATATATATATATATATATATATATATATATATATATATATATATATCTGATATATATATATATATATATATATATATATATATATATATATATATATATATATATATATATATATATATATATATATATCTGGATATATATATATATATATATATATATATATATATATATATATATATATATATATATATATATATATATATATATATATATATATATATATATATATATATATATATATATATATATATATATATATATATATATATATATATATATATATATATATATATATATATATATATATATATATATATATATATATACTATATATATATATATATATATATATATATATATATATATATATATATATATATATATATATATATATATATATATATATATATATATATATATATATATATATATATATATATATATATATATATATATATATATATATATATATATATATATATATACTGGATATATATATATATATATATATATATATATATATATATACTGATATATATATATATATATATATATATATATATATATATATACTGATATATATATATATATATATATATATATATATATATATATACTGGATATATATATATATATATATATATATATATATATATATATATATATATATATATATATATATATATATATATATATATATATATATATATATATATATATATATCTGATATATATATATATATATATATATATATATATATATATATATATATATATATATATATATATATATATATATATATATATATATATATATCTGGATATATATATATATATATATATATATATATATATATATATATATATATATATATATATATATATATATATATATATATATATATATATATATATATATATATATATATATATATATATATATATATATATATATATATATATCTGGATATATATATATCTGGATATATATATATATATATATATATATATATATATATATATATATATATATATATATATATATATATATATATATATATATATATATATATATATATATATATATATATATATATATATATATATATATATATATATATATATATATATATATATATATATATATATATATATATATATATATATATATATATATATATATATATATATATATCTGATATATATATATATATATATATATATATATATATATATCTGGATATATATATATATATATCTGATATATATATATATATATATATATATATATATATATATATATATATATATATATATATCTGGATATATATATATATATATATATATATATATATATATATATATATATATATATATATATATATATATATATATCTGATATATATATATATATATATATATATATATATATATATATATATATATATATCTGGATATATATATATATATATATATATATATATATATATATATATATATATATATATCTGATATATATATCTGGATATATATATCTGATATATATATATATATATATATATATATATATATATATATATATATCTGGATATATATATATATATATATATATATATATATATATATATATATATATATATATATATATATATATATATATCTGGATATACTGGATATATATATATACTGGATATATATATATATATATATATATATATATATATATATATATATATATATATATATATATATATATATATATATATATATATATATATATATATATATATATATATATATATATATATATATATATATATATATATATATACTGGATATATATATATATATATATATATATATATATACTGGATATATATATATACTGGATATATATATATATATATATATACTGGATATATATATATACTGGATATATATATATATATACTGGATATATATATATATACTGGATATATATATATATATATATATATATATATATATATATATATATATATATATATATATACTGGATATATATATATATATATATATATATATATATATATATATATATATATATATATATATATATATATATATATATATATATATATATATATATATATATATATATATATATATATATATATATATATATACATATATATATACTGGATATACATATATATATACTGGATATACATATATATATATATACTGGATATATACATATATATACTGGATATATACATATATATATACTGGATATACATATATATATATATATACTGGATATATATATATATATATACTGGATATATATATACTGGATATATATATATATATATTGATATATATATATATATATATATATATATATATATATATATATATATATATATATATATATACTGGATATATATATATATATACTGATATATATATATATATACTGATATATATATATATATATATATATATATATATATATATATATATATATATATATATATATATATATATATATATATATATATATATATATATATATATATATACTGATATATATATATATATATATATATATATATATATATATATATATATACTGGATATATATATATATATATATACTGGATATATATATATATATATATATATATATATACTGATATATATATATATATATATACTGGATATATATATATATATATATATATATATATATATATACTGGATATATATATATATATATACTGGATATATATATATATATATATATATATATATATATACTGGATATATATATATATATATATATATATATATATATATATATATACTGATATATATATATATATATATATATATATATATATATATATATACTGATATATATATATATATATATATATATATATATATATATATATCTGGATATATATATATATATATATATATATATATACTGATATATATATATATATATATATATATATATATATATATATCTGGATATATATATATATATATATATATATATATACTGGATATATATATATATATATATATATATATATATATATATCTGGATATATATATCTGGATATATATATATATATATATATATATATATATATATATATATATATATATCTGGATATATATATATATATATATATATATATATATATATATATATATATATATATATATATCTGGATATATATATCTGGATATATATATATATATATATATATATATATATATATATATATATATATCTGAATATATATATATATATATATATATATATATATATATATATATATATAGATATATCTGGATATATATATATATATATATATATATATATATATATATATATATATATATATATATATATATATATATATCTGAATATATATATATATATATATATATATATATATATATATATATATAGATATATCTGGATATATATATATATATATATATATATATATATATATATATATAGATATATCTGGATATATATATATATATATATATATATATATATATATATATATATATATATATATATATATATCTGGATATATATATATATATATATATATATATATATATATATATATATATATATATATATCTGATATATATATATATATATATATATATATATATATATATATATATATATATATATATCTGGATATATATATATATATCTGGATATATATATATATATCTGGATATATATATATATATATATATATCTGGATATATATATATATATATATATATATATATATATATATATATATCTGGATATATATATATATATATATATATATATATATATATCTGGATATATATATATATATATATATATATATATATATATATATATATATATATATATATATATCTGGATATATATATATATATATATATATATATATATATATATATATATATATATATATATATATATATATATATATATATCTGGATATATATATATATATATATATATATATATATATATATATATATATCTGATATATATATATATATATATATCTGGATATATATATATATATATATATATATATATACTGGATATATATATATATATATATATATATATATATATATATATATATATATATATATATATATATATACTGATATATATATATATATATATATATATATATATATATATATATATATATATATACTGGATATATATATATATATATATACTGGATATATATATATATATATATATATATATATATATATATATATATATATATATATATATATATATATATATATATACTGGATATATATATATATATATATATCCAGTATATATATATATATATATATATATATATATATATATATATATATATATATATATATATATATATATATATATCCAGTATATATATATATATATATATATATATATATATATATATATATATATATATATATATATCCAGCATATATATATATATATATATATATATATATATATATATATATATATATATATATATATATATATATATATATATATATATATATATATCCAGTATATATATATATATATATCCAGTATATATATATATATATATCCAGTATATATATATATATATATCCAGTATATATATATATATATATCCAGTATATATATATATATATATATCCAGTATATATATATATATATATATATATCCAGTATATATATATATATATATATATATCCAGTATATATATATATATATATATATATACTGGATATATATATATATATATATATATATATATATATATATATATACTGGATATATATATATATATATATATATATATATATATATATATACTGGATATATACTGGATATATATATATATATACTGGATATATATATATATATATATATATATATATACTGGATATATATATATATATATATATATATATATATATATATATATACTGGATATATACTGGATATATATATATATATATATATATATATATATATATATATATATATATATATATATATATATATATATATATATATATATATATATATACTGGATATATATATATATATATATATATATATATATATATATATATATATATATATATATATATATATATATATATATATATATATATATATATATATACTGGATATATATATATATATATATATATATATATATATATATATATATATATATATATATATATATATATATATATATATATATATATATATATATATATATACTGGATATATATATATATATATATATATATATATATATACTGGATATATATATATATATATATATATATATATATATATATATATATATATATATATACTGGATATATATATATATATATATATATATATATACTGGATATATATATATATATATATATACTGGATATATATATATACTGGATATATATATATATATATATATATATATATATATATATACTGGATATATATATATATATATATATATATATATATACTGGATATATATATATATATATATATATATATACTGGATATATATATATATATATATCTGGATATATATATATATATATATATCTGGATATATATATATATATGAGCACCAGTTGTACTGGGCCCGGTGTATGCCCCGGTTAGAATAGGTGTACCATATCCCTGTGTGTCGTAAGAGGCGACCAGGGTTGCGTCAGGAAGGGCATCCGGCGTAAAAAACCTATGCCAAATCATTATGCGGACAACAAAACGAATTTCCATACCGGATCGGTCGAGGCCCGGGTTACCAACGACCGCCACCGGTACCGGTGGTCAGCAGGGTACCAGTGGAAATTGTGCTACTGCTGGGCGAAGGAGGAGAAGGAGACGGGGAAGGCGAGTCCGGAGGCAGTGGGAGAGGGGGAAGGGTAGAAGTGTGGAGGTGAGAGTTGGAACTCTGAATGTTGGGACGATGACTGGCAAAGGGCGAGAGTTGGCTGATATGATGGAGAGAAGAAAGGTGGACATACTGTGTGTACAAGAGACCAAGTGGATGGGGAGTAAGGCGAGGAGCATTGGAGGTGGTTTCAAACTGTTCTACCATGGTGTGGATGGGAGGAGAAATGGTGTCGGGATAATCCTGAAGGAAGATCATGTCAAGAGGGTATTGGAGGTGAGGAGGGTGTCTGACCGAGTGATGAGTGTGAAGTTGGAAATTGAAGGGGTGATGATGAATGTCATCAGTGCATATGCCCCACATATGGGGTGTGAGATGGAATATAAAGAAGATTTCTGGAGTGAGTTAGATGAAGTGGTGGAGAGTGTATCCAAGGATGAAAGAGTGGTGATTGGAGCAGATTTCAATGGACATGTTGGGGAAGGGAATAAAGAGGATGAGGAGGTGATGGGGAGGTACGGTCTCAACAAGAGAAATGTGGAAGGGCAAATGGTGGTAGAGTTTGCAAAAAGAATGGAAATGGCAGTGGTAAACACGTATTTCAAGAAGAAGGAGGAACACAGGGTGACATACAAGAGTGGAGGAAAGTGCACACAGGTGGATTACATCTTAAGTAGGAGATGCAACCTGAAAGAGATTAGTGACTGTAAGGTTGTGGCAGGGGAGAGTGTAGCTCGACAGCATCGATTGGTGGTCTGTAGGATGACTTTCGAGGTGAGGTTGAGGAAGAGAGTGAGGGCTGAACCAAGGACCAGATGGTGGAAGCTGAAGGAGGAAGACTGTTGCGTGAAATTTAGGGAGGAGGTGAGACAGGCGCTGGATGGTGGTAAAGATGGGTGGGATGATTGGGCAACGACAGCAGAAGTTGTGAGGGAGATAGCTCGGAAGGTACTTGGTGTGACATCTGGACAGAGGAAGGAAGATAAGGAGACTTGGTGGTGGAATGAGGAAGTACAGGAAAGTATAAGGAAGAAGGGGTTGGCTAAAAAGAAGTGGGATAGTCAGAGAGATGAAGAAAGTCGGCAGGAGTATAAGGAGTGGCGTCGAAAAGCAAAAAGAGAGGTGGCAAAGGCCAAGGAAAAGGCATATGACGAGCTGTATGAGAAGCTGGATACAAAAGAAGGGGAAAAGGATTTATACCGATTGGCAAGACAGAGGGACCGAGCTGGGAAGGATGTGCTGCAGGTTCGGGTGATAAAGGACGCAAATGGGAATGTGCTGACGAGTGAGGAGAGTGTGTTGAGAAGGTGGATGGAGTACTTTGAGGAGCTGATGAATGAAGAAAATGAGAGAGAGAGAAGGTTGGAAGAGGTGGAGATAGTGAATCTGGAAGTGGGGTGGATCAGTAAGGATGAAGTGAGGACTGCTATGAAGAAGATGAAAAGTGGAAAGGCGGTTGGCCCAGATGGTATACCAGTGGAGGCATGGAAGTGCTTAGGAGAGATGGCAGTGGGGTTGTTAACCAGATTGTTTAATAAAGTCTTGGAAAGTGAGAGGATGCCGGAGGAGTAGAGATTAAGTGTACTGATTCCGATTTTCAAGAATAAGGGTGATGTGCAGAGCTGTGGAAATTACAGAGGGATAAAGTTGTTAAGCCACACCATGAAGTTGTGGGAAAGAGTAGTGGAAGCTCGGTTGAGAGGAGAGGTGACGATCTGTGAGCAGCAATATGGGTTTATGCCAGGAAAGAGCACCACTGATGCGATGTTTGCTTTAAGAATGTTGATGGAGAAGTATAGGGAAGGCCAGAAAGAGTTACATTGTGTGTTTGTGGATTTAGAGAAAGCTTATGATAGGGTGCCAAGAGAGGAGTTGTGGCATTGTATGAGGAAGTCGGGAGTGGTGGAGAAGTATGTGAGGATCGTGCAGGATATGTATGAGGACAGTGTGACAGCGGTGAGGTGTGCGGTAGGAATGACGGACCGGTTTAAGGTTAAAGTGGGATTGCACCAAGGATCGACTCTGAGCCCTTTCCTGTTTGCAATGGTGATGGACAGGTTGACGGACGAGATCAGACTGGAGTTCTCCATGGACCATGATGTTCGCGGATGACATCATGATCTGTAGGGAGAGTAGGGAGCAGGCTGAATCGAGCCTTGAGAGGTGGAGGTACGCACTGGAGAGAAGGGGAATGTTAGTCAGTAGGAGTAAGACGAAGTACATGTGCGTAAATGAGAGGGAGGGTGGTGGTATGGTGCAGTTGCAAGGAGTTGAGGTGGGGAAGGTGGATCGGTTTAAATACTTGGGATCAACTGTCCAAAGTAACGGAGAGTGTGGGAGAGAAGTGAAAAAGAGAGTGCAGGCAGGATGGAGTGGGTGGAGAAGAGTTGCAGGAGTGATTTGTGACAGAAGGGTAGCTGCAAGAGTGAAGGGGAAAGTATACAAGACGGTAGTGAGACCAGCTATGTTGTATGGTTTGGAGGCGGTGGCACTAACAAAAAGACAGGAAGCGGAGCTGGAGGTGGCAGAGTTAAAGATGCTGCGATTCTCGTTGGGAGTGACGAGGATGGACAGGATAAGAAATGAGTGTATTAGAGGGACAGCGCAGGTAGGACGGTTTGGAGACAAAGTGAGAGAGGCGAGATTGAGATGGTTTGGACATGTGCACAGGAGGGAAACGGAGTATATCGGGAGAAGGATGTTGAAGATGGAGCCGCCAGGCAGGAGGAGAAGAGGAAGGCCAAAGAAGAGGTTCATGGATGCGGTGAGGGCGGACATGCGGGTGGTTGGAGTGTCAATGGAAGATGTGGAGGATAGAGCAAAATGGAGACAGTTGGTCCGCTGTGGCGACACTTAGCGGGAGCAAGACAAAAGAAGAAGAAGAAGAAGATATATATATATATATATATATATATATATATATATATATATATATATATATATATATATATATATATATATATATATATATATATATACATATATATATATATATATATATATATATACTGATATATATATATATATATATATATATATATATATATATATATATATATATATATATATATATATACTGATATATATATATATATATATATACTGGATATATATATATATATATATATATATATATATATATATATATATATATATATATATATATATATATATATATACTGGATATATATATATATATATATATATATACTGGATATATATATATATATATATATACTGGATATATATATATATATATACTGGATATATATATATATACTGGATATATATATATATATATACTGGATATATATATATATATATATATATATATATATATATATATATATATATATATATATATATATATATATATACTATACTATATATATATATATATATATATATATATATATATATATACTGATATATATATATATATATATATATATATATATATATATATATATACTGGATATATATATATATATATATATATATATATATATATATATATATATATATATATATATATATATATATACTGGATATATATATATATATATATATATATATATATATATATATATATATATATATATATATACTGGATATATATATATATATATATATATATATATATATATATATATATATATATACTGGATATATATATATATATATATATATATATATATATATATATATATATATACTGATATATATATATATATATATATATATATATATATATATATATATATATATATATACTGGATATATATATATATATATATATATACTGGATATATATATATATATATATATATATATATATATATACTGGATATATATATATATATATATATATATATATATATATATATATATATATATATATACTGGATATATATATATATATATATATATATATATATATATATATATATATACTGGATATATATATATATATATATATATATATATATATATATATATATATATATATATATACTGGATATATATATATATATATATATATATATATATATATATATATCCAGTATATATATGTATATATATGTATATATATATATATATATATATATATATATATATATATATATATATATATATATATACTGGATATATATATATATATATATACTGGATATATATATATATATATATATACTGGATATATATATATATATATATATATATATATATATATATATATATATATATATATATATCCAGTATATATATATATCCAGTATATATATATATCCAGTATATATATATATCCAGTATATATATATATATATATATATATATATATATATATCCAGTATATATATATATATATATATATATATATATATATATATATATATATATATATATATATATATATATATATATATATATATATATCCAGTATATATATATATATATATATATATATATATATATATATATATATATATATATATATATATATATCCAGTATATATATATATATATATATATATATATATATATATATATCCAGTATATATATATATATATATATATATATATATATATATATATATATATATATATATATATATATATATATCCAGTATATATATATATATATATATCCAGTATATATATATATATATATATATATATATATATATATATATATATATATATATATATATATATATATATATATATATATCCAGTATATATATATATATCCAGTATATATATATATATATATATATATATATATATATATATATATATATCCAGTATATATATATATATATATATATATATATATATATATATATATATATATATATATATATATATCCAGTATATATATATATATATATATATATATATATATATATATATATATATATATATATATATATATATATATATCCAGTATATATATATCCAGTATATATATATATATATATATATATATATATATATATATATATATATATATATATATATATATATATATATATATATATATACTGGATATATATATACTGACTGGACAGATTTTTGAATTTCCGTCCCGTTTGGCCGCCACGTAACCTGGAAGATGGTCAAAAACACCTCCCGGTACAAAGAAAACTTTTTTACTTCCGATCTTGATGAAATTTGGTATGTGGGTCGAGGTCGATGAGTGATACCCAACAACATATTTTTCCTGGATTCGAGGTCAGGGTCAAGGTCACGAGGTCACGAAAGTTGTGAAAGTTGCCATTTTCAAAACCTATCTAGTCTGTCATTTTAGGAGATATCTGGCAACGGTTCATCGATTATGAGAGTAAAAAACGTTATAGAGATGACCGTCACCCCCACACGGGGGTAATTTTATTATTTTTAAGCTTTTGCTCTCTCCGGGATCAAATGCGGTGGTCCCCATGGATTCTAAAATCCCACCCCGATGCCGAATGGCGTGGGGATTCGCATACCACACTCCTAATCACCAAATGTTGATCAGGGTTCGAATCTCACTACCTGACAACAAACGTCGCGGGGTGGCCAGCCCAAGTTAACCCCCCCCCCACCCAACCTAAATTTGTGGTAGCCAGGCGGTTAACACCGACAACCTCCCGGGATGGCCGAGCAGTTCCTTATTAAGAGGAGGCGGACACGTTGATCGATGGTGACTCCAACACGTGCTCGAAGGGCATGGCGGAGGGCACAATAGCGGACAGGCAGAGGAGTATTGGGAATGGATGGGTTACACAGGGGGGTTAATTCGCAAACCCACGACAATTCCATTAATAGTTTATTCAAAATAACCACATTTAATGCACATACACAAATATTTACAAAGACAAAAATGTAAAAGGAAATAATGATACTAATAAATAAATAACTCCGGGCAAAGCCTCGCACACCACATGGACGCAAACACAGACAAAGGGTGACAAAATGAAAACAAAAGTGCCATTGTGTAGTAGTTGAGGACAGTGACAGAGGCAGCCATGGTCCAGGCATAAGCGAGACTGCAGGGCAGAGGAAAATAAATACAGAGAGAGCATGTGATATATAGAGAGAGTGTCACTGTGGTCCCAACTATTTAAGAGTCCAAGCAAAGTGTTCATTTTCTACTCTTGTAGGAAATGTTCAAGTATGGTTTTGACCTTTTGTGGAGTTACATCATTTTGCAGTCCAGCTTTGCCCTTTATGAAGCCTGGTGATGCAAGTAATCACTGCAGTTTCCATTGAAATAGATTCAGTCCTAACAACATTGTAATTGAATGTGTCCTGCTTGTGAGCAAAGTTGTGTATCGTATTCCCCACCGAGACCGATATCTACATATCACATAGTCCAAATGGTGAAATTTATGACCTCATATTGCCTTCATCCTACTCTGCAAGTGTGAAATATACCTCCTTTTACTTCCATTTCTTCCAAAGCTCGTTTATTTCCCTGTTCTTCAGCATTCTTCACTCCCTCCCAACCTATTCCTCCCCCTTCCTTTTGTTTTCCCAAATTCATTTTTCTCAATCCAATACACTCCACCGTCTCTTGCATCTGTATAATATGTGAAGAGCCATAAGCAATCAATACCACTGGTGGTGCAGTTTTTATTGGAATCATTTGTCGTCACACGTGGTTTCTTTGTAAAGAATGTGTATGTGTATATATATATATATATATATATATATATATATATATATATATATATATATATATATATATATATATATATATACGGAATATAAATAACATCTCTATAAATGTGTTCAGAATTTGAATATTCTCTTGAAAAATGATTACATGCAAAAAGCTTCACATTTACCCAAGATTTCAGTCAATGATACAAGATTGTTTTTTTTTTTTAATAGAATTACATCGAACAAGGAATTATGTTTGAGGAGTCAATAATTATATATTATAGTCAGTTCAGATTAGCTCTGTGACTTGTTACAGGTACCATGTAACCTGCATTAACCTGTTCCATGGTCGGGTTGTTGGCGACGAAACCGTCTCCCCCACCAAGTTTCATGGTGAGGAGGGTGTTTGGATATGGACACCCAGCAAGGTGAAGAACAAAACCTGTCAAAGGGTGGAGGAGCTCCTTGTGAGCCAATGGCCATCCATATCTCGTGCCCAACTGTGTCTGCGGATATTCTCCTGCAGTTGGGTTACTTTTTTATTCGGTGGTTGGTGGCAGGATTTGCAATCCGGCCACTGTAAAACCCTTCATTCTGTAAAACATTCTGAAAGCATGAAAAAAATCTGAAAACCCACTCCGTGGGAGTACCTCCTGTGCTGCTTCCCTTCGCAGGGCAGCTCACCGGATGATGGGATTGGGGCAAAGCCTTCGGGACCCCCAATCTTTGAGGATAAGAGGAAAACCACGGGGTAACCTTCCCGGGTCAGATTGCAGTAGTGTGTGTCGGGATGATGCTGTGGTGTCGTCTACCAGACGGTGGTCTCCTTTGGTTAACCTGAGGTGGTCCATTCGGGCAGGTGCCTGGAATGTCCTATCCTTAAGGGAGGATGATCACCTGTCTCTGTTATCATCTAAGCTCAAGTGTATGGACATCAGTCTTGCAGCTCTCTCTGAGGTTCGGAGATCGGATAGTGGCGAGATCATGGTGGGTGGTTACACCTACTATTGTTCTGGTCGCTCTGATGGTTACCATGCCCAAAGAGTTGTAGCTGTGTCCAATAAGCTGACACCAATGAAAATTGAGGGAACACCGGTCAACGAGTGTATTATGAGACTAAGGATTCGTCACTCCTTGGGTGTCATTTCCCTGGTCTCTGTATATACTCCGACTGAGGCGAGTGATCTCACCATGAAGGATGCATTTTATGCCACGCTCGAGTCTGTGGTTGATCAGTGCCCCAGGCGAGATACTCTTCTAGTTTTGAGGGATTTCAATGCATCAAATGGAACTGATAGGGATGGTTATGAGAGGTGTGTTGGTCCCCATGGGTCTGGAACTGTGAACCAGAATAGCACTAATTTCCTTGACTTTGCAAGAAGTCATGGACTATGGGTGGCTGGTTGATTGTTTCAGCGCCCACAAGCTCATCGCTGGACTTGGTATTCCAACGCTGGTGGTGTGTAAATGGAGATTGACCATGTTCTCGTTGATGGGCGCTGGAGGATGATCCAGAACGGCAGGGTCTACTGGAGTGCTCCATTCCTCAATATTGACCACCGGCTTGTTGTAGCAACTCTTAAGTTGGAGCTTAAATCCAGGAGAATGGTACCATCCCAGCCTCGGCTGGATGTTGACAACCTCAAGGATGAGAGGGTAGGTGAGGAGTTTGCGAACAGGCTGAGTGGAGATTTGTGGGGGGGGGGGGTTGGGTGCTTTGTGGGATGCTGAAGAGTTGTGGAGTGCCTTCAAGACCAATGTCTTGGATGTTGTCGGTGTATGTCTTAGAACTCACCACATGGTGAAGAAGAATTTTGTTTCCCAAGGGACACTGGATACCATTGACAAGAGTCGCAGGGCCAGGCTGAACGGCAGAACTGAGCTGTTCAGGGAGCTGAGGTGTAAAACTGTATGTGCTCTAAGGGTGGACAAGGAGGCCGATGTGTGAGGAATCTGTGATGGTGTAGAGCATCACCTGTGGTCAAGTGATTCTCGTCCTGCTTACAGGGGAATTGCGTTCCTCCAAGCCCGTCCCTCGGTGTACTGCAGTTAGAGCAGAGGTTGGTGGGCTCTTGACAGAGGAAGACCCGCTACAAGTGAAGAGCCGCTGGGCTGGTTACTTTGATCGGCTGTACCAAGTGGATCCACCAGCTGTTGAGTTGGATGTCAGGGCTGTTACAATCCCTATTGCTGACCCTCCAATCAACTGTAGTCCACCTTCATTTGTGGAAACGCAGACTGCAGTGAACGAGTTGAAATGGGGTCAAACTCCAGATATCTGTGGCATCCACGCTGAACTTCTCAAGGCTGGTGGAAATGCTGTACTCGTGTTGTTGCACAGTTCTGTGCTCTGCCTGGAACACAAGCATCATCCCAACTGACTGGAAGAGGGGCCTTGTTGTCCCTCTCTGGAAAGGGAAGGGTGATTGCCAAGACTGCAACATCTACTTTGCTCATATAATTCTTGACAGGGTTCGCCACCATCTGCTTGAGCATCAGCGTCCAGAGCAGTCAGGCTTTACACCAAAGAGGTCAACGATTGACCGTATCCTTGCTCTTCCTGTCCTCAGCGAACGCAGGTGAGAGTTTCGGCAGGACCTGCTTGCAGCCTATGTTGATCTCTGTAAAGCCTTCGATTCAGTGCATCGGGATGCCCTCTGGAGGATTCTTTGTCTTCGTGGAGTGTCATCAAAACTGATCCATCTGATGTCTCAACTATGCTCTGGTACTGAGAGTGCTGTGAGATGTGGTGATACCATCTCTGACTTATTTCCAGTTGTTAATGGAGTTTGTCAGTTGTGTGTACTGGCCCCCTACACCTTTGAGCACTTGTATGGACTGGATTCTGCGGAGGATGTCGGAGAGATCAAGCTGTGGTGCATCGTTTGGGAATGTCAAGATCTCTGACCTTGATTTCGCTGATGATGCAGTCATATTTGCGGAGACTCGAGATATCCTTTTGGGGGCCCTCGAGGTGGTGAATGAGGAGTCGGAGCCGCTGTGATTATGGGTTTCCTGGATCAAAACTAAGATCCAGGCTTTCAATGACATATTGGATGCTGCTGTCCTGTCTGTGCCTGTTTGTGGTGAAGATGTTAGGTCACGGAGAGATTAACATAACTTGGCAGTGACATTCATGTCTCTGATTGCTATGAGCCAGAGGCCAACAGACATGTGGTCGGGCCTGGGGAGTCATGGATTCACTGGATCATGATGTGTGGCGCTGCCGGTACCTGTCACGGAAGACGAAAGTCCGAGTCTTCAGGTTCTCGGTGCTTCCAGTCTTGCTGTGTGGATGTGAGACTTGGACTCTGACCAGGGATCTGAGATGGAGCCTTAATTCCTTTGGTACCAGGTCTCTTCCGAGAATCCTTGGCTATCACTGGTCGGACTTTGTGGCCAACGAGCGGTTGCTGAGAGCGACTCAAATTAGATTTGATAGGGTTAGTGAGCATCAGCTGCATAGTCCGTGAGTGTCAGCTGCGTCTGTATGGACCTTTAGCTCATTTTCCTGATGCTGATCCTGCTCACCAGATTCCCTCAGCTTGGTAGCCTCATGAGTGGAGGAGGCCAATATGCCGACCACATGACTCGTGGTTGCAGCAGGTTGATCAGCATCTCAAGGGCATTGGTATTGGCCAGGCATCTGCCTGAAGGATGGCCAGACAGAGGCCCCTGGATTACCGGTGGAAAGTAGACACAGTGATGCACTGCTCCGGCACATGCTCCCATACCTGACCTGACCTGAGGCAATAATAGATGGAATCAATAGGAGGTTGATCAAGGTATGCTAACCGCCGTGGGAAGCAAGGAGAAGCTGCCCTTTCAGACATTAACCCTTCATTGGAGCAAAAGAGCTTCAGCAGAAAGCCTCGCTCTTCATTCTCTCTTGTTGAGTCCCTGATTTGTTAAACATAATCCTAAAATACCAGATTAGAGAGACAGAAACTGTTGAGAGTAAAACACCGAAAAGCACATCTAGAAAACCTGACGGCTTAGAAAGAAGAATTCCAAATCAAGCTTAGAAACCTGTTCCAGGTACTTCAGGAGGAAGAGGACACTGGCCTGGATACATGGAACAATTAGATAGTTGATTTCATTCAATAAAGTGTATTGAAGACAGCAGGTAAGGAAAGAAAGGAACAGGAATCCAAAATTTCAGATAACACCAAACAACTTATGGAAATGAAAAGAGATGGAATTGGAATTCAAAACGTGGATTACGTAGAAATATGTAAAACAATCAGGAAGAAGAGGAGAGAAGACATCAGGAAATATAACACTCAAAATATAAAGGAAATGATAGACAAGTCTGAAGACGACGATGGTTCACGAGCGCTATTTGACGATGTAGATTGTTTCAGAAGTCAAGGATGAGACAATGTGATAATGTTTGACCAAGTTATAAAAATGATCGACATGATGTGGTACGAGTGCCAGGTTATAAGCTGCAAAATGTCGAAAACCCGGTTTCGTTCAATAACTTAAAAAAATTTGACCTTTGCATAACCTTTAAAGGTCCCAAAACAATGTTGTGAACATTAAAATAAGGAAGCAGGATACGTGCTATAGCTTAATGGAGTTAGTTCGTCGAAGAAGGTCGAAAACCTGGTTCGATTCCCACAACTTTGAAAATTTGACCTTTGTGAACTTTAAAGGTCAAAGGTCAAGGATTATGACATTTGGTGCAAAAGTTCCTCTGGAACATTCCAGGAACAATACAACGTCATATAGGCAATATGGCATTTCACACTCCTCGGATTATCCATACTTTGATGAAATCAGCGTAAAAACAAACTTGAAGGGGGGGGCACGGGCAAGGTGTTCGAGATAGAGAAAAATGGTTTCAAGACTTTAGGTCGGGAATGACCTCAAGATTATGCATAAAAAATATTGTCATCCTTGCTCTCAAAGTTTGGGCGGTCGTCTGATTTTTATGTCAAAATTCGAAATTTTCTAAGTTCATGACCTTGTGACCTTGACCTGGTGACCTTGACCTTGGGACTAAAATGAAAAATCGATCTCCGTGGGGCTATGCAGGTGCCATTGGGCTAACCAAATACTGAAACCCCTGCCAGATTCGACAACCCCCTCAGAGAAGATGGATTTTTATGTCAAAATCGCAATTTTCTAAGTTCGTGAACTTGTGACCTTGACCTTGGGACGAAAATGAAAAATCGAGCTCCGTGGGGCTATGCAGGTGCCATTGGGCTAACCAAATACCAAAACCCCTGCCAGATGCGACAAACCCCCATGGAGAAAATGCAAATTGAAATCGGCTACCCCCTAAAAACACAATTCGCAATTTTCTAAGTTCGTGACCTTGTGGCCTTGACCTTGGGACGAAAATGGAAAATTGAGCTCTGTGGGACTATGCAGGTGCTATTGGGCTAACCAAATACCGAAACTCCTGCCAGATTCGACAAACCCCTCGGAGAAGAAATTTTTTTATGTCAAAATCGCAATTTTCTAAGTTCATGATCTTGTGACCTTGACCTTGGGACGAAAATGAAAAATCGAGCTCCGTGGGGCTATGCAGGTGCCATTGGGCTAACCAAATACTGAAACCCCTGTCAGATTCGACAAAACCCCGAGGAGAAGATGCAAATTGAAATCGGCTACCCCCTAAAAACACGTTTTTTTTGGCGTGGCTCCGCCCATAATGGGCGCACCATGCCCATTTTCAGGAAAACACAACTAGATCATGATACAAACCTCCCACCAAAATTTCATCAGGATCGGATCAAAACCCACGGAGCTATGCTCGGGACAGAAAGATAGACAGACACAGACATAGGCAGACAGACAGACAGACAGACAGACACACAACAATAACGAATATAGTGGTCACATATTTTTCGTGAAAATATTTTTTCGTGAACCAATTATATTTTTTCGTGAACCAAAAACAACAGAAGCCTGAAGAAAACAAACAAAAATATGATACGATGGCAAACAAAACATCATAACACGCTTGATAAAAATGGACATTAAATTGGAGATCAAGCCAAAATACGACAACGAATGGAAGACTATTATGAACAGCTTTAGCACAGTGACAATGGGGGTTGAACAGTTACATTAAACAATGAAGAGACACCACACTTCACAAGCTGGGAAGTTAAACATGAAAAGAGGAAAGGCACCAGGTTTGGTCGGTCAGATAACTTATTGATATACCTAATTATGGAAGGAGAAGAAGACGCCATCACAGTACAGCTTACTAAACTGTACACAGTTTGCTAAGACGAGGGAAAGTTCCCAAGCAATGGGAAGAAACCCATATGATTATCCTTTTCACAAATGGAGACAAAGAACTATTGTCCAATCAGCCTTCCTTAAAGTACTGTATATATAAACTTCTCACCAGGGTCTTGACCAATTGAATGTGAGGCATTCTAAATAGCAATCAGCCAAGAGAGCAAGCAGGCTTCAGAAGTGTATATTCCACCATAGACCGCATACACACCATCAATCAACTGAAGGGAAAATATCAGGAATATAATGAGCCTCCTTGCGTGGTGCTTGTAGACTATGTGAAGGCATTCGACTCTTTAGAAATACAGTCGGTGCTGGATACATTACACTAACAAAGGTGTGGAAAGGAAATATATTGAATTACTAAAAGATATTTATACAATTCGTACAGCTGCATTGAGGCTGCACGAAGGAAATGGAAAGATCAACATCAACAAAGAAGCGAGACAAGGTGACACGATGTAGCATTCCAGCCAAAATGATTCACTGCCTGTCTGGAGTATATATTTTGATCGTTTGAGTGAGCAGATTAGGGTGTCAATATAAAAGGAGAAAAGTTTAACCATCTCAAGATTTACAAAGGACATTGTTGTTTTTGAAGATAGCTTCAAGAAAATTGAAACCATGCTCAGAGAACTCGTTGAAGGCAGCATGAAGTGTGGCCTGAAGATGAACATCTCAAAAACCAAAGTAGCAATGAACCCCCTTTTTACCTCATGGAGAAGTCCTAACAAATGGAAACCAATTCAATAAGTAGAAGAAGAAGACAATATGCCAAGGACAAAGCTTTAGCCTCAAGGAGAAAAATCCAGAACAAGAAACAAAGAGAAGTATCAAACTTGGATGGAGACAACATGGAAAACTCAGAAACATTATGAGAGGTACCGCTACATGGCCAAAAGTATGTGGAGACACCTGTTCGTCCAACATCTCATTCCAAAATCATGGGCATTAATATGGAGTTGGTCCCTTCTTTGCTGCTTATAACAGCCTCCACTCTTCTGGGAAGGCTTTCCACCAGATGCTGGAACATTGATGTGGGAATTTGCTTCCATTCAGCCACAACATCATTCGTAAGGTCAGGCGCTGATGCTGGGTGATTGTTTGCCTCCCAGTCGACGTTCCAATTCATCCCAAAGGTGCTCGATAGGGTTGAAGTCGGGGCTCTGTGCAGGCCAGTCAAGTTCTTCCACACCGATCTCAACAAACCATTTCTGTATGGACCTCACTTTGTGCACGGGGGCATTGTGACGCTGAAACACGAAAGGGCCTTCCCCAAACTGTTGCCACAAAGTTGGAAGTGCAAAATCATCTAGAATGTCATTGTATGCTGTAACATTGAGATTTCCCTTCACTGCAACTCAGGGGCCTAACCCAAACCATTAAAAACAGCCCCAGACCATTATTCCTCCTCCAATAAACTTTACAGTTGGCACTATGCATTCGGGCAGGTAGCGTTCTCCTGGCATCCACCAAACCCAGATTCATCCGTCGGACTGCCAGATAGTGAAGCGTGATTCATCACTCCAGAGAACACGTTTCCATTGCTCCAGAGTCCGATGGTGGTGAGCTTTACACTACTCCAACCGATGTTTGGCATTGCGCATGGTGATCTTAAGCTTGTGTGCAGCTGCTCGACCATGGAAACCCATTTCATGAAGCTCTCGACAAACAGTGCTTGTGCTGACGTTGCTTCCAGATTCAGTTTGGAACTTGGTGGTGAGTGTTGCAACCGATGGCCAACGATTTTTCTGTGCTATGCGCTTCAGCACTTGGCGGTCCCGTTCTGTGAGCTTGTGTGGCTTACCACTTCGTAGCTGAGCTGTTCTTGCTCTGAGACGTTTCCACTTCACAATAACAGCACCTACAGTTGACCGGGGCAGCTCTTGCAGGGCAGAAATTTGATGAACTCACTTGTTGGAAAGGTGGCATCATATGATGGTGCCACGTTGAAAGTCACTGAGCTCTTCAGTATGGCCCATTCTACTGCCAATGTTTGTCCTTGGAGATTGCATGGCTGTGTGCTTGATTTTATACACCTGTCAGCAATGGGTGTGGCTGAAATAGCTGAATCCACTAATTATAAGGGATGTCCACATACTTTTGGCCCTGTAATGTAACTTGCCAACATGTCTGAAGAGGAAAGTTTTCAATCGGTGTAATATTTCAACTATCATCAATGGGGCGGAAACCTGGGCGTTAACAACAAAAATGGAGAAAAAGTTTTACAGCAGCACAACACAATATGGAACGAAATGTTCGGTGTTGCATACAAAGATAGAAATACAAACAAGAACGATGTTGCTATCCAATACATGTCCCCATTGATGTGATATTTTCCAAGTCCAATATGGATACAACTCTGAAAAATTATGCCTGGTGTTGGATTAATGGTTAGGGTGGTGGGCTTTGGATCCTGGGGTCCTGAGTTCAAATCCCGCTCAGCTGTTGAATTAATACCAGGTGGTGTTAACTCGGCCTGTCATCCTTCCGAGGTCTGCAAAACGAGTGCCAGCATGCTGGTATACTGTGTCGGAGTGGAAACCCATCCAGGATTATGCCCAAGAGCCAAGGAGACTGCTTAAGCAGCACTAAGGCTCTGCACAAAGTATGGTCCCAATCTCCTCTCCTCCTCCTCCTCTGAAAAATTGATGAAATATCCTGAAACTCGAACTTGTTCTGTAACTTATCATAATAAAGCCATGTACCAAGTTTCAGTTGAATATGTTAAAGGGTTTGGGGGAAAAAAGTCTGAAAAACCACAGGTGGGACAGTCAGATGGACAGATGGAGAGCAAACCTTTACTCCCCTCTGGTGAAACTGATAGGGGACTAATAAATTGGTCAGAGAACAAACCAAAACTCAGTATATATTAGAAATAATCAAACTCAGGAAATGGAAATGACACGTTAGCAGAAGGACAGAATGATAACAGGTGGACAACAAGAGCAACAGCATGGAGACCTATGGATGGCAACAAGAAGAGGGGAAGGCCACACCGAAGATGGAGGTATGAATAGACAAATATTGGGGAAGAGGCAATTGGAACAACAAAGCAAGAGATAGAGCAACATGGTGTCAACATGCTGAGGCTTTCGTCCAACAGTGGACTGAAAAATGATGATGATGATTATTCCTAAAATATTTGTCATCACTGGATATAGTAATATCATGAATCATTATTAAGAGAACTAGTACTATGAAGATGGGGGAGGGAAATCCCCCCCCACCCAAACCCCGATAATCTCTTCGGGCCAAGTTATATGTTTAGTATCTGTGGGTGCGAGGAAGGAGGGGGAGGTCTTGCCCCACATTTCCTACCCGGTCATCTCGCCCCACATTTCCTACCCGGTCATCTCGCCCCACATTACTTGACTCACCGGATTACTCCCGATCCATTTACTACAATGGATTACTAATCCATTTTAGCCTGGGTTTGAATCCAGACCCAGCTATAAACTGTCATCCTGGTGTTTCACAGGCAGGGTGATTCATCAACGTATGTGCCGTCCCTCGGATGGACGTTAAGCCGGGTGTCCCATCTGCTGGCATTCGTCGGTGGACGTTAAAAATCCCCTGGTGTCCTTGGTGAAGAGTAGGCGAGCTATCACCGGCATCCTGAACAATTTCCTCACCTAATCCTTACACAATGTTTCAAACGCGTTTTTCACCTTTGAACATAACCGATACGGATTCTTCAATCTATACATAATATGATGTCCGTTTCTGTTCATTCAGGATTCCTCATCAGCCATCCTGGATGTACATTCCTGTTCCTCGAGCAATGAGATGAAACAGTTGTGATATTCTCTTTCAGATGCCATGAAAAACAACTCCTTTTCTGGAAGTTTCACCTCAAAGGTGATTAGCCGTTAAATGAAGTGCCAACATTTTTGAATGTTCCTCAAACGGTTGCTGATGTGGGGAATGCTTCACATGAGTGGTGGCTTACGGTTGGAGTATGAACAAGTTTTTGCACTGACATTAAGGTCATGCCCAGCAGTGCGTTCACCAAGTAGTACCCAGGCACCTTCTCCACATCTGTGTCGTCCCCGAATGAACCATATTACCATCATTGAGATGCTGCCTGCAGCTTCTACGTCATCCTGGATATGATTCACAAGGGCAGATATGAGTGCTTTGGGACAGATTGCACAGCAGCAGCTTCTTGGCACACAGCCTCTCTGGGCAAGCTGCTCATGTGCATGGGAAGGACTCGTTTGGGATCACGTCACCCATGATTTGTCATCTTGCTGAGCGTGTGCCTTTGTCGTATCACCGACCGACGTTAGGATATCTGCACTCTGAAACTACAATCAGATGGAATACAAACAAAACTATGCACATTCGTATTTAGAACACACACGCACATCAATTATTGCATCGATTGTGTTCTCCTGTCTGAGCACAGAGCACAGGTGTCGGGATCTGTGGTCCAAACCCCAATATACAGTATTGCAATGACTTGTATACTGCTTATTGCTGCTGTCATTGCAATTCACCTTAAAAAGTAAATAAATAAATAAATTTGTTTCTCCAGCAATAACAACAGTCGTTCAAGGATCAAGTGGACTTTTTTTAATTCACGAGATTCAAGAAGAACTAGAAATGTACTTGGTAGAGCACGTACCTTCGCCAGGCAGAGCAGTTTATGTTTTGTATCCCACTAATAGGCCGGATCTGGATTCGGAGCTGAAATAAATTTAATCAGCTTGTTCTTGTCACCTAACTTAACCAACTCATCCACTAAGTTTCGTCCGAATACGTCCACAACCTTTTTTAGATATCCAACTCACAGAAAAACAAACAAACAGATGGGGGGGGGAGGGGGGAATATAACCTCTGTCCACCTTTGGTGGCTGGTGGAGGAAGGAAGCTGATGAAACCACCCATTTATCAAGTAATTCACCTAATACAGGTACACAGTTCTCTTTGCATTGATGCACTCACTGTATGTAGTTGTGCCTTGATACCATTTGCATACTTCTCCTTGCGTATGCAGCACATGGCAGGCTGCGAGTGGCATCATTGGCTGACGGGGTGCGGCTGTGCAGATGATACAGAGCCCCCTGTAGGTTAGAGCAGGAATGTGTAATGTGTTCATGATGCCGGCAATAACTCTCCTACTTTTCGCGAAGAACACCGTGGGATCTTTAACGTCGACCAGCTAATTCCGGCAGACGGGACGCCTGGTTTAATGTCCAACTGAGGGACGGCACACGCATTGACACCTCTCCCTGCACGCAAGACACCATGATGACAGTTTGCAGCTGGGCCGAAATAATCTGCGAACGAATCTTTGGGAAGGGTACGGGTACACAACCTCTTCTGATACCTTCATCATACATAAACTCAATGCCATCCAGATGTTCTTCAATTGATCCAGGTAGATGAAAATGACAATCTGAAGAGTCGAGAGAGTCTGTTGTGGGAAGATTTAAAATTCCATACCCACATATGCTGGAGTTGTTGTCACATTTGCCGTATGATGTGGAGCAACAGCATGCAGCAAAATTCATTCCATAAAACAACCTACCTGGCAGTCATGTGGGTATTGCTGGTCTCATTTCATTTTGTCACAAGCCCCGAAAAATAATGTGCATTGATGGTTTTTCCACTTTCTCGAAACCATTACAGTTCCTAAACAATATTTCCAGAAGCTTTCTGGCTGATGTTTGAACCCATAATTTTATTTGGTGGTGAGGACTAAGAATGTATCCACTCCATGGTGGCTCACTTTGACTTGAACATGAAATGATGGACTTCAGTCTCATCACGTGCTGCAATCCAGTCCAAAAAAAATTAATCACCACTCCCATTGGTTGATTTCCAGGACACACTTCCAAAATTATTCCGCTATTTCACATTGAGTCATCCCGCAATACTCCCAAATCAACTGTTCAACGTGTATAGATAATTTTTGCTTGAGTGACAGAAAGTGCTTGTACATGAGAATGCTCAAGATCGACCATTGTTAAACTCACTGCACCATTTAAACCAAAAACTTTGTGAACATGGGAAACACCAATACAAAATGTGCAGTCTGTGAATATCAGCTTGTTTGATGTTCTCCTTCACAAGGCCTTTCCTCCACAGCATGACAGAAGAGAATGTTAGAAACCATCTTAGGTTTACCCACAATGCTTTCTCCAGTGCTGATATATAATAAAAGCCCTTCAAAAATGATGGGTTGGAATTATTGTATTTGAAATATTCAAGAAGACTGGAAGATATGATGTCTCGTAGCAAGAAGTGCTGTTTTAAAACACTACATGTCAAATGTGACCCGATTTCCTTTATCTTCAGGGACGTTTCGTTTCGACGGGACAGCCGCGTGAGCATGCCAAAGTCTGAAGCCTCGGCCTAGTGTCAGGTCTGCTTGTATCTTCTTTATTTATTAGACATTCTACAGACATAAATGAACACTCCTTTTACTCTGCTTGCATTACACATCACGTGTAGTAAATTTCACCTCCCAAGGCCTTGTATTTATGTTATTTTTTGAACGTTTCTGTACACTGCCCTTGAGGCTTGGTTTGCAAGTCACCATCTGCAATTCCAAAAGAAGAGACATAATTACTCTTTTATGGAAAGCGTTTTTTGAGATTTTTTTATCGTCAAAATATATCGTAGTGAACACATAGTCATGTTGAGAGATTGGCCTTTACAACCCACTCAAAGCATCCTTATGAATGGGGTACAGCCAAATTCACACTGTGTTATATAGGTATATGTTCAACAGTAAAACGTCAACATCAACTCTGAACTCATCCTCATATATTTCACATTCATCATCATGTACTTTGCTTATATGCAGTGTTGGTTCTGCTGAAGAAGTTTCTTGGCTAAGGTTACAATCCTAGATGCCAGATGCCACTCCAACACAGGATACTTGAGTGTAAGGAAAATTGTAAATGTTCAGGGTGCCAGCGATAGCTCGCTGACTCTTCACAAAGAATACCATGTGATCGCTAACGTCCAGCAACTAATACTGGCTGATTGGACACCTAGTTTAACTTTAATCCAAAGGACGGCACACACATTGATGAATCCCCTGCCTGTGAAACACCAGGATGACAGTTTATAGCTGGGTCGGGAATCAAATCCAGGCTAGACAGCTTATAGTTGAGTGTGCATACCTTTCGGGCATAGTCCATCCTGCCAGCCCTATTTCACATTGCAGGAGAAAAAGTTTTTGTTCAAGTTAAAAATTATTCGAGAGCGGTTGAATTCTGGCTTCTGAATCAGAAATTATTGAAATTCCTTTCCTCAACTTGCAGCTTCTGGCTTCCTTTTTGGGCCTTTGCCCTTGTGCTGCCAGTCCATTCATTATGCTTGTTCAAAAGTGACTTTTCTCCAGGGAAGAGATCATATGGCTAAGGCTGAAGTTCTCAGCAAAGTTTTTCTATAAGATGGAGCTACTTTCAACAATGTCCTTTGTCTCGATACTGTGAGTTGTAATGCGGCCAAAAAAATACCAGCAAACATGTCGAGTTTCTTTCCCTTTGCTGCTTTGTTCCAGATTTCATGCAATGGAATTGAAGGAGAATAAAAGAAGAAGCTGAGTTCTTGCCGGTGGAAAGGGAGAAAGGCTCTCAGGCCATTACACCTGTTATTTGCTCAATCCAGTATAGCTCCATACCTATACCCTGAGTGCCCTAAATTGAAAAATTGCATTCTCCTGCTAAGAACCAATCCGAGAAAAAGGTTTCAAGAATCGATAAGGATACGGTATGAACAGCGGTTAAATAATAAGATCACACCTACACAAGACCTGTGCAATATTGGAAATCCGTGATGATTTCAAAAAGAGGTCAATTCCTGTGGGAACAAAGGGTGCAAAAGATGAGTAATAAAAAGTGCTTTTATCATCACAGTGATTATCTCTGCTCATGATAAACTTTAGTAACAAGGAGAATTAAAATATTTTATCCTTCAAAGCCAGCAGTTATAAGGAAGTATAATGACTACAGGTTACATTAAATTATTTAAATCCTTGGCACTGGCAATTATTCAGTGTCACATGGTAAATGTCGCACTCACACTCTGTATGTAATTACTCCGAAAAGCGGGGTTAAGCAATTAGTTCATGTCCATTTATGAGAGAGGAACAATTTATTTAAATCGAATGTGATATTTTGTACACAAATCGGAACATGAATAGGAAGACAAGTTTGCTGTTATACCTATTCTGGCTCTGAATTTGGCCCAATTGTACATGCGCAGAGGAATGAGATAATATTTTCACTCTGTCACGTTACAAGGAACACAAACAACAGGCACAAAGAACTAATCATCATCATCATCATTATTATACAGAAGTAAAAGGTAGTCCTGTTAAATCTTCCATCATTCCATCGATAAAATGTAATGTGTTAAACAGGGTTATGTAATTGACACTGGGTTAAACGGCGGTAAAACCTGCAATTAATTTATTTATATGATTTGAAACCTCTTTAAGCCTTTATTAAAATTGAATTAGATACTTGAACATTGTAAAACACAAATAACCTCATAATACTTCAAAGAACCATGATAGACTAATATACTGTATATTGATATAGAACATGAGAGGGTGTGGCATATGAGAGAGTGCAGTGTCAGGGTGAAGAAGGGGCCACCAATTTGGCCATGTATGATGCCAACTGATACTGTCCCTAGTTTTCAAGAAATAGTGAAGAATAGGAAAAAAAAATAGGAAAAGAATATATACAAAAAAATTCCTTCCTTTTTTCCAGATGAAAAAATATATTTTAAATAGTCACTTCTGGAACAAAAATAAATAGGAGAAAGAAATATATATTAAATCGTGAATTATGGAACAAAAATAGGAGAAAAAATGTTTTAAATAGGTAGTTTTGGAACAAAAATAAATAGAAAAAAAAGGTGAAAAATAGATTTTAAATAGCCAATTTCAAACAAGAAAAACAGGAAATAAATAGGAGAAAAATACATTTTAAATAGGCACTTTTTGATCAAAAGAAATAGGGGAAAATAGCAACCACTTTGGTGTAAAACACCAAAGTATCAAAAAATAGTGAAAAAAATAGCAACAAATCTGGTGTAAAAAAAAAACAAAGTCCAGAAAAATAGTGAAAAAAAAGCAACAAAATTTTGAAAAAAAAAAGTTGGGGAAAAAAATAGGGAAAAACGTTTCTGTACACTACAATCACCATAATCACTGCAATCATCAAAATCACTGCAATCACCAAAATCTCCATAATAGTAAAAAAAAAAAAAAATCGGAAAGGAAACCGGTCTTGCTAATCTGGGGGGAAAAAAGTTTTTAAATAGCACTGAAATACCAAAAATAGACTAAAAATAGCCAAAAAATATGGGAAAAATTTTTTGCTTGCTGCAAACTGACTAGGAGTGTTCTATGATGATCAATAAAGCCTAAACTCCTAAACTGAGACTCAACATCGTTTAATTACAGTGTTTATGGGTGATGTGAAAGACTGCTTCAACATTGCTAATCTTCCAGATTTTTTTTAAGGATCGTTACAATCATTATTTTATTAAAATTAAAGTATATACTTAAACACTGACCCCGCCTATCTGTGATTCATAGAATGTGACCTGCTTCTGCATTTGTGGCCCTGCGCTTCATATATTTGTGTTTATTGCAGGCACAAAAACCCAAACCACATCCAGCCATGCATAAACCATCTCCCACCAGCTGCGCACATAACTCTAAAACCTTCTTATGCCAGCCATGCATAAACCACCTCCAGCCATGCATAAACCACCTCCCACCAACCGCTCATTTAACAAAGTTCCAAACCCATTTTCCACCAACTGTGCATAAAGCAGCTGTATGTGCGCATAAACCACCACCATCCCCCACCACCAATGGTCAGACTACCCACCCCTCCTCCATCTACCCACAAACCCTGCACGACTACTTATGTGCAGCGTGTCCTGGGTCTCAATCTTTCTTCCCATCCCGCTGCCTTTCACCTGCTTGGATTCCTCGCACTCATGGACTTTTTGCGCACATTATTCGATCATAGGTCCTAAGCATATAAGTGGTGCAGAAGATGTGTCTGCTTCAAAGAGGCAGAAAAAAAAAGTCATGAGTTTGAGACAGAAAGTGGAGCTGCTTGACAGATTATCAAGAGGTGAGAGTGCGGCCTCTGTAGGCAGGCACTATGGCATGAACGAGTTGACTGTGCGCTACATAAATAACCAGAGTTGGTGTCAAAGCCACCCAACGCTCGCCTGTTTATACATTTATCGTTTTTCGTTTTTAAAAGACTAGTCTAATAATATTTTTTTATAAAGCATTGCAGTGAAGTCTGATCCAAATAATTTTAAAGCAATATATGTATTTGTATATTGTAATCAGTAAAAAATAGTGTGGTAGATAAAAACATCAGAAAGGAAATAAATTGCACCAAAAACTTTAACATTTTGACGCTCACGCTCACGCTGGGGGTATCGCTATAGCACTCTGTTCTTCGAACAGGCGAGCTAAAAATGAGAAGGCGATTCGCAAAAGTGTCACAGCTAGTGCTGTACCCAGCACAAAGTGGTTACCCAGGTCAGGGACGTTCACATAGAAGCAATGGAGAAGGCATTTAATGTGGGTTGAGGACAATGCCCAGAAAAAAAGTGCCTTTAAGTGGACTTCTGTTTCGTGAAAAGGTAAAGCGCATGTACGATCATCTGGCTGGCGTGAGTGGTGCTGCAAACACAAGTGATGCGGGTATGAGTGGCCCCAGTCCCTTCCAAGCTAGCAGGGGATGGTTTGACAGCTTCGAGAAGCGATGTGGTCTCCAGAAAGTAAAGCTCACAGATAAACATGCTTCAACGGACCACAAGGCAGCTGAAACTTGCCCTGCTCAACTCACACAACTCATCGAGGAAAAAGGGTATGTACTGAAGCAGGTCTTCAATGCAGATGAGATCGGCCTGTTCTGGAAGGAAATGCCCACGAGAACTTTCATCTCGAAGTGAGAGAGGCGAGCATGAGCAAGAGCTGTGTTGCTGCTGAGGACCAGATATCTCTTTTCCTCTGCACCAATGCCAAAGCAGACTGCATGATTAAGCTGATGAACCTGTATTGTTCCTTAAACCCAGGTTCTCTCAAGGGCAAAAACGAGTAAACTCTGCCTGTATTTTGGAGGACCAACAGAGAGGTGTAGGTAACAGCTGCCATCTTTATGGATTAGTTCCACAACTGTTTCGTTCCTCAAGTGGAGAGGTACCTGGCAGGAAAGAACCTGACATTCAAGGTCCTCCTGATGGTGGAAAACTCTCCTGACCACCCCGAGGTGCTGAAGTTGGCCCATCTTAAAATCGAGGTCATATTCTTAACACCCCACACCACCTCCCTGATCCAACGACTCGACCAACAGGTAATTTCAATGTTTAAAACATCCGACACCTGCCGCAACTTCCATTACATCTTATGGTTTGCACCCTAACCCTGAATTTAAAGCCAGGATATGTTGGAAGGACTTCAACATAACTCACTTCATCAGCGCCATCAAAGACTCTTTTGGATGAAGTCAAAGCTTACTGGCAAAAAGGCAGTCAACTGCTTCAGAGGCTTTCTCGACACTACGGAAGAGAGGTGGAAAGTTGCCGTGTTGGCATGAGAGATGGGAGGGGAAGGCTTTGACGATTATGGAACCTGACGAAATGGAGGAGCTCATTGCCTAGCATGGCGAGGAGTTAACTGAGGAGGAGTTGGAGGCCATCATCAAAGATTCTGAGGAGAACAGGAGGGCAGTGAAGATGAGGAAGATGTAGTGAGGCCCAATCTGACCATAAAGTTCCTGGTTGAGGTGCTGCAGGATATGAGGGCAGTCACTGACAGGTTGCAAGATGCAGACCCAGTGATGGAGCGGTACCTCTGGTTCAAGAGGGGGTTGGATGATGCTTTGCTGCCATACAGAGAGCTGCACAGGAACCTGCAGCACTCAACAGCAGCACAGCTCTTGCTCATAATTTTTTTTTCACCTCAACACCTTCAGCATCCTCACCTGCATTTCCTTCACTGCACGACTCATCAGGACCATCACCTGCATCCCCTTTTGTTCACGACTCATCAGCCCCCTCACCTGCCTGCGTCCTCTTCATATGAGTTCACTCAGTTCACTGGATTCTAACTCATCATCATCATCACCATCATCATCATATCAAAAGTTACCTTTTAATATAAAATGTAAACAGTACCTGCTGTTGTCATATTATTTGAAATAATTTTTAATGAAACTATAATAATGTGCATTGCACCAAAATTGATGGATTCAACATTCGCAGCATTTTTCAGGAACGTATCCCCCGCAAATGTTGGGGTCTTACTGCGTCAACTATAATTTGTCCGTGAAAGCCCATCATGAAACATCGCATCATGTAATGCATAAAATCACTCCTAGCTCCTTCTTTGAAAACTACAGCACTTACAAAAGCGATGCATACAACGATTTGTAGGTATGAAGATCAGAGGCATTCGATGATATCAGTGAGGAAAGTGAAAACAACTTGAGTGCTCTATCATTGAGAAACCATTGCGGCCTCTTCCAACTCAGGGCATTGTTGAGAAGGCCGCACAAAATGGCGAATTAAACTCCAGCGAGGGAACCGAGGATGTGCCTTAAGACGCCATCGAGAGTGAGGTGACCATGGATACAGCTGATAAAGGATATAATTAAATAAGGTCGTTAATTATCTGCAAAAGGGGTGTTTTAATTAACTCAAACACGCAATTTTCACTTCTGCACCTCCTTGGAGTTCTCTTTGTATGCTTGCAAAGTTTCAGGTTGCTAGGTTTCATGGTTTTGGAGTTATGGAGGAGACACACTGACACACACACACACACACACACACACACACACACACACACACACACACACACACACACACACACACACACACACACTGACATTATTTATTTAGAAGAAGATATATGCATATACTGTGTATTATTAAGTGTCCACTTTGAGGCACAGTAAGCGAGTGCACCAGTTACCCAGAGGATGTCATGGCTGAAAAGAAATAAGGACACAAATGTGCCCTGTTTGTTGTTTTATGGGTGAAACCAGCATACGACAAGAGAACGATGATTCAAAAGTAATATTTATGAATCCCTAATATCTACATTTAAAACAATAATACTAATGAAAAGCAACCCTTAATGACTTTCCTAAGTTTCCCTAAGTTTCTTCTCCTTTAAAAAGAACGAGACTTGCTTTGCAATACATTTCCCCTCCCGACATGACATTTTCTAAGTCCAAAAAGGATATAACTCTGTGAAAATTTGATGAAATGTCCTGAAACTCGAACTTGTTCTGTTACTTATCATAATAAAACCACGTACCAAGTTTCACTTGAATATGTGAAAGGGAACTAGAAAAAAAAATGTGAAAAACCACAGGTGGGACTGATGGACAGACAGATGGAGAGAAAACCTATAATCCCCTCCGGTGAAACTGGTAGGGGACTAATAAAGTACAAATGTCAGAGATATCGACGCAGCTACGAGTTAACTCATGACTTTCAAGGTGGAAACTTATCTCAGGTAACCAGTTTGTAAAATAAACCCCAACAGGTGAAGGGTCAGCTGTGAGCACAGGAACACGCAGGCTGCCTTCTCAATTGAAGTAGTCGCCGAGACAACAGCAGGGCAGTAGATTCGACGCGTGGACGGAGTTCAGAAACTATGATATTGTTGCGGATTCGCGCCCGCCGGCATGCAGACGGCCACGTAACTCGAATCGCGGCACGTCGCCCACCGGACGGACAATCCAGTCGTGACCCTCTCGGACTAACGCCGGGAACCAGTCACGGGTGGACCTTTCGGTCTCACCACGATCGTGCCAATCGGCCCCCGCGTGGGATAGGGTTGCTCGCCAAATTCGACCTACCTAAGTACCCACACGGAGGGTAGACCGGGCGATCGCACCTCGCCGCAGGTCGACTTCGGACACGGGCCACTTAAGCGACCCGTTCCGTACTATCGGGATAACCGAGTGGTGTTATTCGTCGGCCTCGACGGTTCGATTAATTATCGGGCGTTTTAGCCCACGACCAACCCTTTACGTGAAGCAAGATGGGGATTCAATGAAAGAAATGACGAAGCGAAGCGGGAAAACAGTTCAACAATAAGCACATTTATTTCGCGATGAACGGAAAGCACACATATACAATTACACCAAAAGCAAATGTAATAGAAGAAGACAATGCAATATCACACAAAAAGCAAATGCAACAATGCAGATCTAACCGACTACCGGGCACACGGCAACACTTATACAATTTTACTTCACAGACGGCGCCGACAACATATTCCCAAAGCAAAAGAAAAGAGAACCACCCTCCAGGATGAGGGGGGTAGGCGGGCCCGGGGCCGAGACCGTGTCGGGCCTACCCGTCTGATGATGAGACGCGGAGCGGCGGTGGTGCCTCAACTCCGCGGGCCTCGCGGACAGTGTCTGGTAGGGGGTGGGAAGGGGGCCCCCTTTGTCGCACTATCTCAGCGCGGGGGGAAACAGGAGGGGGTTGCTGATGCTCGGGGGAAGGAGGATTTCACCCTGTCTCGGGTCCCGCGGAGAGCGTCTCCTCCTCGACCTCGGTCGCGTTACTGGCCTCTCCCTGTGCCACTCCCGGCACCGACGCGAGCACCCCCTCGTCCGCCTTCGCCGCCGTCACCTCTCCACAGCTCCGTCCTCTTCACTCTGACTAGTACCACTTCTTTCCAGCTCCACCGACGACTCTCTTGAACTCCGCACACTCGAACTGAACTTCCAACTGAACTGACTTGACTGACGAACGCAGCCGTTTATATAAGCCCCGTGGCTTCGCTCTTTCACCCTTGACCCTTTGCCTCCGACCCTTCACCTGGCTCCCCATTGGCCCGAGGAAAATTGGGCGTGAATGCTTTTTGATCCATGAATTTGCATATAGCGACCGCCCTCCAACGCCCTGGAAGTGGGGCCAAATCGCCCCTCGCTCACCGATTGGACGGAACAAAAGTGGGCGTGAGTCGTTTTTGATCCGTTTTCTGCGGAAAGTCTGTGATGTTTTTGAACACGCTGCTCGGTGCGCGCCCCGCACGAGTCCAGCATCGGCGCCCACGAGTGGCACAAGATGGTGTGGATGAGATGGTGGCGAGTTGTGATGGTAAAGGTCGTGGCGGTTGTGGTGAAGCGGCGTTGTGGTTGGTGGTTGTTGTTGTGAAGCGGCGTTGTGGTTGGTGGTTGTTGTGTGAAGCAGCGTTGTGGTTGGTGGTTGTTGTTGTGAAGCGGCGTTGTGACGTGGTTGGTGGTGGTAATAATGGCGGCTGGTCCAAAATAAAGATAGTAAAAGAAAAACGGCTATCCTGAAGAGTCGCAGCCCGCATAAATGACATTTATTCCCTCTAGACAACGGGTTTGGGCCTAACTACACATATACTTACCGAGATATCTCACCTAAGGGACCTGAATGGTGGTTTGTGAATTTCGTCAACTGCAACAATATCTTGCCAGGTGTTACATAAGGAGTTTCGCTGAATCTCCACGAACCACCGTGCAGCGGGGTGAAGCTGGTTCTTTGTAGTCAGGGAATGGGGTCGCTGGTGCATCCCAAGTTCAGCAGGCAGTGGACTCCCAATTCCAACTTTACTGTTTGAGTCGGTTTTAAAATGAATTTCGCCACACACACACATGAAATTCATTGCATCAGCCGATCCTTCTCCTTCAACAATTTCCCTCTCTCCAACCTGATGCAAGCTGCCAGTACTTTTTATTTATTTTAAACTTCGTCTTGTTGTGGTTTTTCCAGACCACAGCTGCCTTTAGTGTCTCTTATCTCGTTTTGTTGCCATTCCAGAGGTGCCTAACTTTCACACACAGCACAGTAAATATGTCCATAACAATATACATCTGGTAAAAAAAAATCTGTATCCAACATTTTTCCTTGTCGCACATGGAGCCAAAGTCCAACAGGGTAGCTTATATGTAGCCATCTCGCCTGGGTTCGAGTCCCAACCCGACTATTTATGTACTGTATTATATTGGATTGGTGTTTTGCAAGCAGGGTGTTACATCACAGAGCGTGCCGTTCCTTGGATGGACATTGAAGATCCTGCGGTGTATTTGGGGAAAAATAAGGAGAGTGATCGCTGGCAACTTGAACAAATTACAAGTTCCTCCTCGAACCACTTTTAATCGAACGTCAGGCCTGGCCAGTGGGTTCGTGAAAGACCGAGAACAAAAACTTTCACTGGTCGACTGCACAAGAAAGTGTGTGTTATTGTGAGGAAGTAGCAATAGTAATAATGCAATAATTCCACAAGTATATGCTCTGCACATAGCGACTGTGTCTGTTGGAACATAATGAGGCTATAAAATGAATGTCATGGCTTCCTAAACAAGTACAAGCTTGGAAAAACATAATGGATCCCCGAGGCCTTTGAGGCTCTGCATTTTTAAAACCATTCACAATATGCTGTGCACATGATCAACCAGACCCGAGCTGTGAGCTCACATCAGGATTACACAAGCAAATACAACTTTACCTGTCTAGTAGTGCGAGAAAAGATCCATCAGAAACCCCAAGACTGATTGGTAAGTTGTGATTTAAAAAAATCAAAACCAAGATATCCTGTGGGTACAGTGGTTTCAAAGTGTTGTGAAGGAAAGGGGAAGTGTTGAACAGGGTAGGGAGGCAGAAGTTGTAGTGCAGTGAGGTACAAAACCCGTGCACATTCCACACATGACCCCAGATGGACATGCAGGGGTTCAAGCATCAAGGAAAGGTCCAAGTTTGCCATGTGTGTAGAAACAGTTTGTGGGTATTCCTGAGATAGGGACGTCCTGCTCTTAGTTAAACAGAGTACGAAACAAGCCATTTGTCAGAACACCCAAATATCAATAACAAGTACAAGACAAATCGTGTCCATTACACCAATTGCTGCACAATTTGACACAAACAAACAAGCGTCGACTGGGAAGCAATCGGGTCCCTCCCGAACGCTCGGTCCTGAGTCCGCCGGGCACAGACAACTCCGCACAACTCAGGATGCTGAGCAACCACGAATGCCCATCGGCACTGCCAATCCTGGCAGAGCAACACTACCTCAAGTGATACCTTACCTGTGGACGATCGAACCAATTAGGGTCTCGTGCCCTCAACGCACAGCCGAATTACTGCTGAGCGATGCAGTGAGAGTGTACTGGATAACAAGAGTAAATTCTATGGGGCATAATTTCACGGCTAAACTAATGTGCAGACCATGCTGGACCAATGAAGGAAAAGACTAAACAAGCTGGGTACATTTATAACATCAGCAATTTATTCATAAGCAAGAGCATGGAAAAGTCATGTGGCACAATTAAGGGTTTTTTCAGCAATATTTAGAGCAGGAAAAGGAAGGATTTGTGAGGTGCAGCAAAATAAGTGCAATCATACACAAAGAGAAGACACAGAGCAGAGCGAAATCAATATATAATTTCTCCAATCTTAACCGTTGCAAACATTACAGGTGCCATCAGAGGCATACCTGAGGAAATTAGAGAGTTCAGAAAGAGGAGAGGCAGTTGAGGAGTTTTTGACCTCATCCAATACCTGGTGCAGCTGATGGACTTACCCTTTCCAGTTGCTTAGGAGGGGGAGGAGGGAAGAAAATGGGGTGTCTCTGGTGCGTGAGTGAGAGGTGCAAATGTGATGCAGATGAGGTGCAGAAGAGGAGGTGTGAATAAGTGTGAATCAGTAATGCTCTTTTAATTTCTGCATCTACAGAAATGAGACGGTAATTGGGAGAGATAGATACATGAGAGGAAAACTTAACGGGGCGTGTAAGAGAATCTGCAAATGTGATTAATGGATATAGCTGTGGAATGCAGCGGGAGCCACGCACAATGTCCGGGCGATGACCCGGATATATATATATATATATATATATATATATATATATATATATATATATATATATATATATATATATATATATATATATATATATATACTCAAAATTCCCTGCATAAAACAACTAAGAACAGTTACACAAAAGTAAGCTGTTTGCTGTTTCAAACCCGACCTGGTTTCCTCTCCAGCTGCAGACATTTACAAGTAGCACAATCCATAAGAATCCCAAGACGACACGCCCTAATCAGCCGCCGGACCGGTTTTATCACTTATTGGCGAGTCATCAGCAACAACCACAATTTAGACAGAAACATCCACCATCAGTGCTTGCCAGCATTGACATGCTAATAAGGGGCTGTCTCCAAGGGAAACACACACACACACACACACACACACACACACACACACACACACACACACACACACACACACACACACACACACAATGTTAATGCTCGTGGGAACCATCACCATATTATACTGTATCATTGCCATTATGTATCTTGTTAAGATCTAGGTAGTCTCTGAACCGCGAGAGCACACAATTTAAAACAAGGACAAATGTGTCCAAGAGCCACATCCTTAAGGTTTTGACTTCACCAGAAGAAGAACTAAAAAAAAAAAAAAAAAAAACAACAACAATTTCCGATATTTCGTCACGTGCCGTCACGTCACGTCCGTCATGGACGATCTTCGTTCATGACGAGAAAATAGTGTATTTACGAAATTACAATACATTAGATGGAATAATCTTTAAATAGTAACGTGAACTTTTCGAAACTTTAAAGCAAATGTCCGAATATATTTAAAAGTTCATGATAGACGCTCTCAAAAGGCACCGTCTATGTGAGGATGTGTACATGTGCTCAGTATTTAAGGAGATCCGGATACCGAATATAAAAGAGCCGAGTTCAAAAGGGAAGAAGAAGAAGAAGAAGAAGAAGAAGAAGAAGAAGAAGAAGAAGAAGAAGAAGAAGAAGAAGAAGAAGAAGAAGAAGAAGAAGAAGAAGAAGAAGAAGAAGAAGAAGAAGAAGAAACAACAACGAGACCAAAAACAAATTAAATAATGTATTCCGACTGATATTGCTAATTAATAGGTTTGCTAATTGCCACGTGCAAGGTGTGGGGCCATATTCGGACAGGCCTCATCTGGAGGCCTATCGGGATAATTTGCGAGTTTTCAGATCCCATGAAAAACTTCCTTTGGAAATCCATGAAAGGCCCTAGGTTGTGAAACCCATTAACAAGGCCGAGGTGATGTCCTCCTCAGGAGTCAAGACGGTGGGGTGGTGTGTGCAGCATCCCCGTGCTCGGTGCAGCTGCTTCGTTGGCGGCGCTTCGGGTCTATTTAGGTGTCAGCTGTTGGGGTCTCTGGGTAAGTGGTGATATTTTCAAGGCTCCGTTCGCGGGGGGGGGGGGGGGGGGGGAGGACAAATTACACCCCACCCGAATTCCCGCCCAAATCGTTTTCATGTCCCGACAGATTCTAATTAAAAATGCCCGTGTTGGCCGATCTATGCCTTCAAAGTACATGTCTAATTATAACGCACTCCATATGCAAATGATACGGGGGGTATATAGGTGAGGGAGAGACCGGGTTATGTCCGTTATTTCCCTCAGTCCTCTGTGGTAAGTACATCGGCCATGACAGATATCTCATTAATGGACTCGTCCATTGACACGAATTATTCTGTTTGTTCATCATCATCATCATCATCATCATCATCATCATCATCATCGTGGAAGGTTGGTGGGAGAGTCGCCGTCTCGTCTGCTTTCGATTCCCGACCCAATTCTAACCCTAACGTCTTGATTGCTGATCCTTGGCATGTCGGATGTGGCCGTCACTCTGACTGATGGCCGTGAAGTCGGTTGTCCTAGCTGCCAGCCACAATGGATGATCGTACGGTTTGGAGATCCCAAGGTGTTTGGAACGAATTGAATTGCTGCTAAAACGTGCAGGGGGGTTAACTCTGAGAAATGATGCAACGAGCAGTCACGATGCATGTTGTTGCCCACGAATCGACAAATAATATTCCTGATTGAAAACCAATAATGTCGTGCCATTAATTAAATTGCGCATAATCGATGATTTATGAAACTTAAATTTTTTTTTACATGAGAGGTCCAGGCTCATAGAAAGTTTGCTATCGACGTCCCGTCTGCCAGCGTTGGTCAAAAGTTGGTGGACCTTAAAGATCCCACGATGTCCTTCGTGAATAGCAGGCGAGCTATCGCCGGCACCCATAACAGACCACAAATTCCTGTCCTGATCTCCTCATTTGGAGTGGCGAGCCGACCAGGATTGTAACCTCAGAGCTGCTTCCAACCGGCAGCAGCGACGCTCCACATTGAGCATGGTACATCATGATGATTTGTAAATGTGGAGTACATCACCTGGTCCTGGACGGACGGGTCGTGTGTACATACAGGACCGTGTAACAAAAATGGCCCTTATTAACATGACGCTCACGTCCTACGCACATGCAAACCTCGGTCTTTAAAGACCTGAGTATCTCTGCGGAAGCCATCCCAGTTTGTAGGCGATGCGGTGGTTTACGTGTTTATGATCTGGATGGACAGGCAGTTGGGCAAGGTGAGAGGGCTGGGGTGTGTTCGGTTACCAAGTTTCTTGTGGAGCGCTCGCTAAGTGGCTTAAGCACTCCATTCAAACCCGTTGATATGTACGCTGGCTTGGCAAGCACTAGCTCGCTGCTTGGTAACTGAGCACACCATTCGAGGAGCAAGACCAGAATAAATGCTGCAAATTTATTTGTTTATTTATTTATTTTGCTATTTTATTGATTGATTGATTGGTTTTACTCTCTCTAATTGTTTTTGAGTAATTTGTCTCAAAGTCTGTTCTTCTTAACTCGCCTTCTCGAAGAGGCAAGAAACTCACACCGTATGTACATGTAACGAAGTACTGTGCGCAATAAAAGGTTCATTAGACGATAAACTTCTGATTCAATTGATCTTTTTAGTAACCATGAGTTGCTGTCAAACTTTTCTTTTTGTCGGCAACAGGGATTGAAGGACCTTCTTCCTTCCCATTGTCTCCATCATCCTGCTGAGTTACCCCCGAAGCTGCAAACATGCCCTACAAGGGAGAATGTGCGGACGATGAAGACCCCATGATTTTCTTGGCCCTACCACCAGCTGAAAAGGCAGCCCTTATCAGCAAGGTGTTCGACTTGAAGAAGAACTGCTGGGTTAAACACGACAAAGAATGCTTTGTCCGTGCCGAGATCACAGCTGAAGAAGGAGACAAACTCACCGTCCACACCGATCATAATGAGGTCTGCTCATTTGTTTGCTTGAAATGTTTATATATTCCCAGCCCGGCTATAAACTGCCATCCTGGTGTTTCACAGGCAGGATGATTCATCAATGTGTGTGCCATCGCTCGGGTTGACGTTAAACAGGACATCTAGTCTGCCCCCATTAGTTAGTGGATGTTAATGGACCTACTGGTGATGACGTGGAGACCGGAAAGTGAAGGAGATGACGGGATGTATTGCTGGTCATCCCAAGCATCGTCCTGTTGATCTGTATCGTTTATTACCACGTCATACACACTGTATGTACGGTATATGATGCACCTTTGTCAGACCCCAATGAGGACCATTTGCTAATGGTGCTTGCACTCTGCTGATAGATCATGGTCATTCTGCTGACTCTAATTTATCCTCCTGTTGGGCCTTTGTCCTTGCCATTTTGTCCAATATAAAATGTCTTGCTCTTCTATTGTACATTTTCCACAGACTCTTACGGTGAAGAGGGCTGACATCCAGGAAATGAACCCACCGAAGTTCGAGCAGACGGACGACATGGCGAACATGACGTTCCTCAATGAAGCATCAGTGCTGAACAACCTGCGGGAGCGCTACGTGAACATGCGCATTTACGTGAGTGTGTACAACGTACTGGCTCCACAATGCCTATAAGTGAGTGTGTACGTCGTGTCAGCTCCGCAATGCCTAAAAGTGAGTGTGAACACCATGCCGGCAGCCGGCTCCGCAATGCCTATGCGTGAGTGTGTACGTCGTGTCAGCTCCGCAATGCCTATAAGTGAGTGTGTATACCATGCCGGCTCTGCAATGCCTACACGATACAAGGGAAGGGGTGGTGGTGGTTACAGAATGTTTTCTACACCAATATATTCGCTGAACAATTAGAACATTCACAACAATTATTACTCATGAAAGCTTCATCCTCTAAATCCTCACCAGAAAAGGCAAGGAAGACCGACCAGAGATCTTCAAGTTTCGGTCGGATTAAGGAGGTTGCACTGAAAAGCAAACCAAAAGTGGTGCATCCTGTGGTCCCCTAAAGACCCATCATGAGCTACAGCTGCAGCTGTGCTTGTTATATTTATTTGTGATGGGATGGAAATGGATAGTGCACAACGCTCACATGGTCACAAGAGCCACCCCAAGGAAAAAAAAAAAAACATGGAAAATGGCCATATTCCAGCGACAATGTAAAACTGGGTTCTTGAGTCTCAACTCTCAATACGAAAGTCCTCGGAGGGGATCTCTTGGCGTGTAATACACACCTTCCCATTTACGGAACTGCATGCATGGCCTGTCCTCCTTAGGGTGTCTCTTTACACACTTATATGGAAGTGCAACTGTTGTAGTTTATTTCCTTTAACCTTTAATTATACAGTTATATAATATATGTGTATTGTGCTTTGCACACCATGAGTGCTTGATGACCCTTCACTTGCGCCTGACCAGTAAATTATTCTTCCTCATGACCTGCAGACCTATTCGGGTCTGTTCTGTGTCACCATCAACCCATACAAGTGGCTGCCTATCTACGGTGCAAGGGTTGCCGGAATGTACAAGGGGAAGAAACGCAGCGAGATGCCACCACACCTGTTCTCCGTCTCGGACAACGCCTATCACGCCATGCTGCTGAGTACGCACTCACTTTAGTAGTAGGCATGATAATATTAGTAATAATAATAAAGTGGTTGACTCGGATAAACTTTTGATGGTCACTAAAACACTTCCTATGAAAAGGCACTGCCACCCAAAGTGAAGAGTAAATAACATATTAATAAAATATCAATAATGTATATATATTAATAGTAGCGTACTTTAAAATTAATTTTCTGATCACCTTCCGCATGCTTGGTTATAATTCACTTTGACAATAGAGCAAGCACACCTGTTTTACAGATACCAACTCCCTGAGAGAGCTATGAATCGGTGGCCTATAGGTAATGAGTCACCTTTGCAAAAAATCTTCATCGGTGCAACATAGCATTAAAAAAAAGCATTCTAACACCCGGGGCATTGTGAATGAAGAATCGGACAAATTCACCGAAGACCTTTTGGTGCTTTCACCATAAATCACAATGGATGCAGAAGGTGCAGGGAAAAGGCCAGAATGTGGATCTAGGATGCTTTATGAAATGTCTTTGTTCCCTATCTCATCTGGAGGCCATTGTCTGAATACCAAACCATCATGGTGGACAAACTAAATCTGCAATGCCCACTCTGCTATTCGAATGGTGACAGAATAGTCCAGGGCACGATACATGTGGACCATGTTGTGCAGGACGTGTGTGTGTGTGCACAGCTTGACAATGACCTTACCTGTTCATCATGATCTTGATGGGTGGGATGCCCTCTGTGGAAAGAAATAAAAATCTATTCGTTCCATCGGTCTCCCTTTTGAGACATGAACAGTTCATCTGGGTTTACCTTCCCGTTGAGGTCATCACAAGGTGTTCATTCCTCAAAACGACAATTGTCACGCACGTCATTTACTTCACTTGGTGGGTAAGGAGAAAGGTCTTGAGTGGCTATATCAGGGACATGATGGTGAGAGCTTGAACAACCTGACCTATCCTTCAACGATGTGGAAAAGCTCACTAGGATCTTTTAGAACCATATCCGTTGGAAAAGAAAAACAGGAGGAAACATCCACCTGGAAAAAAAACAAAAAAACAACCTTTGTCTCCAAATTGTGAGCACTGACCAAATAACCTCATCGTGAAAAATCCACAAACGTTCAACGTTCACATCAATCAGAGGAGGATCTCAGGACTGGACCGGATCACGACCTGCCTGCAAGAATGAGCTGAACAGCCAGTGTCGATCTTCTCGTGGCCTGCAGACCTTTTTGGCCTTTTAGTCCACACTATTTTGGCCGGGGATGACACGATGTTAATAAATTAATGAAGACTCCACCCGGAATGTAAAATGAAATTGTCAGTGTTCTGTTTGTTGGATTATTGTTTGCTGTACATGGATTTAATGGTAATACGCTGGAATATAACAATCCATGTATCTTCCCACCCCCAGATCGATGCCACCAGTCCATGCTGATCACGTGAGTTGTGTTTTAATTTCATTTTACGATCAACATCATACCTGTACAATCACATTCAATACAGAGACATGACAAAAGTAAATGGACACCATGATTTAAAAAGGATTTATTTATTGAACATTTAATCCATTTTCATCCATGCACTAGTATTTTGTAACCGGGCGTAGTGGCATGCGCCTGTAATCTGGCTACTCGGATGCTTGGGTTGGAGGATCGCTTGAGGACGGGAGCTCTGCGCTGGGCCGCGCTATGAGAGGGTGTATGGCAGCCCGGAATCATGGCGAAACCCAATCCTTATCCCTGTGTCGTATGAGGCGACCAGGGTTGTGTCAGGAAGGGTATCCGGCATAAAACCTGTGCCAAATCAGTATGCGGATCATAACAGATGATCCGCTGTGGTGACCCCTAACGGGAGCAGCCGAAAGAAGAACAACAACACTAGTATTTTGTAGACTCGCCATTTGCAGATTTCAACACTTTTACCCTTTTAGACATAGAACTACCAGGTTCTGAAATTTTCTATTGCTGTATTTCTGCCCAGGCCTCATGCAAAAGGTTAAGGAATTCTGCCCGTGATGTTGGTTTCCTGGACTTTTTCCACACAGCTCGATCCAACATGGCCCAGCGGTGTTCAATGGGATTCATGTCAGGAGACTGACTTGGCCATGGAAGTCGCTTGATCCCATTTCTGTCCTGCCATGCTTTAGTCTTTTTTTGCAGTGCGGCATGGAGCTCCATCTTCCATGAACAGTGTTGTTTTTGACCATCTGACCAGTGAAGGAGTCCATCCTAAAGGATAGAAATGTATATCGTAGAGTTGATGTTGCCAACACACTTCACAAGCTCTGACAGACCAGCACTCCAGATTGTTCCCCACACCATCACTGAAAAGCCACCGTGTTTGACAGTTGGCTGCAATCGGTTCAAAGAGAACTCTTGACTGGGAAGTCTCCAGACCCATACATGTCCACTGTCAGAATATTGAGTAAATTGGGACTCGTCTGATAAAATGACAGTTTGCCAAAACTCCAAGGGTCTGTTGGCCATGTCGTCAGCCCACTTCTTTCTCCTTTGAATGTTCGCTGGTCTAAGAAGTGGTTTTCTCCGAGCTGCTCTCCTGCAGTAGCCCAGTTGATGAAAGTACCAGATGGCAGTTCTTGAGCTAACTTGGACCTCCTCTACAACATCTGCTGCCTTGCAACAGGGAGTTTTCTTAATGGGCCGCTTAACAGCTCGAAGACACCTTTCTGAGGGCCCAGGTCGACCAGAACGGGAAGCTGTGGATTCCTTGCCTTCGCTGGTGAATTGTACAATCACCCCATTGACCGTAGAAAACTGAATGCCAAGGTTCTGAGCTCTGATGCTGGCTGATTCCATCTTCTGATTTGCCAACAATCTGTCCTCTTTGAAAATCGCAAAGGTCGTGTGCTCCCTGGATTCGAGGCATAGTTAATTGTCATACAAGACCCAGGAACTCGTTTCTGCAAATTAATAGTTGAATATTTGTACAAATTGCTGAGTAATACTTGCTTTGTACAGATGAAATGAATAAATTTTAAGGAGTTTATTTACCATCAGTGGCGTCAGTTTACTCTGCCATCAGTGGCAGAGCTGTGCTCCAAGAAAATGGTCGGAGTGGCAACCTGTCCAGGATTGTGCCAAATAGCCAAGGAAAAACTGCTTTGGTTGTTCAAGAGTACGGTACACTGGACTGGACTAGTATGGCATTATATTTCAAAAAGTTGCGGACGAGTTATGACCAAACTTGGTGTATTCGTTGGTTCGGTGACGATAACAAGGCGATTTGATTTTAGTGAAGGTCCGAATCCAGATCCGGTCTATCAGTGGCATACAAAAACGTAAACTGCTCAGCTTGGCACAGGTGTGCACTCCACCGAGAGTCGTTCTAGTTTGATATTTCTTACTCCAAGGGATTTTGTCCACTTCAGGCAGTGACCACATGAAGGTTCTCTACCGTGTTGTGATCTGAGTACACCAAACATCCTGATGGAGTTGTGGTGTGGAGGTAGTGTACTTGTATTCGAGCTGTCCACTCTGGGTTCGATTCCCAACCACACTATAAACTGTCGGATTGGTGCTTCACAGGCACGATGTTGCATCATAAAGCGTGCCGTCCCTCGGATGGACGTTAAGCCCGGTGTCCCGTCTGCTAGCACTATTGGTGTCTTTCACGAAGAGTAAGCGAGTTATCACCGGCACCATGAACAGATTACAAAGTCCTGACCTACCAGCTAAACGGAGCATGGCATCCTAGCAGTGATGTAACCAGCTGCTGCATTCTATAGAATTCACTGAACATCCGTAATGTAAGTGTCCATGTTGTGTATAACACTTTCTGCGTCATTCAACGAGAATGTGTATAACACTCCCATTCATTCAATTTGCAGAGGAGAATCTGGTGCTGGCAAGACTGAGAATACCAAGAAAGTAATTCAGTATTTTGCCAACCTGGCTGGTGCTGGCAAGGATGCCATTGACGAATCAAAGGTGTGCATCTAATACTCTAATGGCATCATGGTGGAATCGATTGCAGTGCTTATTTTAGTAGTAAACATGTGGTTGGCTCGTAAACAAAGACAAATCATCTTTGTTCATTCAATCATTGCACCTGATGCAGCAATCTTCACACTCACGAGAATATATCAACCTGGAATACCTTCGTGAGTTTACCTGACACGAATGCCATCGATCATGTCAATCAGTGCGTGTGCAATAATCCATTCCCTCATCGATCATGCTATGAGGGAAGTGGATCATTGAGTGGTAAACCTGTAGTTCATTTGTAGCAATGGGTTAGGAGGGGGACATTTGACAGGTAAACATGGGTTAGGTTGGGGGGGGGGGCATTTGACAGGTAAACTCACGGAGGTATTTCAGGTTGATATATTCTCATGATTGTGAAAATTACCAAATTAGGTGCAATGATTGAATCAACAAAGATGATTATAAAATGGGTGGAGGAAACGTTGTCACAATAAGAATGGTGGGGAATTTGGAAAGGGGGTGAGGGTGGAGGGTAGGGTAGGGATTGTTTGTTGCTTCTTGATCTACAGAAAATGATGATGATGATGTCCAGATGATCCTTGCAATGTTTGTTGAGGAAGATAAGTGTGTTTCTTTCGGTTGCTTGTTCTTAGGGTTCCCTGGAAGATCAAATCATCCAGGCTAACCCAGTCATGGAGGCCTTCGGAAACGCGAAGACTGTGCGGAATAACAACTCCTCTCGTTTTGTGAGTACACAGAGCCCTCCAGCGTTCGCTTTGTGCAGTCATCGTACACTTGTACTTCGCATTCAATGTGTTCACCTCAACTGTTAAAGACGTCCTGACAGGATAGTACGGGTAGGGTGCATTCCATCACGAAGCGGCCCATCCCTCGGATGGACATTAGGCCAGGCGTCCCGTCTGCCGGAATTAGTCGGTGAACATTAAAGATTCCACGGTGTCCTTCGCAAAGAGTAAGCGAACTATCGCTGGCACCCTGAACAAATTACAAATTCCTTCCCAAACCTACAGGGGGCACTGCATCAACTGCACAGCTGGCTCCCAAGCCATGATGCAACCAGAAGTCAAATGCTGGATCTTAGAGGGGATTCAAATAATTATTTAAGAGAAGCCTGCAAGGATTGGTGAAAAGGTGTTCGACGTCATCATATCTGGTATACTGAAGTGCTGTTTTAATGACACACGATCACTTCGGTTTTGAGGAACCCATTACCGTTGGTTTACAATCATTTGTTGTTTTCGTGATGTTTGTAAAGGAATAGGTAATAGATATAGGGGATGGGGGTAGGAGGGTTGGGGGAAGAGTCAGTATTTTCTACCTGTAGATGGTCCAGAAGTACAGTCGATGTTGGGCCAACCTGAGGCCACGAAGTGTCACGATGACCAGCGTCCATCCAGTAAAATGGTCACCAGTATTCTTCTACTCGGTCACTGTTGTCACAACGATTCTGTGACATTGTGTTGAACTCATTCGATTTGCCTTCGTTTGCTGTGATTCGCAGGGAAAGTTCATTCGCATTCACTTTGGCAGCACGGGAAAGTTGTCCGGAGCAGACATCGAAAGCTGTAAGTTGTGACCCCTACGGCCATGCCATTTACTCCAAATGCCGGCGTTCGCCCGTTCGTGTCACCGTACAGCTGGGAGTGCACAAACTGTTTGGTTTCTTATTTTGGTCTGGACGGGTTGCAGATCTCCTGGAGAAGTCTCGAGTGATTTCTCAACAGAGTGCTGAGAGGAGTTACCACATTTTCTACCAGATGCTTTCCAACAAAATACCAGAGATTTTGAGTAAGGACAGAGATCGCACACATGCCCCCCCCCCACACACACACACACACACACACACACACACACACACACACACACACACACACACACACACACACACACACACACACACACACACACACACACACACACACACACACACACACACACACACACACACACACGCCATGGAATGGCACGCTTTCGGTTATCAATCGCCATGTTTACCCAAATCCCCTCAAAGAAACAGAACACCCAAACCCTCAAAATAATTTTCCCCGATTCCAGGGGTTTCCCTTTCTGATCCACAACTTTTAACTTATCTGATTTATTTTTTAAAATGAATTTCTTTCTGAGTGAGTATATTGCATTTACAGAGGATTGCTTGTTGGAGCCTGATGCGCACAAGTACTTCTACATTTCTCAAGGTGTCATCACTGTCGATAAGATGGACGATCAAGAAGAAATGATGATGACAGATGTAAGTTGTCTCCTTGTCGAACTCTGGTGTTAACTGCCCACAGACTATTGTCCTTGCAACGTTTTATTTTTATTAAATGGTGAAATCGATGATGATGCAATGAAAAAGGTATCAGGATCATACACAATGGCTGGCAGGATAGCAGAGACGTACGCACACTCACCTCAAAGCTATTGATCCTGGGTTTGAATCTCTGCCCAGCTATGAACTGTTAATCTGGTGTTTCACAGGCAAGGTGATTCATCAATGTGTGCTCTGTCCCTCGGATGGACATTAAACTGGGCATCACATCTGCTGGTATTAGTTGGTGGATGTTAAAGATCCCACGGTATCCTTCATCAAGAGGAGGCAAGCTATCACTGGCACCTTGAACCAATTCCAAATTCCAGACTTGACTTCTTGCATCAGAGTGGCGACCCATCCAGAATTGTAACCCCAGCAATAGAAACTGCTTCGGTAGCACCAACGTTCGGTATAGAGTATGGTTCATGATCTGATAGTAACCCTCCCAGAATAAAAGGAACACCTCGATTGCAACCAAACTTCATTTTGACATTCTGTGGCATGAACATATCCAAACTGATTACCTGTATTAGTATCAGGTGGCAATGGCCTCATACAGTGCTATAACCCATGATGGCATCAAATTAATTATATTCTGTAAAACAGCATGATCCAGATCAGGCCAAATTATCGAGTATATTTTGTTGCATCTCTTGCATAATACTTGACATAGGTCGGATTTTCCACAGCTCTTGATCCATAATTGCAAAGTTCTTCATGGGGCGTTCAAGTCAGGACTCTGCTGTGCCCAGGGAAAAATTCCTTTCTGGTCTTAGAAGAAACTCTCTTGACAGTAAACCATCAAGGCATTTTGCAATATAAAACATAATTAACGCAGGAAGGTGGTGCTACATGTCATACCTCCAGAATTAGCGCAGGAAAGGTGGCCTCAAATTGTCATACCTCCAGAATTAACGCAGGAATGGTGGCCTCAAATTGTCATACCTCCAGAATTAACGCAGGAATGGTGGCCTCAAATTGTCATACCTCCAGAATTAACGCAGGAAGGTGGCGCTACATGTCATACCCCCAGAACCACCTCTGCCCACAAGAGACGCAGTGAACCGTGACTTCATACCTGGGCTCCACAGAGTCTTGACATGAACGCCACCGAACATACCTGGGAACATGCATCAAGAGCGCCTGAAAATCTGATCTCTGTCATGCACAACACAACAAACGAGACTGTCATCCCGTAAATGGGAAAGCTCGTGATACAAAGTGAAACAAGTCGTTTGCATTTGTTTGATAGTCTCTGATGTAATGGGGTGGTGTTTATGGTGTTATCTTCTTTATATTGCAATAACAATGATGGGACTCAGGTTCGATGATTACTTAATTATTTTGGTCATTACTTTGAAACGATTGATGCAATTCCGATGAGTCATTGTGATGAAGTTCTTCCTCTTTTTCTTTTTTTATTTTTTTTTTTTCGATCAACCTTGGTTCTTCGCACCGCAGGAAGCCATTGATATCCTTGGCTTCTCCGCAGAGGAGAAGAAGGGCATGTATCGTCTGACCTCCGGTGTCATGCATTTTGGGAACATGAAGTTCAAACAAAAACCACGCGAAGAACAGGCTGAGATCGATGGCACGGAAGGTGATTTAGAGCATCCCCAAAATGATATAACTCTTCCTTTCAGCTTTGTACGTATTTTTTTTTTGCCAATTAAACCTTTCAGGAATCCATAAGGGAAGTGCTCTTTCTTCGGCAAACAATTTGAGGCCTTCTCTAAAAGTTTGCTTCGAAAATGTAAACATAAAAGCACCGAATATTATGTTTCTATTATTACAGCTTCCTGTAGATTATCCAAAGTATATATTTAAATAAGTGTTTATATGTCTCAGAAATGTAATAATGTCAACTTCTCGTTTCACATTCGCAGCTCAGAAAATTATAAAAGTTGACATTTCCGAACACTGAAACTTTCAGTCTGGAAGGCATTTTTAAATATAAAAGGCCAAAACCTGTTGTTCACAGACATTACGTACATGCGGTGCATGGTTGGGAACATCAGTAAGATCTCCATTGAGGTGGCACTCCGTTGTTTATTAGGATGCACCAAGTAACCAGTAAAGTTGATAAAATCCCAAATTGTACACAAATTTGCAATGAAAATAGTCGGCATTATCATGACAATTAACACCTAGTTATTTGTGAGCAATTACACAGAAATGCAATTGGCATCATGGTGTGTTAAGCACCCTAACGTGTCCTTTGTTCCTACAGTGGCGGATAAAGTCTCTCACCTTCTGGGCATCGCCTCAAATGAATTGCAAAGAGGAATAACAAGGCCGCAGGTCAAAGTTGGCAACGAATTTGTGCAGAAGAGTCAAACGATGGATCAGGTGAGAAAGCGGAGACATTTTATCGACGATCTATCCGATCATCGTTCGGCAGGAATTTGATCCGTAATGCACAGCCAAAGGCCGGACGTAAAGGATGCCGACACTCGGAGGATGGTGCATTTTCACTTTCTGGTTGCATCACGTATAACACAGGCGTACCTTTTTTTTTTTTGTGGGCTAGTGTCACTTCTCTGTTGGAGCTTTGTCCAAAGCTATATACGATCGGATGTTCAAGTGGATGGTTATACGAATTAACAAGACACTGGACACAGTTCTCCCTCGGCAGTTCTTTATCGGTGTGCTCGACATTGCTGGCTTCGAAATCTTTGAGGTACTTCTCATACTATTGAATGGCTTTCAAGTTATGTTGATTGTTTATAATGTCTAGCAGAGAGCAAGTGTTTGGGCATCGGTAATAATTTCACGACATCCTGTAAATGCTCCAATCCACCACAACTCAAGGGTCCTCTTAACTCTGTCATGAATATTCCTGTTTGTTGGGTCCACAGGTTTTTATTTATTTATTTTTTGGTAAATTTCTGTGAAGAAAAAAAAAAACGTTTAAGAGCACGGATAATCACCACCGGTTGGCATCCATGTGGAGGAGGAAATTCCTCCTTGGCAAATGCTCCGCCGAGTGCTGTGAGAAAAGCGATGTCGCTGGTACCTCGAGTACCCCTGGAAGTGATGGCACTTCCCCCAAGCTCAGTGGCTGTGTTTGTCTCATCTAACAGTCGTGTGTTTGCGTGCGCGTGGGTGTACGTTTCAGCTCCACTATAAACAAAAAAAGAAGGAAAAAAGGGTTTTATGAATGATCTTATCAGTTATGGCGTCGTCATTATATGATCAGCCTCATAGTCTTTGTCAAATTAATAATTCGCTTTAGCCCTTACGATACGACAATTTTTTTGACATCCAAATCTAACCCAAATGCTGTAACAAATGCTTGAAGACAAAGCTTCCTTCCCTCATTGCTATGCTTTCCATACCTGCAGTTCAACTCCTTCGAGCAGCTGTGCATCAACTTCACCAATGAGAAGCTGCAGCAGTTCTTCAACCATCACATGTTCATTCTCGAGCAGGAAGAGTATAAGAGAGAAGGTATTCAATGGACCTTTATCGACTTTGGCATGGACCTGCAGGCCTGCATTGACTTGCTGGAGAAGGTAACTGCACTACGTTGGAATACAATGACTCGTTTTACACACTCCAAGCATACCAAGTTGTTGTGTGCAAATTGCAGCTGCAAAAAAACATTTGCTCTACATAGAAAAAGAGCTGAACAGTGGAAATACATTAATGTTTTCTGAGAGATGGTCTGTTGCACCTGGCTTCTTGGATGAGAGAATTGTAAACTTGCAGATTTAAGGTATGTCACTCTATTTACCAGACTATTATACATCACTCTTCCCAAAAATGTCTGCCCTTTCCGATAGCCTATGGGCATTTTCTCCATCCTGGAAGAGCAGTGCGTCTTCCCAAAAGCGACGGATGCCACCTTCAAGTCTGCGCTCTATGACAACCATCTTGGAAAGTCGAATAATTTCCAAAAGCCTCGCCTCGGAGGAGGAGCCAAGAAGGCCGAGTCTCACTTCGCGCTGGTGCACTATGCTGGGACGGTAAAACGTCTTTCTTTCCACCCAACAGCAATAGCATTGTAAAAATAAAAAACTTGAAGGTTGTCTGAGATGGGATGGCATCAATAAATGGGACTGCAAATTTTCTACTTGATATTTAACCTGGTGTTGGCTTAGCGGTTAGGGTGGTGGCTTGGGATTCTAGGTTCCTGAGTTCAAGCCCCGTTGGCCGCTGAATTAACACTAGGGGGTTGACTCAGCCTATCATCCTTCCGTGGTCAGTGAAATGAGTACCAGTGTTGCAGCCAAAAGGCTGCACGCGAAGGGAAGGGGTATCGACGGATTGATTAAATCTGGTATCTGTGTGGTGCAAGCATGATGGGCCCAATGGCCTCCTCCTGAGCATAAAAATTTCTTGTTATGACCCTGTTGGTAACCTTGAAAAATCACAAAGTCTGGTCTTGGGTGCCGTCCCATCCTAGGAACCCTTTCCCTAAACATTATTATTTCCCTCCCATCTCGATCCATGGGAATGTAATTCAATGATGTCCAACCACCTTGCATCCATGAATGTTCTAACAACAACCACTTAACTGTTGTGCTCCAGTTTTTCAACTTTCCAGGTCCCAATATTTATAATGTGGAAGATGATAGAAGTTTAAAATAAATCTTGCTCAGGTTCATTAAATGCTGTAGATGACATTATAAAGCTTGTTTAGCTTGTGGAATGCTCGTATGTTCCCAGGTTGGATACAGCATCACCGGTTGGCTGGAAAAGAACAAAGACCCTCTGAATGAGACTGTTACAGGGCTTTTCAAGAAGTCGACCATACTCATTCTGGCCGCCATCTTTGTCGAAGAAGAACCGTCAGGTATAACCTGCTCCCAAATGCCATGCAGACATTTAGTGTTTTATTCCATTGTCTTCATGCATTCTTGCTGTTAATGCAGATGAAAGAGAAACATTTTTATATTTCAAAAGTTATTAATGTGGTTTTTTTTCTTTCTTCCCTTTAGGTGGAAAGCAGAGGAAGAAGAAAGGAGCTTCGTTCCAAACGGTCTCTGCTTTGTACAGGGTAAGGCAACGTGTTCAGAAAACATTTGGAAATTGCAAGCGACTATTACATCCTCACAAAACGCCATTTTTCTTCCACGGCTTTAGAATGTTTGAGCGACATTTCATTTTTCAATCAATCCATTTACTTGAATATAAAAAGGTGAACCTTTCTGATTAAGTACAATGACGTTACAGGAGCAGCTGAATAAGCTGATGTCAAGTCTGCACAGCACAGCACCGCATTTCGTACGGTGCATCATCCCAAACGAGGTGAAAACTCCTGGTAAGTAGAAAACCACTTTTAGTCAGGGCACCCTCTTGTGACAATGCAGTCCTCTTGTGCTTATATATGATCGTTACCTCCGCCACCAAAGGTGGACAGAAGTATGTTTTAACGTGAATTATGGACGGAGACATGGACCAGGAAATTGGTTATTTATATCTGTGGGTGGTCGATCTCGTCGAAAAAAAAAAAAATTTGGAATTTTTTTTTGATCTTCCCTTATTGTCAGGGTGTGTGTGTGTGTGTGTGTGTGTGTGTGTGTGTGTGTGTGTGTGTGTGTGTGTGTGCGCGCGCGCAACGCCAGCCTCCACAGCACAAACCAGCAAACCAATTTCGATGAAACTTGGCGATGGCGAAATTGTTGTGTGTGTGTGTCTGCAACGCGAGCCTCCACAGCACAAACCAGCAAACCAATTTCGATGAAACTTGGCGAAAAGGTGCCATATGTGTTGGGAGTGTGCGCGTTTGAGTTTCGTTGCTATGCAGCGGCCGAAAAACCGCGTTCACTATTTTCAATACCTGTCCTCCAGTTTTGAATGTGGAGAAACGAGACTTCGGAATTAAACACTTCGAGATATTTAGAAAATTTTACTTGAGCCGATTTTTGATTTAGGTTTTATTTTTCAAATGGTAGTCCTTCAAAAATAGGGTGTCTATTTACCGTCATTTTTTATGAGTGCCAGTTGGCAAAATACGCAATAGGAAAAATCTTTCCAGGCAGAGGAACAATTGTATGTGAACCAATACGTCTTGGCAATGAATCTTCGTCGGTGGATCGGTCATAATGAAAAGCATCGTATCCAGCACTTCGATCCTAGCGGATCCCTCGTCGCCTACCGGCTTGTCTGTCTGTCTGTCCCTCTGTTCGGTCCAGTGCTCCGTAAATACAATGGTGGTTTTGATGAAACTTGGTTGGTAGGTTCATACCATGACCTAGTTGTGTGCAAATGAGAACCGTTGCTATGGACACCACCATTGCCTAGCAAATGGGACTTTGAAATTTTTGAAAAATCATAAAAAATTTATTTTTTCAAAAATCTGGCCACGAGCGACTGTGGGCAGTACATTCAGCCATATTGTCAAAAATTTCCAGCCGGATCCTATGAAAACTGTCGGAGAAGATAGACTTTAAATGAACCCTGGTCGAAAACAATAAAAAAACGAAGTTCGTTATATCTCAGAGACCATGAGTCAGATATACATGAAACTGGTATGGTAGGTTCATGGTATGTCCTAGTTATGTGTGAGAAATAACCGTTGCTATGGACCCCTCCGTTGCCTAGCAACGGTCGAAAAATCTCTAAATGTGGGGGTATTGTAACGAAAAAACAATCTGCAGCATTAACCCTTGAAGCTAGAATCATGAATTTTCTTGTGCTTAATCCTCAGGTCATTCCCCATCAAACGGGCCCATCGCGTCAGGTTATATTGGGTAGGCGACTACCCATGTCCGCCTACCGGCTTGTCTATGTGTTTGTCTGTGAACATGATATCTCATAAAGTTATGGACAGATTCAGACGAAACGTGGTAGACAGGTTGGGTGTGTGACAAAATCACATTGTTTCAATTTTGGTGAAGATCTAAATCGGGATACGACAATGATTTAATTTTTAAGGTGATGCTTCACCATTGAGAGATGGGGCCAAAAACGATCTATAGCATGATATTTTAAAAAGTTATGGATGATTATGACAAAACTAGGTGGATGAGATAATTTGTTAGATGACAAGAACAAGCCGATTCAATTTTGGTTCAGGTCCGGTGTCTGCTCCATCGAGTGCTGTTCTAACACTTTTTTTTTTTTATATGATGTCATTTCAATTTGAAATGCCAAATATGTGTGCAAATAACCCAATCAACTTTGAGATGGAAGGTTACTGGTGGGCTTCCATCTCAGAACCAAATTCCCATTACCTGAGGCAATGTTGTCGTAGTTGTCAGAAGTGCAGAACACTTGCATTAAAAAGGAATGTGTGCCGATCTTCAATAGTTAAATCGTAACTAAGTTGTCATCCCTCAAGTTGTTCACACCAATAATTCCCTGGCTCTGTGCTTTAGGCCTGATTGATGCTACCCTGGTTCTGAACCAGCTGTCCTGCAACGGTGTGCTGGAAGGGATTAGAATCTGCCGAAAAGGTTTTCCCAACCGATTGCCATACGCCGAGTTCAAACACCGGTACGTCTTCACCTGAGAGGTCCGTAAGTGTTGATTTGAAATTTGTTTATGCAGCGGAGGTGGGAATGCAACTTAGTTTGTTGTCCTCATGACTACTTGGAAGGTCATAACCAGTGGAGTCATAATTTAGCACCATAATCAGTGGGGTTTCCTTTCCCTCTCCCCTCTCCTTCCTTTGTTTGTCTCTCCCTCTCCCTCTCCCTCTCCCCCTACATCTCCATATCTATCTCTCTGTCCCCCACTCCCTCCAGATACCAGATCCTTCACCCAGCTGCCTGTCCGAAGGGTGAGTTTGTGGACAGCAAGAAGGTAACAGAACTCATTATTCAGGCTGTAAAGCTGAATGAAGACCAGTTCCGCATTGGTGAAACCAAGGTGACCTTTGAACTCATTTGAGGATAGCTTGTTCCCTTTCCTCGACTTCTAATTCTTCTTTGCATAATAATACTTTGAACATAAATCCTCAATGAAAAGAAATCGAAGGAAAATCGTAATGTGTAAACAAATTATCCACCTTTCCATTAACCAGAATATATAACCACACAAATGCTATCTTCTCTTTCTGATCATATCGAGAATTTCATACTTTCATTAATTTTTTTTTTTTTTTTTTGCTCTACCCCTCAACTGTTATCTGCATGCATCCCTTAGTTACTTCTCTCCTTTGTTCCTTCAAATTATGCAAAAAGAGATACACACAATGATAAAACACACCTTCTGATACACTCTGCAGTAAATTGGTTCGTTATAGTGCATGGACAAGTGTTTGCCCCAGAGGCAACTTCGCATTTCCAAATGTCACAACCGATACACAGTGTTGATAATTCAGTTTCAGTTTCATGCGTCTGTATTCATTTCGTTTTCTTCTGACCCAAACTCCTGGTTGGACTTATTCCGTTTTAGGTCTTTTTCCGAGCGGGGGTGCTGGCTCAGCTGGAAGATCTCCGTGATGATGCTTTGGGCAAGATTATCACACAAATGCAGGCTCGCTGTCGCGGTTACTTTGGACGACAGAGAGTCAAGCACTTGCTGGACATGAGGTGATTTAATATGTCGTGTTACACGAGCATTTGCCAGGTAGAGAGACTCACGGCAGAGAAATGCATTGAGTTTGACTGAGCAATTCATTTGATAGAGAACCATAAACTAATGCAGATATTAAATGGGTGTATGTATATATAAAGCTTGGTGTTGGCTTAACGGTTAAGGTGGTTGGCTTAAAATCTTCGGGTCTTGAGTTTTTGAGCCCCTGTTTCCATTGAATTAACACCAGGTGGCGTTGACTCAGCCTGTCATTCTTCTGAGGTCAACAAAATGAGTACCAGTGTAGTGGTAATAGAGGGCACTGCATCAGCGGCACAGCCACACTCTCCAAAAAATGATACAACCAGCAGCAACAGGCTGCACATGATAGGTATATATATATTGTTGCGAATTTGCGCACGCTGGCGTGCGATCGGCCACGTAACTCGAATCGCGGCACGTCGCCCACCGGACGGACAATTCAGTCGTGACCCTCTCGGAACAACGCCGGGAGCTAGTAACGGGTGGGTCTTTCGACCTCACCACAATCGTGCCAATCGGCCACCCGCGTAGGATAGGGTTGTTATTTTTTTTTTTTTTTTTTTTTTTTTTGTATACCTTGGTCGAGGCTCGTATGAGAGCTAACACACAACTCACAGCAAGGAGGCATGAGACAAGAGGGGCGGGAGTGGAAGGGACAAAACAGTGGGGAACAGACACATTAGGTGAACTGTGGAAGGGAGAGGGATGGGGATGGGACGGGGAACATGGCGAAGAGAAGATGGACATTACAGGGACTTTCAGGAAGGGAAGCAGGAGAAATGAAGGAAGTGGGCTTGAGTGGATTATCGGGGGTAGAAAAGATCGAGGATTTGGATGGGGGAAGATAAGAGGTGGTGGTGAACAGCTGTTTTGAAAGCCTGGAGGGAAGAATGGGAAAGAATAGAGTGAGGAAGTTTATTCCAAAGGCGGGAAAAAAGAGGAATGAAAGAGTGAAGATGAGCAGTGATTCGTGATTTTGGTAGTTTTACCAGAAGGGGGTTGTTGGCGGACCTTGAGCGCCCTGTGGAAATGTGGTGGGGACAAATCGCAGAGAGAGCAGGGGGGGCAAGGCTGGAGAGGAGTCGGTAGAAGACAAAGACCACCGACCAACCTGCGGTGATTGAGTGAGAGGCCCAAAGACTCAGCTTCATTGCGGGAGATGCCGATGATCTTAAATGCCCTGGTTTCGACAGCGTGAAGCCGAGAAAGGTGGGAGGCAGGAGCACCAGCCCAGAGGGGAGAGCAGTACTCCATCAGGCTACGGACAAAAGCTTTGTAAGTGGTCAGGAGCTCAAGAGGGCCGATGAAGGACTTAGCACGACGGAGGATTCCCAGTCGGCGACTGGCTTTTGAGGCGAGGTTGGAAATGTGACTTTCCCAGGAAAGGTCATGGCAGATAGTGAGACCTAGATGCTTGAAAGAAAAGACTTCTTCCAGAGGATTGTTGAGAAAGTGGATGGGGGGGTTTTGTAAACGGTCCTTTCGAAGAGACATAGTGAGAGTGTGAGATTTGTCTGGATTGAAAGACATGTTCCACGTGTTGGACCAGTTTGTGATTTTATCCAGATCTGCAGTGAGCGAAGAAGCTGCTGCTTGCCGGTCTGAGGGATGACAGATGGTACGGCAGAGGGTGGAGTCGTCGGCAAAGAGAAATAGAGGATTTTCCAGAGAGTCCGAGAGATCATTGATGAAAACCAGAAAAAGAACAGGGCCCAGAACGCTACCTTGAGGAACTCCAGCCTGCACAGGAAGAGGGGATGAAAGAACTCCGTTTAGGGCCACACGTTGACTGCGACAGGAGAGGAAGTCTGCGAGCCATGAGTGGAGATGGCCTTTGAATACCATGGGAAGAGAGCTTGGTGAGTAGGGCAGGGTGCCAGACTGTGTCAAAAGCACGTGATATGTCCAGGGATACGGCTCGGATTTCCTGTCTGGCATTGAGGACCTCCATCCATTGATGGGAGAGCAGAAGCAGCATATCCAGGGTAGAGTGACCTGGTCTGAAACCAAATTGATGATTGGAAATCAAGCCATTGGAGAAGAGGAAGGATTTCATATCTGAAGCGATGATGGATTCCATCACCTTGCTGATGATTGGGAGAAGGCTGATTGGTCTGTAAGGCTGGGTGCTGGGTGTAAGGAGAAGGCTGAGTTTGGCGATTGTTCGCCAAACTCGACCTACCTCAGTACCTACGTGGATGGTTAATCGGGCGATCGTACCTCGCCACAGGTCGACTTCGGACACGAACTGCTTAAGCGGTTCGTTCCGTACTGCAGAGATAACCAAGCGGAGTTATCGTCGACCTCGATGGTTCAGATTCGTTACCGGGAACTTACACCCACTACCAATCTCTTACGCGATGCAGGATGGAGAGTCAATAAAAAGAAAGGAGACGAAGCAGAGTGGGAACAGTTCAACAAGCAAGCATTTTATACACACACACACACACACACACACACACACACACACACACACACACACACACACACACACACACACACACACACACACACACACACACACACGCACGTATATTCAGTCACAGTAATAATAATGCAGCAAAAGCAAATGCAGAGTTAAAACCGAATAAAAGCAAGGGTTTATTTACATGCACGACAACACTTACACAGTTCTACTTTACGGACAGCGCCACCACAAGCATTTACACAAAAAGGAAAAAGAAAAGAAGTCGCGACTTCCCTTTTCGTGGCTGGTGAGTCCCTCTCCCACGACCGTCAGCGTGGTCGCGCCTGGCCCCGACCTCTCTCGCGGCCGGTGAACCCTCTCCGGCACTCCTCGTCCAGACGCGCAGGTCCACCTCCACAACCGGCGCTGCCGCCTCTCCCATCCGTGCCTCCGTTGACAGGTCGCTCGCCAAGCCGCGAGCGCAGGACCTCTTCCCCTGACAAGACAAGCAACGCCAAGAAGAAGACGACATCCAGCCCAGAAGTTCAAACAACCCGAAGAACACAGGAACTCTCGAAGACAAGGAGACAGGAAGCCTCGAAAAACCCTCTCAAGGTCCGTGCTGTCCGCCTTTTGTCGCGCCGGGCTCCGCCCTTCGCCCCGCCCCGTTTCTGGCTTCACCTCCCTTCGAGCTTCTTGGAGAAGCCTCTCGAAGGGGGGCGTGCCCTTTTGCTCTCCCTCCACCCCGCCCCGTGCGGGGGTCGGGGGAGTCAGTTTTGGCTCAGGGCCAGGGAATTATTCCCCCAAAAAGAGGCCCCCACCTTTTCTCACCTTTGACCCCCGGCTCGGATTGCACTTCCACCACACCGAGCGCGGATAATTTAGACGGGAGAAACAGGCGGGAAAAACCCCCGAGCATCGTTGGTGGTTTTTGTTCTTCCGCGGAGCTCGTAACCACATGGGGCTTATTGAATGGCGAGTGGCGAAGATGTGGTGGTGGCGTGGGTGGAGTGTGGTTGGCGCTGTGGTGGGGATGGCGTTGTTGTTGAGATGCTGTTTGTTTGAAATAAAAGATAGAACAGAAAAATGGCTAACTCGAAGCGTCGCAGCCTGGATAGATCACATAAATTCCCGCTATACAACGGGTTTGGGCTAACTACACATGGACTTATCGAGATATCTCACCTGAGGACTCTTTATGGTGTAATGCGAATTTCCACAGCCGTAACAATATATATATATATATGATGTTAGGGCAGTTTAAAGGCATGTCTTGACTCTTCAATGCCGTGGTGTCGTTCTTTCGTTGTCAACTAGCAACGCATTTCACCCTGACTGCAAGCTCGCAGTTCAAATGCTGGTCTGAAACGCCTGGCGTTGAGTCATGACATGCCTTTGAACCACCTTAGTATTATAAACACCTGACTCCAACACTTCCTGATGGGGATCTAGTGAGGAAAGACAATGTGCCTGAATGGCAGATAGTTCATGCTGCCAGGGCTGTGTTTCAGACTGAACCACTCACGATCAGTGGGGCGTGAATGATTGGTTTAGAGTGCCTACAGAACGTCTACAACCCCTTGTAAAATTTTCACCTTTTTGCCTGGAATTAAATTCCACTAAATCAGACTTTTTCCAACTTTATTTACACATCGTAACCCACAACTTCCAAATTAAAGACGAATTCTACAAATTTCAGAAAATTAATTAACAATAAAAAAAGAGAATATCTTGGTTGGATAAGTGTCAACCACCACCTTCTAGCAATTGTAAATTGTCCCCTTCTAATAGCAATTGTAAATTAGCTCAGGTGTATCCAATTACCTTCCTAATCACACACCAAGTTAATTGGCCTCCACCTGTGTTAAATTGTAGTGATTCTGATTATTTCACAATAAAATCAGCTGTTCCTGTGGGTTTTCTCTGCTGGGTAGTGCATTTCACAACAAAGACTCAACCATGAGCACCAAGGAACTTTCAAAAGACCTCTGGGATAAAGTTGTGGAAAGGCACAGATCAGGGGATGGGTATAAAAATATTTCAAAGGCCTTGACTATCCCTTGCAGCACAGTCAAGACAATCATTAAGAAGTGGAAGGTGTGTGGTACCACCAAGACCCTGCCTAGATCAGGCCGTCCCTCCAAACTGGATGACCAAGCAAGAAGGAGACTGATCAGAGAGGACATCAAGAGGCCAATGGCAACTTTGAAAGAGACAAAGGCCCAAAAGGCAAAAACTGGTCACTGTGTGCATGTGACAACAATATCCCAAGCACTCTACAAGTCTGGTCTGTATGGTAGGGTGGCAAGAAGGAAGCAATTACTCAAAAAAATCACCTTCAGTCCCATTTGAGGTTTGGAAAAACACACTCCAGAGATTCTGAAGCCTTGTGGAAAAATGTTTTGTGGTCTGATGGAACCAAGATGGAACTTTTTGGCCTAAATGCAAAATGTTATGTTTGGCACAAACCCAACACAGCACATCACACAAAGAACACCATCCCAACTGTGAAGCATGGTGGTGGCAGAATCATGTCATGGGGATGTTTCTCATCAGCAGAGACTGGGGCACTTGTCAGGATGTAAGGAAAAATGGATGGAGCAAAATACAGAAAAATCCTAGAGGAAAACCTGCTGCCCTCCGCAAGAAAGCTGAAATTGAGACGGAAGTTCACCTTTCAGCATGACAACGACCCGAAGCACAAAGCCAAAGCTACATTGGAGTGAATAAGGAACAAAAAGATTAATGTCCTTGAATGGCCCAGTCACAGTCCTGACCTAAACCCAATCAAAAATCTGTGGCATGACTTGAAGATTGCTGTCCATTAATTCTCCCCATGCAATGTGACTGAACTTGAACAGTTTTGTACAGAAGAATGGGTAAATATTGCCCAATCAAGGTGTACAAAGTTGGTAGAGAACTCTCCCAACAGACTCACAGCTGTAATTGCTGTAAAAGGTGCTTCCACAAAGTATCAACTCAGATGGGGTGGATACTGATCCAACCAAGATATTCCAGTTTTGTATTTTTTATTAATTTTCTGAAATTTGTAGAATTTGTTTTTCACTTGGAAGTTGTGGGTTATTATGTGTAAATAAAGGTGAAAAAGTCTGATTTAATACAATTTAACTCCTGGCTATAAAGCAAAAAAAAGAGAAAATTTTGAAAAATGGGTGTAGACTGTCTCTCGGCACCGTATACAGTATTTACCAAATGTGTATAGACTCAAATCATAATCTGGAACCTGGGCTTTGTTACTCTTTCATGAGCCTCGACTCTGTATATGCAAAATTCAGGTTGCATTGCATCTCAGTCATTGCATTCTTTCCACAGGGACGGAATGGAGAAGATCCAGAGGAACATACGTATGTTCCTGAAAATGCGCTATTGGCCTTGGTTCAAGCTCTATGGCAGGGTGAGTTTCTTAATACTGCATGATAAGGAGCATCGGGATACATCAACCAAATGGAATTACTACCCCCCCCCACATGCAAAGTGGTTTTAAGCAATAATTGGTTCACTCTGTCACCCTGTCTGTCCGTCTTCAGACATCTCTCTATGATCGAGGAACTACTAAGTTTCAACGTATAGTTAGGTATCATCCTTCCACAGATCTCCTCATGTCTCTGTTACCCACTGTTTTGTCCTTCCCTCTCCCGCTCCCCTTGCTTTACGTTCTGTGTGTTAGCTCTTTTACGAGCCTCGACAGCGTATACAAAAAATAAAACGTTGTCGAGCACTAACCCGCAGTTTAGCAGTGCCTTGCTCTGAATTTGACAAATTGTATGCAATCTCATCCAGAGCACGTATGCGGAAAGAGGACGAAGGTAATTGTTTTAGTCTGTCTGCCTGTCTTGGCAGTGAAACAAAATTAAAAAAATCATTCCCAACAGGAAACTTTGTGTTTGTCGGGACATCATAAAGGACACAAACAACAGGCACAAAAAACAAAAACGAATTCAACGTGTTAAATAAGGTGATGTAAAGGACAATGCATCAACGGCGGCAAACTTCTGACAAAAAGATCTTATGCAACCTTTTAAAGCTTTTATTTTATTTCAACTTAATTGCATTTAATTATGTTTAATTGTTGTTATCCTCATCAAAAAAATTTTCCTCTTCTGAAATAGCTGTGTTGGCATTTCCAAAACCTGCAGTTTTGCAGTACTTGGACAAAATATTATGCCATTTTACTCTATCTCGACCAATCAAAGTTGCCACTCGTGCTCTCAGCATTGGGGAATATATAGATTCAGACGAAATGGCGGCTCCGAGGAAATATAGATTGTTTCTAGAAACAAAAAGCAAGAATTCAAAAGTCCCTTTCCATGTCCTTTTTCTCAAGACTGCATGGAGTAAGGTGTTCTATGAACTCTGTATTTATAACAATTGTTCATTGTTACACTTTCTCTTTTTTCTTTTTTCTTTTTTATACCACTGCTTCCCTCCCTTATACTTAATTTAGCCTGTACACAAGTTCAGTTGATCTACAAAACATCTCAAGCTTGTGTTCTTACCTTAGGTGAAGCCCATGATCGTGAAACTCATCCACGAAGAAGAGCAAAAGAAGAAGCTTGCAGAGATGAAGATTGCCATGGAGCAAGCGGAGAAGATGACGGCTGAACTGAAGAAGTTGCGGGAACAAAATGTGAAGCTCACAAAAGAGAAGAATGAGCTGCTGCGCAATTTGGAGGCTGTACGTGAGAATATTTTCACTTTTTTTTTTGTTCAAAAACACTTCTCCCTTTTAGAGATTGATGTCAACTGTACCGAGAGCTCGACCTTCTGTGAATCCCGCAGGAGCAAGATTATGGTTCAGATATGAAGGAACGAGAGACAACCCTGATGAGGGCCAAGGTCGATCTCGAGGGACGCGTGGCTGATTTTCACAGCCAGCTCGAGGAACAGGAAGCAACAAACGCGACTTTGATGACAAGCAAGCGACACCTCGAGAATGAAAACAATGACCTCAAAAATGACCTGGAAACAATTGAGGGGACGTTGGCAAAGGTCGAGCGAGAAAAGCAGGTGTGTTTCATACAAATCCTGTTCATCAATGTCTGACATCTTCAATCTGTTTTTTTTTTTCCCTCATTGATAGTTTCCAAACGATTTCTTGCTGTTTTGAACTCCAAAATGTTTAAGAAAGGATACTTCTGTAATGTGGATGAGTTGTTGATCAAACTGATTTAAATTTATATCAACTTCTGCAGGCCTTAGAACACAAAGTGAAACAGCAGATCCAAGAATTACAGCACAAGGAAGAAGCTCTGGCTAAGCTGAGCAAGGACAAAAAAACTCTTGAGGATTCATACCAGGTAAGTACAACGTCGTTGCTTCTGTCACATGTCTTTTATAATGCTGATGAATATTTGACATCAAATCATTCTTGCAGAATACCCTCGATGACCTGCAAATGGAAGAGAGCAAGAATCAAATCCTTACAAAGAGTAATGCGAAGTTGCAGGCGAACATTGACAATGTAAGCTGGCAAAAAGTTTTAATCCTCCTTTTTCTGTTGGAATTATAAGCAAGTCTTCTGTCTTTCTATTCAACGTCTATCTTCCTTTTTTGCTGGCACCTTTTTTTTCTATCATTCACCAATACCCTTAATTTCCTTCACTTTCATTTCTTCTTTGCCTCTTTAATTTTCTACACCTCTGATCTTCAATAAGTAACTATCCTGTTATAACAAAGACCCCTTATCGCTTACAATATATTACTCTTGAATATTTTATTTGAAATATATTTGTTCATTATTTGACTGTGATGTGAATGGTTCGATGATCAGCTCGAAGAGAGCTTGGAGCAAGAGAAAAGAGTGAGGACGGAGGTCGAGAAGGCACGACGGAAGATGGAGGGAGACTTGAAAACAACTCTGGACAACTTGGCGGAGGTTGAGCGCATCAAGGCAGATCTGGAGGATCTGCTGCGCAAGTACGTGATGTTCATTACAAGTTTATTTCCAATTTTTTATTTTTTTTTTTTTTAATTTGGACTTCAATTGCATGTAACATGGACGATCAGCTATGACTTCAGCAACTTTTTTTCTTTTTTTTTAAACTGCCTGGAAATCCCTCAGGAACCAATGTTATCTTACTAAGAGTCAAAATTATTCACAGAAAAACGATGCGTATGTACATCAGATATACTTGTTTCAGAACGAGACGACTTTATACCCCGTCTATCATAAGCAGATGGTGTTATTATTGTGAGCATAACTCGAGGTGGAAATAAATGTGGATGATTCGGGTAGACTCTGCTGCTCTATGACAGGTATATTTTTTTTTGAACGGACTTTGCACCTGTTTGTATGCAGTATTTATTATTCCTTACAAGTTCGATACTAAACGTTCTTACATGGGGTGGGATGTGAGATTGAGGAAGAGTTAATGCATTTAATGCATCGAAAATTTTTGCAAACAGAACAACTAATTGGTTGGTCAGCGAAGTGACAGTAGGCTCTGCGAGTATTTAATAAACAAAATATATATATATATATATATATATATGTGTGTATTTATTTTTCTTACTTTCAAAGCCATCACCATCTCTGTAAAACAGCCTTTACCACCTCCAACTGGCAGGATGGCCTTGACCTAGAGGTATGCACACCCATCTCTGAGCTGTCAAGCTGAATGAATCTGATGGTCAAGCTGAATGAATTCATTCATAACGATGAATCTGAGCACGGTACATGACAATGATGATGGTGAAGGTTGCCAAGCCGTAGCTCAGAATCATTGTTATGGTTCGCCCATAACATGTAAACCTCGTGGAATGTGGAGGTAGACCTTTTGAAAATAAATTGGTGTTCTAAATAGGGACACAACAACCAATGCAGACAGTGTTGTCCTCACCTGGGCAGTGGGCATTTGGGGCTGGTGAGCTTCCACCCAGGGTAATACTGTAGTCTGGTCTGAATGCTTGCACCTTATCTGAGATGGTTTCTTGACGGCAGGCGAGAGCTGGAGCTGAATGTGCTGACGAGCAAGCTGGAAGATGAACAAGGTCTTTCAAATACACTTCGGCGAAAGATTAAGGAGCTGCAGGTATATGCATCGGACACCCTAACCATGCTCTGCTGGATTGTGATCTTAGGGCATCAAAGGTCTCATTGATGGATAAAGCCAGCATGCAGTGCCAGATCAAATAAATAATTAGTCCATAACTTTGAGCGGTTCATACAATAGCACAAAATCAGCAGAACTTAAGTGAAGGAGAGAAACCTCATTGCTCCATTTAATACAATGTATTTAATCCAATGTATAGGCATAAGGTGAGTGACATTACGGGCAACCAAACGTAAATACACGTGATACAGCTAAGAATACAGAAAGATACAAGTAACCTGACACTGCCCATCAGTGAACGTCTGGTTTTAAAAATTAATTATTATTTTTTTTAATGACACACATGGGCCATTCATTTTACAATGTGTGGACTGATTGCTTTGATTTGGTATGCTGAATGTGTTCCTACAATCAAAAAGTCAGGAAACTACAGTGAGACAAGTAAGACATCTGTTGCATCAGTCTTAACATGAATGGCAAGGACATGAGTGGACAGTGGGCAAGCACATATGGTATAAGTCTATAAGAGAGTCAAACCTGGATTCCTTGCATCATGAGCCAGGGTGTTTAGACGTCAGCTCGGCCAGTCTGCGCAGGGCGCATGGGTTCTTGGATTGTGAAATGCAATTAATGCTGTAATTTCAAGATATGGAGGTAGAGAGGGGGGAGTTTAAATAATTATAATTTAGCCTTTGTTCATTCTCTTCGAGTGTTTTGCATTTTGTGTTTGTTGAAGTTTTACTTATAACCCCATGAGATCCTGACAGTAATTTGTTCTCCTCCCTTCGCTCTGCAGAGCCGTGTGGACGAGCTCGAAGAGGAGTTGGAAAGTGAGCGAGCGTACCGTGCGAAGGTATTTTGCAAAAGCACTTCACAATTAACCTTTAAAACCCTTATTTGAGAGACAACCATTCATCTTTGATCACGGTTTGTAAAATTTGAATCGATAGCATCAGAAGGCATGAACATCGATAATCTGATGCCACCTCCACACTCCAGCATCCCGATGTTTACAGGCAGCGCTAGTTGTACAGCAAACTCCAAGTAGAGAACAAGGCCAGGTTATAGGCACACAACGGCCTTCTTCTTTTGAGAGATAATGGTGCATATTTGATGTTCACATCCTCAATGCAGGCAGGACAGTAGATTTTACCTCCAAATTTTATGACCGAGATGCTCCATGATGTAGCACCCCTACTGGAATTGCATCAGAAACAGTAGTTTTTACCTGTTGACCTTACCAAGTTGAAAAGCTCTAACCTGCACAAGACTGCTCAATGGTCCCAATGGTCGTATCCTGCATGCTCACACCTGAGTAAGTCTTAAACTTGTAAAAATTTCAAGTCAATCAGACACACCACAAAGAGAATGCTAATTTCTCTCCAATAAGTCGGAAGTTGACAATTGATCCGGGGGTTGGGAGAAACGCATTCGCAAAGCTCACCCGTGGCCCCGGAATGTCTGCACGAATCGGTCAAATCTCAGTATGGTGGAATGTGAGGAAAACGCTCCCATGATGACATCTGAAACATATGGGTGGAGTGCAGCATATAAACAGCACTCAACAGGATAATCGAGATCGGACATTCTGGATTGACTTTAAGTCGAATGGAAGTTGCTTGAGGATGTATACGTCTGTGCAACAGGTGGAGAAGCAGAGGATCGACTTGCAAAGGGAGGTGGAGGAGATGGCAGACCGGCTGGACGAGGCTGGTGGAGCCACAGCTTCCCAGGTGATTTTATTCTTTCCACAGCTGCCTCTGCACATCAGGATTTGACTTTTTTAATCGTTTTCATCATGCTTATTTTGTTTAATCCACACAATACGGTAGCAAATATATATATATATATATATATATATATATATATATATATATATATATATATATATATATATATATATATATATATATATATATATATATATATAAATATATAATTTTTTTTTCTTCCTCTCCCTTGACTTTTCTCCTCCTCCAGCTGGAGATGAACCGAAAGCGCGAGTCTGAGGTTCTGAAACTCCGCCGTGAAGTTGAGGAAGCATCTCTGCAAACAGAGGCCATGAACTCGGCTCTCCGCAAGAAGCACACCGAAGCGATATCTAGCATTGCCGAACAGCTGGACGCATTGCAGCGCGTGCGAGTGAAGCTTGAAAAAGACAAACAGACAATGAAGATGGAGCTTGATGACATGTCAGCCAACTACGAGAACATGCACAAGGCCAAGGTAAAGGGCCAATCCATTTCATATATATACTTTTCTCATAATAAGTGAACATGCTGTCAAAAAAGGGATATATATATATATATATATATATATATATATATATATATATATATATATATATTATTGTTGCAGCTGTCAGGCAATCCCAGTTGCCTGATATGAATCCCAGTGAACCACATGAAAGCGATCGCGGTTGTCAACTGATTTGGAGCATGGCGGAGAGTGCAGTTCTGAGGGAGGGTCATTAAAGGGGAAAGAACCCCACAGTCTCACAGGCAGCTCCACCAGGCGAGGTTCTGGGCTTTTGCCCTCCCCTGTCTTGGTTGCACCCACCTTTGTAGAGTCTGCCACCACCCTCAGCCACGAGGCATTTAGCCCCTCTCTTCTTGTCCGCTCTTGGTCCAGGATAGAAACTCCGCATCAGTCAGGACGGAAGCTCCTGCTTTCCCCACCCAAACTCATGCCTGATGGCCTAAAAGGGATATAAAAGACAGATTACAAAGGAATGGGCAAACCACCCAGTACAACCTGTGCCTAGAAACTGCTTCGTTAGCAACAACACTCTGTATAGAGTATGGTACATCAAAATCAAAGTTCACTTCTTACGTACTAAACATTCATATCAGTGAGTGAGTGGTTAGAAATACGAATACAGTGTATTCTTAAACTTTTCTTGCAATGTTCTATTTTGTACATAGGCATGAGACGTATGCATTTCCTGCAATGTCTTTCACACAGGCTGTGGCAGACCAGCAGGTGAAGAAACTGGAAGACCAGCATTTTGAAATGAACTCCCTGAATGAGGAACACCAGAAGAACCTCACCGAGTTAACGTTGCAAAAAGCAAAATTATCAGGTGAGGGTTCTGAAGGGGGAAATAGCATGGAAGACCAGGTTAGAATGAAAATGGTTGATTGAGCTCAACTACTCATCTGTTGAAAAAAAAAAAAAACATTTATATATCAAGGGAAGGGTTTCATTAGCATTTCTTCAAAATAAGGAGACACGCACATGTCGGTGTGATGATGATTACGAAAATTCCCATTATTCAGTGGAAAACACTGATATGACGAGGTTGATCGAAGAAATGGAAACCAAGCTCACACACTTCAACCGCTCAAAGACTCAGCAGTCATCCCAGATTGAGGAGCTGAAGAAGCATCTGGAAGAGGAAACCAAGGTAGGAAGCCGGTGATTTACTTGGCAACAAACAAGCAAGACGTTTCACACGATGGTAACTGCACGGTATTGTATTTTCCCTTCGGGAATGCAGCTGAAAAACACAGCCAGCCTGGGACTGGCAAACTCCAAACACGAGTTGGAGCTTGTAAGGGACCAGCTTGAAGAGGAGCAAGAGAGCAAGTCGGAGCTTCAGAGACTTGTATCTCGTCTTAACACCGAGCTGAGCACCTGGCGTAGCAAGTACGAGACTGATGCCATCATGCGAACCGAGGAACTTGAGGAAGCCAAGTAAGTGTGCAATGGTTTATTTTCGATAGCTCATTCCCACTGTCGTCATCGCACGTTAAAAGGCTTTAATAACTCGATGTTATATGGCAACAGGAAGAAGTTGGCCACACGTGTACAGGAAGCTGAGGAGTCAATGGAAGTAGCACAGGCAAAGTGCACGAGCCTAGAAAAGGTGAAGGTGAAACTGCAGACAGAGGTGGAAGACCTCACCATCGATTTAGAGAAGGTTGGTCTGTTCATCCTTATAATCAAACTTCAATGAGGAATTACTTCTCCTTTTAGAGCCCACAACAAAAATGTTTTTCTTATCCTGGTGTGTGAAGGCGGAGGTTTAACTGCAAACCTGGCAGCCAACCCAGCATAAGCACTTGATAATTCTCTAGTTCATAAGCTGAAGTCAGATTTTTAACAAATGCAGGAACAAAGTATGTGTACACCACCAACTCGTCATGACGTCCTCCACCTCAGGCTAACACAGCAGCCATTACTTTGGACAAAAAGCAACGGGTTATGGAGAAGCAGCTGAATGATTGGCGACAGAAGGTTGATGAGACTCAGACAAATCTTGAGAGCTCTCAGAAGGAGTGCCGCATCCTTAGCACAGAGCTCTTCAAGATCAAGACGCATTATGAGGAGGTGCAAGAGCAGCTTTCCATTGTGCAAAAGGAAAACCGCACGCTGCACGGTGAGATGCTTTGCACGTTCACTCACAGGACATTCGCTTTGAAAGGTATACACCTTCCATCGGACACAAGGCCAGCTCAACTTGCACTTCCCTTTTCCACTTCCTATTGGAACAGAGGAGCTGAACGATCTGACGGAGCAGCTTGCGGAAGGAGGCCGCACCGTGCACGAGCTCATAAAGGCCAGGAAGAAGGCAGAGCTTGAAAAGGAGGAGATTCACGCAGCTCTTGAAGAGGCCGAGGCATCTCTCGAGGCAAGATTGCCGAGACCAACAAAGACCTGCACAAATAATGTCTGATGGTGTTATCTGGATTAAAGTGTATGTCAATCTGGTAATTCATGAGTTTTAAGTTGCTTCTTAAACCCACACAGACTGAGGAGGCCAAGCTGGTGCGAATCCAACTGGAGTTGACGCAGGTGAAGGCCGACATCGATCGGAGGCTTCAAGAAAAAGAGGATGAGTTTGAGGCGACCAGGTAGGTCCTGGAGCCGAAAGGGTTAACTGAAGTGTTTTACTTTTGGACACGGGTGACTCGTCACAAACTCAGCTTGGTAAATTGTAATTATCTGCTATTGTCATGACCATTTATTTGTAAATGATGTTGAGGTATTTTTATACCCTGCATCCATTTCTGATGTCTTGTACTTCCTGCCGGCCCTTGCTTTCCCACTGTCAATGTATGTATACCCCTCAGCCCTCTGTTCTACATCTGTGTACGATTCCGATACAACTGCGTGCAGGTGTGATAGCTGGCTTTATTGTCCTTTTGTTGAGTACGACAGCAACCCCCTTGTACTCTAGATGATATACAATCGTGTTTAAACTCCCGTGTATTTAATCAAACGGAGAGATAGCAGGCATACTTCGTCCGTGTCCCAACAGACTAGCACAGAGGTAGAGCACACTTACCTTTGAGCTCCCTAATCTGGGTTTGATTGCTGACCGAACTGTATAAACTGTTGGATCGGTGCTCCGCAGGCAGGGTGTTGCATCCATTCCTTCGATGGACTTTAAGCTGGCTGACTAATCTGGTAGACATGAAAAATCATATGGTTACCTGTTAGAAGTAGGCCAGTTATTGCTGAAACCCTCAACAAATTACAAAACCCTGACCCAACTAACAGGAAGCACTTGGCACCCCCAACTCCCCCCCTCCCCTTTCCCCTCCAGAAATGATGGGCCGAACTTGTAATTGATTCCAAGTCCAATATGCACGTATGATATGATACGATACTTCATCATTTTGACTCTTTGCACCTTTTCATGTCAGGAAAAACCACCAGCGAGCCTTGGATTCTCTGCAGGCGAGCCTGGAAGCCGAGGCCAAAGGTGTGCTGCGTTCATGGTGTTTGTGTTTACATTAAAATCTTCTTGTGCTCTGGAACCCTCACCATGTTAGCCAATGAGAAATGTATTCTGGGCTCTGAATTCCCGGCCTTTATATCGGTGCAAGACCCTAAAGAGGCATGTAATCCTTCAGAAGAGGACGTACAACTGGCTATTTTTCTGAATGGCATCGGTTCTACATTGAGAGCACTCCCTGCAGTACAATGGGATGTTTGAGTGTGGATATCGCACAGGCAGGATGGGCCAAGTGGCCTCCTCCTGTGTCAAGGTTTCTCCGTCTCCAGCCCAGATTCGATCCTGACCTGGGCACGGTTGTGCCATGTACACGATTCGATCAAGTTTACTCGCATCCTGCAATTACACTTTCATTTGCTTTTGATATTCACATTTTAATTTCCAATCAACTCCATCCTAAGGAGTTTTTTTTTTTATTTTATTTTTTTTTGAAATACATTCTGAAGTCACCACGACCATCCAAAGTAACCGTCCCGTGGTCCGTCTGTGCTCGATGAAGGTCGCGCCGAGGCAATACGAGTAAAGAAGAAGATTGAGAGCGAATTAAATGAGCTGGAAATCAAGCTGGAGCACGCAAACAACAGCAATGTGGAGCTCACCAAGACCCTGAAGAGGCTTCAACAGCAGATCAAGGTATTGTTCGCCTCACTCGTTCCCGAAGGTGTGGGAGATTGGGAGAGGCTAATCTAATCGGTCTGCGGGTTAGTGTCTTCATGCAGATCTACTTATAATATAGATCGTTGATTATCAAATGTACTCTAATATTTACACCCCCAACCAGGCTCTTCATTGTGAAACGCTCACTCCTGTTCTTCAAGTGACATTTCATGCTCACGCTGTGTGTGAGATCTTTTTTGCAGAGGTTTCCACATAGGGGGGGGAGCTATATTGAGTGCATTGAAAATGAGAAGTTGTAGCAGAGGATGGTCGGCGAGAGAGAAAGGGGGATATCATAATGTAATGGTATAAGTGGTGAAAAGGAAAGAAGTTTGAGAGGGGATAGTCTTCTTTCTTCTTCTTCTTCTTCTTCTTCTTCTTCTTCTTCTTCTTCCATATGCAGTACAAGGCTGTGGAGCAGCAGGATTGGCTGAGAGTGCAGCTGTGCCACCGATGCAGCACCCTCTATAGGTTAGGGAAGGAATCTGTAATTTGTCCAGGGTGCTGGCAATGGCTCCTACTCTTCGCAAAGGACACCGTGGGATCTTTAACGTCCAACAACTAATGCCGGCAGATAGGATGTCCAGTGTAACGTCCCTCCGTGGGACGGCACACACATTGATGAATCACCCTGCCTGTGAAAAACCAGGATGACAGTTTATGGCTTGGCCGAGATTCAAACCCATGCTAGACCAACCACTTGATGGCAAGTGTGCGTACCTCTCGGTCAAGGAACTGCCAGCATGGAGATGGAAATAAGATGGAGGGAGAGGGATTTGGAGGAAGATTACATTTTTCACCATTTAGCATATATAATATGTAGATATTCCTGAAGGTGGATCTATTCCCTCCACTCCTGTCCCACCCTCTCCATAGGAGCTGCAGCAACATATTGATGAGGAGCTACGCCATAATGAGGAGCTGAGGGAGCAGCAAACCTTGTCAGAGCGCCGTATCTCACTTCTCACCACTGAGATTGAGGAGCTCCGCAGTGGACTTGAAACATCTGAGCGCAGTCGCAAGATCACTGAGAGCGAGCTGAGCGATACGGTTACTCGGTACCACGAGGTCCACACCATGGTAAATGTCAACGTTTTTTGGGGTTACCATTCAGTCTTGCCATTCTGGATTTTGTCAAATACATGTTGTTGTTGGTATCTCACAAAAGATGATTCAGTGTTGGAAGTTTTGACATCACCTTATTTGTACCTTACACACGTACAGCTGCAGTCTGTAACAATGGTGCGTAAGAAGCTCGAAGGTGACTTGCAGCTGCTCTCAGCTGAGCATGAAGAGGTTATGATGCAGTTCCGGCAGCTCGACGAGCGAGCCAAGAATGCCATCATTGACGTGAGTACCTCTCCGTTATTTAAAGTCCCACAAAGACAGATCTGCATAGTGTTCGACAGATATCAGCACGGGATATGTGGTGTCAATCACATTCACTGGAGTGACAGTTTCCGCCATTGAACAGCTGTAATAATGTGGTAAAATCGCTCCCAATTCATGGAAAGTGCTCAACCCACCCGATCAGTCCAATCGGCCATCTGCACAGTAGAAACAACCCAACCCAACCCAATTTGTGACAATTTATTCTGATCTTATTGAAAGTGAAATTGGATAAAGATTATTTTGTGCATCTTTGTCGGCCTGTGTACCTCATTTGACGCCAACGAATCTATTCCACAAAAGGTTTTCATTGCCATAATGCCTTCAAGGGCTGGCAGGATGGCTTAGACCCTTGAGGTAGACACACTCGCCTCTCAGCTGTGTAGCCTGAGTTTGAGTTCTGACCCATCTATAAACACTGGTGTTTCACAGGCAGGATCAATGTGTGTGCTGTCCCTTCGATGGCCCCCAGCCTGCCGACATTAGTTGGTGGACGTTAAAGACCCCACTGTCGTTCACGAAGAGTAGGCGAGCTATCGCCGGCACCATGAACAAATTACAACTTCCTGCCCTAACAACTTCTGGGCAGGTAATGGCAAACCACCGAGTATAACCCTTGCTCAGGAAGCTTTTTTGGCGGCACCAACACTCTGTGGAGAGTATGGTACATCGGAGCGAGAGATTGTCTTCAAACTGTCTGACACTTGTCATGCTCTGTTTAACCAGGCCACGCGTCTGGCAGAGGAATTGAAAACAGAACAGACCCACACTGCCCATCTGGAGAAAATCAAGCGCAATATGGAGATGCACATCAAAGAGCTGACAAGCAAACTTGATGAGGCTGAGCAGATGGCCCTTAAGGGTGGAAAGAAGATGATCCTCAAGCTTGAAGAGAAGGTAACTAGGAGAACAGAATCCCATTAAGTGCATGCGATGCGAATACCAAATCAGTTTCAGTCTGCAAAATAGTTCATAAAGACAGATTTACTGAACAGACATGAACATTGTTGTTGTCTGTTTAGATTCGGCACATGGATGCAGACTTTGAGGCTGAACAGAAACGGCACATGGAGACGTCCAAGACCCTCCAGCGCAGCGAACGTCGCACCAAAGAGCTCACGTTCCAAGTGGATGAGGACCACAAGAACCAGATGAGGCTTCAGGACCTGGTCGACAAACTCCAGCACAAGCTGAAGGTGTACAAGAGACAGGTGGAAGAGGCGGTAAGTGGAAGTGGTGTGAAACCACGGGTGCTCGTAAGCGAAGCCTGTTTATCAGCACCTCAGATGCTGTGAGAACAAGAAGCAAACTGTAGAATCAAGTTTCCCTGCACTTTATTCACCTCACAGGAGGAGCAGGCAAACAGCAGCATGACGCGCTTCCGGAAGACCATGCACGAACTAGACGACGCAGAAGAACGTGCGGAACTTGCGGAGTCGGCGATGAACAAGTTGCGCAGCAAGCATCGTGTCTCAGCCGGAGTCACAAGCCAGTCCATGGTGGAGATCGTGACCGTCTCGAAGCCATCCGTGCACCACATCCCGAAGGAGTGATCTTCACTCCACTTTTGCCTTTCCTGCTACTCTCTGCCTGGTATTCTTCTTATTATTATTATTTGCTCATGCTCACCTTTTGTCTTTTACCACCCTAATAATAATTTTCCATATTACGTTCCAGAATCAATTGAATTAAGTAGCAGCCAAGGCCATGGTTTTAAATGTACACAATAGCTCAGAGGTAGTAAATGTACGAACGAGCGAGTCGATCTGCTTTCTATTCCTTATCTCACTTTAAAACTGTAATTCTGTTGCTTCACAGGAGGACATCGATTGTATCCGTTCATGTACCGTCCTTCATATGGACATACACGCCCCGTCCATAGGTATCAGTCTGCTAACACGAGTTGCTGAGGTCATGAAAAATCCCACAGTGTATTATTTTTATAACCCCGGGCATGCGAAGCAAAAAACAGGGTTAAACAATCGGTTCACGTCTGTCTGTCTACAAATGTCAGTTTATGATAAAGGGATGACTTGATTTCAATTGAATGTTGTATTTTGAACACAAATCGGAACATGAATTGGAAAATTAATCGAGTTTAATAGTACTTTGGCTCTGAATTCGTCCCGCATCGCACATGTGCGGTGTCGCCGTTTAAATATTTGGTGTCCATCAAATTTTTTTTTTAAAACCGCAGACGTTGAATTGACACAAGGTGGAGCTCTACCTCCCGCGCATCACGAGAAGGAAATGCTTCCTTCGGACACGGGTGTGATTTTATTTAATTTACTTTATTTTATTAAACTCTGTCTGCCATTCAAACAAAATTGAAAAATCATTCCAAACAGGAAACTTACTGTTTTTAAGTAAGTCATGAAGGACACAAACAACAGGCATGAAGAACTAACATAACACGTTAAATAAGGTGGTGTAAAAGACGCTGCAGCAACGGTGGTAAACTTCCAAATTTTTTATTTTCTATGACATTTAACAGTTTACTTGATTTCAATTAAATTATATACTTGAACACTGTAGAACACAAATCACCTTATTGGTCCTTTCAAAGCCCTTCTGTTCAGCAGTACGTGGGGGAAAAAAAAAATACATTACGGCATATTACATCATCATGACCAATCAAATTTGCCACCGACCCCACCCTTGTCCTTGTTTCTCAAGACTGTGTTGGGTAAGGTGTTTTAGTGTGAATTCTCAAGTAACTAATTATTAGCAGCGTCTCGCGTAGCGAATGCTGCTCATAGAGAGCTCGGCGTTGTTGTTGTTCTTCTTCTTCTTGTTCTTCTTCTTCTTCTTCTTCTTGTGAAGACAAAACCTTAATCTCGAGGACTCGGCTCTTGTATGTACGAGATCCGGATCTCCTTAAATACTGAGCACATGTACACATCCTCACATAGACGGTGCCTTTTGAGAGCGTCTATCATGAACTTTTAAATATATTCGGACATTTGCTTTAAAGTTTTGAAAAGTTCATGTTACTATTTAAAGATTATTCCATTTATCGTACTGTAATTTCGTAAATACACGATATATCGTAAATACATTTTGACGTGTTTCGCTATTGGCTTAATCAAGGCACATGACGAAATATCGGAAGTTGTTGTTTTTTTTATTTGTTTTTTTCAGCCGACAAAATCTTTAGGACGCTGCTCGTGGACACATTTGTCCTTGTTTATATATTGATTGAAGACTCGTCGTGGACTGGTTCATAATCACATGCTGGATAAATGCACAAGTGAACGACTGTACTTTATGGTGAATTACAAAGACACAATAAAACAAAAGTTCAGATGACAATGGTACTCGTAACCACCATCGTGAGTCCTCAGTTCAGATGAGAATGGGCTGAACAGGCCAACCAGTCTTTCACAAAGAGTAGGCCATTGTGTGCCAAGACCCTGGCCTGCCTTACTCCGTCTGTGAACACAATGGCAAACCATCCAGTGCAATCCTTGTCAAGAAGCTTCACTCGCCTAGATATTTGGCCAGAACACCTCGGACAGACAAATGATGACCGGATGATTGTTCCAGCGCAATGCATGCTGATTTTAAACCTCATTAATCTTTACTTTTGTTTGCTCCAATCTAATTTTGCTCTCTGCCTGCTCAACACTGGTCGATCAATTGGAACATGTCTTTCAACCCTGGAAAATCTCAGTCTCACCTTGTCACTCTGGAAGGATTGCTGAACGAACTCACCTATCTGTTTTCATGGTCAACTGCTGGAAGAGGTTCAGTTTCTGGAATTTCAAGGCCTCACCACCAGTCATGACCTCTCTTGGGCCAACCATATAGCACAGTTGGCCTCCAGAGCTGGCCGCAGTCTGGGCATTCATCATTCCAAGTCGTTCTTTGAAAAATCGGAACTACTCATCCTCCAAGGCCTTAATCCGTGGCTCTCTCTCCTATGAGCTGGCTCTTCCGCATGCATAACATCAGTCTCCATTGGAGTTTGCAGAATCCAAAGCTTTATTTTTATTGGAATTTTTTACTGGGAAATAAAGGAATTTTTTTCTCCTTTAAATCCCATGTCCTTGCAGAATTACCATGCCATTTTAAATGCTAAATAGTGGGGTTTTTTATTTTATTTTATTTTTTAACCTGTGCTGTCCTTTCCCCACCCTTCTCAGGTTTACAGATCTTTGACTTCATCATGCTTGTCCTATTCTGATGAGTTTCCCTTCAGCTGAACTCCTCGTTGATCGTCTTGTTGCAAAGCAACGGGAATTGCCCCAATGGGTAATCGAGGTTCATGGGCCTGGTTCACTGTTTGCCACTCGGCTAAGCCGGGTGCTGGTGGGCGTCTCGCCTACCCTTACTTTGTATGACATCTTCAGGGTATTGTTTCATTTCTGTATCCCTTGGGGGAAGTCATGATCAGAAAGGCAGATGTAATTGTGTAGAAAATAAAGGAACTATTCAAAATGATGAAGAATCTCCTCGTTCATCACCTTTATTTTATTAAATACAGGTATTGAGGCTCATAGAAAAGCACAATAACTTGGAGTGAAGGTTAAGCAGTAGGACAAGAACAAATGGATGCACGACAGCACATGTAGAGGAATTGTGGGATAAGGCTTGGCACAGGGTGCCAGCAGGTGGAGCAAGGCGCAGTAGTAGGAATGGGAGAAAGGTACCATAAGGTTGTGGTGAGGAGCAGCCTTGAAATCCTAGACCCAAAAGAGTTTGAGACAACAAACTCATTTTATTGTGAAATTATGGCTTTGGGTGAAACCAGGATTCCAGAATGGTTATCACACATTCCAAAAACAGAGCCAAGAACCGTCCGATGAAAGATACTTCTCAACCTCCATGGGGCATGTCGTTACAATAAAATGAATATTTGTTTATAAAGGTATTCACCTGTACAGAGGGGACCTTCAAAACGGTCTTTGAGTGAGATAACAATAGTCTGAAGAACATGAGTATTTATATTTTTCAAAATTTTCAAAAAATATTGTTTGAAAGATAAAAACATTATATGCGAAAGTTGGGACCCGAGTGTATGAATGGAGAGAAAAGGGAAAGAGGTTGTGCAAGAGACTGGAGTAAGGGGAGGGGAGGGAAGCATGTGGACCATTATGAGGAGGGGTACATAATATTTATCGGGGTACATAATAAATAGAGAGCCCTTGTTCAATCACCCTTACCGATTTATTAATAAGATCCCATGTTCGCATTGTATTTCTTCTGGCTGATTGTCATTGCCTGGATTTGCTGTTTGAACATGTCAGAAGGCCCTCACAAGATTGAAACAACTGGTTATCACTTGGTTCGGTTTTGAAGATGGTTGCAAGCAAAATTTGGCTGCCTGGGATTAGCAAGCAAGTTTCACCACAACATATGGGTGACCTTTGGTTGCAGCAGGCTTGAAGGTCCTTCCTCAAGGGATTGTCCCACCCACCTCATCCAGTGATACAAGCCGAGCAAATCTTCACCCAGCTCCGTCGGGACGAACCCACACAGTCGCATCCAGACGATCCCTCAACCACGCTCACCGAGCGTTGATCCTCATGCAGCTATAACCCACATCTGGGTGGCCAATCACTCAGCCCCATCTAGCACCGTTTCTCAGACAGATACATTCCAGGCTAACCCACCCCAACCACATTCTGATCTTCCTCAGATGATTCCTCGCCGATCCTCATCCTCACCCTCGCACATCTGAGTGTGGACATACCCCCAAATAATCGCACCTGTTTGATTCATATCACTGATCTGTTTGAAAGAACTCATGTAATCTGTCTCCTTCACACTTCCCAGCCACCTAATCAGTACATCTTCCAGTTTCTTCTCCTCAAGTTCATAATTATCTCTTCTCCTCCTTTTATTGTTCAATAAATCTTGCTGGAGGCGAAGTGAAGAAGGGAGTGCAGGTTGGAATGCATTGTATATTTGACATTCACAGTAAATAAGACCTCACAAACTAAAACAGTTGTTCTAACAGTGACTTTATTTGAAATATTTTCTTATGACTGTAGAGGCCCCAGATGTACAACAACCATGACCTTATGTGTATGATTTACGTATTCGCTTCAATATCCAGGTGCTGAGACACCACCTAATGGTTGGTATAGCTGCCCAGCAGGTGGTTATTTTAATGCTACGTATGTAAAACAGTCGATTATTAATCTATTTAATATATGATTGACAAAAACAAGAAAGGTATTACATTTAACGGCACAACATAAGGTAATTCACCTGTCATGGAGTTTAAATTTCATTTTTGGATAAAGAACTGTCTTGTTATTGACATCCGTGCAGTTACGAAAGGGGCCGCGTAATGTTGAAACCATGACCTTAACATGATCCAGCATTTTACAATTTTCCTTCAGTCGATCCTCAACGATTGAACCATTACCTGGGCTCATCTACAAATTGTGTATTTTGTATTTTGACTGTTCTCCTGCAATTCATTTTCCTTGTAGGCCACAAGTCAAAATCTCTTCCCTATTATTTTCTAAACCATTGTTATTCAACTTCCTGACTACTTCAACCACAATTCCTCTCTCTCTCTCTCGCGCCACCTCTCTCTCTCGCGCCACCTCTCTCTCTCGCGCCACCTTTCTCTCTCGTGCCACCTCCCTCTCGCCACCTCTCTCGCGCCACCTCCCTCTCTCTCTCTCGCGCCACCTCCCTCTCTCTCTCTCGCGCCACCTCCCTCTCTCTCTCTCGCGCCACCTCCCTCTCTGACTGGTAGGTCGATGGACAGTGCCTACAAGCCAAAGGTCAACGGTGGAGGTCAAAAAGCTTACTATAGTTTAATGTCTGTTATGGAAGGCAGATTACAACCTCTCTGATTGGATGCCTTTCAAACTAAAGGTTCTGTGCTAAAACCAACTTCCATATTGTCTTCAATCTCATTCTTCCCTCCAGGTCTTCAAGACAGCTGTTCACCACCATCTTACGTCATCCCCAATCCAAAACCATGATCTTTTCTACCCTCGTTAACCCTCACCCCACCCCAAGCCCCCTTCTTCCAAATTTCCAGGTTTTGCTTCTGCATCCATCTTGTCCATCCCATATCTCCACATTCCTCCCCACACCCATTGTCTGTCTTACTCCTTGCTCTGTTGGCCCTTTTTGTTCCGTTGCGTCCTGATCTGTTCAGTGATCTAGCTCTTTCAGGAGCCTTGATTGTGTATGAAGATGGTTGAAACCAGCTGGTGATCTGGATGCATGGTCATTGAATAAGCTGAAGGAGTCCTTCATATATCTATCCTGCTCTCCCACATGTACATAATAAATAGATAGCCACATTGATGTTCAGATTGTTTAACTACCCAAATGAATATCGATTGAATTAACTGTCTTAATATTGCAGACGTTAAACTATATAATAAGCTTTTTGGCCTCAACCACTGACCTTTGGCTTGTAGGTATCACCTGTTGACCTACTTGGTCAGTAAATGTGGCTGTTGCTGAAAATAATGAACGAATAAAACGGTTTAATAACATCTACAATGGGTTTACTCATCAGACAGTAAAGTATCATGTCGTCAGCACTGGGTACTGGGTGGATCCACAGGCATGGTCACCACACCTTGAGCAGTCACTGTTGGCCCAGCTTAAGGAAGACGGACTTCTTGATCAAAAACATTTTACAAAAACATGAGAAGCATCGCGATGTTTTGAATAAGTAGCATTATTGTAGTTAACCTCCCATGACACAACTATCCTGCCATCGCACTCACATGCCAAGGGTGACCGCACAGTGGTTAGTGCATTGAAATGAGAATCACAATGATGACCCACATGAACACCCCAAAGACCGTGCCGATAACATTGGTCCAAAAGGCCGCTCTCGAATAGTTCTGGGATTCTTCACAATCCCGGTCCGAGATGATCTTGGGAAGAAAAGAGAAACAGGTGTTCATATGAATCCAGTGTTTCACGGTGCCAAGGGCGATCAGTAAGTTCGTAGCCTCACGTTAAAATAATCGATAAATACCGTAGGTGGTTGTAAAGGGACTATATTAGAACCACAGTTTCATATTACAGTATTTAGTTGTGGCCAGCGGTGGTTCAGTTACCAAGTTTCTTGTGGACCGCTCACTAAGTGGCTTAAGCACTCGAGCAAGCACTCCGTTTGAAACCATTAAGGAACGGCTGGCTTGGCAAGCGCTAGCTCACTGCTTGGTAACTCAACACAGCTCCGGTCATGGACTGACTGATCACCATTCAAACCTTCAAGTTAAACGTATTGGTATTTATTCAAGAAACCAATAAGTCGATAGCAGAGGGGAAGGCTTATTGCTGTTGTAGGGTTTGGTTCCACAATTAGCGCCCCCAGTTTTTAATGGAACCGCAGAGTTTCTTCGACCCCCCCAGGAGTACTAAACCACCATTTAAAAAAAAATAAAAATAAATTATTCCTGCACTCAACACTCCAAATCTTCAAACGGTATCAAACTCAAGCCTGCTGGGACTTTCGTAATTCAATTTTGTATCAATAATGTGAATAGAAAGTATGTGGGATTGGCATATTTTTTGACATTGACCTAATTTTAAGGTCATGACCTAATTATAGGCATAAAAATGTTGTTTTTTTTACCATAAGTTGACGAAAGTTTGTCCGAGCGGAACAAAATTGCCCTCTCTGGATAGATTATGGAAAGGTGCATGTAAACGTCATTTGCATCATACCAGGTCAGGTCAGGTAGAGGAGCATGCGCCAGAGCAGCGCATCGCTGCATCCACTTTCCACCAGTACTCCAGGGGCCTCCGTTTGGCCATCCCCCAGGCAGATGCCTGGCCCATCCCCATCTCCTTGAGATGCCGATCAACCTGCTGCAACCACAAGGCACGTGGTCGGCCCATTGGCCTTCTCCACTCAGGAGACTCCCTTGCTGAGAGAATCTGGTGAACAGGATCAGCATCAGGAAAGAGCCACATGTCCATACCCCCGTGAGCAGCTGATGCTCACGGACTATGTGGGTAACAAATCTCATTTGAGTCTCTCAGCAACCGCTCGTTGGACACAAAGTCTGACCAGCGATAGCCAAGGATTCTCCGTAGAGACATGGTACTAAAGGAATTATGTCTCCGTCTCAGATCCCTGGTCAGAGTCCAAGTCTCACATCTGTAGAGCAAGCCTGGAAGCACCAAGGACCTGAAGACTCGGACTTTCGTCCTCCCACACAGGTACCGGCAGCGCCACACCCCATGATCCAGTGAATCCATGACTCCCCAGGCCCGACCCAGACGTCTATTGACCTCTGACTCGCAGCCAGCAGAGACATGAATATCACTGCCAAGGTAAGTGAATCTCTCCACAACCTCAACATGCTCACCACAAACAGGCACAGACAGGACAGCAGCATCCAAGATGTCATTGAAAGCCTGGATCTTAGTTTTGACCCAGGAAACCCGTAATCCCAGCGGCTCCGACTCCTCATTCAGCACCTCGAGGGCCCCCAAAAGGATATCTGGAGTCTCCGCAAAGATGACTGCATCATCTGCGAAATCAAGGTCAGAGATCTTGACATTCCCAAATGATGCACCGCAACTTGATCTCTCTGACATCCTCCCTAGAATGCAGTCCACACAAGTGCTGAAAAGTGTGGGGGCCAGTACACAGTACACACCCTTGACGAACTCCAGTAACAACTGGAAATGTCAGAGATGGTACCACCACATCTCACAGCCCTCTCAGTACCAGAGTGGAGTTCAGACATCAGATCGATCAGTTTTGGTGGCACCCCACTAAGACGAATAATCCTCCAGAGGGCATCCCGATTCACTGAATCGAATGCTTTACAGAGATCAACATAAGCTGCAAGCAGCCCCTGCCGAAACACTCGTCAGTGTTCGGTGAGGACCCAAAGAGCAAGGATACGGTCAATCGTTGACCTCTTTGGTGCATCATACCCCTCCCGATTAAAGGCCAAGGTCAAATCAAACAAAAGGTCAAGGTCAAATTTTTGGTCATCACTAAATTTTACTGATGCCGGAATCACAAACACCACTTGGCCTTTCCAAGATGTTCTTCATTCATAATAGTGTACCTGCACTGAAGTTGTACACCTGATATTAGATTAGTGTCATTGACCTTTTTTTTTTTTAGGATTGTGACCAAATTAACAAAAAACACCTTTTTGATCATAACTTGAATAATTGTCCTCAGATTTTCATGATGTTGAGTTGTATGAATAGACTGTAGTTTGGGACACATTTTCTTAATCAACACTTTATCCATAAATGTTGAAGATCAAGGTGATATGGTGATCCAAACAAAATATAGCCATCATTGTATCCCGGGCCAAAGGTAAGTCAGGAGCAATCGCTTTGTGATCGCAGATATCTCGTTTCCATTATTGCAATGTCACTTTTCATAAAACATAGTTAATTAACACAAAGCCAATACGCAAAGTCTTAGCGCAATCACAATGTGGAAATTAACTCGCACAATGACGTATAAATGACGAAAACGTCATAAATGTTAAACGATTCAGTCCCGAGGACGGTGTCCTCCATGGTGCGGCACTCCGTGCTCAAAGTGTTGGATCAACACTGCGAGTGGACAGATACACTGCGAGTGGACAGATACACTGTGAGAAGTGTGACGTCATGTTGTGTTTGAGTGTCTGATTGAACAATTTGTCTGCAAATGTTTTAATTAATTATAACCATGAATGAATTCAGGATGACGTGTTTAATTTTAAATGACTGTAGCACTGCACAACGAACAAGGTACAATGATCAAAGTAACCGGTTTACATCGAGACGAAGGATCTGAATGTGCGACAAAGCATTATTAGCACACAAGAAGCAAAACAAATAACAAAAACAAATAAGCGAAACATTTACACACGAAGTGTAAATAAAGAGAAATGTGACCTGAGAAGACACTTCGTGTCTGAAATGCCCCACCCCCCCCAACCGAAGTGTGACGTCATCAATCTGGTCCTCATCACAGGAGGTGGACATTCTGTGACTTTTGATGGATGTCGATATTTACTCAGGTGATTGTCTGCCGGAATGCATTTCCAACTTTTTTTTGCTCTCCTGGTCCTCACGTTTGTACCTTGCTCCCATCACAGGGCCGTAAACACACCTGCAACGCGCTCGTGCAGGTCACAATTCTAAACCACTCATCATGAAACTTTTGCAAGTTGTAGAGGTAGTCTCAACTGAGAAGCCCATTGATTTTGAGGTCAAAGGTCATCTTGAGGTCAAATTTCTGAAATCGTCATTTTTCATCCGATTGATTTGAAAGTTGAACCTGATTTGCAGATTGTCACTGAATTTGGAAACCAACTATTTGAGGTCAAAAGGTCAAAGGTCAACCTCCTAAAATCATCAATTTTAAACTGAAAAATCATCACTTTACATCCTATTAACTTGAAAGTTGAACACGATTTGCATAGTCCATCACTGCAGTGGGAAAGCAACTATTTGAGGTCAAAGGTCAACTCAGGGTCAAACTTTTAAAATCATCAATTTCAATCTGAAAAATAATCAATTTTCATCTGATTGGCCTGAGCTTTGCTAAAGATTGTCAATTTATATCTTAATGAAATGGACAATTTGATGTATCCATGGCAACCTTTGAAGAGGGGGGTGGATCTTGCAAGGCACGACGTCTTTTTCTTGTTTGTCCGCACAGAACTTTAGTGTTTATCTCTGCAACCGCTTGTTGGACTGAGACAAAAAATTTCACCACAGGAGCTACTAATGTAGAATGTTCTATTGATAATGATGACGTCACATCAGTCATGTGGTGTGGCAGCCATGTTGAAAAAACTTGGACCTCTGTATTTCCGAAACCACACCAAGGAAAAAATTGAAACTTGGCACACGGCAAGTTCTCCTCATGGTGAATAAGTGTGATTTTTATGACATCATAGGTCCCTTCGTTCTGATGTCATAATTACATACGTCAAACGCTTTATCCAAACAATATGAAAACTTTTGAAGGTCATCTCGGGATAAAATATTCCACAGAAAAAAAATTGATGAGGTCATCAGTAATGTGATTCGGCAGCCATATTGCTGTTGTTTTTTCAACGTTCAAAAATCTTCTTCTCCGAAGTGGCTGAACAGATCGAGACGAAACTTTACACGTATGACCGCTTATCCATGAGGAACAAATTGGTCACACATATGACATCACAGGTCACATAGTTTGGCAGCTATATTGGATTTACCCTAAAACGTATATTAAAAAAAAAAAAACTTTCTTCTTCAGAACGGCTGGACAGATCGAGGGGAAACTTCACACAAATGTTTCCAAAGCCATTAGTGTACAAGTTTGTTAAGGAATAATTAATAGGTCACATGATTTGGTAGCCATATTGGATTGAAGAAAATATTAAATAATGTTTTCTCTGGAACTGCCTAATCAATCAATGTGAAACTTCATAATCATGATTGAGTAGTGATGGGGAATAAATGTTTTAAATATCAATTTGAATAATGCATGGTCTGGCAGCCAGAAGTATTTAATATTTTTTTGATCTGGGTTCTTTCTCTTTTTAAAAAAAATTATTATTAATTTTTTTTGAATAAGACTCACTTGGCTGTGCCTGGATGGGTTTGAGGTAGAGGAGGAGCAGCTGAAACCCGAATTCTAATCAGGTTCCTCCTGATGGCTTTGTCTTTGCTTTTTGATTGTTTGGGTTCCTTCTGATTACTCCAATGCAGGACTGTATGTATTTGGTCTTCCATTTGATTTGAATTTAATTTATTTTAATCCCTTTCTAAATTCAATTGAATAATAATTTTTAAAACGTCATGGGTCAGGGTCAGGTGTCCAATCAAAGCAGGGTTGCATCAAAGTGGGACGTCTTGGGACTCGGTCATCACTGCCAACAATTATAAAGTGGCAGTTGTAGTTACGTCTCATTAATTACATAACACACAAGTCCTGACGAGGGACTGCAATCTCTGATTGCTCTTTTTCTTGTTTTAATATTGCAAACTGGAAAGCTGATTTGAGTGGTTTACAAGGAACTCTTGGAAGAAATTCTTGAGGATATGGAGCTGTGAGGCACAGTTTTGACCACATGGGTAGTGGTTCGAGGTATGCTTTAGGAATTATAACTACAGGAATTTATAACTACAGGAAAAATACTGCGGTTTGAGTCCTCCTTTTGTGTCCTACAGGTATAGGAAAGACTTTATAGTTTGAGGCATGCTTTAGCATCCTACAGGTATAGGAAAGATACAGTATTGTGGTTTGAGGGACTAGGGTCCTCCAGGTGTAAGAAAGATATTGTGGTTTAAGGAGGTTGGGTCCTACAGGTGGTAAATATATTGTGGTTTGAGGTGTGTTTTAGGGTTCTACAATGTAGCAAAGATATTGGGTTTTTTGGCATGCTTTTGGGTCCTACAGCAAAAGGAAAGATATTTGGCGTTGAGGGATTTGGGTCCTCCAGGTGTGAGAAATATATTGTGGTTTGAGGCATGCATTCTTCAGGATCCTACAGGTAGTAAAGATATTGCGGATTAAGGACACCTTTGGGTCCTGCAGGTATATGAAAGATTTAGGGATGAAGGGACAAGGGTCTTAGAGGTACTGAACATAGAAAATATATTTTCGTTTGAGGCATATGCTGGGATCTTACAACATGAAAGTATTTAAGGCACGCTTTCCTCCAATATATATTGGAGTTTAAGACCATCCTTAGGATCCCATGGGAAGGAGGCATAACGAGGTTTGAGGCTCACTATGGTTCAACAGGAAGTAAACATATTTGGTTTCAGGTGTGCCATTCATCTCCCAATTATCTGGTTTTAACGATTCCCAGAGAGGTAGTTTGAGGATTTTCAATAGGGTCTGGGGAGGAGGGCTCCAATTGCCCCCAAAACAACACCAATTCAACATCTCGAGTGATATATAATTCATGGGGGGGATGTTACAATGGTTTGCAAAATATAGGCATAAGGGGTGAATTTCCTGAAATAGGTTGGAGGAGGGGTGGAAGGGAGATATTTCAGCCCCTTTGAATCCAAAGTCAAATTCCCACGTAGTTGTCCACAACTTGATTAACACTTGAAACAAATGTCATTACATTTGAAACTTCTCATCAGGAAAAATACGCTCTTTTTTTCAAAGTACTTATATTAGATCTACCAACTTCACAATGGTGATGAGATTCAATGACATGTTAATTTTTTTGCAGTTAATATTGTTAATATAATGTTAATGTTAAAAAAATTTTGCAGCTTAAATTTTGCTCTTCCATGAGCCTCAACATACAAAAATATTATTGATTAGAAAAACAAACATTCCAAACTCACCAGACCTGAGAAGACGAGGGCCAGAGCACCACAGATGATGTTACAGAAAATGAGGTCCAGGAGAGACCATACCACGTAGTCTTTCACACGTTCTTGTGGAATCCTCCGATGATGCTGAGAGTTTGGAATGGGTTGTACGATTGTTTGGTTCACCAACGGGCCCTGATAACTCGGAGGAGGTCCGGCATGTGGATATTGCCCATAATACCCAGGATAAGCACCTGGAAGAGGGGGCTTTGAAGGATAGGCCCCAAGCACTGAGTTATCTTGGTAACCAGGAGGCAATTGCTGTCCAGCCATGTTCGGGGCAACTACATACGGAGGAAGTTCAAAGTTTTCTGCGGCCTCCGGGTTCACCACCTCTCTGTTCATGGTTGCTCACACAATGGAATGGGCTTGACAGCAACGGAATATTATTTGGTTATCCAATCTTACTCATGACGTATAATTGTGTGCAGTAGCCATGGATACTGGTTACGATAGAGAATGTCAACACAAGCTCAGTTGTACAAGGTTTTGACATTCTTGTTTTATTGTCGAAATGGCTGTTGGTTTGAGGTCTAAATTACCTGCCTGATCTTCCGTGCTCTTTTTAGCCTTGGTACTGCATAATACTTTGTTGTTCGGAGAGTGATCTAAATATTGAACAACAAACCAGCTCAAGAAGCCCGTAATTATTTGGTTGCCGCAACTCAAGTCGTTGTCCCCAGAACACCAACCCATTAATATTCCATCAAAATGGAAAAATAAAAATAAAAGAATTATTTATTTGAAGGTCACCAAGAATCGTCTCCATACCACTATTTCAAAGTGTCCTTCGCTAAAATTGAGTCACCTCGTAACTTACAATTTCCTTTGATACAGGTATGGAGGCTTATGTGAAGGAGATTATGGACAGTGGAGGTGGAATGTGAGGGTTCTTGGAATGAAACAATTCAGGTAGATGTGGGCAAAACAGGAGATGAGAGGAAGGAATATACAGTGCCTATAGAAAGTCTACACTCCCTTTCCACGTTTTCACCTTTTGTTGCATTGTAGCCTGGAATTAAATTCCATTAAATCAGACTTTTTTTCCACCTTTATTTACACATCGTAACCCACAACTTCCAAGTGAAAAATAAATTCTACAAATTTCAGAAATTTAATTAAAAATACAAAACTAGAATCTCTTAGTTGGATAAGTGTCCACCCCCCTTATAATAGCAATTGTAAATTTGCTCAGGTGTAACCAATCTCCTTCAAAATCACAAGTTATTTGGCCATAACATTGAATAACCGTAACACCAAGTTAATTTGCCTCCACCTGTGTTAAATTGTGGTGATTCTGATTATTTCAGAATAAAATCACCTGTTCCTGTAGGTTTTCTCTGCTGGGTAGTGCATTTCACAACAAAGACTCAACCATGAGCACCAAAGAGTTTTCAAAAGACCTCTGGGATAAAGTTGTGGAAAGGCACAGATCAGGGGATGGGTCTAAAAATATTTCAAAGGCCTTGACTATCCCTTGCAGCACAGTCAAGACAATCATTAAGAAGTGGAAGGTGTGTGGTACCACCAAGACCCTGCCGAGATCAGGCCATCCCTCCAAACTGGATGACCAAGCAAGGAGGAGATGAATCAGAGAGGACACCAAGAGGCCAATGGCAACACTGAAAGAGCTACATGCCTTTATGCCAAAGAATGGTCACTGTGTGCATGTGACAATATCCCAAGCATTCCAAAAGTCTGGCCTGTACAGTGTGGCAAGAAGGAAGCCATTACTCAAAAAACCCCACCTTGAGTCCTGTTTGAAGTATGCAAAAGCCACTGGAGATTCTGAAGTCATGTAGCAAAACGTTTTGTCATCTGACGAAACAAAGATGGAATTTTTTCAGAAACTGAAGATAATGAAGAGGGAATCTCGTGACATAACTGAAAGCAACTGTATAAAGGATAAAAATGGGAGGATTTTCTTTGTTGATGAAGATGGAAGAAGAATCTGGAAGGAGCATATGGAATCCATCATGAATCAGGAAAATCAGCGGGATGGTTTAGTAGACGCTGAAAGAACGGAGGGCTCAGTGAAAGAAATCTCAAAGGAAGAAATAAAGAAAGCTTTGGAAAGTATGACGAATGGAAAAGCAGGTGGTTCATCAAGCATTACGAAGGAGCATTTTACATCGTCTCCTCATGGATTAGAAGTATTACATCAGGTTGTAAATGAGATAATTCAAGGTAAGAGCATGCCAGAGGATTGGAAACCAAGCACCTTGGTACCCATCTACAAAGGGAAAGGGAGTGTCATGGAATGTGGATCGTATCGTGGAGTGAAACCACTGGAACATGGAATGAAACTTGTGGAAAGAGTGTTCGAGAAACGGCTCAGGGAGGTGGTGAAGATTGATGAGATGCAATATGGTTTCATGCCAGGAAAAGGTACGGTTGATGCGATCTTCATAGTCAGGCGCATGCAGGAGTCAGGAGTGCTATCAAGAAAAGAAAAATAAATTATTCATGTGTTTTGTGGACCTGGAAAAGGCGTTTGGCAGAGTCCCCAGGAAAGTCATCGAATGGGCGCTACGCAAAATAAATGTTCCTGAGGCTTTGGTGAAGGTTGTGATGAAACTTTATGAGGATGCGACGACACGAGTTCAAGTTGGTAGTGGTTTCTCTGAAAAATTCGATGTGGCCGTGGGCGTTCATCAGGGATCGGTGCTTTCGTCGCTCCTGTTTGTGACGGTACTCGACGTATTGCCAGAGTCAGAAAGAAAAGGTGTGTTGTTTGAATTACTTTATGCGGATGATTTAGTCTTGATTGCAGAATCAATGGAGGAGTTGGAATCACAGTTCAACAAATGGAAGAGGGCGTTTGAAGGCAAAGGTTTGAAAATCAATATGGGGAAAACGAAAATTATGGAATGTGGTGAAGAAACAGGGGTTATTGAATTTGCCAAGAAAGATCCATGTGGAGTTTATGGTAAAAGAGTGGTAAGTAATGCCATCAGATGCAGTTCTTGTCACAAATGGATTCATGGTAGATGTACAAATGTGAAAAGAGTGACACAAACAATAGATGGTGGTTTTGAGTGGCTGCATCAGAAGGAAAATTTAAGCCACCAGGATTAGGATCCGGATTCGGAGCAAAGATTGAAAGATCTTGAGAGAGTAAGCAGACTTTGTTATCTGGGTGACACCATCAACAGTAGTGGAGGCAGCGAGCTTGCAGTTACAAGAAGAACGAGATTTGGTTGGAAGTTCAACAAGCTTGCATTAGTGTTATGTGGTAAATGATTGCCTTTGAAGTTGAAAGGGAAGATCTATACCACCTGTGTGAGAGCAGTAATGGTTTATGGGTCAGAAGCATGGACTGTGAGATCGGTAGAAGAAGGTCTCTTGAGAAGAACAGAAAGAGCAATGATTAGAAAGATGTGTGGAGTGCAGTTGGTAGACAGAAGGAACACGGAGTTGTTGATGGAAAGGATTGGTCTGAAAGATACAATAGTGGAGGTGGTAAGGAGTGGCTTGACATGGTTGGGTCACGTGCTAAGAAAGAGAGACAATGAGGGAGTTAAGAGAGTATGGAATTTGGAAGTGGAGGGGAAAAGGGGAAGAGGAAGGCCAAAGTTGAGTTGGAAGGAGTTGGTTATGAAAGCAAGTCAGAAATTGGGATTGGGAGTGGAAGTCACAAAAGATAGAAGAAAGTGGAGAGCTGGAGATATGTCATGGAAGGAGTGAAAGTCAGCACCCCCCCCCCCCCCGTAAGGGGGATTTAAATAAATGATGATGATGATGATGATGATGATGATGATGATGATGATAATGAAGTTTGCCCATAGTGATTCCAATGCTTCCCACAGTTGTGTCAAGTTGGCTGGTTGTGGATGTCCACTTCGAATAGCTTATTCCATCTCGTCCCACACATGCTCAATTGGATTGAGATCTGGTGACTGGGCAGGACACTGCAGTAAGCTGAATTCACTGTCATGTTCGTGGAACCATTCATGGACAATCCTTGCCTTGTGGCATGGGGCATTATCCTGCTAAAGAAACCCATTCAGATGGATACACTGCTGCCATGAAGGGATGCACAATGAACACGATTGTCAATGATGTTGAGATATCCTGTGGCATTCAAACGTTGCTCCACTCTTATCAAGGCACCCAATATGTGCCATGAAACCACACCCCACACCATCACACCACCACCACCACCACCACCACCACCAGCCCTCAATATTGATACAGCATGATGGATGCATAGACTCATGTGGTTTTCTCCATACCCTAGTCCTCCCATCAGCATGAAACAACAAGAACTGGGATTTATCAGACCAAGGAAATATTTTTTCCAAATACATATATACTGTATACATATATACATATATACACACATACATACATACATATATAACTATATATATATACACATACATATATACACACATACATATATACATATACACATACATATATATATATATATATATATATATATATATATATATATATATACACATACATATATATATATATATATATATATATATATATATATATATATATATATATATATATATATATATAGTTTTCAGTTTGAATTGTAGGTAAAAGGGGCCTTGTCTGTTTGTCATCTTGCAAGGAATCTGATCCATATCTGGTATTTGGTAAGGTGAGAATTAGATCATATTGACATAGGTTAAAATTTGCAATAAATACATTTGTTGAAAAATAATCTTCCTCACACCCAGGTGTCTGCTCTCGAGTTACGACGTTCATTACATCATCCATAAGATTATCTTGAATTGTTTGCTCAGGCAATGCAGGTGTCGTGAGTGCATTAACACAAAGTATGCAAGGGCACGTTTCTGAAGGTACCATGGTGTAAAACCGTTTGTGTCAGCATTGGATGCTACAGTCAGGAAAAACATTTATTTCTCAGTTCCAGACCCTCACATACCAGAGGAATGATATAATCTATCTGTCCCAAAGATGGGAGTTATGGAGTTCAAACAAGAAATAGCAATGGATCCATTTCTGTACAGGAAGGAGTCGGAGAATTCCATTGAGGAATGTTAATCAAGCTGTTCCGTTGGAAAAAGTGGTTAAGCTCGAATGTGGAATCTTCTTATTCGTTAATATTCAGCAGAAGGCTTTGGGGTCGCACCATTGGCTGAGGGTGCGGCTGTGCCTCTGATGCAATGCCCTCTGCTGGTTAGGGCAGGAATTTGTAATTTGTTCAGGGTGCCGGTGATAGCTCGCATACTCTTTGCGAAAGACACCGTGGGATGTTTAACATTCACCAAATCCAATGTGGAATGATATAATCGACCTATCCCAGAGGAAGGAGTGGAGTTCCAATGAGCAATCTGTCCCTGTAGAGGAGGTAGTTACAGAGTTCCAAGGACGAATGATATATTTACAATTGACCTATCAGATTGGGCATCTTAGGCTGGACAAACTGCGAATGCAGAAGTTGCTTCAATCCCCAACCAACCTCTCCTTTTTCGCACTGCATAACTTACAATCAATGTGTTTGTTCGTTTTCAAAGTCAACTTATTAAAACAATTCAAAGTGAAGTATATTTCCAAGTATTCCCATATTCAGAGCTTGTTTCATATTCATATTCAGAGCTTGGATATAAGGAAACCCCTCACCAGCAGAACTGCCAGTGGTATTAACCTGGTGGTGTCCATAAAAATAGAACGGTGCGTCCTGAAGCAACAGTGATTCACCCCCCCCCCCCCCCACACACACACACCCTTACACCCTGATTGTTTCTTTTAATGCCGTGAACAAACTTTGGTACATCACGGGTGATGAAGGTCGTGGTCAAGTTTCATCGGATTTGCGTGTGGTTTTGCAGAGGAGAGCAAATACCTATTTTGTGGGGGTCAAACCCCCCCCCCCATAGATCCCCTTCATGAGCACAGATTTTGATGCGGTCAGTACACCTTCATTATGCATCAGATATGAAGCTTGTGGACAAGTTTCATCAAAATCGGGTGTTTGCTTCAAGCGATAATGACTGAAGTGTTGACAGACTAACTAACCCACTCAGTCACTCACTGACTCACCTCCAGACACTGCTCAATTGCATAAGCTCACTGGACTTAAGTCCAGGTGAGCTTACAGCAATCAGGAGCCACTTTGATTCCTATAATATTCAACTCCTCATTCAGCACCCTGAGGGCCCCCAGAAGGATATCCAGAGTCTCCACAAAGATGACTGCATCATCTGCAAAATCAAGGTCAGAGACCTTGACATTCCCAAACGATGCACCGCAGCTTGATCTCTGTATTGAGGGAAATAAGGGAAAACATCGTTACAAGCTGGACAAAAGTGCCAAAAAATTTTTGTGGTTACCTATGAACTTACTTAATAAAGAAATCCCATGATCCAAAAAATCTGACCATATTTTCATGTGATTATGGGTCATAATCCAAGATGGCGGCACAAATTAAAAAAAAATAAAAATCGATAAATAATTATAACTTCGTTAATATTGGTCGTAAAAATATGTGTAAACTATTGATTTGTAGGTAATGATGCCCAGGGAGTCGATTGGAACCATCAGATTTGGGATTAGATCATCAGGAACTAAGATAATGGTCACATGTAGAAAAAAATATGGGTCACTCGATACGAACATTGACGTTTCGCGAGACATTTGTTATACGAGACATACTTTGCTGGATACATATTTTAATAAAAACTGAACCATTATATCATGTACATGTGTATATGATGTACACTAATGAACACAAGCAAGTTAGTTCTTTTCGCAATTTGCAGCTGCACAGGTCAGTGCAGTTCAGCCCAGATTTGATACATTTGCAGATGCGACAACCACGCTCGGATTTACAGCCACATTTGATAAGTTCAGTGCAAGCTTTTGCAGCTTCTGGTGTTGTCATCCAAATTGGTTCCCATCGGTCAGCCTGTAGACTCCATCCAATCACTTCAGGCGACGGTTTGATAACGTGGGCCTGCCGACTTGCTGACCAAATTCCAGCCTGAAGGATAACTCTTGACATGTTGTACCAGTGCATCCTGCAACAAAGTAGTACGTACATTGCTATAAGACAAACCTGATTGGGTATCCACTAAATTTCAATCTTGCTATTTAATTCAAGCATTCTGCTTAATACCCTTAGTACTAAGTACCTTAGTTGGTGGAATATTTTCAAGAGGTCTGCTTTTCTTGGAGAACAACTCCCGCCTCGCATCGTTTATGTCGCCGTCATTGCTTGTTTTGCCTCAACATTTCCTTTCTTCTTGCAGTTGTGAATCAAGAGCTGTGTGAGTATCAGGTATGCTTGGGAGTCATTTACTGAACCTGCTAAATTTGGGCCATTGATGAGCATAGACATTAACAATCTTGTACTGGGCGTAATCTTCTGCTGACATCCAGGGTTGAATTCGCCACTGAATGCTGTCATTTCTTTCAGGATTTCCTCCCTACATATCTTGGCAACTCTGGCAAACAACCGAGCTTCTTCGTCATAATCATGGAACAAGAAAGCGTCTTTGAGTAGCTGCTCAATGCCAGATGGGAATGCCAGGATTATGTTTTTTCCATCAGATTGCTCACCAAGTCCGAGCTAGGAGAAGTAATTGAGGAGTTTTTCTTTTAACCGGGTTTTATTGATGGTGGTATCAATGCCAAAGTCCCCTAGTCTTTTCTCAAACATGTTGTGTATGTTTGACAGTTTGAATAGGTACGTCCCCTCCTCGGCAGATTCCTCCATGTACGTTACAAGTTCAACAAATACTCTTGAATTGATCATTTTGGCTCGTTGATTCATCTCACGTTGGTCGGCCCTTGTTGGACTATTCTGTCGCCTGTAACCACGATAGTCATTTCGGTCCTTTGTCAGACATTCTATATGGTACTTGAGTTCATTTAAGACCAGATCCCCCACATAGTATTTTTGCAAGTACTTTGCCATCTTGCATTTCGGTGGCCATTAACTTTAAATTGTACTCTGCACATTTAGTTGCATATACATGCAGTTTTCTGGGGCCACTCTCATCACAGAATAAACAAGTGTCCTTGCTTGATCCCGTTGACTGTCGCTTTGATCGTTGGGATGCGCTGGTACCTGGAGCTTTTTCATCGTCTTGTTGTTTACGTTTTTTTATTCAGCTCTCGTTCAAGTTTGCTTTTGTTAACCTTTTGGTGGCATGCCCGATGGCAAGAAGCGTTGTTTTCTGCAAAACATTCTGGGGTGCCATGTTCGCCAAAATCAACATAGACCGGCAATGCACCTCTCTTCGAACTCTCTGACATCGTCAAGAAAGTCCTGATAGACGTCGTCAGCATTGTGGTTCTGTCTATTCTTTGGACAAGAAAGAGGTGAAGTGTATCTACTGTTCTGGCAAATGACACAAATTGTCCAGTCCATGGTGCGATGTTTCACTGAACAGTAGATTCAGGGCAGGGCTGTTTACAACCTGTAACAAAGAAAATAAACATTACCAACCACCACATAATATACAATTACTTCCAGATGAATCTTCTATGAGGGCATTAGACAAAGTGAAATATGCATCATCAAATTATCAATTTGCCTACAAATAAACACATGATATAGGAAAGATGATAGTCAACATGTACACAACTTATTTGAGCGCAACAAAACATCATTAAAACATGTAACGCGAACCGTCAATTTTCATATCGAGCGACCCATATTTTTTCTACATGTGACCATTATCTTAGTTCTTGATGATCTAATCCCAAATCTGATGGTTCCAATCGACTCCCTGGACATCATTACCTCCAAATAGATAGTTTACACATATTTTTACGACCAATATTAGCGAAGTTATAATTATTTATCGATTTTTTTTATTTCGGCCGCAATCTTGGATGGGTCAAAACCCATAATCACATGAAAATATGGTCCGATATTTTGGAGCATGGGATTTCTTTATTAAGTATGTCCATAGGTAGACACAAAAAAAATTTTGGCACTTTTATCCAGCGTGTAACGATATTGTTACGGCTGTGGAAATTCGCAATACACCATAAAGGGTCCTTCGATCAGTTATGACGCTAAGTTTATGTGCAGATAGGTCCCCACCGTTGTTTAAAGGGAATTTTCTTTGTGTGCACCAGGCTGCGACTCTTTGAGATAGCTGTTTTTCTTTATCTATTGTTATTTTGAACAAACCTCCACGCAAACAACAAGCCGCGTTGAAAACCGTTGAACGCAAAAGGAAACCAGAGGAGTTCCGATGGGCGCGCGGATTTTTCCCGCCTGTTTCTCCGAGGAGTGTGACGGAAGCGGGGTGGGGCGGCTCGCCCCCGATTGGTGGACGCACGGGGTGACACGGTCGGAATGAGGAACGCCCCTTTTCAGGAACCTTCTCAAAGGAAGGTGGAGCTGAAAACGGGGAGGAGCGAAGGGCGGAGCCCCGCTATATAAGGCAGACTGCACGCGAGGCTCTATCTGACTGGGTCGTCGGCGTCACTCTTTTTGTCTGGGTTGTCGACGTCACTCTCTCTGTCGGGGTCATGTTGGATTATACTCGCTCTCTTGGTGGACGTCATCCTCTCGTTTCATCTTCGAGCTCTCTCTTGGTGGTCGAGGTCAGGCTCTCTCGTCTTGGCGTTGGCGACCTGTCGGTGAAGGCGCGGGCCGGTGACGAGTCCGGGCGACGCCTCAGAGACGCAGAAGGGAGGCCCAGCCCTGCCGACTGTGTGGTGCGAATCTGCGCGTCTGGCAAGGGACGCCGGAGAGAACTCACCAACCACATCATCGCAAAGGCCCGAGAGCAGGCGTGGCTATGCTAGCTGCCATGGGAACAAGGCGTCGCGACCTGCCCACAGTCACACCTCGAGGGGGCAGGTAACCAGCACGGTCTCCCGGGCCTTTTCGGTCATCCACGGCCCACGACCATAAAGGTTTACGAACCCTGTCTACCTCCCTGCCTATGGGGAGGGTTTTCCTGTTGTTTTTGTATGCATGCTGTGGCGCCGTGTCCTGTTAAGTAACGACTGTGTAAGTGACTGTAGATAATAATCCTAGTCGGTGGTATTGCTTGGCCTTCTATTTGTCGCTTGTATATTGCATGACTGAATACGTGTTGCTGCAATAAATGTCCTTGTGTGTAATGTATCCCGTTCGTTGCGTCCTCCTTTCACCCCCATTGAAATGCCATCTTGCATCGTGGAATGAGTGGTGGGTTTTAAACACCCGATAAATAATCTGAACCGTCGAGGTCGGCGATAACACCGCTCGGTTATCCCTGTAGCACGGAACGAACCGCCTAAGCGGTTCGTGTCCTAAGCCGACCCGCGGCGTGGTGCAACCCCTCGGTAGGTTACCCGCGAGGGTATTTAGGTATATCGACATTCGGCGATTTACCCTATTTCGCACGGTTACAATGCGGACTGGGTTGTGGTGAGGTTAAACCCCCACCCGTGACTGGCTCCTGGCAGTAGTTCCAGGAGGGCCACGACTGAATTGTCCGTCCGGTGGGCGAAGCGGCTGCCATTAGAGGTACGCGGCTGATCGCATGCCAGGCGGGCCAGAATTCGTAACACTGGTGTCCGGGAGTGGGATTCAAATCCATCCCGCCTCCAACTAAATTCATGGGAATCAGTTCAGGGGTGAGTGGAGCGACCCCCCCCCCCCACCCCCGTTTTTGTTCCCGTCAAATTCGAGTGAGTTAAATTAAATTATTCCGCGAAATAAGATGGCTTTTCAAGGCGAACGGGTGCCGGGTGGATGAGAAATGTGATATAATGTGGAGTCCATGGCCCGGGACAGTTCTTTTTGTAATTATAACCCATGGGGGAGCTCACCCTCATATACTGAGCATGGACTTTGCCGGTAAACGGAGTCGCACAATGGCGGCGTGATCGCACCTCAACGCAACATGGAGCGGGCTGCTATTAATGCCACAGGGCCACTTGACACGAGCCAGCTCGTCACAATTTTACTGGCAGAAATGAAAAAAATGCGTGCGATTTGATGGATTGCATGGATGCCAATATGAAGGCATTCAGGAGCGATATGCAAAGCCTGCAGGCGGGCATAATGGCATTTTCGTGCAACGAAGCGCGGACAATGGTGTGCAAAATGGCGGCGCCATGTGTTGGAGCGAACGAGCTGGGAGGGAGTGCAACGGCTGTCCGGCCCGCGATGGAAGCGGGGGGGGGGGGGGAATAAGACGGGAAATAGACAGAGTCAAGAATGAATTAAATAAAACGGAGGAAACAGAGACGAGGATCCAGGAAGAAACTAATGTACATGAGGTGACCGAGTTGGCAGAGACACGGGAGATATAGGGTGAATTAGACGGGGTTTAGGACGAGCACACACACACACACACACACACAGAGGTAGCGAGGCTTTATGGGGGCGAGCTGGCAGAACGTGTTGTGACCCGGTGCGACCAGCTGGATAGCCTCCTTCGGGAACGGAGGGAGACGCTAAGCTCCCTTGAAGCTGATCGCGACTAGGCGGGTTCGGTCGTATCAAGCGAGTTGGAGGGGGCGACTGCTGCGAATGGGTGCACGCCAAGCTTGGGGGGTATGGAGGCCCCGGGAACCCTTGTGGTGGCACGAATCCCCAGTGTGGTTGCGAGTGTGGTCCCGGTGTGTGGTGTAAAAGTGTGTGTTTATAAGTGTGGCAAAATGCGTGCTGAAAAGCGCACATAGCGTGGGTGCAAGGGCGTGTGTGACAAAGACCCGTGAATGAAACAGCACGTGTGAGTGAAGCACGGTGTGGAAGAGGAACAGCGTGTGTGAGGCCGCTGTATAAAAGAGAGATGATGGTGGGCATGAGGGAGCACGCAGCCGCATCTCCGAGTGGAAGTGACATGGTGAGGTGTGTGTGAGCGTTGTAACATGCAGGAGTGTGTGCGTGGAATGGCGACGACGACGGCGACAGATAAGGGACAGAGGCTGGGTAGCGGCCTTAGCTGGATTGGGGACCGTGCCGGGTTTACCCAGCGGCGAGCGCGAGGTTCGTGCCGTGCTACGCACGAGGCCGCCACGTGCGCGCCTGCGGGAGTGAAACCCGGTCCAGAAACGCCCGCGGTGAATGTTGCCGATCCCGCAACGGACAAAGGCTAGGCTGGACAACGGATTTGGACCGGATGGGTTCTCCACGTGGGCGTGTGTGAAGCTCCAACGGGCAGAGCACATGTGTTCGTGTGGGGAACCCCTTGAACGTGAGGCTTGTTTTGAATGCGCAGAGTGGCGTTATGGCTGCGTGTATGGTTGGAATCCGGCAGGAGGGTGAATCCCTGCCGGATGGTGCCGTCCAAGAGGGACGAGGTACGAGAAGCGCAAACAGCGGCCATGACGTCACGCAAAAGGTGCCCAGGTTGCGAGTTGCCGCACTGGTGCTGCGCAATGCAAAAAAGAAAAAAAAGCAAGCCTCGCTTCAGGTGAACAGGATTCCCGGGCAAGGGGTGGAAGACCCCTTTGCTTGGGCACAGGACACCACTAGTTAGGGGGAAGGGTTAGTGTTAGTTAGACAGACTTCATGGGGCAGGGGTAAGTCCTCATGGAGTCCGTGGAATGGATTAACTCGAGGGATTTTAGTTCAGATTTCGGAGGGGAAATCATTTTTGAGGATTTGAGAACAATGACAGACTTGTGGATGTGTAGAGGGGACGTAGCTGAGCTACGTAGGTTAAATGGAACGTGCTGTAGTGTAAGGGATGACGTGGGAGCACGAGGTAGTTAGGGGAAGTAGTGAGCAGGATGGCAGAGATCAGCGATGGGTGTGTTGAAGAGTTGTGAGGTGGAAACATGTTGAGCGAGTGAGGCCAGCGGGTCTGTATGTATGGAGTGATTGTGGAATGCATGGTGCAATGAGTGATTCCCACCCAAGGGACCCCGGGGTCAGAGTAATGTGAGTTAGGGGGTTAGTCAAATTGATAAATGGAGGTTGTTTTGCTGTTGGTGGAAATATAGGCTCAATACCCATTTGGAGGGGTGCAGGAGCCCTGTTGGCGGGCTGGGAGCGTGGCTACGAACGGTGAGTATCGCTTAGTGGGTACCCCGGGCACCGGGCTAGTCGGCCGTAGTAGGCCAAGGGCCATGGGGGGCCGGGATAGCGTAGTGGGCACGGGTGCGCCCGTATGATGCGCGGCCCGGGGCGCCATAGGCCGCGTGGGCACGGGCGACCCTCGGAAAGGGGGCCCGGGGCGCCAGCCTGCCACGTGAGCGTTGAGGGGGAGTCGCCAGGGAGGGCACTCCCCGGTGTTTAGGGAGCTGGAAGGCTCGGAGGCAGTGTAGTGCCCGGGGGTGCCATAGTCGGAGAATCGGCAGAGGGTAGTTCCTTCCAAGGGAGCCACGCGTCCCAGCCGTGAGACCGTGTGTGAGCACGGAAAGAAAATTGGGGGCATGGCCCGAAATTTGAGATGACACCAACACAGGCGATGGGAATCTTGGTTGTTAGGACCGATAGGTTAAGCGAGAGGCACTTGTTGAAAGCCCCGGGGTAGTTTAAAGGTTAAAAGTTAGGGTAGATAGGAAGTGTACCCCTCCGCACCATCTATCCCTTCGCTCTCGTTGTGGGCCGCTGGACCCACTTTGGGTAGATCGCTGAAATCTGAGGAGGCCATTCTGAGGCTTGAGTTGGGCCTCGACACAGGACGCCAGCTCTCCCTTATTCCCCTCCAGGAAGGGAACGTAGGGGTTGGGAGTAGGCTAAGATACAGGATAGGTTAGCCGAACAAAGACGATAAAGGGGGTTAGGGGACGAGTTATAGTAGTGGGGAAATAAAAATATAAAAATAAAAACAAAAAAATAAGTTGGGGCTAAATTGGGTTTTGACAAATTAAGGGAGTGGGTATGGGCGGAGACAGGCAAAGGCGATAGGTTGGGAGGGAGACCGTAGGGTAGGTCCGATCCCGCCTTCCGAGTGGCCAGCACCAGGGCACTCCCTCCACCAATCTCCTCATTACAAGGCCTGTGCCGGCCACTTCATCGGCTGGCTGTGTTTTGCTGCAAGGCCTGTGCCGGCTACTTCATCGGCTGGCTGTGTTTTGCTTCAAGGCCTGTGCCAGCCACGTCATCTGCTGGCTGTTGCTGCAAGGCCTGTGCCGGTCGGATCGTCTGCTGGCTGTTTACTGCAAGGCCTGTGCCGGTCGATCGTCTGCCGGCTGTTTTTGCTTCAAGGCCTGTGCCGGTCACTTCATCTGCCCGCTGTTTGCTACAACGACCTTGTTGTGCCATGCCATGCCTTGTCTGCCTGCCTTTGCCTTGCCCCCATGCCTGCTGCCCTCATCCATTTTTGCATTCCCCCTCCCCCCTGTTCATTACCATGTGCGCCAGGATCATCGCGCAAATTGCAGGGACTGCCCTGATGGCAGCTGCAACATGGGACTGCGCCAGCGGCCCGTGCACCGTTTGTTTGTTCACTGCATTCATTTTAAGAAGGGGGAGGCCTTGGAATGTGTGTAAGCAGCCTGGCTCCCTGCTTGTGACTTTTACTCTTTTTCCACAGAGTCCATAGATCCTGGGCCATGGTTAGTGTTAATTTATAAGTTGTTAAGTTGTAATTGTACATGAGTGCGCCCCCGGCATGTTTGTCTTAGCCCCGGCAATTTATTTAAGTCGTCTGTATGAGTGGGTTTGTTTAGTTAGTTACTCAGCCCGTCGGTTATTTATTTTAGGGACACGAATACACTGAAAGTCGCACTCAGGGATCCGAAGGCAAAACGTACTAGCGGAGAACTACACATGATGGCACACGAAAATTTGACGACTCAGGACAAGTCTGTAAAAAAGGGAGGGGGTAGTGTTACGGCTGTGGAAATTCGCAATACACCATAAAGGGTCCTTCGATCAGTTATGACGCTAAGTTTATGTGCAGATAGGTCCCCACCGTTGTTTAAAGGGAATTTTCTTCGTGTTCACCGGGCTGCGACTCTTTGAGATAGCCGTTTTTCTTTATCTATTGTTATTTTGAACAAACCTCCACGCAAACAAGCCGCGTTGAAAACCAGAGGAGTTCCGATGGGCGCGCGGATTTTTCCCACCTGTTTCTCCGAGGAGTGTGACGGAGGCGGGGTGGGGCGGCTCGCCCCCGGTTTGTGGACGCATGGGGTGACGCGGTCGGAATGAGGCATGTCCTTTTCAGGAACCTTCTCCAATGAAGGTGGAGCCGAAAACGGGGAGGAGCGAAGGGCGGATCCTCGCGCTATACAAGACGGACCGCGCGCAAGGCTCACTCTCTCTGTCTGGATAGTCGACGTCACACTCTTTGTCTGGGTCGTCGACGTCACTTTCTATGTCGGGGTCGTGTTGGATTCTACTCGCTCTCTTGGTGGACGTCATCCTCTCGCTTCATCTTTGAGCTCTCTCTTGGTTGTCGAGGTCGGGCTCTCTCGTCTTGGCGTTGGGCGAACTGTCGGTGAAGGTGTGGGTCGGTGGCGAGTCCGGGCGATGCCTCAGAGACGCAGATGGGAGGCGCAGCCCTGCCGGCTGTGTGGTGCGAATCTGCGCGTCTGGCGAGGGACGCCGGAGAGAACTCACCGACCACATCATCGCAAAGCCCCGAGAGCAGGCACGGCTACGCTAGCTGCTGTGGGAACAAGGCGTCGCTACCTGCCCACCGTCACACCTCGAGGGGGCAGGTAACCAGCACGGTCTCGCGGGCCTTTTCGGTCATCCACGACCCACAACAATAAAGGTCTACGAACCCCGTCTACCTCCCTGCCTATGGGGAGGGTTTTCCTGTTGTTTTTGTATGCATGCTGTGGCGCCGTGTCCTGTTAAGTAACGACTGTGTAAGTGACTGTAGATAACAATCGTAGTCGGTGGTATTGCTTGGCCTTCTATTTGTCGCTTGTATATTGCATGACTGAATACGTGTTGCTGGAATAAATGTCCTTGTGTGCAATGTATCCCATTCGTCGCGTCCTCCTTTCACCCCATTGAAATGCCATCTTGCATCGAGGAATGAGTGGTGGGTTTTAAACACCCGATAAATAATCTGAACCGTCGAGGTCGGCGATAAGACCGCTCGGTTATCCCTGTAGCATGGAACGAACCGCTTAAGCGGTTCGTGTCCTAAGCCGACCCGTGGCGTTGTGCAACCCCTCAGTAGGTTACCCGCTCGGGCATTTAGGTATAATCGACATTCGGCGATTCACCCTATTTTGCGTGGGTAGAATGTGGACTGGGTTGTGGTGAGGTTAAACCCCCACCCGTGACTGGCTCCTGGCGGTAGTTCCAGGAGGGTCACGACTGAATTATCCATCTGGTGGGTGACGCGGCTGCCATTAGAGGTACGCGGCCGATCGCACGCCAGGCGGGCCAGAATTCGTAACAATATTTTCCCACTATGGAGACTGTGACATCCTCCCCAGATGCCAGTCCAAACAAGTGCTGGAAAGTGTGCTGGCCAGTACACACCCCTAACGAACTCCGGTAACAACTGGAAACCAGTCAGAGATGGTATCACCACATCTCACAGCACTCTCAGTACCAGAGTAGAGTTCAGACATCAGATCGATCAGTTTTGGTGGCACCCCACGAAGACCAAGAATCCTCCAGAGGACATCCCGATTTACTGAATCAAATGCTTTACAGAGATCAATGCAGGCTGCAAGCAGCCCCTGCCGAAACTCTCGTCTGTGTTCGGTGAGGACCCGAAGAGCAAGGATAGGGTCAATCATTGACCTCTTTGGTGTGAAGCCTGACTGATCTGGACGCTGGTACTCAAGCAGATGGTAGTGAACCCTATCAAGAATTATCCGAGCAAAGACATTGTCCAGCACTGAGAGCAGCATCACCTCTCGGTAGTTGCAGTTCTGGCAATCACCCTTCCCTTTCCAGGTAGGGACAACAAGGCCCCTCTTCCAGTCAGTTGGGATGATGCCTGTGTTCCAGGCAGAGCACAGAACTGCATGCAACAACATGAGTGCAGCATTCCCACCAGCCTTGAGAAGTTCAGTATGGATGCCACAGATCCCTGGAGCTTTACCCCATTCCAACCAGTTCACCGCAGTCTGCGTTTCCACAAACTAAGGTGGATCACAGTTGATTGGAGGGTCAGCAATAGGAATTGTAAGACCCCTGACGTCCAACTCAACAGCTGGTGGATCAGCCTGGTACAACCGCTCAAAGTAACCAGCCCAGCTGGTCTTCACTTGTAGTGGGTCTTCCTCTGTCAAGAGCCTACCACCCTCTGCTCTAATTGCAGTACACTGAGGGACGGGTTTGGAGGAATGCAATGCACAATTTCCCCTGTAAGCAGGATGAGAATCACCAGACCATCGGTGATATTCTACCCCCTCACAAATTTCTCACACATCGGCCTCCTTGTCCACCCTCAGCACATGTAGAGTTTTCCGCCTCAACTCCCGGAACAGCTCAGCTCTGCCATTCAGCCTGGCCCTGCGACTGGTCAATCATATCCAGTGTCCCATGAGAGACAAAATTCTTCTTTGCCCTACGGTGAGTTCCAAGACATCCACCGGCAACATCAAAGATAGTGGTCTTGAAGGCGCTCCACAACTCTTCAAGACCCCCCAAAGCACCATCACGTTACTTAAACTATCAACATTTAACATTTAACGATCATCACGTTAAACTATCAACAGCAAATACGACCAGCCTGAAGATACCACAAGGTCCACATTTAAAGCAGTCAATTACACAGAGGTAAGGTTCTGCACAAAGCACTAGATATGGGATATGCAAAGCACCAAACACAACATTTAACTTAAACATCAGAAGTACAAAGCAGCCGACCACGGCAGGTGCTGACCACAACCACACTGCAACCACAACCGCACACGCATCACCAGCAGTCACACACACAATCTGAACTCCTCGTATAGTTTTTATACCACTGTACTCGCCGTCAGAAGAGCTGCAGGCGACGCGTCTCGGTGTGGAATCTTCTGAGGACCTTCTCCTTCCATTCATTCAGGCATTTACGTGTGAGGTCTCTCTCGAAAGCCAGCTGTACCAGTTGTGCCTTGCGTGCATGGCGCATGGACCGTCGATGGTCAGTGAAGACATTCTTCAATGTTGAGAATGAGTTTTCACACATGACAGTGGACGCACCAAATGTTAGTCCAAGTCTCATAGCAGTCACTACACTTGGCATGGCTTCCAGCGTTTTGTGGTATGTTGAGAGGAGTTTTTGTGTTGTCCATCTCTCATTTGGCTGCTTTTCTGTCTGTGAGCAAATAAACTGCTTTGCAACCAATCTGTTTCACTGATGGTTGACTTTGTTATTGTCATGATGTGCTGGAGCAAGTGGGGATCCAAAAACGTGCCATTTTCAGGATTCAATGCAGCGAGTGAATGGGCTAGTTGTGTGTTGCGCTCACTGAAGCACTGAGCGATCTCTCCAAGCACAGTGTAAATTGCGCTGTAAAAAACCCTCTGCAGTTCCATCCTGTCATTGTCGTTGTTTTGTCCTGTAGTCTCCAAAACTACAAACTGTTCCAAGTTCTTATGCATTGTGCGTCTCCGTTTTGGTGGTGCAGGTGTAGAAGTGCGAGCATTGTTGGCCTTGTTCCACAGATCAGTGAACTCATCCTCAGAGCGGAGTTTCTTCACGCACTCTGTAGCACTCGCCACCAGTTCCAACCCCGTTAGCAAATTCATGTCCTCTGCCTGCAAGAGTCTGTTAGGGCCATCTAACATCAGCAGTTTTTGTACAAAGATAGCAATGAACATGAAGGCAGGCCCAGAGACTTCCCGCAAAAGCCCAATAGCCTCCATCCTCATCTCTGCACCGTAGGCGCGCTCTGCATCAATCTCCGACAGTAAGGATGTGATATCCTTTAAAGATCCTATGATCACAGACACGTTGGCTAAATGTCCCGTCCACCTTTGATCAAGAAGTCGTTTTAACCGCTCACCTTTATACTGTGCAGCAACAGTGGGCTTTCTGAAGAATTTGTACAGGCAACAACAAAGCTCGAGGAAATCAGTGACAGCTTTCTCTGCTGCCAGTGCGTGGACAACTATCAGATGGAGTTGGTGATTTAAGAAGTGCACATAGGGGATTTCTCTTTCCAACATCTCTTGCAACAACTTTTGCACCCCACCGTGCTTCCCAGCCATTACCGAAGCCCCGTCGTACACCTGACTTAATATTTTTGACGTGTCAAGTCCTGTTTTTGTCAGCTCTGCAATTATTAGGTCTGTCAATGTTTTTGCATCTCCAGCGTTGGCTGTAGCTATTGTGAGTAGACGCTCTGTTGCTTCATTTGATGCCGATACAAAGCGAATGATGATTGATATGTTCTCACATTCAGTGGGGTCCCTCGTCGCATCCACCTTGATGGTAAACCACGATGTGCCTACTTCTTCCACGATGGCATCCGTCACAACATTACTCAATGTGCAGATCAGTTCATTCTGCATTTCTGGACTAGTATAGCTTGCGTTTCATGGGATATGCTTTATTATTTCGGCGAGCTCGGTGTCTTTTTTGAGTGTGTAGTTTAAAAGCGAGAGGAAGAGCCCACTGTGCCCGTCTGACATATCTTCAAAATTATCAAGGTTCCCTCTAAAAGGTATCTGATTTTCGGCGAGAAATCCCACAACATCTATAAGAGCAGACACATAGTACCAGTTTCTATTTAACTGGTCAGCATTGAGGAGTGTGGAAATCTCACCACAATCGATGCGCCTCTCGTTCTCCTTCCACCTCAAAACACAAGTTAAATGTTCCTTTGAAGTTGTGTGTTTGTGAAACCCCCTGCCTTTCTCAACGGCATGTTTCCAATTCCGGTCGTCTCGCACTGTGAAAGTAGAGTCCACTGTGCCACGTGCGGTGTTAAACTTCCTACATGGATAGCAGAATGCTGCGTCTGTCTGCACACTGTATTCCAGCCATTCATTAGTCTGGTACCACGAGGACACAAACGAGCGACTCTTGTTCTGCAACAGATGGCCAGGGTACCGCTGTACAACAACTTGATTCGGTCTCTCACTTCCAAGATCATCGGGAAGCGGCTTGACGGTCACAGCCGACCTCGAGGCCGCCGCCGAGCATGGTAACTCGGCTGTCTGCACTGGGGCTACAGCCGCAGGGCTGACGTTGCTGGCTTGACCAGGTTGGCCAGCTTCTGTCGGTATTTCATCGACATGATCGTCTTTTCCTCCTCCTCCAATAACATGTCTTTCATCATCTTCTTCATTTTCGTCGCTTGCATTTTTTCTTTTTCTGAGCGATTTTCGTTTTTCCATCATCCACGTCCTTTTCTCCCGCTGCGAGCTCGTGCTCTGTGATTCGTTCCTCGCGACTCGCGAGATTTGACGGTTGACGGTTTTATTTATTAAATGATCCATCCATCAAAAACAGGTTTTATCTGCATCATTTCAAATGTTAGCACGATTGCAAACACACATATTTTTAATTTTTATTATAAAATTACTTTTGTAAGATGGAGGGTTGACGGGTTGTGAAGGTCACGTGGTGCACGTACACTTCATCTTTAATAATGTAAATTTATATCTTTTCCTTAATCATATTATGACTATATTACATTTAAACCTAACTTACAACCAATCAGGTAACCTGCTCAATAGGGTCTCCATATCGAATACGCTGATTGGCTATTCCTTAAAACTAAATGATCCAAGATATAAAACCACCCACAACATCGACATTCGACACGAGGTCTTGGCTGCTGGCGTTGGTGCTTGTGTTATCTTTTATCTTGTGGTCTTGGACTGTATTGCCTTGCCAATTACTTTTGGAGATGCGCTGGAAAGCGCACACTTATCTCTTGACTGTTATTCAAAGAAGGATATTATTAAAGAACAGTTTATCCAAGAAGTCCTTATTATTAACTACACTGAACATCTGGAATAAGGGTTTTAGTTCACACAGGTGAACTCTGAAACAGCAAGTTCACAGTGGGCGCTCGTCCTTAAACACTAAGTTGTTCACAGAGTACAACAGGGCATAAATGGGTGGCGTACAAGTGGGGGGGGCACCAGATGCGCCATGGGGGGGCATTGCACCCAAATGCCCCCTAGCGACGGGCCTGGGTGGCCGGAGTGCAAATCCTGCCACCAACCTCCTAATAAAAAAGTGACCCAACTGCAGGAGGACGCCCGCAGACACAGTTGGGCACTAGATATGGATGGCCGTTGGCTCACAAGGAGCTCCTCCACCCTTTGACAGGTTTTGTTTTTAATCCTGCTGGGTGTCCATATCCAAACACCCTCCTCACCAGAAAACCTGGTGGGGGAGACGGTTTAGTCACTGATAACCCGATCATGGAACAGATTAGTAAATAAGAACAGAGTTCAATTTGTTCGACCACTTTATTAGCGTGGAACGACAATAATCAAACAAGTATTGAACAGGTTGAAACACCCACAACATCCCTGGCTCCGGCTCAGGCTGCGCATGCGCACTGGCACAGGGGACCGTCGATATGTAGAAGTACCGTAAAGTACAATGTTCTCTATCTCCCTCCGAGTCTTTATTATGTTAATAGATAAAGGCTGAGAAAATATTAAGTTTAATGAATGAACAAAAGTTTATATCGCCCATCGTGTGACTATTCCATGGAGTAGTCCTTGTGCCAGGCAGGCACGCTGGTCGCTCTGGTGGATCGGCGTTGACCTATTGCTGGTGCTGGTGGTGTCACATCGGGCCCCAGTGGGGATGGGGCTCTCGGGGTTTCAGGGTACGATGGTGGCGTGTGAAGGATCGCGCGCCTCGGTGTGCCTCGTCCTGGTGCTGCTGGCGTGTCTGAAACGGGTGTCGTCTTGCGCTGGGGTGTGCATACTGACGTCAGTGCCGGCGTGGGCCCCGTTGGCGTCGCAGATGTCACGGGTTCGCTGTCGAGGTCAGGCAGTTGCGGTGTTACAACGGGTGCAGGTACAGTGATGCGGGTTGCTAGATCATCGTAGATAGACCGGGGTGGCAGCTGGTCATTGCGAACTGGGCTAAACTTGCGCAGGAATTTCCTGTTCCGAAGTGTGACTCTGCCCGAGCCGTCGATCTTGATCACGTATTGGTCGTGTTGGCGTACCTCCACGATACTGCCTGTCTTGTCCCATTTTTTGGGGTGGAATCCTGTCTGGTTCGGTACGCGGACTAGGTCCCCTACAGCAAGTGGCGGAAGGCGTTTGGTGTGTTCTGCCCAGGTGTCGGCTGTGCGGATATGACGTTTGCGGAGGGCCTCCTCCCTCGCTTTCAGGGTCTCATGCCAAGTGTCGTGCGGTCTGTACTTCCCGGGGATAATTGGGATGAAATCGCGTATCGGGCGGCCGAAGACACACATTGCCGGGGAGATCTTCGTGTCAGGGTCAGGCGTGTTACGATATTATAGTATCGCTCTCTGCACAGCGTCAGTGTCAAGTTCTCCCTGCGGGCTGGTGTTGTCCGTGATAAGTCGTTTCATTGTCTTAACTCCAATCTCCGCGCGACAGTTGCTGTGAGGGAAGGCCACCGATGACAAGCGGTGGTGTACGCCCCATCTGTGCAGGAATGACCTGGTCTCGGTGGAGGTGAACTCCGGTCCCCCATCCGACGCGAGCTCTTCTGGTGTCCCGTACGTCACGAAGGCACGACGTAAGTGGTTTATGAGTCCAGCGGCGCCACCCGTCTACTTTGAGATGATCGGCCAGTTCGAGTATCTGTCCACCGTCACAAGGTAGTGTGCACCCCTGTGTACAAAGAAGTCCGAGCACACTGCCTGAAAGGGGTAAACGACCGGAATAGGTGGAGTTGGTGGCGCTCCAGGCTGTGATGGTGCCATCCGGTGGCAGTGTTCGCAGTTTTTCCGAGTGGCGCTGATGTCGGCCGACATGCCTGGCCAGAATACAGAGGATTCTGCGCGGGTGGTCATCATTGATACGCCCTGGTGGGCAGCGTGTAGGGCGCTCAGCACATCACCGCGGAGTGAGGGTGGTATGACTACTCGGTCCTTGTATAGGATCACTCCATCTGTCAATGTAATGTTCTCGCGGTACTGGTAATAGTCGCGAATTGTCTCTGGCATCTCGATTTTTGAGTCGGGGATGCCGTTCATTGTCATTCCCTCCAATATGTGCATATCGCCATCGCTGCTGGTGGCTTCCCTGACGCGATCCCATGTTACTGATCGCAATGATTCGAGGCCCGCGGCACACCATGCCAGGTTGTCATCCTCGACGTCGTCGTCATACTCCGGCTCAGTTTGGCGTAGGAGGGACAGGACGTCGGTGTGCGTGCTTGGTTGGAGGTGGGTCGCTATGGTGGCATTGTCATCTGGAAGGTTCATGAGTCGAGGTCGCGTGGTGCCAACCGGCCTGCGCGACATGGCATCTGCCGCCTTGTTCTTCATGCCCGGGATATGTATGATGCGGAAGCGATAACGCAGGGTCTTCTCCTTGAGGTTCCTGAGGCGGGGGTTGGGTATGTCGTCAAGTGCTCTGTCCGAAAGGAGTTTCAGCAGTGGTTTGTGGTCTACCGCAACGATCAGGTTCTTGCAGCCCAGTACGAAGTAGCGCGCCTTGTCCAAGGCGTCCGCGACTGCGAGAGCCTCGCCCTCTATGGGCGCGTATCTGGATTCTGCCGCGTGTGTAAATCTGCTGCCGACCAGGGTTATTTTCCATCCATCAGTGCAGCAGAATGGTCTAACTGGCACGCATCGGCAGTGCTTTTGAAGCAACCAGAATCCGATTCCCTCCTTCGACCAGTCCGTGGCGATGCATGTTGGCTTAGTTTTGTCAAATATGCGGACACCGTGTTCGATTTCTTGTACGATCACGTCTTTCGACTTGCGGAATATGTCCTCTAACTCCATGGACCAATGGAAGCGTTCTCCACTTTTCAGGAGCTTCCGGAATGGCTGCATTCGTTCGGCCATACTAAAGGCGTATGCCACCTGGTTGACAAGCCCGAACCACGATCTGACGTCGGTGATGTTACGCGGTTGTGGGAAATCGTGGATTGCTTCCAGGTAGCGGCTGCACGGTCGCACGTCGGTCATGGTGATGGTGAAGCCCGCGAAGTCCACCGTGGGTGCGCTGAAGACAAACTTCTCCAGGTTGAGGATGATTCCATTCCGGCCGCATATATCCAGCCATTGGACCGCCTGGAAGTAGCTCCCCTCAATCGTGTCTGACCATAGTAGCGTGTCATCTACGCACTTGGTCTTGTTCCCAATGTCCGTGACGATCTCATCGTATCGTCGTGAGTAACTGTCCCCCGATGCCATATACCCTTGTGGGGCAGATAGGTACCGGTAGCGCCCCCATGGAGTGATGAAGGTCGTCTTGTGGCGGTCGTCCTCGTGTAGGCGGACGCTATGGTAACTGTTCCATGCGTTGAATACTGTCTTGCGCTTCCCGTTAGGTATGCGTCTCGCCTGGTGGAACGGGGATTGGGTGTGGTGGGTCTCGCGGAACGCATGCTTGTTCAAGGCCTGAAAGTCGACGGTGCGTCGCGGCTTGCCATTCTTTTTCGCGCAAATTACCATGCGGTGACACCATGTCACCGGCGTGCCGACGGGTACTTCCTCCAACACGCCGAGCCGAACGTCCTGGTCGAGACCTGCTTTTACCTCATCTTGCCAATGTATGGCCACGGAGATGGGAGTGTGATGGGCAACCGGTGTCGCGTTCTTACTGAGCATAAGACGTAGTGGCGGGCCGGTCATTCTCGGTAGTGGCTGGTGTGGGCACGTGTTGAATGTGCTCTGAGCATACATCCTGAGTAAATGTGACTGTAGTGCCTCTCTGTTGGCCTCGGTCGCTGGCATGGGGAGTGCGGTCGGCTTGGTCGGCGGCTCCGCGCGTCACGGGCAGTCGCACAATTCTGAGGTCGTCAGATTCACCTCTCCGAGTGTCGGGAATCTGTCTGAGATCATTCCCAGGTCCATGCAGGCCGCGCGGGAGAGGAATATGTGGTCTGAAGAGTCCGTCACGTACGTGATTTGGCGCGTCTCCAATCTCCGAGCGTCGTCACTGTTACCGGCGAATCTGACTACCACGGCTCCGAGGATACGAATTCCTTTGTTGTTTGCGGCCTTCATGGTCATGGATACAGGTATGAGGTCCTCAGTACTCAGGCCCATTTGTTGGACGACTTTAATGTCGATCAGGCAGCTCTGGCACCCCGTGTCTGCCATAGCGGGTAGGGTTACCGCGCGGGTGTGCTTCAGGAGGTTAAAACCCAGCGCTTTGTAATCCTCGCGCTTGTTGGTGAGAGTGAGGTTGACGTATGGCTGCGGGTCGCATATGCGTTTCATCCACTTATCGCACATATCATCGTACAGGTGGTGAGCGAGGGGAAGCGTGCGCATTTCGTCCTCTGTGCTGGCCATGGTGACCGTGCATAGCTCGACGAAGGCTGCCGTCTGCTCGTCGTACATCCCGTCGGTCTCCTTAGATGGGGGTCTTGCCGATCGGCCGCCCAGGCACGCCTTGTCGAGGTGATTCTGGCGGTCACACTTCCGGCACTTTTTACCGTATCCGGGGCACTCGGCGCGTCTGGCGCGCCATTGAGGCGTTTTGCCGTGGCCCACCTCGCCGCAGTAGATGCATACTCCTTCGGGCTTGGCCTTCCGTTTTTCCGGCCTGGCTCCTACTCTGGCGCGGACGTCCTGTCGCTTTCCCTGCCGATACGAACTACTGATCGCGTCCGTGCTCTGAGTGTCAAGCAGGCGCGATGCCGAGCGTTTTCCAGACTCTTTGGCCTCGATATACTCTATCATGTCCTTTAATGGCATGTCCTGGTTCTTCTCACCGAGTAGGTCAAGTTGTATTGCTTGGTCCGCGATGCCACGGGCAACCACGTTGCGCAATATCTCTTCGGTGAAGTCGTTGACCTGATCGCACCCCGCCTTGGTGCACTTCATTTCATACTTGCACGTGTCCGCCTGCCCCTTGATGCGGGCGTGGAATGACCGGACGGGCTCCTCGTGTCCCTGCCGCATGTTAGACAGGGCCACTCGAGCCACCATCGTGTTCTCCGTCCGGACGGCGAGCGCCTTCATGGCGGCGAGGACGTCTTCTTCATCGCTGCCCACGAGGCTCCGACCCGCCGCGCGAGTGAGGTCCTTTCTCAGCTCCTCCTCACAGCACTCCAGTAGCTGCGCGACTATGTCGGGTCCGACAAGCTTAGTACCTGTTTTGTATTCGCCCCAGCGGGTTATGAAGTACGACCAGGCCTCGCCCGTTCCGGCCAGTGCTATGGAGGGACGCTTGAGTTTCTCCATCTTGGCATTCGAGCTCGCCGCCCTGGGGGCGGCGACGTGCACAGTGGCGTGTATACTCAACATGGCGGCCACCACTGCCGCCTCTGCGTGTGTAGCCATATAGTCACAACCCTCGATCGGGCACTCTGCTTCCACCGGCGCCATAGGAACAGTTATTCTGGAGTAAACGTTCTATTTTCGGTGATGCACACGTGTGTACAGTGTCCTGGGGCGAAGATTGGGTACAGAACCCGAGAAATCCAAACTCACTGTCGACGTTCTCGTGGTCCGTTTTCACCCAGTCGTGTCCTCCTCAGCACCGACGATCTTTACTCGACTGCATCAAGTTGTTTGATTATAAATAAGAACAGAGTTCAATTTGTTCGACCACTTTATTAGCGTGGAACGACAATAATCAAACAAGTATTGAACAGGTTGAAACACCCACAACATCCCTGGCTCCGGGTCAGGCTGCGCATGTGCACTGGCCCAGGGGACCGTCGATATGTAGAATTACCATAAAGTACAATGTTCTCTAATTGGTACAGGTTTACATGATACCTATAGCAAACCGCAGATCTAATCTGGTATGACCTGACAATAACGGGGACAGATATATATATATATATATATATATATATATATATATATATATATATATATATATATATATATATATATATATATATCTTATGAAGGGGGACAGATAGCAGAGAGGAAGGACAAAATAGAGAGAAACATGGAGGAAGATGGGATCGGGGGATAATGAGAGGAAGCGTGGAGGGAAGAGGACACTGGGGATGAACAAGGTGGGTGGAGGTTCAAACTCTCAATCACAGGAGTGGAAGGGAAAACTGGAGTGGGGGAGGGGGTGGAGGTCGTCTGATTATGTCCCAGCTGTCCCTCCCAAAGAGGGCAGCTGCCCAGGGCCCCCAGGTTACCAAGGGCCCCAAATGTATGAAAAAATAAAAATAAATCAGATGAAAATAAAACAAAAGATAAATTCAGACCCGAAATCACAATCCACTCAAGATGCATTTGAATCGGAACATTGGTGGGAACCTGAGGTTCTGGCAGGAATTTTTGAAATTTCTTGGCAATGGTGCCAGCGATTACTCACCTCCTCTTCGCGTAGGACACCAAGTGATCTTCAACATCCACCAACTAATGCCGACAGATGGGACGCCCGCTTAACGTCTATCAGAGGGACAGCACACCCATTGATGAATTACCCTGCCTGTTAAACACCAGGATGACAGTTTATAGCTGTGCCTGGATTCGAACCCAAGGTAGACAGCTCAGAGGTGAGTGTGCGTACCTCTGAGTCTCGGTTATCCTGCCAGCCCCAAATAATCTTGTAAAGGGATTATTATGATGGATTTGACCTCCCAACTTTTCCATCCACCACTCCTTACCCCCAACGTCCCCCTCAATCATCTTCTCGAAAGCTAAACTGTCCAAGCAAATATCTTTGAAGTGTGGTACTTTAGCAGTAGTGTAGGTTAGGGTTAGGTCTCAATCACTCCCATTTTTTAGCTCGCCTGTTCGAAGAACAGAGAGCTATAGCTATAGCCCCGGCGTGAGCGTGAGCGTGAAAATGTTAAAATTTTGGTGCAAGTTATTTTTTCCTTTCTAATGTTTTTATCTACCACACTATTTTTTAAACGCCCGATATACATATATCAGGGAGTATTATGTGATACCGGTCGTCCGTCCGTCCGTCTGTCTGTTCCTGTCCACACTCTAACTCCCAAAGTTTTCAACTTTCACGTTTCATATTTGGTACATAGGTACAGACTGTGGAGACGGTGTGTCGCGACATACGTTCGTCATCTAAAGTGGTTGCCATGGCAACCAGGATGCTGTTTTCCATGTAGTAGCACAATTCTGTATATACCTTCTTGTTCGGGCGTATATTGTGCTCACTTGCGCTCTTGTTACTGATTACAATATACAAATACATATATTGCTTTAAAATTATTTGGATCAGACTTCACTGCAATGTTTTATAAAAAAAAATATTAATTATTAGACGAGTCTTTTAAAAACGATAAATGTATAAACAGGTGAGCATTGGGTGGCTTTGACACCAACTCTGGTGACTCGAGCTGTTGAGTTTCACAAAGAACAACTATTCTGAGAACATGCTTTGAGACAAAGGACGTATCTTGCTTGTGTGTTAACTTTAGATACAGGAAATGTTTACTCAAAACACATCGAAAGACTGTCTAATGTCTGACGGGTTACTCGAAAAATGGAGCATTTTCAGTGGACAACCTGTGAAAGACATTCAGAAAGAGTCGCCGAGGGGAAATGACCAGACGTGGGGACAAGCAGGTGGGTTTCTCGCTTTCCCAGGACAATGTGGTTGACAAGTGGTGTAATTTGGTGAAGTGAGCGGTATAATGAGTGAGAACCAAAATCTTCAGGTTTTTCATATCACTCTGTCTTACAGTTCTTGTTTCTGATGCTTCCTCCTGCTGCTGCTGAGTTTTTGGGGTTATCGATACAAGGTGCAGATCAGGATGCTCAACAAAGCAACTGAAGCACAATTGAAAGACATTTTGATCTGTTTTTTGAAAACAACATCACATTAGATCATGTGCCTCACGAAGGTAAGAAGAGCCTCCAGCATGTTAACAGAGCTATGTGAGGTTACCTATCATCTGGGATACCGTGCTGTAATCAACTATCACCTATCCACTTTCATTAAGCTAATGACAAACCTGTTTTACCTCCCTTTGCTTAAATATCTCCTCGCATGACAGAGAAGCCAAATGCGTCAATCGGCTTCAGATACATCCTGTTGAGAAGTTGCCAGATGAAGTTGGTAATTTTCAAGTTCGAAGATTTTGTGAAAATTGGTGGAAATGAGATTTACTCTTCCTCGATGGTCGTTGGTTTCATGCGAGTTTACTATCTTGAAGTTTTTCAATGAGATTATTTTGTAAGCAAATTGTTGCTCGGATGCAGTTCTACTCGGCCGAGACAAATATTGAGCAGATCGAGCTGGGAAGTTGCTGAACGATGTCTCATCTTAGACCTCCATCTCTTTGTGATGACACCATCCACACCATCACCGAACCGAATCACAACATTTCTGTACAATTAATATGAAGACAAGCCGGTAGGCAGCAATGGGTCGCCGAGCATGGAAACTATAAGATATAGAGCAAAATGGATGTCATATAGCGGATAGGGAATCACATTAAGATTATGCATATCAAATCTCATCCAGTTCCATCTACTGATAACTACTCTGTATCCATTTGAATGAAAAGTACGGAAAATGCGGTTTGAAATCGGAAATCCCCAAAGTTCGAGGGGGTGCTGTGGGTGAACAAAGATCTAAATCGAAAATCCGGCTCGATCATTTGTACACAATGTATTCCAGACGATTAGTGTGAATTTTCATGACCATCCGACCATAACCCGAGGAGGAGTAGCATTTGGCACGAAGGCACCTCCAGCTCTCGCATATTATCGATTTTTGCACTGATTGACCTTTGACCCCTGACCTAAGCGAAATCGGTCAATATGTCCTGAGGTAAAGTTGTAGTACTCATTGAGTACCATGAACCTGCAAAGTTTCATTCATATCGATGCACTCACCTGGTCGCTAGGGGGCCTTCAATTTGCCAATTTTCGCGCATACCCTAATTGTAGGGGGCGCTGCGGGTAAAGTATTCCATATATCACAAAAAACGGAATATATTTGATAGAGCATCACCAGTAGATCATTCGTGCCAAATTTCATAACCCTACGTGGGATAATGGCTTTCGGAATTTATTTCGCGTGAACGGGACCGATTTTGAAGGTTTTTCGGTTGTTGCTCGGGAACCAAAGCGTCCATAGCAACCATCACAATTTCCAAAGCACTAGGTCATAAGATGTACCTACCACCCGAGTTTGGTCAAAATCCGCCCACGTTTACGACCAATTATGCTGATGACAAACGAACAAACATCCAAACAAACATCCAAACAAAACAGACAGAATTACTGACAAAAAGGGTCATCTATTTCGGTGACCCAATATTCTTTCTGGCCTAAGATGCTTTTCAATACAGTAAACGGTGCCTGGGTACACATTGCTAAATGGAAGGGGAATGTGGGATCCATAGCTTGACTGTTGAAAATGTAGTATGGTCTGTGTAATTTGAGTAGGTCAGATTGCCATGTATCAGGGACCTGTCAAAATAAGGCATTTTGTTAGATATGATGCTGAAGAGGCAGCATATGTAATTTATAGATCAGATAGCCAGGGTAATATTGTATGTATAAACATTTCTTGTTTGTGGACGGGGTCACGGGAGGACTTTCCATCACAAAAAGCACACATTACACTTCAAAGACATTCACAATCTCTCAGGTTCATGTGTGCAAGCCATGGTTGTGTAATGAGCTGTAGGACCCAGAAGCAGGAAAATACTTATTTTTATTTGGGCCTCGCCATAGGCAGGACGACCTGGAAGAGGACTTTGCCAAGAAGGATGAAGAGGAGCAAAGGGAAAGGACATCAGAGCTCCCAGTATGCAGGGGGACTGGTGGGAGAGAGAGAGGGAGAGAGGGAGAGAGGGAGAGAGGGAGAGAGGGAGAGAGGGAGAGAGGGAGAGAGGGAGACACGACAGCTGGTTCAGGGTACACATCCTGAGGTACTCACCATCGCTAGTGATCCTTGTGGCAGGCTTGTCTTGCCTTTGGCTGACTTCGCCGCTGGCTTCCACAACACTGCACATCGTGCCAAAGGAAACTCCTCACCTGCATTATTCTATTGTTGTACAAGTGTGATCCATGGCGCATAGTGAAGGTTAGGTTTTATTTATTTATTATTCATCATTGTATATAGGTTTGTGTTCCCCACTCCCTTTTGTGTCTTGATTCGCTTGGACTGTTCCGAACTGCTCATCTCGTCCACCTTTTCCCCCCAATTTTTTCTTTAAAATGATAAGAAACATCTTCGATGCTTCTGCTTCCCGTGCGTGTGCTATCAACTTCAGCTCATTGGGGAAGGGTAAAGATGAGTTGTTAATTGAACGCAGTCGGGTGGAAATCGTTCGGCCATTTCCTGGGACAACGGATTAATGGAGTGTCTGATGTGCCAATATTAATTGACGATTAAAACATTTGACTGAAAGTTCCAACATATAATTGAATTTTCAAAATTGTCTCGTTGCCATCAATGAGACATTCTCCCAATAAGTTGGTGTCGACTACCAAAGGAAGTAACAAGTGGAAAGGCATTTCTAATACAGGGGAAAAAGGACCTCACTGCTGCAACCGTTCAACATCAGACAACGTTGTCTCATTGATAATTTTATTTCTCCAATTATAGAGCATCCAGCATTAACCAGAACTGGCAAAAAAAAACACAAGATGAGAATAATCCTCGACACTCATGAGTTGCGAAGTGCTTCGCCGGTGACCTTTTCAAAGTGAACATATTGTTATAGATTTCCCGCCTGTAGGCATGCGAACGACCCCGTCTAACCAATAGCGGTCTCTTCGCCCACCGAAGGAACAATCCAGTCGCGGCTTTCCGGATCAATTCCGGAAACCAGCCATGGGTGTGTTTGTAACCACACCACAACCTTGTCCGCACTCTATCCGCGCTACAGGGTCCGATCGCCAAATCTTCAATTTACCTAATTATTCACGCGGGTAGGTTACCGAGAGGTTGTACCTCAACGGGACCGCATGGAAATGAGCCGCTGAAGCAGCTGGCTTCCTTTTGGGATAACCGAGCGGGATATTATCGCGCAGTCCCGTTGGACCCGATCACTTTACTGGCTATTTAAAAACCAACTATATTCCGAGTGCAAGATGGGGCAGTTCAATGAGGGAATGGACGCAACGAACAGGTTTACATTCACACAGGGACATTTATTATAATAAAGCACGTATGCAATTAAACAAGGCAAAACACGTATGCAATTATACAAGCAACAAAAGCACGACAAAAGAACTACGACCGTCTATACGAAATGCAATGCAAACATTTACAGCACGCAAAGCACTTAACAATTTCCTACTTATGAGACGGGCCCACAGACACACGTACGCACACACACACCCAAGAAATGGTGGTAGAGGCCTTTAATAACAGGCTCCAGCTCGGAGGACAGGTGAGCTGAAACCCAGAACCCATCTCGAACCTCTCAACCTCGTGTGGTCTTCAAGTTATTCAGACCCGGGCTCCAGCGAGAGCGAGCTGGATCCAATCGCCGAGCCGCGATTCTTCCCGAGCTCCCGCGAATCCTCCCGCGCTTCTCAACACGTGCTGGTGAGACGAGGCGCCGATCCTTCCCGTCGATGCGTCGCTTCCCCAAGGAACCACCTCCACAAAGAGGTCGATGAGTCGCACCAAGCCGGGAACCAAAATGGAGAACAAAGAGCTCCACGAACCAAGAAGAAGAAGCCACCATTCGCAGCTCGATCCGAGCAACCGGCTCAACTTCCTTCCAAAACAAAGCAGCTCGAAGCAAAAAGCTCTCCCGAGCCAAACAGAAGCCAAAGCTCACTGAACCACCAAAGCAAAAAGCCTCCTCCCGAGCCAGGCCACAGCCGAAGCTCACTGAGCCAACCGAAGCAAAAAGCTTCCGAAGGCCTCAACCCTAACGCACGCCAAGCAGGACCCGACGGCCTGCTGAATGACTCCCCTCAACTCCCTTCTCCAACTCTGCCCACGAACAAAAGAAAAGATCTCCTCTTATCCTTCTCCCGCTCTTCCCCCGCTCCCGGCGCAACTCATGACTCGTGCCCTCGTGCTCCATATCCCGCTCAGCCACGGGACGGCAGGGTTCTTCTTGCTCTTCGCAGAAGAGGGGAAGGGATGTCTCCATTGTTCCTTACCTAACGATTAAATCGATCCACAGCGCATCTAATCGATTTCTGAACATTTAAACAATGGAAGGTGAGCTCTCTAGGGAACAAGCACTTATCGACATAGCTGACTAAAAGAACCTGTATGTTGTGTGCAATCGAATTCCAAATTCGTAACACTACCCCCTCCCCTTTTTACAGACCGTCCCAAGTCATCAAATTTTCGTGTGACCAGCATGTGTAAGTTTTCCCCGAGTACGTTCTACCTTCGGATCACTGAGTGCGACATTTCTTTATACGTGTCCCAAAAATAAATAGCCTAATGCGCTGCGTAACTACCTAAACAAATTCTCACAGACTCATTCGGACAACTTAACTAAAATTGCCGGCGCTAAAACAAACATGCAGGTGGGGTTCTACGTATTTACAATTTTCACTCAACATATCCATTACTTAACCATGGCCCAGGACTTGTGATCTGTGAAAGGGGAGAAGGTAAAAGTCGTTTCAAAGTCCATTGATGCAGGGGAATGGATGGAGATGGTCGCAAAACACAAATGAGCATGATGGATGTACGGGCTTCCTGCAAGGCAGTCCTTGCAAAACTGGATGGTCCTGGCACACATGGTGATGGATGGACACAGGGGCAAACGCAGAACAAGGGCTAGCAGGCAACTAGGCATGGCAAAGTAAGGCCATGCAGAACAGGTGGCTGCAGCACAACAGGCCGGCAGGTGAAGCTGGCCGGCCTCTGGTGTGGTTCCATCAGGTCTGGAGGGAGTGCGGTGGTGCCGGCCGCTCTGAAGGCGGGCTCGGACCTAGCCTACTGTCTCCCCCCACTCTATCGCCTTTGCCTGTCTCTGTCCATACCCACTCCCTTAGTTTGCCACAAAACACAACAAAATTGAGCCCCTCTTTATTTTTATTTCCCTTTTATAATTGTCTCCCTAACCTCCTTTATCGTCATTGTACGGCTAGCCTATGCTGTCAACCTAGTCTACTCCCAACCCCTACGTTCCCTCTCTGGAGGGGAATAGGGAGAAACTAGCGTCCTGTCTCGAGGCCCAACGAAGCCTCAGAATGGCCTCCTCAGAGTTCAGCGATCTACCTAGGTGAGTCCAGCGGCCTACAACAAGCGAAGGGATGGATGGTGCGAAGGGGTACATCTCGTATCTACCCCAACATTCATTAATTAACCTGAAACTACCCTGGGGCTTTCAAAAACGCCTCACACTTTTAAAACTATCGGTTCTAAAAACCATGATTCCCATCATCTGTGTTGGTGTCAATTATAAATTTGGGCCTTGCCCTCAAATTTTCATTCATGCCCTCGCACAATTTCCTGGCTGGGCAGCGTGGCTCAACTGCCAGGAACTCCCCCTCTGCCGAACTCTAACCATGGCACCCCCAGGCCCGCAGGCTGTCTCCGAGCCTAGCTGCTCCCTACAACGCGGGGGGTTGCCCTCTCTGGCATTGTCCCCCTCCGATGCCCACATGGCGTGTTGATGCCCCGGGTCCCTTTCCGAGGGTCGCCCATGCCCACTACACTGCCCCCGTGGCATTTTGGCGCTACGGGTCTCGTTTCCGACGGGTCGCCCGTGCCCACTACACTATCCCAGCCCCTCTTTGGCCCTTGGCCTACTCTGGCCCGGGGTGCCCACTAAACAAATACTCAACTTTCCACAGCCACGCTCCCAGCCGGTCCATGAACTCTTGCACCCCTCCAAACGGGTTTCGTGCCTTCTCTTGACACCAACAAAAAAACGACCTCCTGTTAGTAAATTTGAATAACCCACGAGCTTATATTAAACTGACCCCGGGTCACTTGGGTGGGAATCACTCCTCCCCCCCAACCAGTCATTCGCACCATGCATACCACATTCGCTCCACTTGCACACTTGGGCCCACTGTCCCACACTCATTCCTCACACACTTTCCATTTCACAACTCAGACCAACACTCTATACTGCCATCCTTCCTAATTAAATCCCCGAACTAACTCGTGCTCCCTCGTCATCCCTTATTCTCATGCACGTTCCATTTACTCTACGTAGCTAAGCTACATCTCCACTACACATTTGCAGTCTGTCCGTGTCTCCAAAAATCCAAAAATTCCCATTTCCTAAATCTAAACTGAAATCCCTCCACCTAATCCATTCCACGGGCTCCATGAGGAACAACCCATGTCCCCATGAAGCCAGTCTAACTATCGCTAACACATCCCCCTAACGAGTAGTTCCTGTGCCCCCAAGACAGGGGGGTCTTCCACCCCTTGCACAGGGAATCCTGTTCACCCAAAGCGAGGCTTGATTTTTAAAAATTATTTTTTAAATGCGCGCACCAGCGCGGCAACTCGCAACCTGCGCTCTTTTACTCCCGTGACGTCATGGCAGCTGCTCGCGCTTCGCGCACCTCGTCCCTCCTTGGACGGCACCATCCGGCATGGATTTCCCTCCTGCCGGATTCCGACCATACGTGCAGCCACGACGTCACCCTGTGCATTCAAAGCAAGCCTCGCGTTTCGAGGGGTTCCCCACGCTAACACATGTGCTCGGCTCGTCGGAACTTCACAAATACGCTCGCATGGAGAACCTATCCGGTCCAAATCCATTATCCAGTCTACCTTCTGTCCGTCCGCGGGATGGGCTAATCCACCGTGTGCGTTTACGGACCGGGGTTCACTCTCGCAGGTGCGTATGTGGCGGCCTCGTGCGTAGCACAGCATGGACCCCGCGCGCGCTGCTGTGCAAAGCCGGCACGGTCCCCAATGCAGCTACGGCCGCTACTCGGCCTTTGTCCACCGTCTGGTCCCGTCTCCGTTGCACTCTCGCGCACAAACTCCCACGTGCCACGACGCTCACATACCTCGACATGACATTCCCACCGGGACATGCGGTTGCATGTTCGCGCATGCCAACCGCCATCTCCCTCACGTACAGCGACCTCACACATGCAGTTTCTCTCACACACGGCCGTTCACTCGCACACGTGGTTCCACTTGCATGGGGAGTTTTACTCACACACGGTGTTTCATCCACACACGGCAAAATCGCTTACACACGGGGTTTCACTCACACAATGCGTGCTTTCCAGCACGCATTTCGCCACACTCGTAACCACACACACTGGGATGACCACGCTGGGGATTTGCACTACCTCAAGCGCTCCTGGGGTCTCCATACCCCCCAAGCTCCACGTGCACCCATCCACAGCACTCGCCCCCTCTACCACGCAAAGCTCGACCGGACCCACCTCGTCGAGATCCGCTTCAAGGGGGAATATTCCCTCCCCTCGTTCCATAAGGAGGCTATCCGGCTGCTTGCACCGGGTCACGACACATTCCCCGAGCTCCCCATTGTCCTCCACTACCTCGATGTGTGTATGTCCGTCTTTCACCCCGTCTTTATCGTGTAGTCTCTCCTCTACTTTTTCTATCTCCCGCGTCTCTATAAATTTTATTTCTGTTGTCTCTTCATGTCTATTAGTTTCTTCCTGGATCTTCTCTGTTATTTCTTTTATTTCCTTCATTGTCCCTGTTATTTCCCTCGTCTCCATTTTTATTTGTGTCTTTTATCAGGGTTGGCCCAAATTGCTGTTTCATCCGACGAGTGGTATCAATTAAGTCCTGCACCACGAACATTACTCCCTGTGATGTCACACATCCCATATTATTGCGCTTTTCCACTTCCTGGCTCCTTTTGAGTCATTCTTCCTCTCTGAGCTTTTTAAGTTCGTTCTCTTTCCGGAGTTTTTCCATCTCCGTGGACTCAAATTTTGCTCTCTCTCTCCTTGAGTTGGTTAACTTCAAACTCGTTTTCTTTTTGTTTTCTATCCCACCGTCTCCCATGTTCTTCATTCTCCAATCTCATAGTTTCCTTCATTTTGTTGATTTCCTTTTCCTGTTTTATTCCTTGTTCTTTCACTATCTCCTCGTACTCCAACCTTGCTTTTTCCTTTTGTTGTTCAGTTTCAAATTCATACTCTTTTTGCTTTTTATTCCACTGTCTCTCTTGTTCCTCATTCTGCAATCTCGTAGTTTCCCTCAATTGGTTAATCTCTTTCCTGTTTTATTCCTTGTTCCCTCACTACTCTTTCTTGCATCTCATTCTTTAATCTGGCCTTGGCTTCCAGCTGTTCGATCTGCACAGTGTGGCTTAACATTTTATTCTCCGTAGTCTTTCTTTCCTCTCTTAACATCCTCAGCTCATTTTGTAATCCCGTTTCTTCGTTTTGTTGCTTCTGTAACTCAGAAGCTTTTTTTCTAATTCCGTCCTCATCTCCACACTTCTTTCACATTCCTCCTTCCTCCTCTCCTTTAGTTGGTGAATTTCCAATTCGTGTTCTTTTTGTTTTCTATTCCACTGTTCCTCTTGTTCTTCGTTTTCCAATCTTAACATCCTCAGCTCGTTTCGTAATTCCTCTCTCTGCTTTGGTGTTTCTGCAACTCAGAAATTTTTTCCCATTTTTCCACTCTCATCGTTTTCTTCAATTGGTCGATCTTTCTTTTCTGCTCCATTTCCTGCCCCATTTCCTCCAATTCCTTAAAGTATCCCTGGCGTTTCTGTTCCCATTTTCCGTCTTCCAACTTTGTTTTCCATTTTTCTTCCAAGTCCTTTCTATCCTGGGAATTACTATTTGCTCCTCCTCTATTCTTTTGTTCAGTTTCCTCTTCTCTTGTTCCAGGCTCTCCCTTATCTGATTGCCTGATCTTACCTCTTTCTTCAGATGTTTCAATTCCAAATCGTGTTTCCGTTTTTCCTCTTCCAACTTTGTTTCCAATTTTTCTTCCAATTGTGCCTGAAGTTTGCCAATGTCCGCCTGCCTCGCCTGCCATGACCACGTAGTTTAAACAGGTGGCTGAGAGCTCACACCTCGTGTCATGCCGTTCGCTGTACTAATAATAGCAGCCCGCTCCGTGTTGCACTGAGGTGCGATCACGCCGCTAATTTGCGACTTTGAATTTGCTTGCCGACAAAGTTCATGCTCAGTATAGGGTGAGCGCCCCCACTGATTGCAATGAGTGGTTGAGTTATAAAAAGAACCGTCCCGGGCCATGGATTCTACTAACTCTACATCCACCTCATTACCCACTGCTCCCGTTCGCCTTGAACCGCCATCTTGCTTAACGGAAATAATTTAAAAGCTAGTTTTTTTAATGGAACCGGAGGGTCGCCTCGCACACCCTCGATCCGGTTCCGTTAATTTTGTTGGAGGCGGGAGAGTTTGTTTTCCCGCTCCTCGACACCAGTGTTGTAGAATTCCCACCCGTCGGCGTGCGAACGACCACGTCCAACCAATAGCGGTCGCTTCGCCCACCGAACGGACAATCCAGTCGCGGCTTTCCGGATCAACGCCGGAAACCAGCCACGGGTGTGTTTTTAACCACACCACAACCTTGTCCGCACTCGACCCGTGCTACAGGGTCCAATCGCCAAATCTTCGATTTACCTAATTATTCACGTGGGTAGGTTACCGAGAGATTGTACCTCAATGGGACCGCTTGGAAACGAGCCGCTGAAGCAGCTCGCTTCCTTTTCGGATAACCGAGCGGGGTATTATCGCGCAGTCCCGTTGGACCCGATCACTTTTCCGGCTATTTAAAAACCAACTATATTCCGAGTGGAAGATGGCGCAGTTCAATGAGGGAATGGATGCAACAAACAGATTTACATTCACACAGGGACATTTATTATAATAAAGGACGTATGCAATTAAACAAGGCAAAATACGTATGCAATTATACAAGCAACAAAAGCACGACAAAAGAACTACGACCGTCTATACGAAATGCAATGCAAACATTTACAGCACACAAAGCACTTAACAATTTCCTACTTATTAGACGGGCCCACGGACACACATACACACACACACACACACACACACACACACACACACACACACACACACACACACATACACACACACACCCAAGAAATGGTGGCAGAGGCCTTTAATAACAGGCTCCAGCTCGGAGGACAGGTGAGCTGAAACCCAGAACCTATCTCGAACCTCTCCACCTCATGTGGTCTTCAAGTTGTTCGGACCCGGGCTCCAGCGCCGAGCCGCGATCCTTCCCGAGCTCTCGCGAATCCTCCCGCGCTTCTCAACACGTGCTGGTGAGACGAGGCGCCGATCTTTCCCGTCGATGCGTCGCTTCCCCGAGGAACCACCTCCCACGCTTCTCAACACGTGCTGGTGAGAAGAGGGGCCGATCTTTCCCGTCGATGCGTCACTTCCCCGAGGAACCACCTCCACGAAGAGGTCGATGAGTCGCACCAAGCCGGGAACCAAAATGGAGAACAAAGAGCTCCACAAACCAAGAAGAAGAAGCCACCATTCGCAGCTCAATCTGAGCAACCGGCTCAACTTCCTTCCAAAACAAAGCAGCTTGAAGCAAAAAAACTCTCCCGAGCCAAACAGAAGCCGAAGCTCACTGAACCACCAAAGCAAAAAGCCTCCTCCCGAGCCAGGCCGCAGCCGAAGCTCACTGAGCCAGCCGAAGCGAAAAGCTTCTGAAGGCCTCAACCCTAACGCAGGCCAAGCAGGACCCGACTGTCTGCTGAACAACTCCCCTCAACTTCCTTCTCCAACTCTGCCCACGAACAAAAGAAAAGATCTCCTCTTATCCTTCTGCTGCCCTTCCCCCGCTCCCGGCGTGACTCATGCCCTCGTGCTCCATCCCCCGCTCAGCCACGGGTGGGAGGGAGTTGTTGACATGAGTCACGGGATGGCAGGGTTCTTCTTGCTCTTCGCAGAAGAGGGGGAGGGATGTCTCCATTGTTCGTTCTCTAACTATTAAATCGATCCGCAGCGCATCTAATCGATTTCTGAACATTTAAACAATGAAAGATGAGCTATCTAGGGAACAAGCACTTATCGACATAGCTGACTAAAGGAACCTGTATGTTGTGTGCAATCGAATTCCAAATTCATAACACTATTGAAGGAATCAATAATTTGTTGGTGCCTCCTGGTCCTTCTCAAAGATCAGTGTCTGTGTCCCTTGCTCACCATTGTCGGAAAGCATCTGAAGACCAAGAGGGCCAAGAGAGATCTACTCGTTTGCTAAGGCCTCATGTGTGGGAAACTGCATGTGAGAGAAGTCACATCTGCCACGGCGACCGTGGGGTCTACAAAATCTACGGACACTAGCAATTATAGGGTGGCCGCAGCATTTCCAAGGTCACACAATGTAGCAGTCACACGTTTTTATTTTTCAGGTAGCCGCACGGCGTATTTATAAATTGTGGAGACCGAAAACGTGGGGGTGCCGTACGGTCTTTGATTTGATGTCGCACGGTGACCTTAGGGCGTTCCTGCGGTGGCCATAGAATTCAAGGCAAATGCAAGGTGCCCGCAAGGCGACCGCAGGGGGACCCTAAGGCGAACGTGCGGCCAGACAGACGGTAACGAGTGGGTTCTTTTTTTTTTTTCTTTTTTAACCAATTATTTTGTTTCGGCTTGTTGAATTGCTACGCGAACGTAGAAATGAAAAAAGTTATAACTCCGCGCTATAATTCCACGGCGACCCCTACGGCCTGTAAAATATAGCCAAACGGTGTAGGGCCACCCTGAGGCCACCACAGAAACTCTGCGGCCACCGCACGTTTGTCAATTCAGAGGGCGTATGGCCGCCGTATCCTCGCCGTAGAGCAAATGTGACAGGCCTAAATAACAGACATGTCTTGCACTTTGCATTTTAATTTGTTCCCTTCAACCCTTCTTCATCGACTTGACTCAACATATTCCTGGGCCTCCACAGATCAATCAGTACTTCCAACTAATGGAACACATAGTTAACACGAAAAAAAGAGCAATCAGAGATTGCTGGAGGCCCATTTGGACTCCCTCGCTTACTCAAGGCCGTGGGGGCACATTACCGACTGTGGCCCAAGGCAGAGGCATCCGATCCTGACCATCCACACCGGCAGCTCCAGGCCGTCCACCAACCCCTCCCAAACGGCCTTGCAAAGGTTGAGCGGGAGAAGGTCGGTGGTGGAAGTCAGATCTGCCGACAGCAGAAGTCCGTATGTCCAACAATAGGTGGGGTGCGGTAAGATGGTCCTCAAGGAGAGCTGCCTGATGTCTCGCAAGAACTTCGTTTTCAACCGGTTGCCCTTTTGGTAAGGACCGCCCGAGATAAGAGAACACAAGAAGAGCATCTGGTGACCTCCGAAGATAGGACAGGTCCCCACAAAACAGCCCGAGAAGTGCCTTTCTGTAAGTTTGCCGCAGGTGGGTGAAAACCTACTCCCAGGCATAGAAGGCTGCCATTTGAGCTGCTGAGCGACTGGTGAGAACTGTGGGTACTCTCAAGGAGGGGGATTGATGAACATAATACACCTCCAAGGGCGTATGACGTCACAGAAACACGTATTGACACATTTGTCATGAATACACAGAGGGAAAAAGTGTTCTTCGATATTCTAAAAAGAAATGTTCACTTAAACAGTTTGTAGACAAATAGGTTGATGCTTTTGACTCAAGGTACATTACCATGATGGGATAGGCCTGGTGTTCGCTTAATGGTTAAGGTAGCCGGCTTAAGATCCTGGGGTCTGAAGTTCAAGCCCGTGCGAACCCGTTGAATTAACACCAGGTAGGGTTGACTCAGCCTGTCCTCCTTCCAAGGTCAGCAAAATGAATACCAGCTTGCTGGTAACATGGGTATTGCATCAGTGGCACAGACACACCCCCATAAACAGATGCAGCCAAGCAGCCACAGGCTGCATACAGATAAATTTCAAAAAACATGATGGGCTGATAGGATGCCCGAGCGGTACGCACACTCACCTCGAAGTCATCGAGCCTGGGTTTGAGTCCTGACCCAGCCATAAACTGTCATCCCGGTGTTTCACAGGAAGGGTGATTCATCAATGTGTGCACCATCCCTCGGATGGATGTTCAACCGAACGTCCCATCTGCTGGTATTAGTTGGTGTACGTTAAAGATCCCATGGTGTCCTTTGTGAAGAGTAGGCGAGCTATCGCCAACACCATGAACGAATTCTAAATTCCTGCCCAACGACTGCTGGGAGAGGGATGACAAACTGCCCAGCATGACCCTTGGCCAAAAAACTGCTTCAGCAGAACCAATGCTCTGTAACACAGTGTATGGTACCAATCATTTTGTTGCAAGCAGGTTATATGACAGCACTTTTGTAACAGCCCACAGGAAGTGTGGTCAGCCTGTTTTGAGTTCCCACATGAACCACTGACTCGTGATACTAGGAATTCAGGTTCAAATCCCATATGTCCAATGTGTTTTTTTTTTTATGTCATTGTAATTCACGTTAAAAATCTACTCATGTTTGTGTGCGTGTGTTTATACAAAAGCTCCTTCTTAGGCCTAGGATCACCACAATTATAAAATACAACAATTATTGGCCACAAATGACAGCAGTGACTGCATGAAATGATAATTAATACAGAAAAGTGCTTAAAAAGTGTTTATCAGAAACTATTCATGTGATAAATTATTCTTTTTTTTATAATATGGAGAGGGGAGAACAGAACAAGAAATCGGAGGCCACTCAGTAGAGCACATACCTCTGCCACGCAATGCTTGATCCAGTCCAACATGTTGGGCCAAATAATTTTTTGAGATATATATGTTGTTTTTTGCCTCATCTCTCAATGGTGAAGAATCACTTGGAAAATTAAAAAACAAAAATTCTCACATCCGGATCTTCTCCAAAATTAAATCAATTCGTCCTTGTCATACACCCAACATGTCCACGAGGTTTCGTCCAAATGCATCTAGAAAGTTGAAATATCCTGCACAGAAAAACAAAAAAGAAAAACAGACAGATAGGGGTGACGACAACCTTCTTCCACCTTCGGTGACGGAGGTAAAAACACAGGATGCACCACCATCCAAAAGGAGCAATGTGAAATGGTCCTGTAGATATATTCAGAAGCAAGCATCAAGAGCAGTCCTGGACAGCATTGTTTCTGGCTGAATTAGTTAAATGGGGACAAAATTACTCGACTCGACAGCAATGAGATAACAGCGTTCACTCTACGTATGGAAGGCGAGAGGTTAAATTCCAGCCTTGGCAGAGCCATACCAAAGACATTTAAAAGGGGCACGTGCTTACTCGCTCGATGTTCAGCATTTAAAGGATGGAGCACGGATAAACTACATGGGTTGGCATCCCATGGGGAAGGGGAGAGAAGATTCCTTCTTATTTTCATAGAGGAAAAGAGACGTCACAAAGTTGACCACCGGGATTCTGAGTGCTCCAGGAAGTTGTCACTTCCGAGGTCGCCCAGCTGCATTGGGCTCAAGCCAAGTCCAATGTTGTCCCATGTAATTGTCTGTATGTGTACTTAGTGTTGCATCGCCTTCATGAGCATTAGACCATGTAAAAAATGAAAAAAGAAGGTTAACGGAGAACTTGTACAAAATAATAATAAATAGTATATATATATATATATATATATATATATATATATATATATATATATATATATATATATATATATATATATATATATATATATATATATATATATATATATATATATATATATATATATATATATATATATATATATATATTAGCCAAAGGAGACACTGTACTCTGAATGCAAGGGTTCTGAAAACAAAAACATTTGTCAGAGATAGTAACGAAGCAAGGGTAGAAATAATAAATCAAAACAGAAATAAGAAGTTATTAAACAAGCAAAAGACAGAGGAAGAAGAAGAAAGTAGTGATGTGGACAGGGATGACTGGATAACGTGGCAAGGCTTGGTTGGTGCTGATAAGAAACATGCTTCCTTATTGAATAAAGAATAAAAAGTCAAGGTCTTGCTCAAAACAACAGATTCAGCATCTCGAAGAAAGGATGCATTTTGTTCTTCATTGTACTCTTCCCCTCCAATCATGTTTACTCTTTTTGTTTGTGTTTTTCCTCCTGTTTCGAGTAATTCATACAATCAGCCAAGTTGAGACAATATGCTTTGCTCAAAATAATTTATAAAACAAGCTCGAAAATCCAATCTGGTGCGTCCCCAACATGGCGACACCGTAGTTTGCTGAATACAGTCATCAATTTCCATCCAGTCCTCGATAAACAAATATCTTCAGCAGAGGGCAGAGGGCACTTTCATTTACCAACCCCACCAAACCCAGTAAAGCCATGAAAAATGGCCAATTGAAAACCTACCATTCTTGACTTCCAGATTGATAAGGAAAGCAATGACCGACTGACACTCTGCTCAAGGAAGATAAGAACTCATTTCTGTGATGGAAGGGGTTAAAAATAAAAATAAAAAGAAGCAATTATTTTACAAGCCTGGGGAGGGGCAGTGTTGATAGGAAAGCTAACAGGTAACCACACAAAGTGAACTTTGAGTCCATAGAACGCTTTACCCCGTGCAGTCTTGGGATAAATATAATAATAACAACAATAAAAGTCTCCGAAGGGCAAATTTGATTGGCCATGATGACGTAAAATACCTTAATATTTTGCCGAAGTACTGCTAAACAGAATGGGGTTGAAAGTGTCAAAAGGGCGATTTGTGATCTACAGTGAAATTGAAAGATGAAATGCAATTGAATTCAAACAGAGTAGAAAAAAACCCAAAAACAATCGCTAAACCCCGCTTTTTCGCTTCGCGTAGGGTAATAAACAAAATAAGGTGTGCTATGGGTGTGCACACACAGGAAGCCCAAATATCTGGCTGATCACATGAAGAGGTTGGACAAAAAAGATAGCACAGCCAATCAAAAAGGTCTGCTCAAAAGGGTCATGTATGGTTTGTACAAGGGTTGGAAAAACATCACTAATGAAAGGCTAAAAACAGGACCTGTGCCTGTCGACCATTCAGGCAAGCCATTCCGTGGAATTGATCAGAATCAAGAGATGAGGGAGTGGAGTGAAGCGAGTGGGTACACCTTGCAGGGGGGAGGGGGGGGTCAAAATCAAAATTGATCTCAGCCTACAATTGTCGCAGCACTACCAACCACCTGTGTGGTCATAGTGAGGTGTGCTTGATCGAATACTTTTGAAGCATTCATGGGTGCAGTGGGGTAGAGGGTTGGGGGAAGAGAGATCTCTCAAAACAGAGTACTGCAATGGGTCACCACCCAAAAGGTGTGTGCACAATGGTCATACAGATTTGGATATGGTCTTATAGCACCAATCTCAAATAAGGAGAGCACCGGGAGACGGTATCGCGCAACGATGTCTCACCGACGGGCTTGTCATTATTGTAAATTATGATCTGATATTCTATTTTATTGCATAGTGGATTGCAGGGTCAAAATGGAGGTCTGGAAAGCATACAAGTAAATCAATAAAGGAAAAGGTTTCAAATGAATCTCAAATGTAAACAAGTCAAATTGTGATCTTCAGAGATCAACAAATGACTGTTCAACTTGTCATGCAGACCATTAGGATCAACAATTGTGGTGTTGAGGTCATTTACACCAAACGAGTGCACAATTCACCATTCTCCGCAAGAAGGGTCTTCTGAATGGTGATGAGAAAAGTTTCTGCAAGGACCACAATGAAACAAGGTGGCTTAAAATTGTTAATGCAACATGGCTCCTTAGGATTACTGTGGTCGTTTAAGGGAAAAGTGCAAGGTTTGTTCGGTTATGGGGATGTCAACCATTTTGGCTGTAAGGACAAGTTGGTCATGCAGACTTGCACAGTATTTTTCCTTCCTTTCGGAAACATTCGGGCCAGCAGAGCTTTTCATGAGCACCCACTTCACTTCCACAGGTCAAATGTGTCCGTGTGGAAGAAAAATAATCATGCTCTGCCTTTGCCTTCTTCTTCTTCCGTGTACAGCACAAGACTGTGGGGGAGCATTGTTGGCTGAGGGCATGGCTGTGTCGCTGATGTAATGCCCTCTGCAGGTTATGTCAGGAATTTGTAATTTGTTCAGGGTGCCGGCGATGGCTCATCAACTCTTCGTGAAGGACAACTTCGGATCTTTAACGTCCACCAACTAATGCCGGCAGACGGGAGATGGAACGCCCTGTTTAACGTCCTTCCGAGGGGACGGCACACACATTGACGAATCACGCTGCCTGCGAGACCTCAGGATGACAGGTTGTAGTCTTGTCAAGATTTGAATCAGAGGCGAAAACGGGTCAGAGGCGAGAGCATCCCCGAGGCTACCCTGCAGCCTTACCTTTACCTCTGGTCCAACATTCACAACGTGCGAAACACATCTTACATTTACACCCATGCGAGTTATACCGATGACAACTCAAGTGGCTCAGGGAGGCGGTTTCATTGTGGTACAAATCCAGCTATAAACTGTTACCCTGGTGCTTCACAGGTAGGGTGAGGCATAAATGCACACTTCATTGAAATAAACAATAAGCTGGAGAAGGCCTTGGTAGACATTGAAGATCCCATGGTGTCATTCATGAAGTCGAGGCGAGTTATCACCAGCACCGTGAAGACAAAGACAAATTCTTGTCCTGACTGATTTTTGAGAAGGCAACAGCCAATCACCCAGCATAACCCTTTTCAAGATACTGCTTCAGGATGATTGATGTGGTGGTGGTGGTGGTGATCGATATGATGGTGGTAGATTACGACAGTAATATCGCTTTTGGGTCGAAACTCCTTTAAATTGCAAACTAGCACTTTGCAAAGCATTGTGGGATATTCCAGGATATGCGAAAAAAAAAAAATCAAACTTATCCCATTAAACTCAATGGCAGTTGAATAAAGAACCCAGAACATCTCTAAAATTGTTGTTCTTCTTTCGGCTGCTCCCGTTAGGGGTCGCCACAGCAGATCATCCGTTGTGATCCGCATACTGATTTCGCACAGGTTTTATGCCGGATGCCCTTCCTGACGCAACGCTGGTCGCCTCTTACGACACAGGGATAAGGATTGGGTTTCGCCATGATTCCGGGCTGCCCTACACCCTCTCATAGCACAGCCCAGCACAGAGCTCCCGTCCTCAAGCGATCCTCCAACCAAAGCCTCCGAGTAGCCGGATTACAGGCGCACGCAACTACGCCCGGTTCCAGAACATCTCTAAAATAGTACAGTAAAAGGTAAAATGTGGAAAGAAAACTCAAAAAGCGGACTAGACAGATGGCATTTTAATTACACACATACACACCACGCACAAATTACATATACAAACTGCAATTCGTGCTTTCGGTATCCCTTCCTCGTCAAGGGGAACAGACCAATGGCTTTAGATGGCCTGCAAGCATCAGAGCGAGGATTTTTTTTAATATATATATATAACAAAGTTAATGAAAGCAACTTGCAAAGCTCCTCGCTCATGAAAACCACTGGGACAGCATCACATGGCGCGTGATCTGATGTGGGAACAGGAAGCAATATTTTTTTAAGAGGTGTATGGCTCGCCCCAACACCCCACCAGAGTTAAAAATAAAACAACAATAACCATCAAAAATGGCAGTTGGCTGCAGGGCAGCAAGTCCATTCGGATTCAAGTCAAAAAGCACACCATTACAAAAAAAAATAGGGGGGGGATAAAAGGCGGGCCGTAACTTCATTAGAGATTGTTAGGAGTGCTCGGGTATTAATTTTGTTAAAGCGATGCACGCAGTGGGACAAGTCGACTTTCGAGTCAAGAACAACTCAGATGCCGATGAGAAAAAGCATGCAGATGGCACCAATGGAGAAGGGCACGCATGCATCGTAAGGCAAAAACGAAAATACAAATTGCTGACTGGTGTTTAACCAAACAAATAATCCATCTCACCAATTGAGGTTAAAAAGAGAGGAATAAAAGAAATGAACGATTCAAAATGAGGTCACCCATTTGCAAATGTAGAGGGGTTCTTACGACAGCACAATGTACACTTAACTCGAGCTTCAACCCATCACTGTTGATACCACGTGACCCGAATAGGTCACTTGCAGCATCCTGAGCGATGTGATCAATTGTGTGTGTGTGTGGAGCAGCAAGAAAAGGCTATGTGCTGGCAAGAACACTCCAATTACATGGTAAAGCACGTACGAGGACATAACAACAGAAAATAAAACATTTTGAGGGAAGAACAACATTTCACTGGAGGAACAGGGGGGGAGGCACTGCAAGCTCAAAAAGGGAAGAGGATATAATTAGGTGAAGGAGTTTAGAAGGCAGCAAAATAAACGAGCAGCATTCGTTAAAAGCTTACGTTTGGCAACAAGTTGGCTTGGCAAGGAAAGAGAAAAAAAAAGACAGACTGCTGTGAAATGAGACCGTGAAGAAAGCAACAAAATGGTTGGGAGAATGCGGTTGCACGAAGGCAGGCGGACAGTGTTCACAGCAGCATGCATGCCTTGCGCCGCTTTTTCTGCGGCGGAGGACACAGGACGGCACGGATGGCTTCATCAAATACCGTCTTGAGGCCACGCTGGGTCAACGCCGAACACTCGAGGTACTTCACCGCTCCTGTGAGGAAAACAGGTGTGCGGTATTGCATCCAAGGCCAAATTATCGAAATCACCCGGTTGGAAAGTACATGACAAAACATGGCCGGGGAGGAGGGGAGGAGGGGGGAGAGAGAGAGAGAGAGAGAGAGAGAGAGAGAGAGAGAGAGAGAGAGAGAGAGAGAGAGAGAGAGAGAGAGAGAGAGAGAGAGAGAGAGAGAGAGAGAGAGAGAGAGAGAGAGAGAGAGAGAGAGAGAGAGAGAGAGAGAGAGAGAGAGAGAGAGAGAGAGAGAGAGAGAGAGAGAGAGAGAGAGAGAGAGAGAGAGAGAGAGAGAGAGAGAGAGAGAGAGAGAGAGAGAGAGAGAGAGAGAGAGAGAGAGAGAGAGAGAGAGAGAGAGAGAGAGAGAGAGAGAGAGAGAGAGAGAGAGAGAGAGAGAGAGAGAGAGAGAGAGAGAGAGAGAGAGAGAGAGAGAGAGAGAGAGAGAGAGAGAGAGAGAGAGAGAGAGAGAGAGAGAGAGAGAGAGAGAGAGAGAGAGAGAGAGAGAGAGAGAGAGAGAGAGAGAGAGAGAGAGAGAGAGAGAGAGACACACACACACACGGTGGTGGGGCAAGGGGGTGGGAGGGACATCACACCATACCTATTTCCTTTGCCATCTGGAGTCCCTGTGGGTAGGAGATTGGCGATAGCTTTTTGTCTCTGAGGCGCTCAATCGTCTCCTTGTCATCCCGAAGATCCAGTTTGGTTCCGACCAAAATGATGGGTGTGTTTGGGCAGTGATGACGGACTTCCGGATACCACTAACGACAGATGTAAAATTAAAATCCACCACAATCAAACAGTCGATCAGACAACAAATTAAAAGAAGAAGAAAAAAAAAATCACTGCCAGCATTGTTGACTTGGTTAAAGGGAGTTTTGTGCAACTAATATAACCTGACCTGGAGCTTTGTTTATAAAAGACAAAGTAAAGAATGTCGATTATTAATTTGAGGACATCAATCTTTCATGTTGGGAACTGACACCCATAATCTATTTGAGTTTTCTTTTGCAACGATGAAGGGTTAACGTCCGAACCATTAGCTTCGTCAGCTTCTCCTCGCTTCCTACGACAGTTAGCTCACTTCATTGAAAGTCTTGTTGATTTCATCCACTGACATCCATAATGACCAGTTTCCAAACTTAATAGTTGTGCTTAAAATCAAGATGGCAGCAGCAAGACAAACAGAGCATGAAGTGATCAATTATAAAATTTCTGTTAACGAAAACCTCAAGCCTGTTGAAATTGACAGGCGGCTCGCCACACAGTATGGTGACAAACTACCTGTTGAGGACATCCCTCAAAGACAATGAACTTCTTACTGTCAGTATGGTTTTCACCATTCCAGTTTGACTGCAGACTTGCTCTCCCTCATTAATTATTGATCATTTCAACAGGGCCTTCGATTTTAGGGGTGAGACCTGTTTAGTTGCTTTTGATAAGGTGTGGCATAAGGAACTACTGTGCAAGCTTCAGTCGGATGGAATCAACTGGGAGAAGTGTGTGTGTGTGTGTGTGTGTGTGTGTGTGTGTGTGTGTGTGTGTGTGTGTGTGTTTATATATATATATATATATATATATATATATATATATATATATATATATATATATATATATATATATGTGTATATATATATATATATATATATATATACACATCTTCTTCTTTCGGCTGCTCCCGTTAGGGGTCGCCACAGCGGATCATCCGTCTGATCCACATAGTGATTTGGCACATGTTTTACGCCAGATGCCCTTCCTGACAACCTTGGTCGCCTCTTACGACACACAGGGATATATATTAGGGTGTGACTAATGACTACATGAAAAATTTAAGGTTGATATTTTATATCGGCCAGGTAAAATTTGTGTGCCACTTTATACAAAAACACCATATCCAGTATTTAAAACTTGATAGCACAACATTTACTACTTGCTCAACGAGACCAAAGGTATACACAATTGCGTTCAAAGCCGGTCACTGCTGTGTTTACTGGCATTGTGGCCAGTGGCCACCCATAATATTTTTTTGGTGACAAAGCAAAATAGATAAAACATAAATATTATTAATTTTAAGTTTTGTTTTTGAGTTACCCTCTCCAAAGACAGCCCTGCACAATGCACAGCACATCTAGCCTGCGAAGCCTGACAGTGCAAAGCAGCACCACACATTCGACTGAGAGCTCACAATAAATTGTAACACAATTTTATATCGCAGGGCATTGGCTGCAGCATACAGCTTTATATTATTTATCTCGACTGCCTGTTTATGTAATCTTTGTGATGCTTATTCCATTCAATATTTGGCTGTTTGCAGGTGAAATGGTGAAGTTAACTAGGAAAAAGACTGAGATTTGGTTGATTGGTGGCACAGAAGATCACTTCAGTTGTGCTTAGCTACCTTCACGAGGAGAGGTGCTCAAGGTGCTGTTTGATTTTCATATACAGAAAGAATAGTCTAAATGACAGTGTGGAAATGGTGACAATGATCCTACAAATTTGGGAACGAGCACGGATACCAACGAGGGCAAAGAATCATCTCTGGGATCAGCTACGACGTCTTCACAAGGAATGGCAGGGCCTGAAAAAAATATCACAAGGAAGTCAGCGAGAGAAGAGGGAAAGCATGATGCTTTCAGGGATTCTTTGGACAATGTCTTTGATATTGCACATGAACAGGCCATGACGATGATCAAGATAGAAGAGGATCAGCAGTTTTTGAAGGCTCAGCGTGAAAAAGGAGGACAGGGTTCGATTGCAGGAATTGACGTGAAACTCGCAAAGCAAAAGAGAGCACTGGCGAGATCAGCAGCAGTTGCAGTGCGTGAGGAACAACATCATGCAAGCTCAGCAGCAGTGACAGATGTTGTAGTGCTTGATTCATCATCTGAGGAAACAGCATTATCTGCAGATAGCTCAGAAGAAGAACCAAAGAAACCTTCAACATCTTCTGGATCACGGCGGCGGAAAAGGGGAAAAATCTCTGTAGTTGCACGTGAAGTTGCAGCAGCACTAGATCGCACCAAAACAAGCAGCAGGAATGCTACTTATATTTTTTCTGCCATGGCTATGTCCGATCAGTTTACAGCACCAGTTGGTGAACTGATGATCAGTCCTTCTTCAGTCCAACGAGCAAGAAAAGTTCAACGTGCAGCTCTAGCAGCTGAGATTCGTGAATCTTTTCATCCACTCGTTCCACTAACATTGCACTGGGATGGCAAGATAATGCCCAATTACACAGGAACTGAACAACTGTCTGTGGATCGACTTCCTATTATGGTGTCTAGCAAGGAGGTAACCAAGCTTCTTGCCATTCCCAAGCTATATTCCGGCACTGCTGCCATTAATGCAGAGGCCTGTATGGCTGAGATAAGGAGCTGGGAACTGGAGAACAGAATTGTGGCCTTATGTTTCGACACAACAGCAAGTAATACAGGTATAAAGGTCGGCGATTGCATAAAACTCGAAACAGAGTTAGGAAAGGATCTTCTGAACCTTGCCTGTCGACATCACGTGTCTGAAAAGGTTTTTTCACTGTATGGTGTTTTTAAGTCTCCAAAAATCGAAATCTTCAGTCATTTCCGTGATTTCTGGACAAACATTGATCAAAGTATCGCACAGCTTTGGATGATATAGATGCATCAGAGCATGTAGATGATATTCGAGAAAGTATCATCACCTTTGCCATGCAGCAACTAAATACTAAGCACCCCAGAGATGACTACGAAGAGCTCTTGCAGTTAACAGTCATCTTCCTAGGAGCTACTCCACCAAAGGGAATTAGGTTCAGGTACCGAGGGGCAGTTCACTGTGCGCGTTGGATGGCACGTGTCATTTATGCCATCAAGATGTGGCTTTTCAGAGATCAGTTCCACATCCAACAGCGCCAGAGCACAACGAGGGCAGCTGTACAATCCCACTCTCGCATGGTGTGGAAGCACTTACTTCGAGTGTCACTTTTTGTGACCATAACCTATGTTAAATACTGTTTCACCTGTCCATCAGCTGGCGAAGCCCCAAGGAATGATCTTCAATTCTTGAAGGCACTGCATAGCTACCCAGACAAGGAAGTCTCAAATGCTGCTTTGACTGCATTTTCCAGACACCTGTGGTATTTGTCGGAGACCTTTATTGGCCTAAGCCTTTTCTGTGACTCCGTCACTGTCGATGAAAAGCACTGCATGGTCCACAACATGCACACCAGGGATCTGATGAACCCCCAAAAAGGCTTCCTCCCATAAAAGATCCATCTACTATGGCACTACCCGACTTCGTTACCACTTCCACCATCAAGCTGCTCCAGATCCTGGGACTGGAGGAAACCTTTCTTGAAGAAGACCCACAATAATGGGAGGCAAACAAATATCATTTCTGCCCTACAAGTGACAAATGATTTGGCAGAGAGAGGAGTCGCTCTTATGCAGTCCTTCAATGAAGCCCTGGTCCGCAATGAGGAAGAAAAACAATTTGTACTACAAATGCTCGAGTACCACAGAAACAAGTTCCTGAAATCAGTGAAGGCCACTGAAGTGAAGGGAATTGATAACTTTAATCAGTGATTGTTTTTTTATATCATTTTGTACAGTGACTGTTCCCTTTGTGTGTTTTATATCATTGTTTGGATGTTTTAGCATTGAATTAAAATAAGCTACAATATCGCGCATTTTGCTATATGTAGTAAATCTTTCTGGGCTTTGAGCAAGTTCGAAATATACTCTGATTTTCGTATAAATTGGCATATATCATTTTTTTTCCTCAAGTGGCACACAATGGCAACCTGGCCAGTATTGATTTCAAAATTTAGACACACCCTAATATATATATATATATATATATATATATATATATATATATATATATATATATATATATATATATATATATATATATATATATATATATATATCAGGTAAATTGCAAAGAGTACTTCGATGCGAGTTGGTTGTCTATTGAGCCCAGAAATATCTAGATGCTATCCTCTATTTGTATAAGGCAACTTGACACCCCTTTATGGAATAGTGTTGCCATATTTGGGCTGGAGCAATCAGCCTGTCATCTGTCCTTATTAGACAGGCCCCAGAAACGTGTAGTCAATTTGGTTGGAATAAATCCTATCCAAATTCTTGCCCCGACTTCCTTTGGCGGATTGGCAACCCATCCTGGATTGTAACCCAAGCCAGAGAAACTACATCAGCAGCACCAAAGCTCTACATGGAGCATGGTTCATGATCACATTTATCCAACATGAGCTTTGATCTAATGAACCAAATATTAGGTCAGTTCATCTGTATTACAGTCCATACCTGTGCCAAGTTTGGTTGAAATCCCTTCAACGGTTCACAATTTATTGTGGTTAAAAAAACTAAAAAAACAACAACAACAAAAAAAAGACAAACAGACAGACAACCCGAAAACTTAACTCCTCGGGCCTTTGTCTGCGGAAGCATTAAAATAAAAAATAAGTTAAAAGGCTCGATGGGAAATAAAGGGAAAATTCACTGGAGAATCAGCAAATAATAATGATCTTGCTTTTCTCTCAACCTCTGTAAAAACTGCATCAAACAACAATATCAAGAGTCCGACATTGAGTGAATCACGAGACTTTGCATGCAAGCAAAACAAAAGCAAAGGATAAGACAAAGGATAAAACAAGACAAAGCTGACCGACCTTTGCACGGACGTTTTCAAAAGATGCAGGACTGACCAAGGAAAAGCAGATCAGAAACACGTCCTAGAAACAACAACAAAAAAGATGAATGAAAACACAACATCAAGAGATGTAAAAATGTCAGCCTCAATCAGTGGAAACAGGACTTCAAAATGTGAAAAAGACGAATGCCGACTTCAAGGCATGGCGAGAGCGTCTGACAATGTTTGTTGTTGGAGAATACGATGTGGAGGTTTGCTCAGTGATGTGATAATGGATCTTGATAAAATTGAACAAGACATCATTACATTTTTAGGCAAACAAGATGCCAGGCCAAAATAAACCAACTAATGCATGTTAGCGGTGTATGGCAATGGATGCACCCTTATAATACAGTTGTCAGATGGAAGGTTGATTGTGAGTAAGGAGGTGAGTCAATCGAAGATGACCCAACATCAGGAAGGCCGAATATGTGTGACTGACCTACAGACTGTTGCCAAGTAGAAATATTAATCACGGAAGATCACCACGTTAAAGTCGCCCAAATATTCACAGAACTTAGACATTGATCGAGACACGGTTTTCACAATCATCCACAGACATCAGAGCATGTCCAAGGTCTGAGTAAGATGGGTCCCACAAAACCTCAGCAGTGACAATCAGCCATGGCTGCCACCATGTGATGAGCATGGCAAACTGTTTGAATGCATATCCAGCTGAATGTACTGCGAGTCTGCTGAGGATGAAATGTGGCTTCACCACCGAGATCTTGAAACCAAATTGGAACCCAGGCACCAATCCCAAAAGATTATGGTCTTGATTTTCGGAGATTCCACTTTCATTACTCGCATCTCATAAATGTTTCATACTGTGTGTGTGTGTGTGTGTATACATATATATTGTTGTGGTTGACGAAATTCGCACACCACCATTCAGGTCCCTTAGGTGAGATATCTCCGTAAGTATATGTGTAGTTAGGCCCAAACCCGTTGTCTAGAGGGAATAAATGTCATTCATGCGTGCTGCGACTCTTCAGGATAGCCGTTTTTCTTTTACTATCTTTATTTTGGACCAACCGCCATGATTACCACCGCCAACCGCGTCTCAACAGTCATCACAACATCAACCACCCACCGCGGCGCCGCTTCACCACAGCAGCCACGACCTTTGCCGTCAACCCTCGCAACCGTCGCATCGCCACCGTTCTTGCGCCGCTTGTGGGTACCGGTAATGGACTCGTGCAGGGCGCGCGCCGAACAGCGCGTGCAAAACCACGGACTTTCCGCTCCAAAAACGGATCAAAAACTACTCACGCCCACTTTTGTTCCGTCCAATCGGTGAGCGAGGGGCGATTTGGCCCCGCCTCCAGGGCGTTGGAGGGCGGTCGCTATATGCAAATTCATGGATCAAAAAGCATTCACGCCCACTTTTTCTCGGGCCAATGGGGAGCGAGGTGAAAGGTCGAAGGCAGGGGGTCAAAGGCGAAGCCACGGGGCTTATATAAGCGGCTGCGTTCGTCAGAAAAGAGTAGTAGTCGTCGTCGTGTGCGTTGGAGTTGAGTGCAGTTGGGAAGTTTGCAGGAGGAAGAGTTCGGAGTTGGAGTCGGAGCGAAGAGGACGGAGCTGTGGAGAGGCGGCGGCGGCGAAGGCAGACGAGGGGGTGCTCGCGTCGGTGCCGGGAGCTGCACACCAGGGAGGCCGACGGCGCGACCTGGTCGAGGTGGAGACGCTCGTCGCGGGACCCGAGACAGAGTAAAAATCCTCCTTTCCCCGAGCATCAGCAACCCCCTCCTGTTTCCCCCCGCGCTGAGATAGTGCGACCAAGGGGGCCCCCTTCCCACCCCCTACCAGACACTGTCCGCGAGGCCCGCGGAGTTGAGGCACCACCGCCGCTCCGCGTCTCATCACCAGACGGGTAGGCCCGACACGGTCTCGGCCCCAGGCCCGCCTACCCCCTCATCCTGGAGGGTGGTTCTCTTTTCTTTTGCTTTGGGAATGTGTGTTGTCGGCGCCGTCTGTGAAGTAAAATTGTACAAGTGTTGCCGTGTGCTCGCGTAGTCGGTATAAGATCTGCATTGTCGCATTTGCTTTTTGTCTTCTTCTTTTCTATGTGCTTTTGGTGGAATTGTATATGTGTGCTTTCCGTTCATCGCGAATAAATGTGCTTTATGTTGAACTGTTTCCCGCTTCGCTTCGTCATTTCTTTCATTGAATCCTCATCTTGCTTCACGTAAAGGGTTGGTAGTGGGCTGAATACGCCCGATAATTAATCGAACCGTCGAGGCCGACGATAACACCGCTCGGTTATCCTGATAGTACGGAACGGGTCGCTTAAGTGGCCCGTGTCCAAAGTCGACCTGCGGCGAGGTGCGATCGCCCGGTCTACCCTCCGTGTGGGTACTTAGGTAGGTCGAATTTGGCGAGCAACCCTATCCCACGCGGGGGCCGATTGGCTCGATCGCGGTGAGACCGAAAGGTCCACCCGTGACTGGTTCCCGGCGTTAGTCCGAGAGGGTCACGACTGGATTGTCCGTCCGGTGGGCGACGTGCCGCGATTCGAGTTACGTGGCAGTCAGCACGCCGGCGGGCGCGAATCTGTAACAATATTGTTGCGGATCCAGGGTGGCGGGATTCTCACCCGGTCCGAGGCACCACCCTCACCACCACCGTCTCCGGGGTTTATAACGCCGGCCAGCTCAGCACAGGCCTCGGGTCACGCACCTTCAATCGCGATACCAACGTAATCCTTGTACCTTGCCAGTTGAGGAAATAGAACCCCTGGTTACAGACTGGTTGTGTCAGATGCCGAGCGTTTTCTGCCAGTCTGTAACTATTTTGATTTTATATGCCAATCGAACGAATCGTTCCTCGACGCGACACAAATTAATCCATCGCGGCAACTTCATACGAATTCACCAGATTTATTGGGGAACATCAGGGATCACAACACAAGCAAAATTCACGACAATGGTTTTATTAACAATCCTCAACCCGTTCTTAACTAGGGAACCACTGACTAAAGGTTTCGAAGGGGCTGCTACCGAAATATGCCTTAGACAACGTGCAGACAAAGACAGACAGACAAACAGCATGCATGCAAGACAAGACAGAGTACTTGGTGATGTCTCATGGACGAGAGGACAGTGTCAAAAGCATGAATGTCGCTCGCATAGGCGGATGTCCACGGATTCGAATTCCCGCTCGAACTTGCCGTGTGGCGAAATGGAGCTCGTCCTCCCTTTGCCCCTTTCGCACCGCACGTGGTCTCCGCGTGAGTTCGACAATGGGCATCAGCCGATCTCTCTCATGGTCCAGCATACAAATCCAGGCCTGGCCTGTTCTCCAGACAAGGCCCAAGTTGAAGGGCCGAGCTCCGCGGGCGGATCGACGTGTCCAGCCGTGAGGTGAGTAAGTACCGTCCGAGGCTCCGCGGCCAGACGCCGGCCGAACCTGTCGATCACCTCCCCGTACAAGTCGATCGTCGACTCCACATGCAGGCATATTCTCTCAAAGCCGACTACAGTTTTTGTACCGGCAGATTCCACAGTGTCCCTCCTTCGTTCGCTTCCAAAACATGTCGCACCTCGAGAGCGACTGTTTCCACACACAGCTCTCTTCACGAAGCCTTCGTTTCTCGCTTCGAAGCGACTCCGAGCACGCCTCGAGAACCTGACGCTCGTCCAAACTGAAATCCTTTTCTATCCCAGTTTCTCCTTTTTCCGCTCCTTCGAGCATGCCTCTCTCGGCGAAACAGACCAAAGGCACCTCCCCTTCGCGTCACTTCCTCCCTCTAGCGACACCCTCTCTCCAGGGCACACTCCCTCAGCCGACAGGGAGGGGCCTATCGTCCGTAGTGGAGAGGAAGAAGAGGGAGCCCTTGGCACACCACCACTGTACAAACCAAAAACAGCCTTTTACAACTCCCGACACACAAATAACGTCTACTTTATCAAGCAACCTAGCTATACATGCATTTAACGGGGGATCTGAGCTAATCCTATATTTAGTAGTCCAATAAGGGCCATTTCCGTAACAATATATATATACATATATATATATATATATATATATATATATATATATATATATATATATATATATATATATATATATATATATATATATATATATATATACACTTCCCGTCAAAAGTTTTACAACACCCCCATTTTTCCAGTTTTTACTGAAACTTGAGCAGTTTGTTTCAATGTACTCTAAAATTAAAGCAGAGAACAAATAAACAATTGCAGATTAAAAAGAAATCATGGAATCGTTTTGTTGAACAAAATTTTATTTAAATTTTTGACTCATCAAAGTAGCCACCTTTTGCAGATATAACAGCTGAACATACTCGTGGCATTCTTTCTACAATGGAAATCAAATATTGTTCGGAAAGTTCTTCCCAACACTGTTGCAGAAGTTCCCACAAATGTGTTGCACTTGTAGGTTTGTTTTGCTTTCACCATTCTGTCCAGTTCATCCCAAACCAGCTTGATGGGGTTTAAGTCTGGAAACTGTGCTGGCCATGCCATGATTTGAAGCCCACCATCTTGTTCTTTTCTTCTACGGTAGCTCTGACATAGCCTGGAGGTATGTTTTGGGTTGTTATCTTGCTGTAGGATGAACCCTTGACCAACTAGGCGTAGACCAGAGGGTATTGCATCGCACTGCAAAATGCTGTGGTAGCCCTTTTGGTTAAGGGTGCCAATCACTCTGTGGAAGTTGCCGATTCTGGATCCAGCAAAAGAGCCCCAAATCATCACGCTTCCTCCTCCATGTTTGACAGTTGGTGTCACACACTGAGGAACCATCCTTTCGCCTACTCGACGCCGTACAAAAACCCTGTGTGATGAACCGAAGATTACAAGTTTTGATTCATCGGTCCAGAAGACCTTCTTCCAGTTTTCAGTCGTCCATTGGCGGTTCTTCATGGCCTAGGCAATCTCTTTCTTATTTTGCCATCTCAGCAATGGCTTTCTTACTGCCACTCGACCTGTCAAAGCTGCAGCTCAAAGTCTTCTCTTCACAGTTGAAACTGAGACTTCCTTACTTCAACCAGTGTTACGCTGTGCTTGAAGCTGCTGTCCTGTGAGCTGCCTATCACACAAGCTGTTGACTATCAGAAACTTGTCTTCTGATTGTGTTGTGGCTTTGGGTCTGCCAGACCTCTTCCTGTCAGTTTCCTCCAGTTTCCAAGTGCCTTTTGATGGTGTGGGAAACTGTACTCACTGACACCTTGGCTTACTTTGCAATTTCTCTAAAGGAAAGACCTTCACTTTTAAGGGTTATAATGTTCTGTCTGTCTTCCTTTGTTAATTGTCTTTTTCTCACCATTATGATAGCAATAAACTACTTCCTGCAGTGCAATATTGTCCAAATAATGCTTCAGAGGGTGTAGCAAAACAGTCTGTCCCAACACTGCTTTTATACAGAAAGAGGGGTTGTAACTAATCAACTAAAGTTAGGACACTTGTAGGAATTGTTTGCATCAACTTTCAAGGCTTAATTTACTTCCATTGCTGCAGTTGCTAACCCATTACTTGTTCCCTGAAAAGGGCCCTTTTTAACAACTGAAATTTACATTATTTTTCAGTTGTTGGTAACCTAAACTTTTGTTTTTTTAACCTGGCAGTTTACCGCTTCGCTTTGTACCATTTCAGGTTATTCACTGGACTGGAACTGCTTAAATTTCAGTAAAAACTGGAAAAATGGGGGTGTTCTCAAACTTTTGACTGGTGGTGTGTGTGCGTGTGCGTGTGCGTGTGCATATATATATATATTCGAAACATGTGGTGGGACGAGCACTCCCCCGATCTCCATTAGACAGTCTTACACCAAAGCATCACCTCCAATGTTTTGGGGTTGCTGTGCTGCCTCTGGCACTGGGTACCTTGAATGTGTGCATGGCATCATGAAATCAGGAGATAACCAAGACATGTTCAACCCAGTGTTAGAAAGCTGTGTTATGCTGTGCTTGAAGCTGCTGTCCTGTGAGCTGCCTATCACACAAGCTGTCAAAGGTCTCTGTCGAAGGTCATGAGTCTTGCAAGCAGGACAATGACCCCAAACACTTCAAAAAGCATCCAGGAATGGGTTCATGACAAAACGCGAGAAATGTTCTGAAGTGGCCAGCAATGAGTCCGGATCTAAATCCCATTGAACACCTGGAGGGAAATCTGAAAACAGCAGTTGGGAGAAGGGAAAAAACTGGGAGAACTGAAGCAGTTTGCACAAGAAGAGTGTTTGGCCAAACTGCCAGTTGAGAGGTGCAGCAAACCCATTCATGGCTTGAGGAAGTGCTTGGCTGCAGTTATTTTGTTCAAAGGTTGTGCTCCCAAATATTTAGTAGAGGGTGTAAATAATTTTGTTAATGCCATTTCTTTTTATTTTTTGATTTAAAAGTATATATTAAGTTCTGAATCAAAAACAAATGTTCTGTAATATTAACAGTGAAATAAAGATTTGTGGAGACCAATTACTTTTGTCAACTTCAACTTATTTTTGGAGAAAATTGAGAGTTATTTGAAAAAAAGTGCAAGGGTGACATATTTTTGGCCACGGCAGTATGAGCCAAGCGCTCTGCTTTGAACTTACCCAAAATAACTCCTCGTTTTCATTTCCAGGGATTTGCCAGTAAGGGATTCCCTTTTTATAACTGCATACTTTACTTTTTTTCCTTACACCTTTAACACTTCGCTATTGCTCTTTGGCATGTAGCATGCACTCATTATTGCAGCAAATGGAATATGCTCAAAGACAAGACAAACTTGAGTCTATAGACAGGAAGTTTACAACAATGGTTTACATCGTTTCAGCAGTCCCTCTTGCTCTACGATGCACTTTAAGGCACAAATTCCAGTAAGCCCGGACAAATAACTGAGAACTGTATTGTATCGACGTGTAGAGTATGCTCGTGAAGTGACCCATTGTTGTTCCTCGATGCTCATGATCTTGTAGTACTGTTAATAAAATACTCAACAAAGCAACTATACTGCAATCAAATGGTTATATGCAGCAGTTCACACAACTGGTACTCAGGTACTCATGCGTGGTTAAAAAATTAAAAAAAATAAAATAAATGCGTACTTCAAAAATACTCAGAAAGCTCAAAAGCATACCAGCACGAGAGGCTTTTGATGGAAGGTTCTCTCATGTAATGCAAATAAGATTCTTCCACAATTTCAAAATTAAGCTTATAAATTATAACAATATAATTTTTAAGCTATAATGTAAGTTTACAAAACTTTTAAGATTAAAATAAAAAAATTGATCTTCGGAAAACGCGCTAGCGAAGAGGAAGAATCTCGATATTCTTATATCGATATACCGAATCCGGATCTTGATACGAGAATTATTTAATTCTTAAAGTGATTCTTTACCATTGAAAGGGCCAAAAACCATATATAGCATGATATTTCAAAAAGTTGTGGACGGATTCGGATGAAACTTGGTGGATAGCTTGGTTGTGTGGCAAGGACGAATTGATTTGATTTTGGTGAAGATTCGAATCCGGTTCTGGATAAGAGAATTATCTTTTTTTTAAACTGTTTCTTCACCATTGAGACATAGGGCCAAAAACGATATCGTACTGTATAGCATGATATTTCAAAAATGTATTGGGCCCGATATGTTCTCGTGGATCAGGCATTACGTGGCGGAGGTATACGTTCGACCGAGTGCCCTTCCAGTTGTTGCTCGTTTCCTGATTCCTGTTTAAATTCTTCATTCATGTTTTATCAATTTCTGTTTTGATTTGGCTTTTTACTTTTTTATACATATAACAAAGGTTTGGCTGTAAAACTTGGTCGGGGTTTGAACAACCAACCTCTCACACTCGGTTCTATAATGAATAGCAATTTAATACAAGGCTTAAAGCAGACGCGTCGAGTATGGGAGGTTGGCAGTTCAAAATCCGGCCAAGTAATACCAAAAACTTATTTTTAAAAAATTACCCCCATGTGGGGGTGACGGTCATCTCTATAATGTTTTTTTACTATCATAATCGATGAACCGTTGCCAGATATCTCCTAAAATGACAGACTAGATAGGTTTTGAAAATGCCGACTTTCACAACTTTCGTGACCTTGACCCTGACCTCGAATCCGGGAAAAAATATGTCGTTGGGTATCACTCATCGACCTCTACCCACATAAAAAATTTCATCAAGATCGGAAGTAAAAAGTTTTCTTTGTACCGGGAGATGTTTTTGACCATCTTCCAGGTTACGTGGCGGCCAAACGGGACGGAAATTCAAACATCTGTCCGGTTAGATACAAGATAATATTTTTTACTATCATAATCAATAATACGATCATAATCAATAAACAGTTGCCGAATATCTTGTAGAATGGCAGACTAGATAGGTTTTGAAAATGAGGATTTTTATAACTTACGTGACCTCGTGACCTTGACCCCGGACAAAAGTTGTATTGTTGTGCAACACTCATCGACCTCGACCCACATACTAAGTTTCATCAAGATCGGAAAGAAAAATTGTTGACGGACGGACGGACATTTGGTCCGGCTTTATTAGGTCATCTCGGTAGAGATGACCTAAAAATGGTGTGTGCTGCTTCTTTGCTGGAAGTTCAGCATTTATCAGGATAGGGCACAGACAGTCCCCATACGTTGACATCCATGGGGAAGAGGAAATTTCTCCTTAAGAAATGCCCACTGAGTGCGGTAAGAAAAGCGGCGCCATTGCCGTGATGTTGCTGGTAAGTGACAGCACTTTCCCCAAGCTCAGTAGCTGTTTGTCTTGTCTAACATCATCGTGTGCATGTGTGTACGCACGCGCGCTCTCCACAACGATCCTTAGATCTTTTTTTTTTTTTTTTTTTTACAGATTGAATACAACTGGCTTAACATGTTTAGGGGAAGTTAATCTGACATGTTTAGGAGATGTGACATGTTTCAGTACCCCTTTAATGTGTCACTACTATGAGATTTAAATAGATTAGCCTGTAAATGACCATGGAAATCAATCTCCAATAAGATATTTATAGGTGAGTGTGTTCTCTACTCTTTTTTTTTTTTTTTTTCTTTCTTTCTTTTCTTCCCTCCACAAACCCTCCCCATTTTTCTTCCCTTCCCATGGAAAGATATCTTCTTTTCAAAGTGCAGTGCTACTTTTCTTCAGGTTCTTAAAACCTTCCTTCTGCCATACGTGCAATGTGTATCTTCATGTAGATCAACTTGGGATCCAGAAAATAAACAATGTTTGTAGCAAGTACAGGCTCATTGCCGTTAACTCTTAGACCCAGCCACTACACGTCCCACCACTGCCACCCATCATCCACGAACACTGTGGGTTACTGTGCATCTTCCTCCTCTTTACCTGTTGCTCCATTCCGTTGTTTGTGCCCAACAGTGGCCCCACTATCAGCACGTTACCTTTGTAGCCTGTCATTTTACTCTTCAATAAGCTGAGATAGCAGAATCAAAAGGCGTGTCATGTTGAGAAACGTATCAAAGCATCCCAGGAATTTTTTTGAGGATTACAAAATTCCTCCAAAAATAAGAGGCATTTTTATTGGCCTTTGGGATTCCCCCTTCTTCAGAGTCAAAACTTCCAAAATGAGAACCATTGGGGCTAAAACTTTGGGGTTTTCAAAGAAATTATCCACAAATTTTAGAAGATGGTCAGGTGGGGGAAGGGGAATTTAGTCCCGGAAATGGCCTGCCCCTGTAATCGACCCCAGGTTTTGTGTGAGCCAGCCAGGCACTCTTCAATCTTGTTCATTGTGAGAAGTACACGAGTCTAGTTGAGAGAACAACCATGACAATTCAGAAACAAATTAAATCGCATTTAGACAATGAGTGGTTTTCAAGGGACCTAACCACTGAAATATTAATAGTACAAGAAATTCATATTTAAAAAGGAAAAGGTAAACTACAAATGCACCATTTCTCAAGCATACAAAGCTTATTGTGTCATCAAAATCAATGAAGCCTTCAAATAAGACTGGAGGATAATATGGTTGGAGCATCCGCTCCAAGTCTGGTAGGTTGGCAGGTTGATTAGGACCTTGGCCAAGTCAAACCAAAGACATTAAAAATGTAACGTCACTCCCCTGCCCCCCACTCCCCCCTCCCAAGGTCAATGGCTGAGGATGTCCAAAGTAAATTCCAGTGTTGTCTCGTGTACTTGTTTGCATGTGTGTGTGATGTGCATTGCAGCTCCCCCACAAGCAAAATAGACCATGTAAAAATATTTATTTTTAAAAACATCCAAGCTGTTCGTGTTAGGGTTATCGTGCCTACAAACAAACACACAAACAGAGGATGGAAGTCATCAAGATTTCGTAAGTAACAAGCAGTCATAGACTGGTACTAACGAAATCGTCAACTTGACCTCTGACCCTGTCGAATAAAAGCTGTCTCTAGAGAAGGTAGCGACGCAAACCAGAAGTTTCTACAATGATTCTGTACCAAACCATCAAAAAAAAAAATTGAATGTTTGACCTCACTGTGACCTTGACCTTTGACCGATTTTGACCAAAATCTAATCAGTGCTAGCCATCACCCTTCTGAATCACGTTGTGTAATTTGAAATTGGTAGCTTCTTCCGTTCGAGTTACCGTGGATTAACGCAACGTAAAGGTCACACTCGACGGCCCCCCCAACTCGAAAGGACGCAGGGGCGAGCGCCATGATGTCAGCGCGCACACGCGTGACGAGCACCACGTAACGAGCCGTGACGCGGCGGGAGAAACATTTTTTATACAATCTTAAAACGTCTCCAAAACATCCGATTTTTACCAGAATTTCGACAACAGAGTGTCAAGGGTCCTAAGCGATCGTAAAAACCGAAGACAAAATTAAAATCGAAGTTAAAACGAACTCGTAACGTCAACCGAAGCAAAAATACTCCATTTCTCCACAGGAATTTACAGAATTATTTAATATTATTTTATCAAAGTCATAAAACCGTAATATTCGGCAATCCACAAACAATCTTTACACCATCCGACGGCTTAGCGAGTCAGGCATGCGAAGATAAGCTTTATTGGGATGAAAAATGACTTTTAAACACCATCTTTATCGAAAACACCGTCAGCGCGCACACGCAAAACCTTAACGTGACTCAACGACGCGTCTGCTTGAGCGCGCTGCACCACGTGCCGAACCGTGACGTGGCGGGTGAAATATTTTTATACAATCTTAAAACGTCTCCAAAACATCCGATTTTTACCAGAATTTCGACAACAGAGTGTTAAGCGTCCTAAGCGATCGCAAAAACCGAAGACAAAATTAAAATTGAAGTTAAAACGAACTCGTAACGTCGACCGAAGCAAAAATACTTCATTTCTCTACAGGAATTTAAGGAATTATGTTTGACCTCACTGTGACCTTGACCTTTGACCGATTTTGACCAAAATCTAATCAGCGCAAGCCATCACCTTTGATGATGGTGTAATTTGACATTGGAAGCTTCTTCCGTTCGAGTTATCGTGCCTACAAAAACACGCGCACGCACGCGCAGACGCACGCACGCACGCGCAGACGCACGCACACGCGCGCACACGCGCAGACGCACGCACACGCGCGCGCACGCACGCACGCACGCACACACACACACACCATCAATATACTTAGAAATATTTAGATTTCGTAAGTAACAAACAAACCGGACGATTACAATATTCCGCTCCCTCCCTCTGGGGGGCGGGATAAAAATCTTCTCTGAAATGGCTGAACAGGTCTAGGCAAAATTTTATACATATGATCACCTATCCATGAGGAACAAGAGGTTCACACATATGACGTCATGAGTTACATGGTTTGGCAGACATACTGGATTTACCCTAAAACCTATAAGAATTTTCTTCTCCAGAATGGCCAGACACTTCAAGGGGAAACTTCACACAAATATTCCCTAAGCTTTGGGGAAACCAGGGTATTCACGAATAACTGATGTCACATGGTCTGGCAGCCATAATGGATTGAGCAAAAATCTTTAAAAAAATTCTTTATCTTGAATCGCTTGATCAATTGATGTGAAACTTCACAATTATGATCTAGTGATGGGGAATATATGTTTTAAATTTCAACCTGATTGGATATGTGGTCTGGCAGCCAGAATTATTACTTACGAAATCTAAAGATTTCGTAAGTATATTGATGACTTCCGTCATATGTTTGTGTGTGTGTGTGTTTGTGTGTTTGTTTGTAGGCACGATAACTCGAGAACGGAAGAAGCTACCAATGTCAAATTACACCACGTGATTCAGGAGGGTGATGGCTAGCGCTGATTAGATTTTGGTCAAAATCGGTCAAAGGTCAAGGTCACAGTGAGGTCAAACATTCGATTTTTGATGGTTTGGTACAGAATCATTTGAGAAACTTCTGGTTTGCGTCGCTACCTTCGAGAGACAGCTTTTATTAGACAAGGTCAGAGGTCAAGTTGACGATTTCGTAAGTACCAGTCTATGACTGCTTGTTACTTAAGAAATCTAAAGATTTCAAAAGTATATTGATGATTTCCGTCCTCTGTTTGTGTGTTTGTTTGTAGGCACAATAACTCGAGAACGGAAGACGCTACCAATGTCAAATTACACCACGTGATTCAGGAGGGTGATGGCTAGCGCTGATTAGATTTTGGTCAAAATCGGTCAAAGGTCAAGGTCACAGTGAGGTCAAACATAATTCCGTAAATTCACGTGGAGAAATGGAGTATTTTTGCTTCGGTCGACGTTACGAGTTCGTTTTAACTTCGATTTTAAATTTTGTCTTCGGTTTTTGCGATCGCTTATGACGCTTAAAACTCGGTTGTTGAAATTCTGGTAAAAATCGGATGTTTTGGAGACGTTTTAAGATTGTATAAAAAATATTTCACTCGCCACGTCACGGCTCGTCACGTGGTGCAGGGCGCTCGAGCAGAGGCGTCATTGAGTGACGTAAAGGTTTTGCGTATGCGTGCTGACGGTATTTTCGATAAAGATGGTGCTTCAAAGTCATTTTTTATCCCAATAAAGGTTATCGTCGCATGCCTGACTCGCTAAGCCGTCGGATTATGTAAAGATTGCTGGTGGATGGCCGAACATTACGCTTTTGTGACTTTAATAAAATAATATTAAATAATTGCGTGGAGAAATGGAGATTTTTGCTTCGGTTGATGTTACGATTTTTTATGGTTTGGTACAGAATCATCGTAGAAACTTCTGGTTTGCGCCGCTACCTTCTCCAGTGACAGCTTTTATTAGACAAGGTCAGAGGTCAAGTTGACGATTTCGTAAGTACCAGTCTATGACTACTTGTTTGTTTGTCTGTCTGTCTGTCTGTTCGCAACTTTACAGCAAAACAGCTTCAGCAAACACTATCAAATTTAATCCACAGGTGGGCAATGAACCTTGGACGACCCCATTGGATCAAAGGTCAAGGTCACGAAAAGATCAAAATCGTTTTTCGCTCATAACTTCATCAAAAATGATCTGATTTACTTCAAACTAAGCTTATAGTGAACCTTATTCTATTTGTCACTTATAATCCTACCCATTCCTTTCGTGAAAATCGGTGGGGTCCGAAGTTTTGGGGGTCATGGTCATCGGTCAAAATTACATATTTTCCATTATAAATCAAAAAAGGTTGGGAATATGCGTGTTTCTATAGAAGACATACATCAAGTCCTCTATTGGCTTTCATTTGACACCATGACCGACCTTACATGGCCTTGAAAGGTCAAAATCATTTTACGGTCATAACTTCGTCAAAAATGGTTTCATAGACTTCAAACTAAGACTAAAATATTCCTTATAATCAACATTCAGGTTAAGGATGTATCAAATTTAAATTTGATCCCCAAAATAACTTTATGCCTTAAATGGGCAGGATTTGTTGTGCCTGGATAAAGGTTTTTTTAATTTTCTTTTAACAACACGGCAACTGAATCACGTGACCGACGAAGTCATCAATTTTTTTTCTATGGACCATTTTATCTCAAGATGACCCTAAAAATTGTTTATACTGATCAGATGTAGCATTTTAAACATGCAATTATGACGGCACCTATGATGTCATAAAAAAAAAAATCACATTTATTCCCCATGAGGAGTCCTTGCCATGTGCCAAGTTTCAATTTTTTTCCTTGGTGCGGTTTAAAAGATCGAGATCCAACATTTTTCCCGTTTTTTTTAACATGGCTGCCACACAACGTGACCTATGATGCCATAATTATCAATAAAACATTCTATTTGAGTAGTCGCTCCGATGGTGAAAATTCCATCTCGATCCGACAAGCTATTGCGGAGAATAACACGAAAGTTCTGTGCGGACAAACAAATACAACAAAAAAAAAATTAAATAAATAAAATATACAAAAAAAAAACAAAAAAAAAACACTCAGAGCGACACTTGGCAAGACAAAACAAAGAACACTTGGTAGAGCGCATACCTCCGCCAGGTTGAACAGTTCACGTTTTGTATCCCACTGATGGGCTGAATCGGAACCAAAATCCAATCCACTTGTTTACTGACATGCAAATGTTCTTCAAATTTCAAGTCAATCGGATGACAATTGACAATTTTACAACTTTGCCCCATGTTGGCGTTTTGGCCTAAGTTGACCTCAAAAGTAATAGGTGGTTGAATTTATTGAACTGACATGCAAATCTTATTCAAATTTCAAGTCAATCGGATGAAATTTGAGGATTTTAGAAAATTTTGCCCAAATTGGTCAATGTAGACCATTTCGGTCGACCGAATTTTACGAAACTTCAATACAGGACCGTAATGACCATAATCTCAGAAAATTTCAGGACGATCAGTTGAGCGCTTTCGGCAAGAGACGAGGGGACAAACAAACAAACAAACAAACGGAGGCGATCAACTTACTTGTCAAAAAAACAAAAAAAAACAATTTTTTGGGGGGCCAAGTTACAAGCAAACAAACAAACAGACCCAAATGCTACAACCTCGCTGAATGAGAAGGGCACTCGGTAGAGTGCATACCTCCACCTCGTAATGCCTGATCTAGTGGAATGTATCGGGCCCAATAACTTTTTGAAATAAGTATCACGCTTATATATATATATATATATATATATATATATATATATATATATATATATATATATATATATATATATATATATATATATATATATATATATATACATATATACACATACATACATACACCTCAATGGTGAAGAATTACTACAAAATTAAATAATTCTCATATCCAGATCCAGATTCGGATCTTCACCAAAATTGAACCGATTCGTCCTTGTCACACACACAACGTGTCCACCAAGTTCCGTCCAAACCCATCCACAACTTTTTGAGATATCGTGCTCTATATCATGTTTGGGCCCATCTCTCAATTGTGAAGAATCACTACAAAATTAAATAATTCTCATATCCACATCTGGATTCGGATCGACACCAAAATTGAATCAGTTTGTCCTTGTCACACACCGAAATTGTCCACAAAACTTCATCCAGATCCGTCCAAAACTTTTTGAGATATCCTGCACACAAACAGACAGACAGACAAACAGAGACAGGGGTGAAAACATAACCTCCTTCCACCTTCAGTGGTGGAGGTAAACAACAACAAAAACCTGATGAAATGGTGCTCAACTTCAACTAAGTAAAACAAATACCTGTTCATGGGAGAAGAAACAAAGTGTTAATGAAAGAAAAAGTGTTAAGAAACACAAGGCACATTTGGTGCAAGAGAAGGCCATTTGGCCCATCGTACCTGCACTGCACCACCACAGAACCCATCACCCATCCACACATAAGCTACCTACAAGTCCTGTCAATATCCGCCCATATAAACATATCCAGCCCTCCACTGCCACTAGCACTACCTTTATATGCATTAACCACTCTAACTGAAAGACTCCTTCCTGAAAACGGTCGAAACTCTTATATCCTTTACCCTCAAGCTCTGCCCCTGGGTCTGTTGACCAAAATGCTACATCAAAGCTCTTTTAATGATATACTGCCACGAGAAATATAACACATTAACATTTTAATGCCACATTCTACATAACCTTTAAAATTCCAACTTCGGTCTTGTATTTGTACACCAAAACATGGGCATGGGGACGTTGTAGCTTGAACGCTATCCTGTATACCCTTTCGAGTCCCGTTACTTTGCTTAATCTGTGAACCAACTTGGAAAAAACATTGCTTCTTTCGTTGATAAAGTGGTGTTCCATGATTCCCAGGAAATGTGGAAGCGAAACAGATTCAAATGTGGAAGGTTCCCATTCTGACGTCAATCCAAATGCATTACAAAATATCTGAATTATAAATAAACATTATTTTACAATACAAAAAGAGACCAAATTTTTTTTTTTTTTTTAAAGACATAAATTCATTATAAGGATTATTTATTTATTTTAAAGAAAAAAACCCCCAAAAAACAAAAAGGACAAACGCCTTGAGATCGAATCGAACGTCATCTTCAAATCAAGTATGTCAGCAAAACAGTGATTTATAGTTCATTGTTGAAGATAAAAAGAGAAAGCTCGAAAGGGAATAGAGGTAAGGAAGAGTGGAATAATTTACCGTCTGTGGATAGGACAGGGGACGTAAGCGGTCATAGTCTTCCTGACCTGCTGTATCCCAGAGACCGAGATTCACTGGTTTCCCATCCACCATCACATTAGCAGAGTAATTGTCAAAGCTGAGTGGCACAAAACAAAGCAGGCATTCTCATCACAACTCAGCACGATGACGACTACTACGACCAATACTACTATGGCCCCAACTATTCCCACCTTCTTGTGTGGTTGGCCGGTTTTCCAGGCAAGTTTTTCACCTACCGGCTGGCCAGGCCTGACGTTCCACCGAAGGTGGTTTGGAAAGGAACTGGCAATTTGATGCCGGCAATGACTCACTCACCGCTTGCAAAAGAGTGAATGTGTCCACCAGCTAATGCTGGCAGACGAGGCACCAAGCTCAACGTCCATCTGAGGGACGGCATACTTCATGATACAACACCTTATCTGGAATACAATTTTACAGTTTATAGCCACATTGGGAATCCAAAACTCGAATGCATGCCCAGGAATCCTAAGCAGTGGAAACAAGTTCATCACAGAACACAGAGAGGTTTTCCAGATTGAACATCAAAACACACCAAATCCCAAGATCTTACAGAATCAGTCACCACAATATATATATATATATATATATATATATATATATATATATATATATATATATATATATATATATATATATATATATTTTATACTCACATTTACAAATACAGGATAATGCAATTGCAACACTTTAGGACATGGATCAAACAGCTGATCAGGTACCAAAGACTTCAATAAGGGTGCAGTGAACAATGCGCCAATGGCCTGGATACTCACACGGTGGGTATGTATTCGCCTGGAAAGGCATTTGTTGTGTAGCTGATAAGCAGGCATGTTTTACCCACAGCACTGGAAGGGACGTGAATGGGGGATGAGAGATCAATCAGATGAGGTACACAACAGTCCATAAAACCTGCCTTGAACAGCCACTCTTGCAATAGCAAGGCCTTTTAATAAATACAGGTGTACATAGACAGAGAGAGACATTCACGGTTCAATACAGGTATACATGGTTCAATACAGGTATACATAGACAGACAGAGAGACATTCACGGTTCAATACAGGTATACACGATTCAATACAGGTATACATAGAGACAGGCAGAGAGACATTCACGGTTAAATACAGGTATACATAGACAGACACATTCACAGTTTAATACAGGTGTACACAGAGAGACATTCACGGTTTAATACAGGTGTACATAGACAGACAGACAGACATTCACGGTTTAATACAGACGTACATAGACAGACATATTCACGGTTTAATACAGGTGTACATAGACAGACACATTCACGGTTTAATACAGGTGTACACAGACAGACATATTCATGGTTTAATACAGGTGTACATAGACAGATATATTCACGGTTTAATACAGGTGTATATTGACAGACATATTCACGGTTTAATACAGGTGTACATAGACAGATATATTCACGGTTTAATACAGGTGTATATTGACAGACATATTCACGGTTTAATACAGGTGTACACAGACAGACACATTCACGGTTTAATACAGGTGTACACAGACAGACATATTCACGGTTTAATACAGGTGTACACAGACAGACACATTCACGGTTTAATACAGGTGTACACAGACAGACATATTCACGGTTTAATACAGGTGTACACAGACAGACATATTCACGGTTTAATACAGGTGTACACAGACAGACATATTCACGGTTTAATACAGGTGTACACAGACAGACATATTCACGGTTTAATACAGGTGTACACAGACAGACATATTCACGGTTTAATACAGGTGTACACAGACAGACACATTCACGGTTTTCATGGTTTGTCAGGGAAGCCTTCGAGGTTATTTATTTATGTTTAATCCTGAAACTAATGTACAAACCCGAAACAACACGAACAAACACAATGTGTAGTCATTATGTCACACACTGGGTGTGTAACCAAGCCCTTCCTGTACGAGTAACGAACACTTCCCCATTTCACTGAAACCAAGTTAGTAAACCACGTACGGATCGTGCGGTCTATCCAACTCCTGGAGATGTATCGGTCGCGATCGGTGACGTCACGTCTATAATCATGACGTCACTCCTCACCAAACACCTCTCCACTCCACTCTCTTCAACACCTTCTACACCGCCTATCACGACTCAGCACACACCTCCTCACTCACTCACTCTTCTCCCTCCTCCTCCAATCTTTGTCCCACATTTGTCGGCACCGTCCGCACTTACCCATCTCCCACCACGACACACTTGATGGCCTGCATGGTCTCGCTGCGCAACGACCTCACGAAAACGAGACGAGGTGACTCGGGCCGACGAGGTGGAGAGGAGGCTCGCGACGAGGTAAAAGGGTCAGGGTGACGATCAACGATAACACACAATCAGTAGTTTACAAGAACTGGGAGGAAGGGAAGCGAATACAAGGAATGGCCGAGGAGAAGCTCCCTGATCGTGCTGACGGGCGGCGCCGCTTCCTGCCGAGTCCGTTCGGTAATCTCCGGAAGCGTTCGGCTACTTCCGGCCAGGCTCCTCTTCTTCTTCCGGCGAGGCTCCTCTACTTCCGGTTTAACTTGTTCGGCACTGCTCGAATAATTACCTCAGTCTTTTGGGCGGGAAAAAAATTATTTACAAAAAAAAAATATGATTGCTAAAAACACTCAACTAACCTGTTCATGGGTTCGACAACCACGTGCCAGCGGATTAAGTTGATAACTTTACATATGACGTCACTATTGACTCGCTTGGTGAAAATGGCGCGATTATTTCATTTTGTTGGTTTATCTCCACTGCAACTTTTAATTCCTTCTTAACGGTTGCCATTCCCAACAACAATGCGTGCTGGTTTATAAGAACGTATTATTTTTCTGTCCACGTGACGACAGAACGAGCAGCCGAACACCGCCACTCTCCACGACGTGCTCCGCGATGCAGCGCCACCCAGCGGACATTGAGCTCACCTTTCGTTCTTGCTTCGATATCGAGAGATCAGACAATGAAAGACCAATTTGTACAAAACTATACGTGACAACTTGGAGGTGATGAAAAAAACGGGGGGGGGTCGAGGTTATCAGTGAGTTAGTGACAACAACGTGTAACAGAATACCAAGATAGTCGTTCACTGACGAGATGGACCCAAGATTGTTCAGAACCCACGTGTGGTGTTCACACATGGTAAATGTCATGTGTGGGGAGGGTGTTTGGGAGGAGGATAGCGTGAGGGGAAGGGTGTTTGGGAGGAGGATAGCGTGAGGGGAAGGGAAGGCAGCTTGAGGGGAAGGAAAGGGAAGGGAGCATGATTGGAAAGGAAAGGAAGGCAGCGTGAGGGGAAGGGAAGGCAGCGTGAGGGGAAGGGAAGGCAGCGTGAGGTGAAGGGAAGGCAGCATGAAGGGAAGGGAAGGCAGCATGCGGGGAAGGGAAGGCAGCGTGAGGGGAAGGGAAGGCAGCGTGAGGGGAAGGGAAGGCAGCGTGAGGGGAAGGGAAGGCAGCATGCGGGGAAGGGAAGGCAGCATGAAGGGAAGGGAAGGCAGCATGCGGGGAAAGGAAGGCAGCATGAAGGGAAGGGAAGGCAGCATGAGGGGAAGGGAAGGCAGCGTGAGGGGAAGGGAAGGCAGCGTGAAGGGAAATGAAGGCAGCATGAAGGGAAGGGAAGGCAGCATGAGGGGAAGGGAAGGCAGCATGAGGGGAAGGGAAGGCAGCGTGAAGGGAAGGGAAGGCAGCGTGAGGGGAAGGCAGCGTGAGGGGAAGGGAAGGCAGCATGAAGGGAAGGGAAGGCAGCATGCGGGGGAGGGAAGGCAGCGTGAGGGGAAGGGAAGGCAGCGTGAGGGGAAAGGAAGGGAAGGCAGCGTGAGGGGAAGGGAAGGCAGCGTGAGGGGAAGGGAAGGCAGCATGAAGGGAAGGCAGCATGCGGGGAAGGGAAGGCAGTGTGAGGGGGAGGGAAGGCAGCGTGAGGGGAAGGGAAGGCAGCGTGAGGGGAAGGGAAGGCAGCATGAAGGGAAGGGAAGGCAGCATGCGGGGAAGGGAAGGCAGCGTGAGGGGAAGGGAAGGCGGCGTGAGGGGAAGGGAAGGCAGCGTGAGGGGAAAGGAAGGGAAGGCAGCGTGAGGGGAAGGGAAGGCAGCGTGAGGGGAAGGGAAGGCAGCATGAAGGGAAGGCAGTGTGAGGGGGAGGGAAGGCAGCGTGAGGGGAGGGAAGGCAGTGTGAGGGGAAAGGAAGGGAAGGCAGCGTGAGGGGAAGGGAAGGCAGCGTGAAGGGAAGGGAAGGCAGCATGCGGGGAAGGGAAGGCAGCGTGAGGGGGAGGGAAGGCAGCATGCGGGGAAAGGAAGGCAGCATGAGGGGAAGGGAAGTCAGCATGCGGGGAAAGGAAGGCAGCATGAAGGGAAGGGAAGGCAGCATGAGGGGAAGGGAAGGCAGCGTGAGGGGAAGGGAAGGCAGCGTGAAGGGAAGGGAAGGCAGCATGCCAAGGAAGGGAAGGCAGCGTGAGGGGAAGGGAAGGCAGTGTGAGGGGAAAGAAATGGAAGGCAGCATAAGCGCAAGGGAAGGAAGTATGAGGGGAGGGTAGGCAGCATACCAGGGCATTACCGGGGTGATGAAACATGCCCAAACAGCAACGTTTTCTTTTTAACCGCCGTGTTCTATGAAAAGCTGGGCAGAAAATCTCTTCCTCCTTCATCTTCTTCTTCACTTATAATAATGCGAGTTTCATTCAATCCCATTTCTAATATCGATTAAATTCAGAAACGCTGATCATACACCATCTTTTGAAGCATCACAAAGCAGGTCACCCCACTTGCAACACAGGTGAGAAAAGGATATGAAATAGCAGCTGACATTTCAATAATTTATTGGCACAATTTTCAAAGGGTGAAAGTTAATTTTTATTCCGTTTTTTTTTTCCAGCAATTACGCAAATATTGGCATTTCCATCAGAGAAGCGATGGGTCTTTCTTCTTGTGGTTTTGAAATGAACAACCAAGCAGCTTGGTAAGTGCTGGCTAAGTGGCTTGAGCACTTAAGCAAGCACTCCAACAGAACGCCTGGCTTGGCAAGCGATTACCGATTACCGTCGGTCATACAAACCCATTCACCCAGAAACGCCCAAGTAATGTCCAAATTGGACAAATGAACACTTTTCTTCGCAGTCAGAACTGCTGCTAAGTTCAATTCTGGAGCTTAAATTTTGTAATTCGGCTGAGTGGAAGAGATTTTTGAGGTTATAGCATGTGTGGAAATAAAATTAAGCAATGAACGCTGGCGTCTCTGGGCGTTTATAAGCACTGCAATGTATCCAGCAATTTGTACGTATTGTTGTGGTTGACGAAATTCGCAAACCACCATTCAGGTCCCGTAGGTGAGATATCTCTGTAAGTATATGTGTAGTTAGCCCAAACCCGTTGTTTAGAGGGAATAAATGTCATTCATTCGGGCTGCGACCCTTTTAGATAGCCGTTTTTCTTTTACTATCTTTATTTTGGACCAACCACCATTACTACCACCACAACCACCAGCAACCGCATCTCGACAACCACAGCCACCTTCTCCAGAACCGCCTTCACAACATCCACCTTCTCCACAACCGCTTTCACACACCAACCACCAACCGCAACGCCGCTTCACAACAACAGCAACGCCAACAGCCACGACCTTTACCGTCACAACTCGCCCTCGCAACCATCGCATCACCGCCATTCCCGCGCCGCTTGTGGGCACCGATACTGGACTCGTACAGGGCGCGCACCGAGCAGCGGGTGCAAAAACACCAGCCTTTCCGAGAAATCGGATCAAGAATGATTCACGCCCACTTCTGTTCCGTCCTATCAGCGAGCGTGGGGCGATTTGGCCCCGCCTCCAGGCGCGTCGGAGTATAATCGCTATATGCAGATTCGCGGATCAAGAATGATTCACGCCCACTTTTCCTCTGTCCAATGGGGAGCGTGGCTCCGCCCCCGAGCCGTTCCTGATCCAAAAATCTGCATATGATTTCTCCTGTCGCACTATAAAGCGCCGAGCGTGGAGCGAATCAGAGCAGTTGGGTAGAGTTGAAGAGTTGAGAAGAGGAAATAGTTGGAGAGTTGTGGCGGCGGCGAAATCAGTCGAGAGAGTGTCTGTCAGGGTCCGGAGAGGCTAGAGAAGCCAAGAATCTTTGTGGAGGTCGGCGCTCGTGTCAGAGTCGGGGAGCTGTGGAGAGGGGAGGCCGGTAACGCGGTCGAGGTCGCAGTGGAGTCGCTCGTCGCGGGACCCAAGCCAGCCAGATATCCTCCACCCCCCGAGCATCAACAACCCCCCCCCTGTTTCCCCCCGCGCTGAGATAGTGTGAGAAGGGGGCCCCGTTCCCACCCCATTCCAGGCAGTGCCAGCGAGGCCGCGGAGTCGGGGCGCCGCGGCCATTTTGCGGCTCATCACCAGAGGGGTCGGCTCGACGCGGTCTCGGCCCCAGGCCCGTCTGCCCCCTTGTATTTGAGGGTGGCCCCTTTTTCTTTTGGCTTTGGAGTATATGTGTTGTCGGCGCCGTCTGTGAAGTAAAACTGTGTAAGTGTTGCCGTGTGCTCGCGTAGTCGGCAGTAGATCTGCATTGTGTCTCTTTTGTTGCATTTGCTTTTTGTGCAGAATTGTCGTGTTACTTTTACATTTGCTTTTGGTGCATAATTGTGGTAATTGTATATGTGTGCTTTCCGTTTGCCGCGGAATAAATGTGCCTTATGTTGAACTGTTTTTCCCGTTTCGCTTCGTCTTTTCTTTTATTGAATCTCCATCTTACTTCACGTAAAGGGTTGGTCGTGGGCTAAATACGCCCAATAATTAATCGAACCGTCGAGGTTGACGATAACACCGCTCGGTTATCCCGATAGTACGGAACGGGTCGCTTAAAGTGGCCCGTGTCCGAAGTCGACCTGCGGCGAGGTGCGATCGCCCGGTCTACCCTCCGTGTGGGTACTTAGGTAGGTCGAATTTGGTGAGCAACCCTATCCCACGCGGGGGCCGATTGGCACGATCGTGGTGAGGCCGAAAGGCCCACCCGTGACTAGTTCCCGGCGTTAGTCCGAGAGGGTCACGACGGGATTGTCCGTCCGGTGGGCGACGTGCCGCGATTCGAGTTACGTGGCCGCTCGCACGCCGGCGGGCGCGAATCCGTAACACTGGTGTCAGGTCGTGAGACACAAACTCATCCCCCTCCTCGCGACACTGGTGTCGGAGAACGGGACAACGGGCTCTCCTGTCTCCAGCTAAATTCACGGGAATCGGTCCAGGGGTGAGAGGAGCGACCCCCGATTCCCTCCAAATTACGAGCGATTCAAATTAACCCTTTACGAGAAATAAGATGGCGTCTCAAGGCGAGCGGGAGCCGGGGGTATTAGAAATGGATTTAGAATGTGTAGAATCCATGGTCCAGGATGAAAACCCCGTGCAGGAAATGTTGGTTGTGCAGGAACACGAACTCCCCCAACTGAACCCAGAGCCCGAAATAGGTGCGGCGGCGGCCGCGGTGTATGACACCTCCCCTCCCCCTCTCCGCCAAAACCCCCCGATCCTTGCCGAATCGGCTCACCCAAGCGCACCCGACATGGCCCAGCTATGCGCCATGCTGGCGGCAATGACAGCGAGGATGGATACAAACACAAATGAAATGAAAAACGAAATAAAAGGCATGAACGAAAAGATGGATACAAACACAAACGAAATAAAAGGCATGAACGAAAAGATGGATACAAACACAAACGAAATAAAAGGCATGAACGATAATATGGAAACAAACGCACTCAGAATGAAGAAAGAAATGAAAGAGCTGCGGGGTGAGACGCAGAACATGGGCCGAAGCCTGCAGGCGGGCATGAAGGCCGTTACCAGGGAGTTTAAAATGGCGACTCCACGTGTGGGAGCGAACGAGCTGGGAGGGAGTGCAACGGCTGTCAGGCCCGCGGTGGAGGCGGGTGACAAAATAATTCGGGAGACGTGTTGGGCGAGGGTCGTGACGGAAAAAGTGACGGTGACCGAGAGGGAAAAACTAATTGAGGTACGCGGAGATCGTGAAAGAGCAAGGAGTGAAACAGAGGGAAGGACGGGAGCGACTTAAGGAGAAAGCAAGGTTGACCTACATAAAGATAAGGGAAAGACGCCAGAAAGAAGCGGAGACTAATAGACAGGAGGGGACAACAGAAACTTATAAATGTATAGAAACACGGGAGACAGAAAAAATAGAGGAGAGACTGCATGATAATGACAAGGCTAGAGACGTACACACACACACGGAGGTAGTGGAGGATAGTGAGGGTGAGCTCGCGGAGCGTGTAGGGACCCAGTGCGAGCAGCTGGATGGCCTCCTCCAGGAACGAGGGGAGGGAGTATGCCCCCTTGAGGCGAGTCACGACCAGGTGAGTTCGGTCGTGCTTTGCGAGTTCGAGGGGAGGAGTACTGTGGACGGGTGCACGCTGAGCTTGGGGGGTATAGAGGCCCCGGAGACCCTTGTGGGGACACGAATCCCCAGTGTGGTTGTCCCGGTGTGTGTGGTGTCGAGGTGTGTGTTCACGAGTGTGGCGAAATGCGTGCTGCAACGCACGCATAGCGCGGGTGCAAGGGCGTGTGTGAGAGCGACCGGGTGGGTGACAAAGACCCCGTGTGTGGAAGCGACCCCGTGTGTGAGTGGTGTGGTGGCGACTGTGCCGGAGTACGTGCTTCCCAGCACGCCGTGTGTAAAAGGGGCACCAGAAGTGGAAGAGGCCGTGTGTGTGAGTGAAACGGCCAGTATGAATGGAGCACCACGAGTGAGTGGAGCCACGTGTGCGAGGGAGGTGGCATGCGTGAGTGAACGGCCGAGTGCAAGGGAGACCGTGTGTTTGAGAGAGCGGTATGTGAGGGAGATGTCGGTCGGCATGTGTGAGCATGCAACCGCGTCTCCCGGTGTGAGTTTAATGGTGAGGTGTGTGGTGTAGTCATGCCCGCGGGGAGGGGCATGATGATGATGCATGATGGGCGTGATGGTTGGAGGAGTGGCCGTGGGGTTCGGCGAGGGATATGAGGTGTGCACGCCGTCTGAGGCGTGGTAGTAATACTGGAGTCGGCCGGCTCGTGAGTGTACCGCGTACGGAATAAAGGAGAGCCGCGGGCACAGTACGCCCTGGCTCGCACTCGTGCAACACAGCCCGGCTCGACTGTTCCTCCGCTTCGTGTCTGCCTGCTAAGCATCTCCCAATCCAGTACAGTACAAGGTGTGTTAGCGTCGTAACACGCGGGAGTGCGTGTGTTGAATGGAGACGACGACGGCGACAGAGGGACAAAAGCCGGGTAGCAGCTGTAGCTGTTTCGGGGAACGTGCCGGGTTCGCCCAGCAGCGAGCGCGAGGTCCGTGCTGTGCAACGCACGAGGCCCCCACGTGCTCGCTTGCGAGAGTGAAGTCCCGGTCCGGAAACGCACGCGGTGGATTTGCCGATCCCGCGGACGGACAAAGTTTAGGCAGGATTATGGATTTGGACCGGACGGGTTCTCCACGCGATCGCGTGTGTTAAGCTCCAACGGGCAAAGCACATGTGTTCGCGTGGGGAACCCCTCGAGACGTGGGGCTTGTGTTTTTTTATGCGCACAGTGACGTCATGGCTGCACGTGGGGTTGGAATCCGGCAGGAGGGGTATCCCTGCCGGATGGTACCGTCCAAGGAGGGACGAGGTACACGTGCAGCTGCATGACGTCACGGGCAGGTGCAAAGTGCGCGAGCTGTGAGTTGCCGCGCTGTGCTGCGCATGTGGAAAAAAAAAAAAAAAAAAAAACCAAACCTCACTTTCGGGTGCACAGGATTCCCGGGCAAGGGGTGGATGATCCCCTTGGCCTGGGCACAGGATAGAAACTAGTTAGGGGGAAGGGTGGGTTAGCTTAGTTAGACCGACTTCATGGGGCAGGGGTAAATCCTCATGGAGTCCGTGGAATGGATTAGTTATAGGGATTGAAGCCAGATGTAGGTTGGGGAAATAATTTTTGGGACATTTGAGGACAGTGACAGACTTGTGAGTGTGTAGAGGGGACGTAGTTTAGCTACGTAGTGTTAAAAGGAATGTGCTGTAGTTTAAGGGACGACGTGGGAGCACGAGTTAGTTAGGGGAGGTAGTTAGAAGGATGGCAGAGTTCAGCGGTGTGTGTGTTGACGAGTTGTGAGGTGAGTACATGATGAGTGAGTGAGGCCAGCGGGTCTGTGTGAAGGGAGCGAATGGGGACTGCATGGTGCGATGAGTGATTGGGAGGAGGAGTGACTCCCGCCCAAGGGACCCCGGGGTCAGTGTAGAGTGAGTTAGGGGGTTAGTTAAATTGAAAAATGGAGGTCGTTTTGTTGTTGGTGTGAATGTAGGCTCGAAACCCATTTGGAGGGGTGCAGGAGCCCTGTTGACGGGCTGGGAGCGTGGCTGCGAAAGGTGAGTATCGCTGAGTGGGTACCCCGGGCACCAGGCTAGTCGGCCGTGGTAGGCCAAGGGCCCATGGGTGGCCGGGATAGCGTAGTGGGCACGGGTGCGTCTGCTTGGTGCGGGGGCCCGGGGCGCCATTAGTCGCGTGGGCAGAGTTGTGGGCACGGGTGACCCTCGGAAAGGGGCCCGGGAAGCCAGCCTGCCACGTGTGCGTTTCAGGGGAGGTGCCATGGGGGGGCACTCCCCGGTGTTTAGGGAGCTGGTAGGCTCGGAGGCAGTGTAGTGCCCGGGGGTGCCATAGCTGGAGATTCAGCAGAGGGTCGTGCCTGCCAAAGGGAGCCACGCGTCCCAGCCATGAGACCGTGTGAGGGCACGGAGAGAAAATTGGGGGGCGAGGCCCGAAATTGTGAGGACACCAACACAGGCAACGGGAATCTGGGTTGTTAGAACCAATAGTTTAAGCGAGAGGTGCTTGTTGAAAGCCCCGGGGTAGTTTAACAGTTAATGGATAGGGTAGATTAGGAAGTGTACCCCTCCGCACCATCCATCCCCTCGTTCTCGTTGTGGGCCGCTGGACCCACTTTGGTTATAGATCGCTGAAGTCTGGGGAGGCCATTCTGAGGCTTCATTGGGCCTCGACGCATGATGCTAGCTCTCCCTTGTTCCCCTCCGGGAAGGGAACGTAGGGGTTGGGAGTTGGCTAGGTGACGAGATAGGTTAGCCGAACAAGGACGATAAAGGGGGTTAGGGGACGATTTATAGTGGGGAAGTAAAAATAAAAACAACAAAAAAATAAGTTGGGGCTAAATTTGGCTTGACAAACCAAGGGAGTGGGTATGGACAGTGACAGGCAAAGGCGATAGGTTGGGAGGGAGACCGTAGGGTAGGTCCGAGCCCGCCTTCCGAGTGGCCAGCACCACCGCACTCCCTCCACCAACCTCCACTGAACGGCGAAGGCTGGCCAGCTTCATCGGCAGCTGTTGTTTTGCTGCAAGGCCTGTGCCGGCTGGATCGGCTGCAGCTGCTGTGCTGCGAGGCCTGTACCGGCCGGATTGTCTGCAGCTGTTTTCTGCAAGGCCTGTGCCATCGGCTGGCCGTGTTTTGCTTCAAGGCCTGTGCCGGCCACTTCATCTGCTGGCTGTGTTCCTGCAAGGCCTGTGCCGGCCAGTTCATCTGCCGGCTGTGTTTGCCTGCAGCGGCCTTGTTCTGCAGGCTGTGTTTGCCTGCTCACCTTTGCCATGCCATGCCCACTGCCCCTGTTCACCAAGCCCGTTCAATTTTTGCTTTGCCCCCCCCCCCCTGTTCATTGCCATGTGTGCCAGGATCAGAAAGCAACAGTTTGCAAGCTGCGAGAACTGCCCTGTTGGCAGCTACAACACGGGCCTGCAGTGGCGGGCCGTGCACCGTGTTTGCGTCCATCCATTCATCCATCCATTCGTTGTGTTCATTGCGTGTGCCACTTGAGCTGGCACGGAGACTGCGTTTGTGCAGCCCATGCACCGTTGTGGTTCACTGCGTTCAGTTCAAAAGGGAAGGCCTTGGACTGCGTGTGAGCAGCCGGCCACGTTCCCTGTCACCTGCATTGTTTGAGTCAGAGACTGCATGCGAGCAGCCTGGCTCCCTGCTAACTGCTTTCTTTTTGCAGAGTTCATTGATCCTGGGCCATGGTTTAGTGTAAAATTTGTAAGTTAAGATGTACTGTAAATATGAGTGCGCCCCCGGCATGTCTGTCTTAGCGCCGGCAATTTTATTTAAGTCGTCCGTGTGAGTGGGTTTGTTTAGGTAGTTACTCAGCCCTCAGGTTATTTATTTTGGGGACACGAATACCATGAATGTCGCACTCAGGGATCCGTAGGTAAAATGTACTCGGGGAGAACTACACATGATGGCACACGAAAATTTGACGACTCGGGACGAGTCTGTAAAAAGGGGAGGGGGTAGTGTTGTGGTTGACGAAATTCGCAAACCACCATTCAGGTCCCGTAGGTGACATATCTCTGTAAGTATATGTGTAGTTAGCCCAAACCCGTTGTTTAGAGGGAATAAATGTCATTCATTCGGGCTGCGACCCTTTTAGATAGCCGTTTTTCTTTTACTATCTTTATTTTGGACCAACCGCCAGTACTACTACCACAACCACCACCAACCGCATCTCGACAACCACAGCCACCTTCTCCAGAACCGCCTTCACAACATCCACCTTCTCCACAACCGCTTTTACACACCAACCACCAATCACAATGTGATGCAACGCCGCATCACAACAACAGCAACGCCAACAGCCACGACCTTTACCGTCACAACTCGCCCTCGCAACCATCGCATCACCGCCATTCCCGCGCCGCTTGTGGGCACCGATACTGGACTCGTACAGGGCGCGCACCGAGCAGCGGGTGCAAAAACACCAGCCTTTCCGAGAAATCGGATCAAGAATGATTCACGCCCACTTCTGTTCCGTCCTATCAGCGAGCGTGGGGCGATTTGGCCCCGCCTCCAGGCGCGTCGGAGTATAATCGCTATATGCAGATTCGCGGATCAAGAATGATTCACGCCCACTTTTCCTCTGTCCAATGGGGAGCGTGGCTCCGCCCCCGAGCCGTTCCTGATCCAAAAATCTGCATATGATTTCTCCTGTCGCACTATAAAGCGCCGAGCGAATCAGGGCAGTTGGGAAGAGTTGAGAAGAGGAAAGAGTTGGAGAGTTGTGGCGGCGGCAAAATCAGTCGAGAGAGTGTCTGTCGGGGTCAGGAGAGGCTGGAGAAGCCAAGAATCTTTGTGGAGGTCGGCGCTCGTGTCAGAGTCGGGGAGCTGCGGAGAGGGGAGGCCGGTAACGCGGTCGAGGTCGCAGTGGAGTCGCTCGTCGCGGGACCCAAGCCAGCCAGATATCCTCCACCCCCCCGAGCATCAACAACCCCCCCTCCTGTTTCCCCCCGCGCTGAGATAGTGTGAGAAGGGGGCCCCGTTCCCACCCCATTCCAGGCAGTGCCAGCGAGGCCCGCGGAATCGGGGCGCCGCCGCCATTTTGCGGCTCATCACCAGACGGGTAGGCTCGACGCGGTCTTGGCCCCAGGCCCGTCTGCCCCCTTGTATTTGAGGGTGGCCCCTTTTTCTTTTGGCTTTGGAGTATATGTGTTGTCGGCGCCGTCTGTGAAGTAAAACTGTGTAAGTGTTGCCGTGTGCTCGCGTAGTCGGTAGTAGATCTGCATTGTGTCTCTTTTGTTGCATTTGCTTTTTGTGCAGAATTGTCGTGTTACTTTTACATTTGCTTTTGGTGCATAATTGTGGTAATTGTATATGTGTGCTTTCCGTTTGCCGCGGAATAAATGTGCTTTATGTTGAACTGTTTTTCCCGTTTCGCTTCGTCTTTTCTTTTATTGAATCTCCATCTTACTTCACGTAAAGGGTTGGTCGTGGGCTAAATACGCCCAATAATTAATCGAACCGTCGAGGTTGACGATAACACCGCTCGGTTATCCCGATAGTACGGAACGGGTCGCTTAAAGTGGCCCGTGTCCGAAGTCGACCTGCGGCGAGGTGCGATCGCCCGGTCTACCCTCCGTGTGGGTACTTAGGTAGGTCGAATTTGGCGAGCAACCCTATCCCACGCGGGGGGCCGATTGGCACGATCGTGGTGAGGCCGAAAGGCCCACCCGTGACTAGTTCCCGGCGTTAGTCCGAGAGGGTCACGACGGGATTGTCCGTCCGGTGGGCGACGTTCCGCGATTCGAGTTACGTGGCCGCTCGCACGCCGGCGGGCGCGAATCCGTAACAGTATGATGATCAGGCATTTGATGATATAAGTGAGGAAAGTGAAGAAAAAAAAACAAACTTTATCATTAAGAAATCATTGCGGCCTGTTCCAAGTTAAAGGCCAAAAAAACCCGGCGGCTTCAGACCCCAGCGAGGTAACCCAGGATGCACCTGAAGACCCCAGAGAGTGAGGTGGTCGAAGATGGAGCCTGATAAAGGATATCTATACTCATAAGAGTTTGTGTGTGTGTGTCCCTTCCATAACTCCAAAGCTATAAAAGCTAGAAGCCTGAAACTTTGCATACACGCAAAGAAAACTCCAAGGAAGTGCAGGAGTGAAAATTGTGTTTGGGTTCATTAAAACAGACGTTTTGAAGATAATTAATGGCCTTATTTAATTATATCCTTCATCAGGCAATCCCCTCAACCACCTCGCTGTCTGGAGTCTGAAGCCACTAAGTTTTTTCGCCTGCTCAACCATGCCTTGACTTGGAATAGGCCACAACAATTTCTTTATGATAAAGTTTTTCTTTTCACTTTCCTCACTCATATTAATTATCGAATGCCTGTGCATCATGGCTACAAATCGCTGGATACATCGCTTTTGTAAGTGCTATAGTTTTCAAATTAGGAGCTTGGAGTGATTTCATGGCATTATATGATATGATTTTCCACGATCGACTCTCACGGACTAATTAAAGTATGTCATCAAAATATTATTTCGGTTTTGAGGATCGGATATCGTCCAGACTAAATAATTGTCGAAATTTGTTGTGAAATCTGATAATTTAAAGAAATAACGAGTCTCATAACTAAGCCGATATATCTATTTACTTTAAGTAAGCAAGACTATGTTTCCTCCTCCTCCATACATACACACACACGAAAATGTGAAATTTCAAAAGCATTAAACTTATCTTTTTATACTGTATGGAAAATTATATTGAGTGAAGAAAAAATTTAGGAATGTGCCAGAATTAACTAGCTTTAGTGAGCAATATGATTTAATGCATTCACAGCAAGACCTCACACTCTGTCCCTCAGAGGGACTGCCCATCCATAGCATCTGCCAGATCTGTGTCTATATTTTTGGAGGTTTCGCAAGATGCTCTACAGGGAATCAAAGCAAATCTGGTGAAAAAAAACTGACGTTTTAAAAAAAAGAGGTTATAATGTATATAAAAAAACCCGAACCGATGTACCACGTGACATGCACAGACGAGCAGGCAAGGTGGTGGATTATCTGCAATGTTTATTTCATGGGTGATTGAACTTTGCGATTTCTCTGGGGTCATTCTGCATTAAGCTGCAACTCTTTTGTGGATAAAGTCATGCTTTGAACAAATTCATTTAATTTCTTTAACTGCTGTGAATGCGTGAAGACCAGCTTTAAAGTTAAAGGGTTCCTACATGATATGCAGTGACAGCCTGACCAACCGTTACATACCAACCATTTAATTGGAGTGCTTAAACCACTTGCCGAACGCCTGATAGTCAATAGCAGTACTGCGCTACGTCCTGAGCGAATCGTTTACTCACTGCAGACGCTTTTTCCCGCCACGTCATTCAGAGCGAGTGCTTTGTGCTCCGCCACCCTGAGCGAGTGCTTTGTGCTCCGTCACCCTGAGCGAGTGCTTTGTGCTCCGTCACTCTGAGTGAGTTGTGAAATAACACCCGATTTCCAATCCGCTTGCCGCATTTACGTATTTTCTAAATTACCGTGCCAATTTTTTTTTCCACCCATCACATGCAGCTGTTTATAAAGATTAATGTTTGTGAACATGTCCCTGAAATGTCTATATAAATGCAGCATCGGTGAAAACTACTCAAGGTTTCTGGGTTGTTGCCAATATCAGCCAAGCGTGCGTATGTGCATGCCTGTGTGTTTGGTTCATAAAGCTTAACACACACACACTCTCTCATCCTTGCTCTACCCCCTCCCAATACTGTGCAGGACCCTCCTCCCACACCTCTCTCACTCTCCCCTCTCTGTCTCTGGCCATGTCCAGATGGTGGTTATGTCTGGACAGCGGTTGTCTCCGGGCGTGTCCAAGCAGTAATTGACGCTCCACCGCACGTCTGCCTTCCCTTCCTCTCACTCTCTTCCCTTCCTCCTCCCACCTCTCTCTCTCTCCCTCTTTTTCTCCCTCTCCATTTCGTATACCCACCACCAGTGACGGGTGGTATTTGCAAGTGTATAATAAAATTGTTCCAAAAATGGAATATACCATCAGAGATGGGGAATCCCCCGCCATTGAAAAATAATTGAAATCAAATAAGCGGTTTTCCATTTATTACAAAAAACATTTTTTTCAAGATGGCCGCCCCAGTCGGCCATATTGGATCTGGCCACGCCCAAAATCAATAGGGTTCTTTCTTTTCAGGTGGTACATGTGTGACCCGATTTTCAAATCGATATGGTGAAAAATCATTTTTTTCAAGATAGCCGCCCGTCGGCCATCTTGGATCTGGCCACGTCCAAAATCAAATGGGTTCTTCCTTTTCAGGTGGTACATGTGTGACCCAAATCGATATGGCGAACAGTTTACGAGTTATCGCACTCATAGCTACAAATGTTGATGCCCAGGCAGCCAGTCGAACGACCGCCCCAGTCGGCCATCTTGGATCTGGCCACGACCAAAATCAATAGGGTTCTTCCTTTTCTGGTGGTACGTGACCAAAATTTCAAATCGATATGGCGAAAAAACATTTTTTTCAAGATGGCCGCCCGTCGGCCATCTTGGATCTGGCCACACGCAAAATCAATAGGATTCTTCCTTTTCAGGTGGTACATGTGTGACCCAAATTTCAAATCAATATGGTGAACAGTTTATGAGTTATCGCACCCACAGCTATGAATGTTGATGCCCGGACGGATGGACAGCCGGACGACCTGGGTGACAACAATATCCCCCTTCCGCCATGCGGCGGGGGATAAAAGACGAAAAAAATATCCACAAACCACCCTCATTAAAATATTTATTTCCTCTTATTGAGCGTTCGTTCACCTGACAGCAAAACTTCTGCGCAAAAGCCAAAATGTTTTTCAACAAATGCATATAATTCCAAACTTACTGTAAATTAGCAAAATGCCTGATTGCTGATTGAATAACGATTACCTCATGCGACGGAGTGCCTTACCAGCAGCACATAACAAAACGCTCACAAAGAATTGTTCACGGAAAATAAAACAGCACCTCGACATCAGGATTTTTCATGACCGTCTTTTGTGCAGCAAAGTCCCTCGGCTCATAGGGAGCTCGCCAAGAAGTCGATCACTTTAGAAGACCGTTAATCGGCAGAGCAGAAGATCAACATGATCCATCATTGCACCAAGGACACTTCCAGATGCTGCAAGTCATCCTTCACATAGGGGGCCATTAAGCTGGCTTTCCCATATACACAATCAGCAATTACAATAATTGCCGACAGAGCCTTTGGCTCAAATTGTGGTCACATGGGTAGTGATGCAACCTTACTATCTGCGTACAATTCGCAACAGAGAATACGCAAAAGACAAATTAGAGTCCTCGATTCTTGTGAAAATGAAAACAATCATAACTTCCTTTTTATTTTCCCCACACCCCTCCAGACACCTTTCATTCACAGACTTGTCCACATCCTCCCAATCCACACACACCCCACCCCATCCTACCCCCAAAACACTTTTAAAAAAATACATCTCAAGATTAGACATTTGCATCAATCAAATATGTTCAGCAAACCAACCACAAAATAGTCCATAATTGTGTTGACAGGTGGTGGTTTAAACAACGACTTTCCAGCACAAAGTCATTGGCCATTTGCCTTAGCTTCGTCAGGAGCCTTCCAAACAAATAAATAAATAAATAAAACAACATGACAAAGCAAAGAGCTATCGAGGCAAACAACAGTCAGGTCTTGTTCCAGATGGGAGTTGGAGATGGTCGGAGAGGAGGCAAACGTTGCACGGTGATCGTTTCCTCAGGACAATCCTCTCCTCCATACATCGACAGCAGTTGTTCAATGGCGTATTCCTCGACCTGGAACAAGAGGAGAGGAGAGAGAGAGAGAGCTACAGAACTGAGGTGACAATGAGCCACCAAGAAGGAAATGTGCAAGAGGAACAGGTCGAAGGCAAGGGAAGAAATTCAAAAATATTTGAGGGTGTTTATAGAGGAAAAAAAATTAATGGTTTTGTACAGTACATACAGGTTGTATTTGCACCTGAATGAGAGCCAGAGGTTTATGTGTCTGCCTCGTAAGAGCCGTTTCACGTTCTTTTTCCATCTCCAGGAGTGTGGCAAAGTTCACCGGAGGGTCAACCGGTGAGGTTGCGGCCCAGGGGCTGGTGGAAGGATGAGTAGTGCATCAGTCTGAGCATGAAAGGAAGTAAACCAGTAGGATCAAAAGCCCCAAGAATGATTCAGAAATCTAAAGCACTCAAATTACTGATCAATTAAGTACTCAAGCTTATGTGCCTGTATAGGTATGAGAGGGCAGTGGAAATAAACATCATTCATCCCAGACTCGGTGACGTAATGGTTGGAAGCGTCCGCTCTGAGTCAAGGAGGTTGGTAGTTCAAACCCTGGCAGAGTCACACCAAAGACTTTCAAAATGGTACATGTTGCTTCCTTGCTTGACGCTTAGCATTTTAAAACAGATAAGAGCACGGACAAACAACCAGAAGTTGGCAGCCGTTGTGAAGGGCCTAATGGCCTCCTTCTGCATTTTCCTTTCAAGGGGAACTCGTTCAAAACAAATGCCACATTTCTTCGACAAAGAAAAGAGTTGTTGATAATAAAATGATGTTCACAATTTGATATGCCTGGTGTTAGCTTAATGGTTCGGGTGGTGGGCTTGGGGTCCCTGGGTCCTGAGTTCAAATCCTGCTTGGCTGTTGAATTAATACCAGGTGGGGATGGCTCAGCCTGCCATCCTTCTGAGGTCAGTAAAATGAGTACCAGCTTTCTGGGATGATCGAGCCATTCGAGTATCCTGCATTGGAGTGGCGATCCGTCCAGGAGTGTGCGCAATAGCCCAGGAGACTGATTCAGCAGCACCAAAGCTCTGTACAGAGTATGGTCTCAATGGATTGGATTGGGGATCGACAATGTTATTGGGGCTTAAGGCAAAGAGGATGATAACATCTTACCATGTAGGTCTTGAAGGTTCTATGTTGGTTCGTTCCTCTTGTTCCTCGACCTTCACAGTCTTCCTGTTCTTTTGGGACATGCGACCCATCCCATGGGCTTTTTGAGAGCGGGCAGCAATGTGATTGTGTAAATCTTCCTGCTGCAGTTTTGTCTCCATGGCAATAACAGCCCTTAGGTCAGTGACTGCACTCGGAGGGCTGGATGGAAAATCATGACAGATTGCTTCATGTACCTAGGAATGTTCAAAACTATACACTGGTCATTGATGCTGATGCTGGAAACACTGGAAACATTGATGCTGCCAGGATTAAGCGGTGCCGAGTAAAGTGCACACACCTGTTTATCCAGGGTCTTTCTCTCCACTTATCACCTGGGGATAATGGGGAATTAATGGGTCCATCTGCTCGTTCCCCCTCATCCTTCTGCCCTTTTCTGTGATGACCCATGCAAGGCAAGGGAGCAGAGGTGACGGGAGAGGAGGAGGATGATTGCTTGGTTGCTGTGCATTGTGAGGGGATTTCATGGGGGCTCACTTCAGATCTGCAAACCATACTTGTTGAACCTGGCAGAGGAAAACTCAACATCACCATGAGAAATAAAGTCAAAATAGCACAACCTGGCTAAATAAATAAATGAGCGATAGAACTCGTGACAAAAACTGACGTGAGAAAGATGGCAACTCCAAAACACGGCAAGAAATTTCAGTATTGCTTTCAATCCTTTTAGACCCAGGCTTTTCATTGCGACTGAAAAATAAAAAAGTGGGAGGGGGAGGAAAAAAAAAGCAGAGGAGCATTTTATATCAAAAACACAATTAACATGCATTGAGAGCATAACACTGTATGCCTAGACTTTAAAGAGCACTACAAAAGTCTTATCAAAACAAAGTTGGCATCTGGCAGAATACAACGATAAGCTCTTGGGAAATGCTGGAACTGGAACACGCATGCACGCACGCACGCACACACACACCTTTGCAGTCCATTCACATTTTTGTTTCGCTTCTTGTTTTTGGGTGTTGATTGCAGGTAGGACAAAGGAGAATCTGGCAATGGCGAAATAATTGAAGAGCTAGAAGAATCGGAAAAGTTGGAGGTCATCGCTGGGGAAACTGCAAGAGCACTGCATGGATCTGGCCCCGCCAAGACGATTCGTTTTGCCATGCCAGGAATCTGTGGTAAGAGGGTGAAGGAGGAAGAAAGAAAATGGCACAAAGGAGTGAATCACTCAAAAGCAGTGGTATTAATACATTGGAATAATATTAACACAGGAGCAATGAGAATAACACATCATCATGTGTTAAAAGCAGAGTTTGGGAATATTTCCATACATGATAGGAAAAATATAGTGAAACTTTTTCCCCACTTCTCACCCACCCACTTCTTCCCCCAAATTTGTCTCACCAAAAATTGTGGCTCATGAAAAAACTAAACAGAAGGTAACAGGTTAATATCCTAACAAAGTGGCAGAAGGAAACAGGCAGGAATGAAAATAGTAAGAAGGAAAAGGGGGAAGGGGTTAGCAAGAGTAGAATCACTCCAGAAAGTATGGGAGAAACCATAAGGTGGTGATGGGTAGAAATCTTGAAATAGTGGATCGTAAAAGCATGAGTCGACAGAGAGCCAGTTCAGCAGACAAGAGAAAAGTGGAATGAATGAGTCAAAGTAAGCATCAAGTTTTGACTGAAGGGGCTGTCACACCTTGACGTTTTAGCCAGCGTATGGCAAGGTCTCAAAATGTATGTTAAACACTGGCATACGCTGAACTATTGATGTTTTTTTTTAATTTTTGGGGGTATAATAACATGTTGGACGTATGCGTAACGTGTTAGTAACGTACACAAAACGTTTTAATCACATATAGATAACTTATACCAACGAATGCTGAGCGTGTTGTCAGCGTTTACAACCTATGCCCAACGATAGTCTAACATGCATAGCGTGCGGCAGCGTATCGCCGATGATCACGTGGCATAGGCTATTAATAGGCTGCGGCTCAACGATTCAAATCATAACCGCACTAGACATCGAAGTGTGAAGCCGCTGTCACACCTTGACGTTTTAGCCAGTGTATGCCGACGTATGAAAAATTTGCCGAACCAAGCTGGCACACGTCGAATACGTTATGGGTAAGTTTTGTATACGTTAAGAGCACACTGACATACGTCGTAGTTTTCTGGCATACGTCGTCATATGCCGAGAAATTTTCAGCATGTTGAAAATTTCTCGACGTACTTGACGTATGACACACGTTCCGCATACGCCAGCATAAGTTGTGGGTACGTTACGCGATCGTTGACACACGTTACTTGTACATTACTCATAAGTCGAAACACATCGAGGTAATGGTTAGCGTCAGTGTTTCAGACTCCCTGTTTTTTTTTTTTTCTTTTTTTTCTTTTCTTCGGTATGACAGTGATGTTGACACTTCGATTTCTAGTGCGGTTATGATTTAAATTGTTGAGCGGCAGCCTATTAATTATATTATATTATAACCGCACTAGAAATCGAAGTGTCAACATCACCGTCATACAGAAGAAAAAAACAAAAATAAAAAACCGGGGAGTCTGGAACACTGACGCTAACCATTACCTTGACGAGTTTCGACTTATGAGAAACTTACAAGTAACGTGTGTGGACGTGTGTCAACGATCACGTAACGTGCCTACAACACGTTACTCATAGGTTAGAAATAAGTTTCGGGTACGCTAACCATTACCTCAACGTGTTTCGACTTATGAGTAACTTACAAGTAACGTGTGTCAACGATCGCGTAACGTGCCTACAACTTATGGCCAGCGTTATGCGGAACGTGAGAGTCATACACTGGCATATGTCGGAAAATTTCAAGCATGGAAAATTTGTCTAACACCTCGGCGTACTATGACGTATGCCAGCGTACAAAGACATATGCCAGCGTACTACGAAAAAAAGCCAGCGTACTACGACGTATGCCAGCGTGCTCTTAACGTATACAAACTTACCCATAATGTATTCGACGTGTGCCAGCGTTTTAGCCAAATATTGCATACGTCAGGCATATGCTGGCTAAATCGTCAAGGTGTGACAGGGCCTTTACGGAAGGTAACAAAGTGAAGGATTCTCGGGAAATTAATATTACCTGGGGAGGACTGGTGTTAGGAAGGTGGAGTGAGACCAGAAGAGTGGCAGTGGAGAACTGAAAGACCACCAATCTGTCGCCAGTGCGCGAGAATCCAAATTTAGGACTCGGCCTCCTACCCAAGGATCAGCCTCCCTTCGAGACCAGGTTGGAGATATGGTCTGCCAAGACAGGTTATGGCTGACAGTGAGGTGTAAGATTGTCAGAGACTGCACTCCACCCATGGGGTTGCCCAAATAGGCAAGTTGGGGAACTCACCAACCAATCTTTTTGGTGAGATAGAACGAGGGCATGGCACTTCCTTGCATTGAAACACATGTTCCATGTAGTTGACAAGTGCTCTTCTTTTTTTCTTTTCTTTTATCTATGTCTGCAGACTGGAGCCAATCAGATGTGTGATAAACTCTTCGACGCAGAATGGGAGTCACAAGCAAAATGGAACAGGATTTTCCAAAGAAACATTTCATCGGACCGTGAAAAGCATATTTTCCCCCACAAACCATAACTTTCCCAGCAAACTACTGGGACACTATGGCCCTTCGTCCAAATGTGGGAAACATATCCCTGTAATCGAATAGTCTTCCACCTTACTTTCCACTCTTTAAATGCAGTGTCCCCCGATTAACTTCCTTTCACCTTCCCACCTCCCACCCCCCCCCCCCCACCAACCACCACCACCCCTTTGAATACACATGTATATATGCAGAATACTACAAATATGATAAATACAGTTGACTCACCTATATTCCCATCCACTGTCCACACACCTTGCATGTGCAAACAGCATGCTATTTGGTTAATAACAAAGCTAAAGTCATACTAAAAGCAAAAAAAACTGCAACAACCCTTTGGCACAGTCTATCAAGATCCTATCAGATTCTTGTTTCAAATCTGGACATAATTTGCATAGGATTATGGTTTATAGATTAACTTTTTTACACCACGTCCCACTCACCATGTTGCGATAGAATACCGACAACTCTTCTAGTATCTCGTCGTCAAATGTTTCAAATAATCTAAGCAAAAAAATAAAAGAAACAAAACATGCAAATACATTAATACTCTCGAACCACTTGCATTACCATCCAATCTCCGCGAATCATTCACAATACCCATCCTTCCACATCACACTTCATCCATCCTTACCCAAGTTGGATGAGAGACATGAGGTTCTTACAAATGAACTCTCGAACAGCAGATGTCAGCAGGTCAGCTCCGTACAACAGTGACAGGCGAAGCAGAGTGTAACAGTTATTTAGGGTCACTGTTGTCGCAAACATAGCAAAGCAAACAAAAAATTCCAATTTGGTCTTGCATTATGCCATTCAGTACAATACAACGCTGCATATCAATTCAAACTTTAATTAAGAGTTAATCAGGAGGTTCACGCAAAGACCCTTGTGAATGGAATGGACGTGTGCAGAAAAGCTCAAATCAGACTCACACTCAGCCACCAAGGCCCTTTGACAAGCATCTTTTAGGTCAAAGGCCATCAGCTGATCTGAAGCAGCCAGGAGTTCACAAAGTAGATCAACCGAATCATTGCCTAGGAACACAGAGAAATATGCCCGTAATGGCATGTCTTCACATATATCTAATATTCTAATGGAATACTAATTTTTGTAAAGGTGCTAACAAAGGGCCGACACTCAGAATACCATCCGCACCTCAATTCCAATGGCGGTTAATGTACGGTGATCAGCTTTCAGTTGATAAAATGTTTCTTTTTTTGTTTATTTTTATTTTTCTAACAGGAGAAAGTTTCATGTTAGAGCAAAGTAGATCTGACAGTGGGACAAACAACAAGGGAATGAGAATGAGCATGAAAAGAGGACAGTGAGGAGAGGAAACACAAATTACAAGGAAGATGGTTATGTAAGAAAAGATTATTGGGGGTAATAAAGATTATGGGTCAGAATTGGGGATGACACAAAGTGGTGGTGCCTGCTTGAAGTCCTGGAGGGAAGACTGAGCCAGAAAAGCCTCTGAAAGGTGGTTCCATAAACGAGAGGAGCAAGGTATGAAAGAGTTGATGTGTGCAGTCAGTCTGGATTTTGGAAGTTTAACCAGGAGAGTGTAACTGGAAGAATGCATTACAGCCTCCTGCAGTTGCTGGAGTGGGTTAGAAGACTGAGAGAGCAATGTTGGAGAAGAGGTGGTGAAAACATCCCCCCCAAAAAAGGACATGGATACAATTAGCATGTCTTTGCATAAAATACAGCTGAAACAAAGTGTAATCCATATTAATATTTCGGCACACCCCTTTCTTTGTTCCACCATCAGATTTTTGTTACTGCATGAAATGAAACAAGATTTGGCACATATACTAATGATATTATTGTCTTCCTTAAGAGGCCCCTCAAAATTTGTTTAGATGCATTTTCACAAACTCCAACGGATCCATTCAAATTCGGTACGATTATGGATTTTGGTCCAACTTAGGTCATTGGCTATAAATTTTTTCCATAACACTTCCGATATTCGAAAAAAAAATTCGATAAATCGATATCCCTTATGGGATTTTCCATTCAAATTCACTCAAGTTTAAGGCCTACGGGGGATGCAAATTTCCACTTTGCCCCGGGTGCTGTTTACCTCCGCTACGCCAAGCTGTTAGGGTTAGGGTTAGGGTTTGGGTTAGTGTTAGGGTTAGGTACCCTAACACTAACAGCTAACCCTAACCCTAACCGCTATTCAGGAAATTTGCAAGAAAGCCCGGGCAACACCGGGCTTTATTGCTAGCCCGAGCAACGCCGGGTATTACTACTAGTATTTCTATAATTCCTTGTTTACTGGCAAGTGTTTCGGCAAACAACTTATCACAATTATTCTCACCAAAAATGTTGGTGAGTCATGTTTTGGTTGGTAATGTTACCATTTGTCCATCCCAAGGAAAATTTGTGAAACATCCTATTTTAATCACACTTTCTCAGGAGATAGGTCTTATTTTGCTTTCATAATAACAACAACCTGACTACAAGATTTCATTACAGGAATAAATCTGCACTGCTACCAAATATAACACCAAAAAATGTTTCCACACTTGTAAATACAGTTAAGTAGACGTCCGAGTTTGAATCTTCAAATAGATTGTTGCCTGAACAACATATGAAGCTCAATACAATACTGTATTGAGTTTTCTTTAAGTTTGAAGAACTGGAAAGTTCACAAGTACACTGTGCTTGCAAGTGATGAAACAAGCTTCACATTCTAGAATCTAGAGGTACATACACTGAACAAGTTTTGAAAGAGTATGACATGAGGTCTATCGTAAACACATGCAGAGATGTCCTTTCATCATCATGTACTCCTGACATCATGAATGTATGACTATCTTCATGTATGTTCATATATACAAATTACAATGCATGTCATTATTCAGAATCTCTTGCGCAGAACCTGAAGAATGCAGCCATTTTTAGCTCACCTGAACTTTAGTCAAGTGAGCTTACGTGATCGAGCAGTGTCCATAAGTGAGTGAGTGAGTCATTATCGCTTGAACCAAACACACGATTTTGATGAAACTTGGCCACAACATTCATATCCGATGTCGAATGAAGGTGTATTCCCCGCATCAAAATCTGCGCTCATTAAAGGGATCCACGGGGGGGGGGTTGATCCCCCCCCCCAAAAAAATAGGTATTTGCTCGCTTCTCCAAAACTACACACACAATTTAGATGAAACTTGAACACAACATTCATCACTAATGATGGACAAAAGTTTATCGATCACACCAAAATCTGCACTCATTAAGGGGTTTCTGAAGAAGAGGGGGGAAGGGGATTGAACCCCCCCCAAATAGGTATTCGCTGTCTCCTCCGAAACTACACACAATTTCAATAAAATTTGACCACAACCTTCATCACAAGTGATGTACCAAAATTTATCGACCGCATCAAAATCTGTGCTCATTAAGGGGTCTACGGGAGGATTTTGACCCCCCCAAAATAGGTATTTGCTCTCTTCTCTAAAACTATACAAACGATTTCAATGAAAGTTGACCGCAACATTCATCACCCATGATGTACTAAAGTTTGTTCACGGCATTAAAAAATTCAGGGTCTAAGGGGGTCTGTGGGAGGTTTGAGTGACTGTTGCTCCTGATCCAGGTGAGCTTCATGACTGGCGATCCTCTTTTTAATTCATGTATCTGGCTTGAGAAAACGTAAACAACAAGGGCACTCTTCAGTGTTGCGATGTCGCCAGATATGCCTCTGCCCACATTATCATACATACTTGCGCCAAGCTTGATTTAAATCCCTGAACCAAGATTCAGAATATTAAATAACTTTGGCTGCCAGACCATGTGTCCAATCAGGTTGAAATTTAAAACATATATTCCCTGTGACGAGATCATAATTTTGACGTTTCACGTTGATTGATAAAGCGGTTCAAGAGAAAGAATTTTTAAAAGATTTTCGCTCAATCCAATATGGCTGCAGGACATGTGACTGATTAATTATTTATGAACACCGTGGTATCCCCAAGGACTGGGGAACATGTGGGTGAAGTTTCTCCTCGATCTGTCGATATATTCTGGAGAAGAGGATTTTTAAAGGTTTATTCTTCAAAAAATCATAGCTGCCAAACCATGTGACCTATGATGTCATAGGTGGAGAACTATTTGTTCCTCATGGATAAGCAATCATGCCTGTAAAGTTTTGCTTTGATCTGTTCAGCCATTTCGGAGAAGATTTTTATGTTAAAAACGATATGGCTGCCAAACCACCTGATCGATGACGTCATCAATTTACCCCCCCCCCCCCATAAAATTTAGCCGGAAATGGCCATCAAAAATTTTCATACCCATCGGATAAAGCATTTGAGGTATGCAATTATGATGTCATAGCAAAGCCACCTATGACATCATCAAAAAAATCACTTACTTCCCGGAGGGAGTACTTTACATGTGCCAAGTTTCAATTTTTTCCATGGAGCGATTTCGGGGATAGAGGTCCAAAGTTTTTCCTTTTTCCCAACATGGCTGCCACACCACATGACCTATGACATCATAAAAAAACATTCTACATGAGTACTCGCACCTATGGTGAAAATTTTGTGTGAATCGGATAAGCAGTTGCAGAGAAAACAAAGAAAATTAGCACGGACGGACGTATGGACGGAAGTACAACCCAAAAAGATAATGCCTCCGGCGACTTCGTCAGCAGAGGCATAAAAAAGCACATCATATACTATTCTTCTTTCACGAGAACAAATGTATTGTTGCTGATTCGCGCCCGCCGGCGTGCGAACGGCCACGTAACTCGAATCGCGGCACGTCGCCAGAGATGCCAACTTTTGGAAATCAGAATTAGGGAGGATTTTCAACCGACACCAAATAATGTGCGCGAAGCGCACATCTCGAGCGCGGAGCGCTCGACCCTTGCGGCGGGGTCCAGGGCCCGCCTTAGGGCCCTGGAAGCTCTGGGGTTCTAGACGCTCTCTAGTGCCCTCTGAGCCCTATTTTGGAGCATTTAACATGTTAAGAATTCCCACTTTTTGAACAAAAAAAGGGGAAAATTGTGCACTTTTTAATGTTACATGTATGTTAATATTAGTAAGTTAGGGGACAATCAAAGATTAACAAAAAGCACAAAAGAAGCAATATTTTTCTTACCTTACTGGCTGGTACTACTGCTGCTTGCTTTTTCCATGGCAGCTTTGCTGAGTGACAGCTGTGTGGCTCTTTTAGCCCTTCTGATTATGTCTTTGCTGTATTCTCTCTGGGTAGCAAGGGGTGTTATGAGCTAGTTTTTCAATTAAGAGAGCTTCCAGGGTTTTGACACTCAAATTGGGACGAAATTCAGTATGATTCTTCCGTACAAGACTGAGTGCCCGCTCACATGATGCGTTCGAATGAGGAATGACCAAGATTCCCTTCATCACTTTGCTCAAATTAGGATACTTCTTGGCACCAGTGCAGGGATCTGTGAGCTGTGAAATCCGATGCCACTGCTCATCCACTCTCACTGTCTCGGTAGCAATTGTAGCTATGGAGGCGTCTGCCTGGTAGTGAGCGAATTCACTCTCAAGACTGTCTATGTCACTATCACCGCCACTGAACAGACAGGGGAATTTCTTGATGAAAAACTCCACACAGTCAAACCCCACTTCTTGGTGTAGCTTAACATCCAGCACCTGAGCATGCTTGGCTAATTCATCATCTAGCGGCCAGGTTTTGAAGATGTAATTGCAGGCTTTCACATAATATGAGCGAACTGCACTGAAGAAACCTTGGATGTCTGACTCACTCAGAGTGAAGGTGGATTTCTTGAGACTCCCTTATATACAGTTTGGCATCGTTCCCAATCATGAGGTCCTCATCATTCTTCTGATGATTTCTGTCAGAGAAGGGTACATTTACCAGAGCAACCGATGACACCGATGGTTTCAAAAACCATACGAAGATATCTTTCAGAAGACCATTCAATTCTCCGTGCAGGAGATGAATACAGGGTTCGCCTCTTTGGAGCAGAAGATTCCCCTTCTCAAAAAGCTTGTTAGCATATCGAAGGAAGAAACAATAGAGTTTTGTTTGTGGAGACAAGAACATCCTGTTGACACGTTTTTCTCTAGATTCCTGCACAGTGTTTGAGGAAGATGCGCTTTCAGTTGTAGAACTCGTAGTACACTTAGCCGCAGGGCGATCACACTTGCGTTTACTGCCAGCAGAAGAGGTCAGACTCGTAGTACCAGATCCAATTTTACGTTTGAGGAGAGAGCTTGAGGTAGGTGCAGCCAAGGAAGAAGACCTCTGATTCGAAGGTTTTGCTGAGCTTCTATCAAGTGATTTGGCAAAAGCAGAACTTAACTTGGGTCCTTCTTTGCCTGTAGATGGGACTATCACAGTCTTTCTCGACTCTGAAGGGATCTGCTTTGTAGATGAACGTGATGAAGGGCCGGTGATGCTACCTGCTCTCAGCATTGGTTTTGGTGCTGTCCCTGCTGTCTTCTTCGCAGCAGATACTGCAGTGGTAGTGGTGAATGCTGCTCCACGAGTGCTTGATCCTGCAGTGCCAGTACTGGCAGTAGATACAGTGCCGTCCTTCTTGCTCGTTGTTAGAGTCTTGGCTACAGTTGGTTGCATTTTTCTTCGTACTTCTTCTTTGAAGAAGAGGCGAAGTGGCTCCCACTGTTCAATCAGCCTGTCTAGGCACTGACCAAGGGACAGCCACCTTGTTGCGACATGCTTCAGAATCTTGTGTGTCGGGGCATCACAGAGTTCTTGCAGTGCTTTCACTCCTTTGACGCGTTTACTACTTTTGTCCAAGTAGTAGTAAATATCGATGAGAAAGTCATCTAATTCAATGGGTAAGGCCTGAGCCACCTTCTTGGCCGTATTGTGCATCATATGGCAAGGGCATCCCATGATGTAGCACTCCGGATTTTGTTTGTGGATATAAGCAGCGACTCCTTTGTGCTTGCCCACCATGACAGAGGCATTATCAGCACAAAAGGAAACACAATTTCCCCACGGAATTTTCCTGTCACTGAACTCATGATCAAGCAGTTTGAAAATGTTTTCTCCAGTGGAATCTTGTTTGCACGCAGGCAAACTTAGCAAACCTTGCTTCACAATCCCAGCACTGTTGTCATAGTACGAAATCAGGACAGGATATAGCTGGGCCTCACCACTGTCATTGCTACCGTCTGGAGCTAGGCTAAATGGAGCTAGTCTAGCAATATCGGCAATAGATGAAACAGTAACATTTGACAACTCACCAATTACACTGGTCAACAACAAATTTGTTGTCTGCATTTTTTAAGCTGATTTAGGACGAATCTGATGCGCTGAATCCAAAACTCACATTAGTTTTGTTCAATCAGGTCAAGTTTTTGAGATATGGCCACATGTCGTTTTTTACATTTTTGTTCACATGTACGCATGTGTGGAGCATTTTAGAAGAAGTTGGTGGGGGTAAAATGTCATGTCAAATAATTGTTTTAATTGGAAATAATTATTTTAATGACAAGAAGTATTCAGGTACGATAGTTCTAGGTGATTATGTCGAAAAGGTATCAGTCTGAAGTCATAAAACCTCAAAATCTTCCAAAAATTGGTGAGGCAAAGCATAAAGTTCGTGGATCAAAACTAAAGTTAATGGGGCAGATTTTGTAATAATGTGATACAAAAAAGTTGTATTTCTTGAAATAACGAACTCTGAAGAATGTACAATACCTACATGCGCCAATTTATGACATGCGCTTCTGCTCAAGCTTGGAGTGCCACAGTACGAACCCAAAGATTGGAGACTGTTCATTGACAGCAGCAAGCGATCACTGAAATGTGTTCTGCTACACAACGGCAACCAGTTTGCCTCTGTACCCATCGCTCACTCGACTACACTGAAGGAGAAGTATGAAGCGGTGAAGTACGTGCTGGAGAAAATTGGTTATGATCAGCATAAGTGGTTTATTTGTGTTGACCTGAAGATGGTGAACTTTTTGTTGGGACAACAGTCTGGCTTCACCAAGTACCCATGTTTTCTGTGCATGTGGGATAGTAGGGACCGTGCTCAGCATTACACGAAGAAGGACTGGCCTGTGCGGGAGGAATTGGTGCCATGCAAAGAAAGGAACGTCATCAACGACCCTCTGGTGGACAGAGACAGAATACTCTTCCCACCGCTGCACATCAAGCTCGGCTTAATCAAGCAGTTCACCAAGGCTCTGGACAAAGATGGTGACTGCTTCACTTACTTGTGCCAGGCTTTTCCAGGATTGACCATGGAGAAGTTGAAAGCTGGCATCTTTGATGGTTCTCAGATCCGTCAGCTCATCAGAGATCCAGAGTTCAAAACTCAATGAACGAAGTGGAACTGGAAGCGTGGAAGACATTTGTTTTGGTAGTGAAGAACTTTCTTGGCAACAATAAGGCCAGAAACTACGCAGAACTTGTCAACAACATGCTGACTGCTTTCAGAAACCTGGGCTGCAACATGAGCATCAAGATGCACTACCTATTTTCACATATGAACCGGTTTCCTGAGAACCTGGGTTCAATGAGTGACGAGCAGGGGAGAGATTCCATCAGGACATGAAGGAGATGGAGACCAGGTATCAGGGTCGCTGGGACGTAGTCATGATGGCTGACTACTGTTGGAATCTGAAGAGAGACCTCCCTGCCGCTGAACATTCCAGGAGTTCGAAGAAACGGAAGTTCAAGCCCTGAAGTTTGAACAGTGGTGACGCAACATGCAATTTACTTGTACTTACCTTTATCAATGCCCACCATTCAGATGACAGTAATCGATGTTTCTATCATGTAATCAATAAATGTTGTTGGCAAAACATTTTTTTTCTCTTAAAAACATGTTTAGGATGATATGTGTTGACAAAAATCAGCTGATAATGCCACAAAAATGTAATTGATTTTGTCACAAGATCTGATTTTTTCAAATCAACTTAGCACAAAAACCTGACCTGATGGAGAGAAACGGATGCCATTTCCTGATTCAGCAGTGCCAGAATACCCTAATTCACTTGTAGAAATCTAGACAACATTCAGAAAGTAAAAAATTGTTGACCAGTGTTCTTTTTTTCTTCTTTGTTCTTGTTCTTTTTTTTTTTTTTCTTTTTTTTTTCTTGCTTTTTGTTCTTGTTTTTTTTATTTTTTTTTATTTTTTATTTTTTTTGTTCTTGCACATCTTGCACATCTTGCAAGTTTTTGTTCTTGCACATCCATACTTTGAAGCAACTTTTGAATCTGGAAACATCTTTTGAAATTGAGGTCCAGCATGATCTGAGACTGATATGGGCAAGTTATGTTCCACAATAAATCCACTAAAGAGAAGTTCCGCTCGAGTAACATCCTCTTCCTCGCTTGTCCCTTGTTTGGTGAAATAATTCAGAAGTGTACCGGTACTCGTGCTCGAAGATCTCTCCTTTGCAATGTCTGTGTGCCGTTTGCTTCCAACGTGCTTCCGAATATCATCGCGACCTCCGTGCTCAACTGAAATATCAACGCTGCATACTGTACAATACGCATGATGAATTCCTCTTTCAGACTTTCGAATACACGGGTATTGGAGACTGTATTCGGTCTTGTACTTCTGAGACCATTTCTTGGTCTTCGTAAGCTTCTTTTCTGCCATTTCGTAATCAACATCGAGGGCTTGAAGCATCGGTAACTTCGAAGTCGATGTTCCACAGCTGCAGCGCGACTCGTAGAACTCTAGCGGCTGTTAAACACCGCACGGTGGTCGCGACCGCCGGGCTGGTACGGGGCCCAGCTGCATGCAGTGAGCGTATCGCATGCATATACACTGTGCATACATACCGCATGCACTGTATTGCACACAAACCGCATGCACTAAATCTCAGTGCATGATCGCATAAGCGAGATCCAGACCCAATGTTTCGCTGCTCCTCATTTGAATTTGCAATTTTTTACGTACAATTTGGTAGCAGCGAACGTTATGGAGTTACCACATGTTATACGTAGCAGACGATGCTTTTCATTCAATTCTCATACCAGTACATTCTGATTAGTGAACAGTGCAAAAATATCAAAATTTCGGGAGGATAAGGATAGTGATCGTAAGGGCGGGAGTTTGGGTGAATTTTCGGAAGCCTCCCGATGAAATCGGGAGGGTTGGCATTGCTGCGTCGCCCACCGGACGGACAATCCCGTCGTGACCCTCTCGGACTAACGCCGGGAACTAGTCACGGGTGGGCCTTTCGGCCTCACCACGATCGTGCCAATCGGCCCCCCGCGTGGGATAGGGTTGCTCGCCAAATTCGACCTACCTAAGTACCCACACGGAGGGTAGACCGGGCGATCGCACCTCGCCGCAGGTCGACTTCGGACACGGGCCACTTTAAGCGACCCGTTCCGTACTATCGGGATAACCGAGCGGTGTTATCGTCAACCTCGGCGGTTCGATTAATTATTGGGCGTATTTAGCCCACGACCAACCCTTTACGTGAAGTAAGATGGAGATTCAATAAAAGAAAAGACGAAGCGAAACGGGAAAAACAGTTCAACATAAAGCACATTTATTCCGCGGCAAACGGAAAGCACACATATACAATCACAACAATTATGCACCAAAAGCAAATGTAAAAGTAACATGACAATTCTGCACAAAAAGCAAATGCAACAAAAGAGACACAATGCAGATCTACTACCGACTACCGAGCACACGGCAACACTTATGCAGTTTTACTTCACAGACGGCGCCGCCAACACATATACTCAAAGCAAAAGAAAAAGGAAGGGGCCACCCTCAACGATGAGGGGCAGACGGGCCTGGGGCCGAGACCGCGTCGAGCCTACCCGTCTGGTGATGAGCCGCAAAATGGCGGCGGCGCCCCGACTCCGCGGGCCTCGCTGGCACTGCCTGGAATGGGGTGGGAACGGGGCCCCCTTCTCACACTATCTCAGCGCGGGGGGAAACAGGGAGGGGTTGTTGATGCTCGGGGGAAAGAGGATATCTGGCTGGCTTGGGTCCCGCGACGAGCGACTCCACTGCGACCTCGATCGCGTTACCGGCCTCCCCTCTCCGCAGCTCCCCGACTCTGACACAAGTGCAGACCTCCACAAAGATTCTTGGCTTCTCCAGCCTCTCCGGACCCCGACAGACACTCTCTCGACTGCTTTCACCGCCACCACAACTCTCCAACTCTTTCCTCTTCTCAACTCTTTCTCAACTCCTTCCAACTGCCCTACTCTTCAACTCTTTCCAACTGCCCAACTCCGTCCAACTGCCTCGATTCGCTCCGCGCTCGGTGCTTTATAGTCCGACAGGAGAAATCATATGCAGATTTTTGGATCAGGAATGGCTCGGGGGCGGAGCCACGCTCCCCATTGGACAGAGGAAACGTGGGCGTGAATCATTCTTGATCCGCGAATCTGCATATAGCGATTATACTCCGACGCGCCTGGAGGCGGGGCCAAATCGCCCCACGCTCGCCGATAGGACGGAACAGAAGTGGGCGTGAATCATTCTTGATCCGATTTCTCGGAAAGGCTGGTGTTTTTGCACCCGCTGCTCGGTGCGCGCCCTGTACGAGTCCAGGATCGGTGCCCACGAGCGGCACGGGAATGGCGGTGATGCGATGGTTGCGAGGGCGAGTTGTGATGGTAAAGGTCGTGGCTGTTGGCGTTGCTGTTGTTGTGAAGCGGCGTTGCGGTTGGTGGTTGGTGTGTGACAGCGGTTGTGGAGAAGGTGGATGTTGTGAAGGCGGTTCTGGAGAAGGTGGCTGTGGTTGTCGAGATGCGGTTGGTGGTGGTTGTGGTGGTAGTAATGGCGGTTGGTCCAAAATAAAGATAGTAAAAGAAAAACGGCTATCTAAAAGGGTCGCAGCCCGAATGAATGACATTTATTCCCTCTAAACAACGGGTTTGGGCTAACTACACATATACTTACAGAGATATCTCACCTACGGGACCTGAATGGTGGTTTGCGAATTTCGTCAACCACAACAGTATTTTCGTCTACATTATGATCTACAAATTTGTGCATTTGTACATGAGTGTTTCTCACAATGCTGCATACACATGTAAATTATTGTGACTAAACATGCCAAACATTGCAACTTTAGTTGTCATTAACGACAACTTACTTGTGAAGAAATAATTCATGATGAAGGGAATTGCCTTTTCCCACTTGCAAAGAAAGAAAAAAATCAGTCTTCCATACATGTGTGTTACATACCAGTGTGTTACACATAACAGCGTCTTGTCTTAAGCATCAAATGCAGGTTCTCTCCTTAAATTTGAACTGAAAATTGGAAGTATCTACAATTGTTGGCAACTCTTTGCACACCTAACGTGGAAATCATTTTGTCTTTCATGTAGATGATAATTATTTATGAGGCTCCGTCGGCATCGATATATCGATTTTTTTAAAAAAAAATTAATTTTTACGCAAGTTCCAAAAATACATACATTTTCTTTAATTATCATGCCCAATGGCCATGATGTATTCATATATGATATACACATCATTGACAGACTGAAATTTTTCAAGGTATTCACACATGGGGTGTATTTTTTCTCCCACGATGAGAACGGTTATTTTACCTCTAACTTTAACTTGTATTAAAAATGATTTTGTTTCAAAGCGAGATCAGCATTGGCAATCGGCACAGGCTGGTATCGCTATCGCGGATCGTCATGTCGGTAATCGGCACAGGCTGGTATGACTATCGCGGATCGCCGTACTGGTAAGACTATTGTACCGGTATAACTACCACAGATTGCCATTTCGTTAATCAACACAGACTTTCTAAAGTATATCCGGTTCATATAAAAATAACCAATTGGCAATCGCTTTAAAAACAGCCACGAGGGCAAAAAAAAAATGTGATTGCTTTTTTGGTGGTCTGGTGCTGAGGGTTAAAAGTTAAAACCTACTGTACTTACTTCCTGGTACGTCTTGATGTTATATGTTCCACTGTTCCAGATGTAGCCGAATGCATCAAAGCTTTTTCAATCATGTATGGTATTTAAAGATTGCAAACACCATTCTTCGATTTGTTGGCAAAATACCGATTTTTATTTTTCATACCGATTATTTTCGGTATCCCGGTCAGTGTAACCACTCCTCATTTTCATTAATGCCAAGGTGAGCCAATGAAAAAAGCCAATAATTCACAAGGTTTTGGAAAAGCGGTGATAATAGAAAACCTATACGCCAAGAAAACCTATAGAAAACCAAGATGCCAAGGTGAACAACGAATAGCCAATATCTTGTGAAAAAAGCCAAGGAGTGGTCACACTGATACCAGTATATTCAAAATTCCAATATGAAAAATTATACCGGTATAACCAGTATAATCGATCGGTATATTGCCGAACCCGATCATTTACCAAGTAATAAAGACAGCAACACAATAATAAAGTTCATTTCGTTGAAACACTCAGCAAAACAATGTTGAGTCCAAGTTTCCGAACATGAAAGCCCAATAATGTGGTGGAGGAGATAGTTATTTTTAAACCTTTCATTCTAAAATTATTCACAAGCCTTCTGAAAAGTTAATCGCCCCATTGAAAAGTTAATCAGTGGAAAAACTTCTCTGCATATCACGATGACAGTTGCACAATCACCAGACACTGTGAAGGCTCCTTCTTTAAGTGAACAATAGTCCTAAATGAAACCATTCCTTGGAGCGAACCATCGTGATTAAGTAGGGGGATACCTGTGTACAACGTAGTACCAATCACACCTTTGATTAATTTAATTATATTTTGTGCAACATGAAAGTATCAGGCATACAAAAGTTAATGTGTTACTTCACTGTCATCCAACTTACCTCACATTTTGTCACCAGATGAAAGTTGTTGAAACAATGAAAGCACTGACTTGTTACACGTGGATGCAGCGTATATGAGAAGAATGTGCTTAAAGTTGCATTATGGGTAAATAATTGGCTCGTACTGCCCTCATTTGTCTTAACTTTGCTCCATGCATTCAAGCTTTGCCTTGTGTCAACAAACCAGCATCTGTATTAATTTTACATGGTTAGTAGCATTGCAAGTTTTGACAGCTTCTGTACTCCACATGTTACAATGTTCATGATTCTAATTTCCTTTTGTGAACTAAGGATTGTACAGAGAAATAAAATTCAAGCAATTAACATTCTAAACAAATGCTTTCTCTTTCGGCAAAAAACATGTTGTTGTTGTTGTTGGTGGTTAGTAACGTTACATGGGTAACGAAGGGGTCAATTTCACAAATCCGTGATCTAAATGCATCAGAATCGCACATTTTGACAATTCTCTCTATCGAGTGCAGCCTGTGGCTGCTGGTTGCATCATTGGTTGGGATGCGGCTTTGCCGCTGAAGCAGTGTCTCCCTTACAAGTACACTGGTACTCATTTTGCCGACCTCAGAAGGATGACAGGCTGAGTCAACCTCCTGGTATATATTAATTCAGCAGCCAACGGGGCTTGAACTCAGGACCCTAGGATCCCAAGCCGCCACCCTAACCACTAAGCCAATACCAGGCTTATTTTGACAATTATAGCTGAGAGATAGGTTGCAATAATGAATAAATGTGATTGAATTGACTTGATAAATTGAAATCTCTCTCATTCAGTGATAAATGCAAGTTTTTGTACATTTTAGCACAAAATTTCATGTTGAAACATCAATGGTACAAAATTTGATTTTTGGCATATTTTGTCCAAATACATGGCAAGCTAAGCTTTTTTTAAGCCTTGATGTACATGCCATCAGGTAAAGCCAATTTCTACTCAAAAAAAACACAATTCCCAATTTTAAGGTAATTGAGTTGCTCTGAGGAAGATAACAATAACATTGCTCATTGAAGAATAAATTGAAGAATTGCTCTGAGGAAGAATAACACTAAATAAAAGAGGAAAGTACGTACAACATATATTTACACACAAATAAAATTGACTCCTACTTTGTCCCTAAATGTGTGGACCTCAAACATCTGAGATCTCTGCTCCAAGCTGACAGATCTCTCAATCCAGGCCGCTGCCGATAAACAGGACATCACCCATTTAACAGAATCATTCCTCCCACAGGACGTTCCTGACTCTTTAATGTCACTCCCTGGTTATCGTATCCTCCGGTTCGATCGACCTGAACCCCGTCCTGGCAGCAGAGTCACATTGTACATTGAGAACTCCATTTTTCACTCTCTGTGTACTGCTCTTACACCTCCCAAACCAAGCTGTCCCAAACCAACAAAAACGAGTTAAAACAAAAATTGTACATTTTATTAGTTTGTGTTCTCCATATTCTCAGAAAGGTTTGTTGAAGATTTTATGACAAAAGCTCAAATGGTAAAAACGTTATGGCTTCGAAATACACATTGAAGCTCAATGGTAAATAATTAAACACGAAGCAATTTTAAAAAATGGTTGGTCTCGTACTTGACACGCTGTGGCAGGACTAATAAGGACTTTTCTCCATAATTAATTCTTACTTATTTTCTCGATATTCTCATAATTTTTGTCAATGACAAACTAATAATAATGTCCCCGATTTGCCTACGACGTTAAAACGATAAGATAAAAACCGATACGACTTGAACGCACATGGGAACATCAATGCTTCACCCCCATTACACCTTACATTATAATGGAGGCTCATACGTATAAAACAACCCTTTGATTTAAATGAAGCCAATTCGGAAAGCTCTAATGCATGACAATTCAGTACCAAATGAGGGAGTCGATCATTGTGAATACTGGTTTCACCTTATGACCGTTTTTACAGCCATTTTTCCCTGCTGTGCAGGGGTTTGGCTTTTTTTTTTTCTTGAGGCAATGTTTTATGGCCGGATGCCCTTCCTGACGCCAACCCTGGTCGCCTCTTACGACACACAGGGATATGGTACACCTATTCTAACCGGGGCATACACCGGGACCAGTACACTGGCACTCATTTCGCCGACCTCGTAAGGATGACAGGCTGAGTCAACCCCCTGGTGTATTAATTCAGTGGCCCAACGGGGTTTGAACTCAGGACCTTTTGGATCCCAAGCCGCTGCCCTAACCACTGCGCCAACACCAGGCTCACTGGTTTCACCTTAGTTGCAGAAATATAAAAACCCTGCAGTTAAAAACCCAAACGAATCCCAACAAGCTGGGTAAAATGATACGTAGATCATCCCTTGAGAAGAACACATAAAACTATTTGAGTTGTGTTACCTTGGATTTCAGGCAGGAAGTCAGAGTAGAGGTAGTCGAGAAGAAGAGACAGAACTTTAGCTCTGAAATGAAGCTGCAAAACGTCGTCAGAAATGCCCTACGTGATGGAACAAAAAAAATAAATAAAGGAACGTAAGATTGGAAGTCACACGACCTTTGACTTCCCCACAACTCAACCACCCCCCAAAAAACAACAAATCATCCATTTAAAATTTCATGCCATCGCAAACCCCCAACGCTTCCCACCCAAAATAAAGTTGAAAGTTGGCAAAAAGTTCCATCAGGAATAACCCAATATCAAATTTTGGGTGAAATATTTTTCTGTTTTGACCCCTGTGACCCCAAGTCCTCACTCCCTGGGGTATGAACTGTGGGTCAAATCCAAAAAAATTCATGACATATTTCATGTGTCCCTTAATGTTTATTACATGTACAAAGTTTTATGTGTAAGAATGTACCCGTAATTGCATTGTGGGGGGTATTTGACCTTTTGACCCCAGCCCAGGGATCGGGGCCAAAAATGACACTGCTCTGGCACCTTCTTGCCATGTGGTGATCATAACTACAAAGTTTGGTAAACTTCTGCACAACCGTTTAAGATGAGCTGGCAAGACAGACGGATAGACAGGACAGGACATACAGAAACAGAGTTGGTTACAATATTTTCAAAAAGTGTGGGGATAACAACAAATGGCAACTAGAGGGGGAGCACTCGGTAGAGTGCAAAACCTCCGCCGCCAATACTGCTCGGTCACTCAAGTGAACCTGATATTCTATTCATTCAATTTGACGTCAACAGTGCTCACAGAGTTATAGTTTGCAACTTTCCCTTTTACATACTCAATTCATTCGTCATAACTAGATTCCTTGAGACAGAAATTGATTTTACGTGGGTATATCCACCTGAAGTTCCAAAATCAGCTGCAATTATAATTTTGGCATGTTTTTTTTGTTGGAAATCACTTATAACATGTAGAAATGCAAAAAAAAAAAAATTCAAATATTTTTTCAAATTGGCTGCCATAGTGGTCATATTGGATTTTGGACCAAGTCCAAAATCTAATGGCATGATCTTTGGACCAGACCTAACCCCCCCCCCCCCCCCACCAAGTTTCGACGAAATCCGTCGATGAGTTTTTCCATAATACTGTTCACAAACAAACAAACAAACAAACAAACAAACAAACAAATGAAAACCAAAGTCACCCCTAGGGTGACCAGTTTCTTGCCAAAATGTGAACATGAGTGACTTATTTATTTGATTAAAGTTACTCAAAAAATAAGGGTTTCGTTGACGTTGATGCTTGACCTTTTTGTGACCTTGACCTTTATATTTTCGTACTGTTAATGGTATCTCTCCAGGACCGTTGTACATGAAATAAAGAGATTTTGATGAGAACTGAGGAAATAAAATTTTCATGAAAAATCCGATTTTTTGGTCATGACATTATCAAATGACGTCATAGCGTCAAACTTTTGACAGATCTGGAAAGCACTTATCAAGCACTTTCATATGAGGTATTACTCGATATGGTATCTAAGATTTCAAAATTTGACCTTGGGGTCAAAAACTTTCGACCTCCAGCGCTAACCATGAAGGTCAAGGCCGATCACCACCAAAAGTTAATCAGCTGAGCGCCAGACCATGAACTATATTCCCATGAAGTTTGAAGACGATCTGATCAAAATTACTCAAAAAAATAAGGGTTTCGTCGACTCCCCTGATTTGCGACAGTGACCTTGACCTTTGACCTTGAAAATTTTATGCACTGAAAGGGACCTCTATAGGACTCTGATATGCGAAGTTACAAAAATTTCCAATGATAACTGTGCTCTGCAGAGTGATCGATACGTGATTACAGACAAACAAAAAAAAATTAAAATAAATAAATAAATAAATAAAAACATACAAGCTGACTAACATATCTGGCAAAAACTTTGTTTTGGCAAGATAACAAACAAACAGAAAGGGGTGAAAACAGTAACCTCCATCCATCTTCGATGGCGGAGGTTAACAATACAGAGAACTCCACAATGAGGAAAAATGACCATCGATTTCCCCACATGATAATCTGAAGAAATGCAATACCATCCCCCATACCATATCATCCATCAGACAAATAGATGTTCATACATGGATCACCCATCGATCTTATCCTCAATTTCCCCATGTCTCCTACCTGCCTCCACAAATGACTCGTCATGGCACGGAAGTACTCTGCAAGCAAAACGCAGATGAAGATTAACCTCAAGAGTCAACACCCCATTTTGGAGGTAGTTAAGACTGATTGTACCGAGGGGTAAGAAACCAAGGGACTCACCGAGTCTGGGAACCAATATGCAGCTGTGGCAAGAGAAGAGGACCCCATCACATGAACGGATGACCAAGTCACTGAACTGGGCCCTGTGAAAATGAACATTCTGTTGGGTGAATAACAAAAAATTAAAGTACAGGGTGTTTCAAAAAGAGTGATCGAATTTTGACTTCCTGCCATTTCTTTGTTTTTTGACCGATACCATTTTCCTTTTCAGGGTTGGGTGGTGTTTCGTGGTATTTGTTTCCTGGGATTTCTAGCTTTGTAGCTCAACGATGCCAATGACAGTGAAGCAGAAGACAAAAGTGGTGGCTCTGTGGTATGAGACTAAATCATATGGAGACACCTGCTGGAGGTTCTGCTGGGAATATGACCTCAGAACACGTGATGGAACCACAAATTGTGCCAATCAACATATTGTGAAACATTTTGAGCACAAGGGTACAGTGCACAACTAGAGCAAGGGGAACAGTGGCAAGCCAGCATCAGTAACCAAGAGCCAAGCCAACATCGATGCCGTGCGGTATTCTGCAGTGGAGAGTCCCAAGACGTCCCACCGCCAATGCTCCCAGGAGCTAGACATCAAACCAACATCAGTCTGGCGTATCCTCACGAAGGAACTGAAGCTTTTCCCAACCATCATCTCTATGAGGCATAAACTGAGTCAAGATGACATGAGAAGGAGACTGGATATGTGCAATTGGCTCAGTGACAGGATGGATACAAACTGCCCTGCCCCACTGGATGATCTGAAGCAGGAGGTGTCAGACTACCTTGAGGCAATTCCACATGAGACCTACAGGAAAGTTGAACAGAACTTTGGAGTCAGGGTCAATGCCCGTCTGAACCGCGGAGGGACATACATCGAGAACGTCAATTACAAGGATTTTGCGTAAATGCCAATTTCAGACCTTGGGCCCTCACTAACTCCAGCAGTAACTTACTGCAACAGCAATCAGTAATAGAAAATACCATGTCATAAGCTTACAAGAAATGTTTGGTTCACATTCCTGAGGTTTCTGTTTCTTTGTAAACAAACATTTAAAGTTGCATCACTCTTTTTGAAGCACCCTGTAAAAACCAAAAAAAAAAAAAAAATTGCACCAACCCTCTGACACGGTCGAACACAATCCTATCAGATTCTTGTTTCAAATAGTTGTCTTCATTGTCGTCTTCCCCACAATTAATGATATTCAACCTAAAGAGATGAAGAAAAGCATCAAGAAACACAAAGGATATCATAACTATGCTGAAGGTGTACAACATTCTACTGATTACATCACACAAAATTCACAAACAATGGTCTGTGACAACAAATGTTGACACTCTTTGAAAAGAAACAGGATGACACCAAATTTTAAACGGGCAAAAGATTGCTGAAAAGGATCAACATAATTGAACCCCAACGTTTGGTCCAAATGTAAAAACAACATGAAAAAGATGAGCAATGATCGAAGACAGAATTGCAATCATCTTGAAACTTGTCTCTTCAGATTAATTATTCAACATAAGCAAATACCACCCATCGCTTCAATGATGGTGAAGGTCAAGGGGGGGAGGAGAAAGGGAAAGGGGGGAGGAGAAAGGGAAAGGGGGGAGGAGAAAGGGAAAGGGGGAGGAGAAAGGGAAAGGGGGAGGAGAAAGGGAAAGGGGGGAGGAGAAAGGGAAAGGGGGGAGGAGAAAGGGAAAGGGGGGAGGAGAAAGGGAAAGGGGGGAGGAGAAAGGGAAAGGGGGAGGAGAAAGGGAAAGGGGGGAGGAGAAAGGGAAAGGGGGGAGGAGAAAGGGAAAGGGGGGAGGAGAAAGGGAAAGGGGGAGGAGAAAGGGAAAGGGGGGAGGAGAAAGGGAAAGGGGGGAGGAGAAAGGGAAAGGGGGAGGAGAAAGAGAAAGGGGGAGGAGAAAGGGAAAGGGGGGAGGAGAAAGGGAAAGGGGGGAGGAGAAAGGGAAAGGGGGGAGGAGAAAGGGAAAGGGGGGAGGAGAAAGGGAAAGGGGGAGGATAAAGGGAAAGGGGGAGGATAAAGGGAAAGGGGGAGGATAAAGGGAAAGGGGGGAGGAGAAAGGGAAAGGGGGGAGGAGAAAGGGAAAGGGGGAGGAGAAAGGGAAAGGGGGAGAGGAGAAAGGGAAAGGGTGGAGAGGAGAAAGGGAAAGGGGGGAGGAGAAAGTGAAAGGGGGGAGGAGAAAGTGAAAGCGGGGAGGAGAAAGGGAAAGGGGGGGAGGAGAAAGGGAAAGGGAAAAGGGAAAGGGAGAGAGAGAGAGGTGTGGGAGAGATAGATGGTGGAGAGTGAAGAGGAGGAGGGAGGGGAGCGAGGAGGAAGGTGGGAGCGAGGAGGGGAGTGGAAGCGAACCACTCGCTCAGGATGACGGAGCACGAACCACTCGCTCAGGATGACGGAGCCCGAACCACTCGTCCTGAATGATGTGGCACGGCAAAAGTGTCTGCAGTGAGTGTACGATTTACTCTGAATGATGTTGCGTGGAGCTGCTACCGACAGTAGGGTGCTTGGCAAGTGGCTTAAGCACTCAAGCAAGCACTCCAATTAAGTGGTTGGTATGGAACGGTTGGCCAGGCTGTCGCTGCATTTCCTGAAGAATCCCTTTAATTTTAAAGCCGATCTTCACCGCATTGGCAGCAGTTAAAGAAATTAGATGAATTTGTTCAAATAATAACTATATCCACAAAAGAGTTGTTGTTTAATGTGGAATATCCCGTGAGACATCGCAAACAACCCTGGAGAAGGGATCAGGAAATTAATCTGCCACGTTGCCTGCTTGTCTATGCATGCGTAATGTGGCACATCGGTGCACGGTCCACGTAAACGTTGTAACTTAATTTGAAAATGTCTGTTTTTCACCAGATTTGCTTTGATTCCCAAAAGTACACCTTGTGAAACCTCAGAAAATATAGACATAGATCTGGACAGGAAGAGGGGATGCGAGAACTCAATGAAGGGCCACACGTTGGCTGTGACAGGAGAGGAAGTTTGCGAGCCATGAGTGGAGATGTCCTTGGATACCACAGGGAGAGAGTTTGGTGAGCAGGGCAGGGTGCCAGACCATATCAAAAGCACATGATATGTCAAGGGAGATGGCTCTGGTTTCATGTCTGGCATTGAGGGTCTCCATCCATTGTTGGGAGAGCAGAGGCAGCATATCCAGAGTAGAGTGACCTGGTCCGAATCCAAATTGATGATCGGAAATCAAGCCATTGGAAAGAGGAAGGATTTAATGTCTGAAGCGATGATGGATTCCATAACCTTGCTGATGATTAGGAGAAGGCTGATTGGTCTGTCGTTGCAGGGATTTGTTTTTGCACATTTTTTCTGCAGAGCGGTAATGTTTGCTGATTTCCAAGCAGATGGTATCTGTTGTTGCAAGCCAACACTGAAATGACATGACGAACATCAAACACTGAAACATAATTAATGTTCTCCTTTAATTCAAACTGCTAGTGAAGTACTCATCCTCAAAGACAAGTAAGTTCCCCCATTATTACAGAAGTGTCAATTCCCCCATTATTACAGACATGTGAATTCTACCAAAATGAAAGATGTCAATTCCTCCAGAAATACGGACAGGTCAATTCCTCCAGAAATAGACAGGTCAATTCCCACAGAAATACGGGTGGGTCAATTCCCCCAGAATTATGGCCGGGTTAATTCCCCCAGAATCGACATATGAGGTCCGTGTAAAAAGTAACGGGACTGACTTCACAGAAATTTTATTCCAAAAAAATATTGAAATCACAGCTTTTGATTTGAAACCCTTCAAAATAGTTTCCCTCCAGTCTCACACACTTGTCCATCCTCTTCTTCCACGCTTCGATGCACCCCCGGAAGGCTTCTTCTGGAATCCTCCAGAGCTCCATCGTCATGGCCTTTTTGATGGCCTCCACGTCAGGAAATCGGGTCCCCTTGACCACCCCCTTGAGCTTGGGGGATAGGAAAAAATCACAAGGTGCCAAATCTGACGAATATGAGGGTTGCTCCAGAGTTGGCACGTTCTTCTCCGCCAGAAACTGTCGGATGCTCAGGGCACTGTGAGCAGGGGCGTGTTGTCATGGTGGAGTACCCAGGCGTTGTTCTCCGAAAGATACCTGCTCTTGTCCCGGACTGATCTCATGACGTGTTGGAGGATCTCCTTGTACACGTATTGATTCATTGTTTGACCCTGTGGTAGAAACTCGAAGTGGACGATGTCCTTGATGTTAAAAAAGGGAATGAGCATCACATGTGCCTTCAACTTCGACATCTTTGCTTTTTTTGGTCTTGGTGATGCCAGACTTTTCCACTGACGACTCTGCCGTTTGGTCTCGGGATCATATTCAAATATCCACGATTCATCGCCAGTAATGACTCTCTCGAGCAGGTCTGGATCGTCCTCGAAGCGCTCGATAATGTCTTCATAGACAGTGTCTCTTTGCTGTTTCTGGTCCTTGGACAACAGCTTGGGGACCATCTTTGCGCACACCTTGCACATTTCGAGATTTTCAGTGATGATGCTCCAGACAGTGTCCTTGTTGATGGAAAGTTCGTCAGCAATCATCCGCACCGTGAGTCGACGATCTGCGCGCACCATCTGCTTCACACGCTCGATGTTCTCCGCCGTTCTGCTCATTGAAAGTCTTCCAGACCGTGGATCATCTTCAACCTCCTCCCGTCCCTCTTTGAACCTCTTGGGCCATTCAAATGCACATGTACGTGACATCGTTTCTTCCCCATAGACTTGCTGCAGCATTGCGAAGGATTCGGAAGGTGTTTTGCCAAGCTTGGCAAGAAACTTCAGATTGGCTCTCTGCTCACGACTCATAGCGCGACAACTCAGATTAGACAACGTGTTAAGCACGACCTGTAAAAAAAAATAAAAAAATCACACAATAAGCGCAGTCAACCATCACCAATCATATATGTATATATGTATATATTGCTGGAATGTTGCGAAAGACTGACGCAACCCATTCATTCAAGTTGTGCAAGTGGAGCACACGGCAGGCTCAATCCCGTTACTTTTTAGACGGACCTCGTACTGTCGGATCCTGACATTCGCGGAGGATACGTTCCTGAAAAATGCTGTCAATGTCAAATCCTTGAATGTCAGGGGATTGTTTCAATGGGAAAAATGGGGATAGGTTCCCGACAGTTTGTGATTCATGAAGGGAAATCAAAAATCCCGTGAAAACCCACGAATATGTGAAGCACAGGGCCATGAATGTAGAAGCATGTCAGAAAAACCACCAAAAAAAAAACCACGAGCACGTGAAGCACAGGGCCGCAAATATAGAAGGTGACATTTTATGAAACATAAATATGCAGGGTCCATGAATAGCAGAACCACGAATGTCAAGGTCCAACAGTATTTTAGTATGACTTGTACTACCCCATCCCACTGTGAACGGCACAACTCCACACATATTTACATGGAGAGAATTTGTGTCCTCCACTCCACCCTGAACTTCTGGGATTATTAACTTTAATTATTGTTTTTTTACCACTGAAAACACTTGTGCACATCCTGAGTACAACCACTCGTTTTCAACTCATTCCATCCAGCGGTTCAGGAGTGCATACAAGTCAAATAAACAAACAAGTACACTTCTAAAATTATAGTACGATTCCCAATTGAATATAAATATACAGGTTGATTTTTTTTTTGTTTGTGTTATATATATATATATATATATATATATATATATATATATATATATATATATATATATACACACACACATACATACGAGGTGTGTTCAAAAAGTATCCAACCCTAATTTTTAGTCCGTAAACAAATGAAGCGAGGGAGGCGTGGTTTGGTGCACGTATGTAGGCGATCCTAATCCGTATGCGCGAATATTTTCCCGCCTGCAGAAGCTGTCAGTCGTCGACAGACCGCCGATGAGTGAGGAAGTGTAAGTGAGCGCCGTTGGATTTTCGTTTTTGACAGAATGACGGAACACTGTGGTCTCATCGCCAGTGATCACTGTGTTGAAGAAGTTGGGATCGCTGTTCACAGTCTCCAGCATGTCCTGTGCGATCTCCAAACGGAGGTTGCTTCTGCTCGATCGTTAGCAGCTTTGGCACGAACTTCGCTGAGATTCTTCTTAAGCCCAAATCCTCATGAACAATGGAATGATAGAATGAACGGATCCAATGCTGACGGAATGAACCAATCCAATGGTTCATTCCATCAGTTCTGACGGAATGAACCAATGGTTCATTCCGTCAGAACGGATCCAATGCTGACGGAATGATCCACAATGGAATGAACGGATCCAATGCTGACGGAATGATCCACAATGGAATGAACGGATCCAATGCTGACGCCCGCCTCGTCTGCAAGTTCTCTGATTGCGATTCGACGATCCTGCATCAGCAGGGTCCTCACTTGGTCAATGACAATCTCATTTCAGGATGTTGAGGGCCTACCAGAACGTGCTTCACTCTCCACTGATGTGCGACCATCTTTGAAGCGGTTGTACCACTCTTTTATCTGTGTGGTGCCCATTGCTTCGTTCCCGAAGGCCTGTTGAATCTTGCGGATCGTTTCCACTTGGGAATGGCCAAGCTTTACACAAAATTTGATGCAGTAGCGTTGTTCAAGTTTTCCCGTCATTTTGTAAAAAACGAAAATCCGACGGCGCTCACTTACACTTCCTCACTCATCGACGGTCTGTCGGCGACTGACAGCTTCTGCAGGTATGAAAATATTCACGCATACGGATTAGGATCGCCTACATACGTGCACCAAACCACACCTCCCTAGCTTCATTTGTTTACGCACAAAAAATTAAGGTTGGATAATTTTTGAACATACCACACATGTGTATATATATATATATATATATATATACATACATACACACATACACACATACACACACACACACACACACGTATCAAGTGAATATTGCATTTACCTTTGTGCCAAAGACTCCAGTCCAAACAACTCTGCAGCTCTCTGAAGAAATCGTAATTCGAAAGGTGACAGGTCTCGTGGATCCAAATTGCCATTTAAGTTCAGCTCACCCGTGTAAATGAAAATGACAAGTTGCCAAACAGTGTGTTGTGAAAAACCGCACACCTTTAAAGCACTCTGGCTTCCAATATACTTCACAGAAAAAATATCGTTTCTATTCTCACTTCGTCTGACTTCTTTTGGATCGTCCTTAAGCCATTTCTCATTATCTTCCATCTCTCGAGCTTCCTCAGTTACAATACAAGATCCGTTTATGGCATCACCCTCGTCCTCATCCTTAACGCCAGGACTGGCATCGGTCTCATAGTCACCATCACTACCAGACTTGGCATCAGCTACATCTTCATCATCACCATCACCATCACAGCCAGACAAAGCCTCGTCCTCACAGTCAACCTTACCGCAAGGCCCAGCCTCATCCTCACTGTCAGGTCCAGCTTCATATTCACCATCATCTTCACCTCCCGACTCAGACTCACCTTCCACACCCTTGTCCTGGCAAAGCAACTGCATAATAATTTCACAACGGGAGGCGATGATGAAGCGATGAACACCAATCTTGCCAAAATTTCCTTTTAAAATGATGTCCGCTTCCACCAGAGGCGATTGAGACAGCAAAGGCGCAAGGGCTGAAGGCAGGCTTGGGGGCAGGGAAGGTGGAAGTTCACTCAAACTGGAGCCAGAGGTGGGAAGTTGGGGGAGGAAAGGGGTGGGAGAGGAAAGGACAGTGAGTGATAGTGGTATGTGGCATTTGTCTACTTCATCCTTAGCCCAGAAGTAATTATCGACATGACACACATAAAATTTCACTTCAAATAAGAGTTTGAAACAAATTTTTTAATGGCATACACGGCACAACACTGACATTTTTATAAACTGCCCATTCTAACAAAACCATCGTGAAACAGACCCAGTTTATACTGACATCATTCTACATCAGCAAAATAAACACGACATTTGATATTTTAAATTAAACACCTTTGAGCTAATAATAGCAATTTGATATAAACAACAGGAAATCCAATAACAGGTACACGCTTGGTTGCATTGCCACTTGTCAAATCGTTTTGGTTGTAAAAATTGTTTTGTTAATTCCATTTTTCCCCCTCTCATAAGTTTTGTAGTTTAAGATTAAAATACAACTTTAAAGCAGGTTGGACATTTTTGATAGGAATAAAAGTACGGCGTCTGGTTATGTCCTTCTTCAGTTTTCAATCTCGTCTCTCACTGCTTTGCACAGTCACCAAACTTTGTTGGCAGAATTAATAAACTCATACAATTCTTCTTACCCATCTAAATTTATTTACAGCCCCATTTATTCCATGCAGCCAAGCCAAAAGTAGACTTTTCTCGAAGCGTTTGCAATGCTGGATGACATCACGACATTCTGATGGGCGGCACTTCCTGCACCATTCTCCGGTGGGATTGTTGTTGTTGTTGTTGTTGTTCATTGTCATTCCATCCTATCTAATATTCTAATCTCATACCATACCATCACTAGTCCTTGACGGTTATATCCATGAGTCTTCAATAAACGTAACCCTCTCTGCTGTTCCACGAGTCTCGATACATGTGTTAAAACTAGACATACAGTGCTTATAGAAAGTCTACACTCCCTTTGAAAATTTTCACCTTTTGTTGCTTACAGCCTGGAATTAAATTGCAAAAAAAAAAATCAGACTTTTTTTCCCACACCGTAACCCCCAACTTCCAACTGAAAAACAAATTCTACAAAATTCAGAAATTTAATTCGAAATACAAAACGAGAATATCTTGATTGGATAAGTGTCCACCACACTGAGTTGATACTTGGTGGAAGCACCTTTGACAGCAATTACAGCTGCGAGTCTGTTGGGAGAGGTCTCTACCAACGTTGTACAGCTTGATTTGGAAATATTTGCCCATTCTTCTGTACAAAACTGTTCAAGCTCAGTCAAGTTGCATGGCGAGTGTTGATGGACAGCAATCTTCAAGTCATGACACAGATTTTTCGATTGGATTTAGGTCGGGGCTTTTACTGGGCCACTCATCGAGCACATTTATCTTTTTGTTCATTAGCTACTCCAGTGTAGCTTTAGCTGTGTGCTTTGGGTTGTTGTAATGCTGAAAGGTGAACTTCCATCCCAATTTCAGCTTTCTTGCAGAGGGTAGCAGGTTTTCCTCCAGAATTATGCATTTTGCACCATCCATTTTCCCTTCTATCCTGACAATTCACCCAGACCTTGTTGATGAGAAATATCCCCATAACATGATGCTGCCACGACATTGCTTCACAGTCGGGATGGTGTTCCTTGGGTGATGTGTGTTGGGTTTGCGCCAAACGTAACGTTTTGCATTTAGGTCAAAAAGTTCCATCTTGGTTTTGTCAGACCACAAATCTTTTTACCACACGGCTTCAGAATCTATGGAGGTTTATTTTGCAAACCTCAAATGGGACGACTCATGGTGGGCTTTTTTGAGTAATAGCTTCCTTCTTGCCACCCTACCGTACAGGCCAAACTTGTGGAGTGCTTGGGATATTGGTGTCACATGCACACAGTGATCGGTCTTTGGCATAAAGGTATGTATCTCTTTCAAAGTTGACATTGGCCTCTTGGTGGCCTCTCTGATCAGTGTCCTCCTTACTTGGTCACAAGTTTGGAGGGATGGCCTGATCGAGGCAGGGTCTTGGTGGTACCATATGCCTTCCACTTCTTAATGATTGTCTTGACTGTGTTCCAAGGGATATTCAAGGCCTTTGAAATATTTTTATACCCATCCCCTGATCTGTGCTTTTCCACAATTTCATCCTGGAGGTCTTCTGAAAGTTCCTTGGTGCTCATGGTTGAGTCTTTATTGTGAAATGCCCTACCAGCAGAGGAAACCTACAAGAACAGCTGATTACCTCCACCACCAAAGGTGAAGGAGGTTATGTTTTCACCCTTTTCTGTCTGTTTGTCTGTTTGTTTGTGTACAGAATATCAAAAAATTGTGAAAGGATCCGGATGAAATTTTGTGCAGAGCTTCGTTGTGTGACAAGGACGAACGGATTATATTTTGGTGAAGATCCGGATCTGACTACGATAATTTTAAAAGTGATTTTTCACCATTGAGAGATAGGTCCAAAAACGATATATAGCACGATATCTCAAAAAGTTATGGACGGATTCGGATGAAACTTGGTGGACACGTTGGGTGTCTGACAAGGACGAATTGATTCGATTTTGGTGAAGATCCGAATCCGGATCTGGTTACGAGAATTATTTCTTTTTTAGAAGTGATTCTTCACCATTGAGAAATAGGGCCAAAAACGATATCGTACTGTATAGCATGATATTTCAAAAATGTATTGGGCCCGATATGTTCTCGTGGATCAGGCATTACGTGGCCGAGATATGCGCTCCACCGAGTGCCTTTCTAGTTCTATCCTGAAATAATCAGTACCACTACAATTAAACACAGGTGGAGGCCAATTAACTTGGTGTGTGATTTTGAAGGTGATTGGTTACACCTGAGCTAATTACCTCCACCACCAAAGTTGAAGAAGGTTATGTTTTCACCCCTTTGTCTGTTTGTGGACAGGATATCTCAAAAAGTTGTGGACGGATCCAGAAGAAATTTTGTGGACAGGTTCGTGTGTGACAAGGACGAACTGAATCGATTTTGGTGAAGATCTGGATCCGGATCCGACTTCGAGAATTTTTTAAGTGATTCTTCACCATTGACCCGGTGTGTACACCGGTCAGAATAGGTACACCGTATCCCTGCGTGTCGTAAAAGGCGACTAAAAGGGTTGGCGTCAGGAAGGGCATCCGGCCATAAAAACATCGCCTCAAAAGGAAACCATGATGAGTACAACTGATGGGCAGGGTACAGCCCGAAGTACCCCGTGGGGGTCCTCACCCCCTCTCGTTAAAACTCAAGGTGGGGAATCCGATCGAAGCAAGGGAGGAAATTTTTCCATTTATGATGACCAATCGTCTGATGCCCCACGTGGAGATCGGTTTCTGAGGTTTGGCACATGGAATGTAGGGACAATGACAGGGAGATCTGGAGAAGTGGTTGAAACATTGGTCAGAAGAAGAGTGGACATATGTTGTGTGCAGGAGACACGGTGGAAGGGAAGTGGTGTGAGAATGGTGAAGGGAAGGCAGGGGCAGAAGTACAAGTTTATGTGGCAAGGGTGCCCGGAAGGCGTGCATGGTGTTGGTGTAATGTTTTCTGAGGAGTTTGTAGACAGTGTAGTGAGTGTGACTAGAGTGACTGAAAGGTTGATGATGGTGAGAATTGTGATCGGAAATCTCTTGGTGAACGTCATCTCGGGATATGCCCCGCAGGTCGGTCGAAGCGATGAAGAGAAGAACATGTTCTGGTGTGCGATGGAGAAGTTGATGGAAAATGTGAAAGATGAGGAAGTTGTGGTTGGAGGAGACTTGAATGGACATGTGGGAAGGAGTCCAGACAGTTTTGAGGGAGTCCATGGGGGTTATGGATATGGTGTGAGAAATGGAAAAGGTGAAAGGATCTTTGAGTTTGCTGATGGAGCTGATTTGTTGCTCTGTAATACTCAATTCCAGAAAGCGAATAATAAGCTTATTACATACACGTCAGGTGGGTCAGGTGACCATGACTACCTGATGGTGCGTCAGCGAGATAGGGGAAACCTCCGGGACACAAAGGTGATCCCAGGGGAGGAGACTGTTTCGCAGCACCACCTGGTTGTCTGCGATATAAGGGTGAAAGGTGCGCGGAGAATTCGGCGGGTGAAGTACCAACCGAGGATGAAGGTGTGGAGGTTGAAAGAGGCGACAGTGAAGGAAGCATTAAGAGAGAGGCTGAGTATGGTTGAAGATGATGTGGTTGAGCTTGAAAGTGGTTGGATGTCAATGAAAGATAGTCTATTGGGAGCCATTGGTGAGGTATGTGGATGGACAAAAGGACCACCGAGGCACTCGGAAACATGGTGGTGGGATGATGAAGTTGGAAAGACGATTGAAGAGAAGAGGAAGAAGTTCAAGGAATGGCAAAAGGCAAAGGATACGGTGGAAGAAGAGGCTGCACATGAAAGTTATAAGGAAGCCAAGAAGACTGCAAAGAAAGAGGTTGCAAAGGCGCAGGAGGCCCATTGGAAAATGTTTGGAGAACGCTTGGATTCGGAGGAGGGTAAGAGAGGAGGAGGGTATTCAGGATCGCAAAGCAGATAGCGAGAGAGAGATTTGATGTGACGGGGGTGAGTTGCTTGAAGGATGAAGTGGGACAAATTGTTGTGGATTCAGATGGAATTAAAGGAAGATGGAAGAGATATATGGAAAGGCTGTTGAATGTAGAAAATGAATGGGATAGAAACAGAGAGTAACGCAGTTTTAGGACCAGCAGAGAAGATAACTGAGAAGGAAGTTGAGGAAGCTATAAGAGCAATGAAGAGTAGAAAAGCAGGAGGGCCGACGGGAGTTGTGGGAGATATGTTGAAGGCAGCGGGAAGTTGGGGTGTGAAGAGCATGACAGGGATCTGTAATGTGGTGGTGAAAGAAGGCCGCATTCCAGTGGATTGGGAACTGAGTACCCTCATCCCTCTGTACAAGGGGAAAGGTGACCCTCTGGACTGTGGCTCCTATAGAGCAATAAAGTTATTGGAGCATGGAATGAAGGTATTGGAAAGGGTGTTGGGGAAGAGGATAAGGAAGAAGGTAAAGATTGATGAAATGCAGTTTGGATTTATGCCAGGAAGAGGAACGACAGATGCAATTTTTATTGTAAGGCAGTTGCAGGAGAAGTACATGGAGAAGAGGAAGAAGTTGTTTTTTGGGTTTGTTGATCTGGAGAAAGCATTTGATAGGGTCCCACGTGAAGTAATGGCATGGGCATTGAGGAAGTTAGGAGTGGAGGAATGGTTGATCAGAGTAGTGATGGCCATGTACGAGAGAGCACGCACAGCTGTAAGGACGAAGGATGGGAACAGTGGTGAGTTTGAGGTGAGGGTAGGAGTGCACCAGGGGTTGGTACTAAGTCCACTTCTATTTGTAGTTGTGATGGAGATGCTGGCTCGGAGGGTAAAGGAGGGTTTACCGTGGGAGCTGCTGTATGCAGATGATCTGGTGTTGATTGCAGAGAGTATGGATGGACTGAAGGAGAGGATGAACAAGTGGAAGGAATGTATGGAGGCAAAAGGTTTGAAGGTGAATATCGGAAAGACGAAGGTGATGGAAAGTGGTAAAGCATGTGGTGAGGTGGAAAGGACTGGGAAGTGGCCGTGTGCTGTGTGCAGGAAGGGTGTCGGAGTGAACTCCATTCAGTGTACAATGTGTGCTGAATGGGTTCATCGAAAATGTAGTGGGGTGAGAGGGTCATTAACCAGTGTGGCAGCTACATTCAAGTGTAAGGTGTGCATAGAGGGAGCTGCAGATGAAGGAATTGTAGAGTTGGATCTTGGAGATGGTGTGAAGCTGGAAGGGGTGAAAACATTTTGCTATCTCGGAGACATGCTGAATGGAGAAGGTGGATCAGACTCTTCGACGGTTGCTAGAGTGAGATGTGCATGGAAGAAGTTTTGCGAACTGAGTGGCGTGCTGACAAAGAGGGGAGTGTCGTTGAAGCTGAAGGGAAAGGTGTATGCTGCATGCGTGAGGAGTACGATGATTTATGGGAGTGAGACATGGGTACTGAACATGGAGCAGCAACAAAGGCTGGAAAGGGTGGAAATGCGAATGGTTCGGTGGATGTGTGGAGTATCGTTGAGAGAGAGGAAGACAAATGATGACTTGCGGAAGATGATGGGAATAGTCTGTGATGGAGGTTGTGAAGAGAAACAGGTTGAGATGGTTGGGTCATGTGTTGAGGAAGGATGAAAGTGACTGGGTGAGAGGAGTGTTGGAAATGAGTCTAGTCGGAAGTCGAGGACGGGAAAGACCGAGAAAAACTTGGCTAAATGTGGTGGAAGAGGAAATGTGGGCAAGGGGATTAAGAAGGGGAGATGCAGAAAACAGGGTAAAGTGGAGAAGATTGTCATGGGGCCCGCAAGGCTAACCCCTGCTTTAGCGGGGAAAATGGCCTTTAAATGCTTGTGTGTGTGTGTGTGTGTGTGTGTGTGTGTGTGTGTGTGTGTGTGTGTATTCTTCACCATTGAGAGAGGGCCAAAAATAGTATAGAGCAGGATATCTCAAAAAAGTGATGGACAGATTCAGACGAAAGTTGGTGGACAGGCTGGGTGTGTTGCAAGGAAGAATTGATTCGATTTTGGTGAAGATCCGAATCCGGTTCTGGATACGAGAACTATTTAATTTTTTAAGTGATTCTTCACCATTGAGAGATCGGGCCAAAAACGATATAGTACTAGATGGCATGATATTACAAAAATGTATTGGTCCCGATATGTTCTAGTGGATCAGGCATTACGTGGTGGAGGTATGCGCTCCGAGTGCCCTTCTAGTTTGCAATTGTTGTTATAAGGGGGGTGGACACATTTCCAATCAAGATATTCTCGTTTAGTATTTTTAATTAATTTTCTGAAATTTGTAGAATTTTTCACTTGGAAGTTGTGGGTTACGATGTGTAAATAAAGGTGGAAAAAAGTATGATTTAATGCATTTTAATTAGAGGCCATAAGGCAAGAAAAGGTGAAAATTTTGAAAGAGGGTGTAGACTTTCTGTAGGCACTGGATTTGACGTCATGTCGACCGATATGCCTCTGCCTCCATTAAGTCTTTGCTTCCTTTAACTTTGACTTAAACCATCAAGACCACTTGATCTCAATATGTCATCTGCAGATGAGTATCATGGTACACGTCCTTATTTTCAATCAAATCCCATAGCCAATGGTATCACATTAACATGAATTTTAATGTGATATCTGACACTTCACCTTTCAGTATCCATCAAGTAACAAGTAATCCATCAAGGATGGACAGGATTGGATGCACTGACAGAGGTTTGCACATACTTGTACAAAGTTTGATTTAAATCCCTTCAGCTGTTTTCAAGCATCACATTTTAGCCTGACATGACCTCTGACCTCTTGATGCCAAAATTTATATCAGTTCATCATTGCATAACAATATATTGCGACAATTTTAGAAATGTACCCCACGGGAGAGCACATATGTACAAGTAAGAGTCCTGAGAATGAGTTATTTCATTATTTTATGTGGTCGGTAGATCTCTGCACCTTATCTAAGGATTTGGGAGAAAAAAATGCGTTGTTCATTTGTGTATCCCAGTGTGATGTCTTCCCTCACCTCACCCCCCCCCCCTCCACCACCTCTGCTACTTTCAGTCTCTGCACTCAATCCACCATCGGTCCGTTCCAACAATCCCCCTCTGCTCTCCTCAATCCACCAGTAATCCACTTCGTGCTTCAAAAACCCCTCTTTTATCCTGCTGGTCTTTCCCTCAACCCTGCAGGTTTATTCACCTCCTTCGGTGCATAAGGCCATAAGGCAAGAAAAGGTGAAAATTTTGAAAGAGGGTGTAGACTTTCTCTAGGCACTGGATTTGACGTCATGTCGACCGATATGCCTCTGCCTCCATTAAGTCTTTGCTTCCTTTAACTTTCACCTCCTTTGTGTCAGGTCAGGTGAGATCTGTGACCTGCTACAGGTACCATGTAAACCTGTACTAACCTGTTCCATGTTCGGGTTGTCGGCGACTAAACCGTCTCCCCCACCAGGTTTTCTGGTGAGGAGGGTGTTTGGACATGGACACCCAGCACGATCAAAAAAAAAACCTGTCAAAGGGCGGAGGAGCTCCTTGTGAGCCAACGGCCATCCATATCGAGTGCCCAACTGTGACTGCGGACGTCCTCCTGCAGTTGGGTTACTTTTTTATTAAGAGGTTGGTGGCAGGATTTGCACTCCGGCCACCGTAAAACCCTTCATTCCGCAAAACGCAAAAACACAAAAAAATCTGAAAACCCACTCCGTGGGAGTACCTCCTGTGCAGCTTCCCTTCGCAGGGCAGCTCACCGGATGACGAGATTGGGGCAAAGCCTTCAGGACCCCCAATCTTTGATGATAGGAGGGAAACCACGGGGTAACATCCCTGGGTCAGATTGCGGGAGAGTGTGTCGGAGTGGTGCTGAGGTGTCATCCACCAGACGGCGGGCTCCTTGGGTTAACCTGAGGCGGTCCCTTCGGGTGGGTGCCTGAAATGTCCTATCCCTAAGAGAGGATGATCACCTGTCTCTGTTATCATCTGAGCTCTAGCGTTTGGACATCGGGATTGCAGCTCTCTGAGGTTCGGAGACCGGATTGCGGCGAGATAATGGTGGGTGGTTACACCTACTATTGGTCTAGTCGCTCTGATGGTTACCATACCCAAGGAGTTGCTGAAGCTGTGTCCAATAAGCTGACCCCAATGATAATTGAGGTAACACCGGTCAACGAGCGTATTATGAGATTAAGGATTCGTCACTCCTTAGGTATCATTTCCCTGGTCTCTGTTTATGCTCCGACTGAGGCGAGTGATCTCACCGTGAAGGATGCATTCCACGCCGCGCTCGAGTCTGTGGTTGATCAGTGTCCCAGACGAGATACACTTCTCGTCTTGGGGGATTTCAATGCATCGACTGGAACTGATAGGGATGGTTATGAGGTGTGTGTTGGTCCCCATGGGTCAGGAACTATGAACCAGAATAGCACTAAGTTCCTTGACTTTGCAAGAAGTCATGGACTGAGGGTGGCTGGTTCATGGTTTCAGCGCCCACAAGCTCATCGCTGGACTTGGTATTCCAACGCTGGCGGTGTGGCAAAGGAGATTGACCATGTCCTCATTGACAGTCGTTGGAGGATGATCCAGAACTGCAGGGTCTACCGGAGTGCTCAGTTCCTCAATACTGACCACAGGCTTGTTGTAGCAACTCTAAAGCTGCACCTTAAATCCTGGAGAATGGTACCATCCCAGCCTAGGCTGGATGTTGGCAAGCTCAGGGATGAGAGAGTAGCTGAGGAGTTTGCGAACAGGCTGAGTGGACAATTGGGGGGTCTGGATGCTTTGGGGGGTCCTGAAGAGTTGTGGAGTGCCTTCAAGACCACCGTCCTTGATGTTGCCGGTGGATGTCTTGGAACTCACCGTAGGGCAAAGAAGAATTTTTGTCTCTCAAGGGACACTGGATACCATTGACCAGAGTCGCATGGCCAGGCTGAATGGCAGAGCTGAGCTGTTCAGGGAGCTGAGGCGTAAAACTGTACATGCACTGAGGGTGGACAAGGAGGCCTACAGTATGTGCGAGGAATCTGTGAGGGGGTTGAGCATCACCTGTGGACAGGTGATTCTCTTCCCGCTTACAGGGGAATTCGCGCATTGCGTTCATCTAAGCCCATCCCTCGGAGCACTGCAGTTAGAGCAGAGAGTGGTAGTCTCTTGACAGAGGAATCAGAAGTGAAGGCCCGCTGGGCCGGTTACTTTGAGCGGTTGTACCAGGCTGATCCCCCAGCTGTCGAGTTGGACATGAAGGGTGTTACAATCCCTGTTGCTGACCCTCGAATAAACTGTGGTCCACCTTCGCTTGTGGAAACACGGGCTGCGGTGAACCGGTTGAAACGGGGCAAAGCTCCAGGGATCTGTGGCATCCATGTTGAACTTCTCAAGGCTGGTGGAAATGCTGCACTCGTGTCGTTGCATGCAGTTTTGTGCTCTGCCTGGAACACAGGCATCATCCCAACTGATTGGAAGAGGGGCCTTGTTGTTCCTCTCTGGAAAGGGAAGGGTGATCGCCAAGACTGCAAAAACTACCGAGGGGTGACGCTGCTCTCAGTGCCGGGCAAGGTCTTTGCTCGGATAATTCTTGATAGGGTTCGCCACCATCTGCTTGAGCACCAGCGTCCAGAGCAGTCAGGCTTAACACCAAAGAGGTCACACCAAAATTGACCGTATCCTTGCTCTTCGTGTCCTCACCGAACGCAGACGAGAGTTTCGGCAGGGGCTGCTTGCAGCCTATGTTGATCTCTGTAAAGCGTTCGATTCAGTGAATCGGGATGTCCTCTGGAGGATTCTTGGTCTTCGTGGGGTGCCACCAAAACTGATCGATCTGATGTCTGAACTCTACTCTGGTACTGAGAGTGCTGTGAAGTGTGGTGGTACCATCTGACTTATTTCCAGTTGTTACTGGAGTTCATCAGGGGTGTGTACTGGCCCCCGCACATTTCAGCACTTGTATGGACTGGATTTTAGAGAGGATGTCGGAGAGATCAAGCTACGGTGCATCGTTTGGGAATGTCAAGATCTCGGACCTTGATTTTGCAGATTGTGCAGTCATCTTTGCGGAGACTTTAGATATCCTTTTGGGGGCCCTCGAGATGCTGAATGAGGAGTCAAGAGCCACTGGGATTACGGGTTTCTTGGGTCAAAACTAAGATCCAGGCTTTCGGTGACATCTTGGATGCTGCTGTCCTGTCTGTGTCCGTTTGTGGTGAGGATGTTGAGGTCGTGGAGAGATTCACTTACCTAGGCAGTGATATTCATGTCTCTGCTGGCTGTGAGTCAGAGGTCAATAGACGTCTGGGTCGGGCCTGGGGTGTCATGGATTCACTGGATCATGGGGTGGGCGCTGCCGGTTCCTGTGCGGGAGGACGAAAGTCCGAGTCTTCAGGTCCTTGGTACTTCCAGTCTTGCTCTATGGATGCGAGACTTGGACTCTGACCAAGGATCTGAGACGGAGACTTAATTCCTTTGGTACCAGGTCTCTTCGGAGAATCCTTGGCTATCGCTGGTCGGATTTTGTGTCCAATGAGCGGTTTCTGAGAGAGACTAGGATGAGATTTGTTACCTGCATAGTCCGTGAGCGTCAGTTGCGGCTGTATGGACATGTGGCTCGTTTTCCTGACGCTGATCCTGCTCACCAGATTCTCTCTGTGAGGGAGTTTCATGAGTGGAGGAGGCCAGTGGGCCGATCACGTTCCTCATGGTTGCAGCAAGTTGACCATCATCTCAAGGAGATGGGGATGGGCCTGGCAGCTGCCTGGGGGATGGCCAGACGGAGGCCCCTGGAGTACCGGCGGAAAGTGGACGCAGCGACGCGCTGTTCTGGCACATGCTCCCATACCTGACCTGACCTTCGGTGCATCTATGTTCCTCACCACTCAAATCCAGTTATTCTTTTATTGGTCCCAATTAACCATCCATTGATTTGATTATTCACTCCCTTATTATTCACCATCTGTTCATTTCTCCTTCACCATTAGAGAAGATTAATCCTTCATGCCGATCGGATTACTCTCGACCATTTTTCTTTCCTGCACTTCCCACATTCTTCCTTCCCTGCACTTCCACATTCGTCATGCGGGACAATGTTTCTCTTGTACAAAATAAAGTACAACGCATCTCACATATATGACACAGTACGCATTGTACAATGGAACGTTTGTGTGTGAGAGAAGAATCAGGAGCTCTTGTCGCTGCCTTGGGCACGTGAAAGGAGGGGTGCAGGCTCACATGGCCGTCAACACACATTGATGTGGAATTTTCCACCGCTGGCGCTGCATCCTGCCCCCACCCCATCGGACACACATCAATGAGGAAGATGCTCACATGATGTTTAATCCCTTGAAACCTCTCCCAGTCAAAGCTGCTTTAAGAAATGAAACACAAATGCGTTGGAGGCTGCTGTTGACACCCTGGGAGCTGCTGCTGTTGATGCTCTTGGAGCTGCCGAAGATGCAGTTGACACCATGGGGGGGGGTTTTGTGGAGGCTCCAGGGACCGCTGTTTATCAATATTCCAGAGACAGAATGCGAGGAACGTTTGAGTCTGTTGTTTACATCCTGGGGCTTGTTGTTGATGCACGAAGGGTGCCGCGAGTGTCTCAGACTGCCTGTTCGAGATTGTCTGCTGGAGGGCTGGTTGCGCTGGGACACGAGCAATGCGAGGACCAGAAGTGAGCGGCCCATTACCGAGGAGTGTGTTGCAGTTCCCGGGGTGTCACACAGCTCCATAGACACACACTTCTGACACTCCACCATCCATCTTTCCCATCCCAACACCCACCCCTCCCCCCTCACAATGTTTGGCCCGACGTAACCCCGCATGGTTTCCTGAGGTAAGAGAGGAAATGCCCCCACACTCCATTCTGCTTCTTTCTACTCAGTTCTTCTTGTCTCTTCTTCCCAGATTAAATGACGGTCATATTGTTGTTGATTCGGTAGCGCTTAACAGCACTGCCGTCTCAGGGGTTATATCGCCGGCTGGTTTGGCACACGTCTCGGGTCACGCGCCTAAGATCAAGATACCAAGGTACCCCTCCCTGTGCCTTGCCAGTTGGGGATATACCCCCGGCTACAGACTGGGTTTGATCAAAGACCGAGCGAAGTCTGCCGCAATCCGTAGCCAGTTGGTTTTAAATACAAATCAAGCAATTGTTCTTCAGCGCGACACGAATAAATTCAGGGCGGCAAATTTCGTATGAATCAGCCAGATTTACTGGGGAAACATCGGGAAAAAGGACACAAGGAACGGATTCACAATAACGTTATAATTCATCTCTCACCCGCTCTAATCTAGGGAGCTACGGATATGGGTTTCGCAGGGGGGCCCTAACAAAATAAGCCTTAGGCCTGGACAACAAGCATACAAGACACGGAGTAGTTGGTGGTGCCTCATGGACGAGAGGAAAGGTATTGAAGGCACGAATGCGACTCGTGACAAGCCGATGTCGCCGGATTCGAGCGCCCAGACCGAGCATGCAGCATGGCAAAATGGCGGCGACGTACTCCTATCGACACAGCTCACGCACGCAGCCTCGGTGCGTCCAGCCCCTGTGAGGTCGACGGCACAAGAGCGAAAGATCTATGGTGTGTTCCAGCTGGTTCTTCACAAGGTCCAGTATGCAAATCCAGGCCTAGCCCGTACACCACATTAGGCCAAATCTGGGTGTTGGACTCTGCAGGTGGATCGATGGGATGAAAAGACGTGGTCGAGCTCTGCAAGGAGTAAGGACAGTCAGAGGCTTTGTGGTTCGATTCAGGATGAACCTGGGGATGACCTGAATGCTGGATCCATGGCCAAGGAGGAACAGCTCGTCAAGTCACTCCTCATAAAGCTGATGGCAGACCGGAAAAAGCAGTTCTTCTTGCCTTTCGGGTCGGGCTTTTTCGGACCACTTCCGGGGACATGTGATTGGTCCATGGTTCGAGTTTGCAGCAGCTCTCCACCAATGGGTTGCTGGCACGTCTTGTTGACTGGCTCTGTCAGGGCACTGGCTGGTTAAGAGGGGGGAAGGAAAAAGAAGGCGCCTCTCGGTACACCACCACTGTATGAACACTGGACCGCCTGCTACACCTTCCGACACACATTTAACATCCGATTACCAAACAACCTGGCTAAACATGCATTTAAGGGGGGAACTGGGCAATTTCTATATTTAATAACCCACTAAGGGCCCATTTCTGCAACAATGTCTTTTGTCTAAGTAAGTCTGCCTAAGGGGAATATGTACTTGGGGTAAGTTCGCTCTTCCATTCCTTTTGCTTGAAAATACGTGTTCGGTGTGTGTGTGTGTGTGTGTGTGTGTGTGTGTGTGTGTGTGTGTGTGTGTGTGTGTGTGTGTGTGTGTGTGTGTGTGTGTGTGTGTGTGTGTGTGCTCTACCAGTCGAAAGTTTTAGAACACCCCCATTTTTCAGTTTTTACTGAAATTTAAGCAGTTCAAGTCCATGAATGGAGGATTTTCCCTATGTAAATGTAAATGAATGTTATTAATTTACAGACTGGGTTTGATCTGAATAACCTGAAATAGTACAAAGCTAAGCGATAAACTGCCAGAGGTTAACAAAAACGTTTAGGTTACCAAAAACTGAAAAATAATGTAAATTTCAGAGTTGTTAAAAAAGGCCCTTTTCAGGGAACAAGTAATGGGTGAGCAACAACAAGGAGGACAACAAGGAAATCGAACACAGGTGGAGGCCATTCAGCCCATCATGCCTGTGCGAAGACCACACCAACCCAAGATCCAACAAAGAAAATGCAAAAAAAAACATTTTTTGGGGGGGGGAGGAGGGGGTTGTAATTTTTTTTCTTTCTTTTCTTCCCCTCAGAGAGGGGGCATGGGCTTGGTTAAAATCACACATCAACCACACAATCCCCCTTAACAAGACCCCCACCAACAGCACTCTGCACACAATCACCCATCAATACTCAAACTACCTAAAAGTCTTATCAACATCCCCACACCCCTCTATCTCCATAACTTCCAGGTACCTATCTAATTCTAATTTAAACTTATCTACTTTTTCTGCTGCCACTGCTTTTCCAGGAAGACCATTCCATGCATTAACTACTCTCTGAGTGAAAGTTCCCTGCCTTACCACCGTCTTAACTCTCCTCTTCTTTACTCTCAGGCTATGGCCCCTGGTTCTGTCACTGTCTACTCTGTTGAATAACAGAATAACTTATTTTATCCAGACCTTTCATTATCTTAAACATCTCTATCATATCTCCTCGCAACCACCTCCTTTCTCGTGAATAAAGCCCTGTCTCCTTCAACCGCTCATCATAGCTGAGTTGAGCTCGGCCCGGAATCAATCTAGTAGCCCTACGCTGAACCTTCTCTCTGGCATATATGTCCTTCTGGAACTGTGGTGACCAAAACTGCACACAATATTCTAGATGTGGCCCTCACTAAATTCCTGTACAATGTTAACACCACCTTTTTTGATTTAGAATTGATCCCCCTCCTTATACAGCCTCAAACCAAATTTGCTTTACCGAGAGCTGTCTGGCACTGTGCTGCCTGCTTACCTCCCGTATCTATTACCACCCCACCACGTATCTATTACCACCACGTATCTAATATTACTATTACCACCACGTATCGATTATTACCACGTATCCTTCTCCTGTGAGACACGCTCCAAAATTACCCCTTGCATCCTGTAATCTCTATTTTCATTGTTCTTTCCCATCCCCAACACCTTGCACCTGCTCAGGTTAAATTCCATCTAGCAGTCTTTTGCCAAATACATACAAGTATCAATACTCTCTTGTATCTGTTCACCACCCCCCCCCCCCTGCTATCCACCTTACCTCCAAGCTTTGGGTCGTCTGCAAATTTGGAAAGCTTACTCTTTACCCCATTTTCCAAATTGTTCATGTAAATATTGAATAGCAATGGTCCAAGTTCTGATCCCTGAGGTACCCCACAACTTACATCCTCCCAGCAAGACATCCTCCCACTCACAGCCACTCTTTGCTTCCGATCACGAAGCCAGTTTGCAATCCAATTAGCTACCTGAACAGCCACTCCACAAGCCCTCACTTTGGCTAACAACCTCTGATGTGGTACCTTATCAAATGCCTTCTTCAAGTCTAGATATACTATGTCCACTGCCTTTCCCTCATCCACCCAATCAGACACTGCTTCATCGAACTCTAAAAGATTTATTAAACAGGAACTACCTTTGATAAACCCATGCTGACTACCTTTAATGAGTTTATTTGTTTAAATGGTTCCTCATTTGGTCTTTAATTAATGTCTCCAACACCTTCTTCACAACTGAAGTCAAACAAACAGGTCTGGCGTTTCCCAATTCTTCTCTGGATCCTTTCTTGAATAATGGTGTTACATTTGCTACTCTCCAATCCTCCGGTACCTGTCCTGACTCCAGTGAGCTATTGAAAATATCCGTTAACATCTCGCTTACTTGCTCAGGCACGTCCCTCAATACTCCCAGGTGCATATTATCTGGCCCAGAGCCTCATCTACTCTCAGCTGTTCCTTTACTTCCTCCACTCCAACCTGGATCTTCTGTAAAAGCCCTGCGTCACCTCCGCGATCGATACTCTCAGCTGTTGGCAATTCTCCTGACTGTTCTTGTGTAAAAGTTGAAGAAAATACCTGTTTAATAAGCCTGCCATCTCACTTTCATCACAAACCACTCTCCTGGTACTATTCCTCAATGGGCCCACACTGGTCCCAACCTGTTCTTTTCCCCTGATATACTTAAAGAAAGCCTTGCAATTATGTTTAATATTCTTAGCCATGTCCTTCTCATACTCTCTTTTGGCTTGCCAAGTTATTTTCTTCACTTGCCTCTGTTTACTTCAATAGTGATATAAATATAACTCCAGTCCTGTTATTTTCAGCCTAATAAATGCCTTCTGCTTCTCCTTAATAGCATTCCTTTTCTCACTGCTCAACCACCCTGGTCTCTTTTGACTTCTAGTTTTACACCTCATTGAAATGTACTTACTCTGCACTCGACACATTTGGTCCTTGAAGGTTTCCCATTTTTCTGATGCTGATTGTCCTGTTAGGTCTCCCAATCTCCATCACCCAATTCTCTCCTCCTACCCTCAAAGATTGCCTTCCTGAAATTGAATAGCCTTACCCAACTATCCTGAACTCAAACCCTTAATAGAATCTTTGCACATACAATGTTATGGTCACTTGCTCCAAAATGCTCCCCAACCACCTCCTCCACCATATTGGGATTGTCACTTCAAAGGAGGTCTCGCACTGCACTGCCCTCATGGGCTTATCTACAAACTAGGCTAAAAAGCAATCCTGGACTAAAACTAGGAAATCCTCATCCGCTCTGCCCTTTCCCTGTTCCTGGACCCAATATCCATGGCAAGTTAAAATCCCCCATAATCAATACTATCCCCTTACCACATGCCCTTTTGAATTCTTCATGTATTCCTCCTTCCTCCTCTTCCTTCCCAACTGGAGCCCTATAAAAGCATCCTACCAGTATCTTACTGTTTTTACAATCTCGAATCTCTACCCACACAGAATCCTCAACAATTATTCCTTCCTTAATGCCACCCCTTTCTCTTTATGCAATGCTGTCCTTTACCCAGATTGCTACTCCTCCTCCTATTCTCTCCTTCCAATAACACTGATACACCTTGTAGCCTTCTAATCCTGTCCTCCAGTTACTCTCTTCCTTAAACCATCTCACTCACTGCAACTATATCGTACTACTCGCTATCTACTTTGGCTTCAAGCTCTTCCTCTTATTATTAAAACTTCTGGCATTGATATAGACAATATTTTACTTTTCCCTTCCTGAAATTCTATTTTTCTGCCTGGCCTTACTCATCCCAATTACTTCATCCGTTCCTTCCTTTATAGCTTCCCCACCCTCCGCTGACCTAAAAAAGCCTGAATTCCTTCCTCAATTCCCACTGTAAACCTTGCTGCCCCCTTTCTATTTAATATACAGCCATCATTCTGGAAACACTCCCTTTGTCCCCTAAATGATTCCCACAGCTTCCCAAATGTAAAACCTTCCTCCCTACACCATTCTTACACCCATTGGTTGACGTCTATTGCTCTGCTCATAATTTCTACATAGTTTCCTAATCTTGGGAGGATCCCAGAAAACATGACCTCACAACCCTTTGCTTTCAGCCGCTTCCCCAATATCCTGCATCTATTTTTCAAAACCGCTGAGTAAACTTTCCCTACATCATTCGCACCTTGGTGTACCACAACCAACGTCTTCCTGCCGTGACCCGATACAATATCGTTTACCCTTCCTTCAATGTCGCTAACTCCCGCTCCTTCAAAACTACACAGAATTCTGTGTCTACAATCCTTCCTACAGAATGAAGAATCCACATATTCAATTGTCTCATCAACCACAAAAACTGTCTCTGACACCTCATTTCTACCAATTTCTATTGCAACACCTCCACAACTGCCTGCACCCTCTGTACATACACCACTGCCCGCACCCACTGCACATTCACCGCTGCCTACACCCCCACCACTGCCTGAACCCCCACCACTGCCCGTACCCGCTGTACCTCCACCACTGCCCACACCCAATGCACCTCAGCCACTGCCCGCACCCGCTGCACCTCCGCCACTTCCCTGATGTGTTGCAACTCTGACTTCTGCACTGCCCTGAAACTCTGACTTCTGTAACAGTGTCGGGAAGAACTTCCCAAACAATATTTGATTTCCATTGTAGAAAGAATGCCACGAGTATGTTTGGCTGTAATACCTGCAAAAGGTGGCTACTTTGACGAGTCAAAAATTTAGATTAAATTTTGTTCAACAAAATGATTCCATGATTTCATTTTTATCTGCAATTATTTATTTGTTCTGTGCTTTAATTCTAGAGTACATTGAAACATTAAACTGCTTAAATTTCAGTAAAAACTGGAAAAATGGGGGCATTTTAAAACTTTTGACTGGTAGAGTATATATATATATATATATATATATATATATATATATATATATATATATATATATATATATATCTCTTCTTCTTTCGGCTGCTCCCGTTAGGGGTTGCCACAGCGGATCATCCGTTATGATCCGCATACTGATTTGGCACAGGTTTTACGCCGAATGCCCTTCCTGACGCAACCCTGGTCGCCTCTTACGACACAGGGATAAGGATTTGGTTTCGCCATGATTTCAGGCTACCCTACACCCTCTCATTGCGCGGCCCAGCGCAGAGCTCCCGTCCTCAAGCCCAAGCCTCCGAGTAGCCGGATTACAGGCGCATGCCACTATATATATATATATGAATATATATATATATATATAAATATACAGCGGGCTGCAAAAGTAGGTATACAGTAATGATATACTGGTATAATCCTTACTGTATACCTAATTTGCAGCCCCCAGTATATATATATATATATATATATATATATATATAAATAATCGCAATTTATAACCACTGACTGATTCGTATTAAAGATTGGTACCTTCCGAGTGATGTCGAAAGCTGCAATTTTGTGTGCTGATGGACATTGAAGCTGGTACACTGGAAAAATTCATAGAATCGTCGGACAATATCCAAAAATGAAAACATAAATAAAAGACAAAAAAAAGAAAAAAAATGCAGGTGAGTGACTGCTTAAATTTCAGTAAAAACTGGAAAAATGGGGGCATTTTAAAACTTTTGACTGGTAGAGTATATATATATATATATATATATATATATATATATATATATATATATATATATATATATATATATATATATATATATATATATATATATATATATATATATATCTTCTTCTTTCGGCTGCTCCCGTTAGGGGTTGCCACAGCGGATCATCCGTTATGATCCGCATACTGATTTGGCACAGGTTTTATGCCGAATGCCCTTCCTGACGCAACCCTGGTCACCTCTTACGACACAGGGATAAGGATTGGGTTTCGCCATGATTTCAGGCTACCCTACACCCTCTCATTGCGTATACTGACCTCTGATATCTGATACTGACCTCTGATACTGACCCCTACACCCTCTGATATCCGCATACTGACTGGTGGTATAACCAAGACAATGGGGAAGCATTAAAAAAAAAGTGTCAACTAATTTTCCCACAAAAAAAAGATTTTTTCCCATGATGCACACACCCTTCATATCCCCACCCTCTCCTTCCAATGCAAACAGCAGGAACATCGAACTTTAAAACGATTAAAAAGACCTAAAATCAACAAAAACGCTTCCTTATAATTAATGATTGTGTGTGATTATGGATATTTTATAAGCAACCAAATTATTTCACATTCTGGTTACCCTTCTGTCCACTATTTTACCCACATCCTTTTACCAGGTTTGTGGGAGGATTTGTAGTAGGGCAAAGTTTACACCACGGGGATCTGAGACAGCTGAGACTGCACGATGAGCGTGAGACAGAGAATGAAACGGAATCCTCATTTCTGGAATTTCCTTTCCTGGTTCACATTTACTCCATTCCCAGGAAGAACCACCTTTAAGGGTATCTTGTGGGGAAGTTGCTGTGGTCGGGGATGGTATGGGCATCAAAGAGGAAAAGGGAAGAAAGAGTATGACAGAAAATAGCATTAAGCAGCACTGCAGTTGGAGATGTACACAAGCTGATGAGCACCAGAGGGTAAAACAGTCCTTTACCAGCACGACCAATATAAACAAATGCTCTGCAGCTATACCAGTTCTCTCCGAGCAACTTGTCACTGAGAGCAAGAACATCAAGGTAAAATGGCTGCTCAAACTTTTCACAAAGAAAGGCTGCCCCCTTTTGCTTCTGACTAATGTCAATGTGTCCACATGGGTCAACAGTGCTCAACATCAACGGTTGTCTGACTGTTCGGTGCATGCAATTTTGTCTGCCAGAGAAGTGAAAACTTCAATAGACCTGTCCTAAGGATAGGTCAATTTTACACCCGGAAGTTTCAAAAACTAGACATATCTTGTTGTTGTGTTAAACTATGCTATATGTCAAAAACTTGATATATAGCATAGTTGTTGATTTTCATGCAAAGCAGGTGCAGTGGCCGGTGGTTGCTGGATATTTCTACATGCTCGTACTGGTTATGTTCTCACCCTCACAATCTTTCTTCGAATCGCCAAGGGGACGTGTTGTTTGTTCCAATCAGCCAATCTTAGTGTTGTGCGGCCTACAGTGGGGAGAACAAGTATTTGATACACTGCCGATTTTGCAGGTTTTCCCACTTACAAAGCACGTAGAGATCTGTAATTTTTATCATAGGTACACTTCAACTGTGAAAGATGGAATCTAAAACAAAAATCCTGAAAAATCACATTGCATGATTTTTAAATAATTAATTTGCATTTTATTGCATGAAATAAGTATTTGATACATCAGAAAAACAGAACTTAATATTTGGTACAGAAACCTTTGTTTGCAATTACAGATATCAGACGTTTCCTATAGTTCTTAACCAGGTTTGCACAGACTGCAGCAGGGATTTTGGGCCACTTCTCCATACAGATCTTCTCCAGATCCTTCAGGTTTCGGGGCTGTCGCTGGGCAACACAGACTTTCAGCTCCCTCCAAAGATTTTCTATTTGGTTCAGGTCTGGAGACTGGCAAGGCCACTCCAGGACCTTGAGATGCTTCTTACGGAGCCACTCCTTAGTTGCCCTGGCTGTGTGTTTCGGGTCGTTGTCATGCTGGAAGACCCAGCCACGCCTCATTTTCAATGCTCTTGTTGAGCGAAGGAGGTTGTTGGCCAAGATCTCACGATACATGGCCCCATCCATCCTCCCCTCAATACAGTGCAGTCGTCCTGTCCCCTTTGCAGAAAAGCATCCCCAAAGAATGATGTTTCCACCTCCATGCTTCACGGTTGGGATGGTGTTCTTGGGGTTGTACTCATCCTTCTTCTTCCTCCAAACACGGCGAGTGGAGTTTAAACCAAAAAGCTCTATTTTGGTCTCATCAGACCACATGACCTTCTCCCATTCCTCCTCTGGATCATCCAGATGGTCATTGGCAAACTTCAGACAGGCCTGCACATGCGCTGGCTTGAGCAGAGGGACCTTGTGTGCGCTGCAGGATTTTAATCCATGACGGCGTAGTGTGTTACTTATGGTTTTCTTTGATACTGTGGTCCCAGCTCTCTTCAGGTCATTGACCAGGTCCTGCTTGTAGTTCTGGGTTGATCCCTCACCTTTCTCATGATCATTGAGGCTCCACAAGGTGAGATCTTGCATGGAGCCCCAGACCGAGGGAGATTGACTGTTATCTTGAACTTCTTCCATTTTCTAATAATTGTGCCAACAGTTGTTGCCTTCTCACCAAGCTGCTTACCTATTGTCCTGTAGCCCATCCCAGCCTTGTGCAAGTCTACAATTTTGTCCCTGATGTCCTTAGACAGCTCTCTGGTCTTGCTCATTGTGGAGAGGTTGGAGTCTGATTGATTGAGTGTGGACAGCTGCTTTTATGCAGATAACGAGTTCAAACAGGTGCAGTTAATGCAGGTAATGAGTGGAGAATGGGAGGGCTTCTTGAAGACAAAACAAACAGGTCTGTGAGAGCCGGAATTCTTTCTGGTTGGTAGGTGATCAAATACTTATTTCATGCAATAAAATGCAAATTAATTATTTAAAAATCATACAATGTGATTTTCAGGATTTTTGTTCAAGATTCCATCTTTCACAGTTGAAGTGTACCTATGATAAAAATTACAGACCTCTACGTGCTTTGTAAGTGGGAAAACCTGCAAAATCGGCAGTGTATCAAATACTTGTTCTCCCCACTGTACGTACCGAGCTTCACATCGGCACTTAAACTCATAAATAATATTGCTGGTTTGTGAGGTGGGTATCACATCCTTGTTGACTGATGTCAGCAAACGGCGAGAGGTAAAGATTACTTGGGGTTGCACAGCTCGAGCTGGGCTCCAACAGGTTTAATTCTGTCGTACGTAAACCTGTTGGAGCCAAACGTCCAATAATGTACGGCCTGCCGAAGATTCACAAGGAGAATAACCCTCTAAGACAGATACTGTCCATGGTGCGATCGGCACAACATGAACTTGCCAAGTGGTTTGGAGAGGTACTGCAACCAGTATTGGATTCACTTTCTCATTTTGTGGTTAAGGATTCCTTCACATTTGCAGAATCAATTTGAGCGAAAACACCGACAAGTGAGCACAACATCATGGCATCCTTTGATATTGAAAGCTTGTTCACGAATGTCCCATTGACGGAGACGATTGAGATATGCGCTTGTTTGCTGTATCACATCGATCTGGAACAGCCGATGATCTCAGAACACGTCTTCGTTGAATTTATGAACACAGCAACAAGAGAGGTGGAATTCAGTTTTAACAACATCATGTATGTTCAAAAAGACGGTGTGGCCATGGGTTTTCCATTAGGCCCAGCTCTTGCAAATATCTTTGTTGGCTATCATGAAATGCAGACACTGACTGGTCGGCAAGGGGTCGATTCCCCCATCGTATACTATCGGTATGTTGATGACACTTTTGCTTTGTTTGAGTCTCAGACAGCATGTGACAATTTCCAGGCATGGCTCAACACTCCCCATTCAGCGCTGAAGTTTACCACGGAGCCGGAATCGTCAAACACATTACCGTTTTTGGACGTGTTGGTTGATAGATCCAACCTTGGTTTCACAACATCCCAACGTGTTGGTTGGCAGTATACTCGGTGGGACTCCTACAGTTCCACGAGATACAAAATTTCCTTGATCAATATCCTGGTTAACAGAGCACAGAGGATTTGTTCACCTTGTAATCTTCCTGCTGAAATTGACAAAATCATGAATATACTCGGTGAGAATTGTTATCCTGAGCATATAGTTAAGAGATACATGCACAAGCTTCGAAACGCGACAAGAGATCGGAAGTTTGGTCCGGACAAATGTCCAGTCGATATGAGGATGCCCTGGAAAGGGCAATCATCACGAAGGTTTGAAGTACAAATCAAACATATTGTGTCCAACACGTTTCTGGCTGTGCAACCCCGAGTAATCTTTACCTCTCGCCGTTTGCTGATGTCAGTCAACAGGGATGTGCTTCCCACCTCACAAACCAGCAATGTTATTTATGAGTTTAAGTGCCGATGTGAAGCTTGGAACGTAGGCCGCACAACACTAAGATTGGCTGATCGGATCAAACAACACGTCCCCTTGGTGATTCGAAGAAAGATTGTGAGGGTTAGAACACAACCAGTACGAGCATGTAGAAATATCCAACAACCATCAGCCACTGTACCTGCTTCATCTGCCATTGCACAGCACTTGGTTGCCAACCCTATCTGTGCAGACCAGTACAATGCAGATATGTTCAGGATATTGAGCCGAGGTCAGAGCTCGTTTCATTCACGTATGTTGGAAGCAACCTTCATCTTTACCACCGATCCAATATTATGTCGTCCAAAGGAATTTGTACGATCTCTGTGTCTCTTTCAGCATGGAAAGATCAAGGGAAGTACAGTAACAAATGGTGATTGGACCTTCGGGGAGGCCCTCCACCCCTCTCTCCAGGATGTGGTTGCAAACGTCAATCATCGACGAACTCTGCTCCAGCCAATGGAAGCTCGAGGTGAAGATGAGCCGACCAATTGGTGTTCGGATTAACCGCGACGTCATTACGGTTGAACCAATCAGCGTCTACCTTATTGAGACCTGCGTATAAAGCACGCACCTTCACTTCCTTCATCACTTGCTGCGATTTTTACCCTGAAGAGTGCAGCATGAAAAGCTTCAGTCACTATTATGTCGTGTTTGTTTGTGTCCATATTAAAGTTCTGTCGTATCAAACATCTATATATATATATATATATATATATATATATATATATATATATATATATATATATATATATATATATATATATATATATATATATATATATATATATATATCAGTGCACACTTATACTCCTGACCAATGTACTTGTTATCTTATGTGGTAATAGATTCAAGCAGTTTAGAATATCAATGAAACTCCACCTGAATGCATGGTACGTTGTGCCCACTTCCCAATGACTGCTTCTTTTTCTTCAGTTACGAGGATGAGAGAGTTTGCATTGACACAAGCAGCAGCAACATTGACATCACCTCTTCGACTGAAACACAGCCGTGACCAGCTACCAAACATCCGGCCACTAGACCCTCGGCTTCCAGTTTCCACACTTGGTACATTTTCTTGCCATATAAACACCTGAATGAAACAAACCTCGATATAATAATAAAACAATCTTTAAAATGGGTGTGCATGTATATGTGTATATCCGTGTGCGTATGTGTGTGCGTTTGTTTACATGTTTGAGAGCCTCGGAGGCGTGCGTTTCTGTCTATGCTGTCACTGAACACAATAAAAGGGTAAAACAAAAAGCAGATTTGTGTTACCTATATAGGTGTGACTGACTCTCTGCCAATTGTGTCACCGTGGGCCCGCCTTCAAGAGGCTGATTGACAGGCAATGGCCCACCCACTCCTCTTGGCCCTTCATTGCTCTACGCGGAGGAATGCAGTTATGCCTACTTTGTGGAATCCTTTTCAGTTATGAAAAATTTGAGTAGTCACGGACATTCCCACTGTGAACTGCACTGTCGATTGGTGTTTAAACCAAGTCCTGAGTTAGGTTGTCCAGACAGGAAAAAAAAAAAAGAATAAGAGGAAGAGTAAGAAAGAGAATTACAGACAGGCTATTTTGAGTGTCAGCCAGTTTTGTAGCTCAGAGATGCTGTCCAACATTTTCATGAATGTTATTGGACGTGACATCCTCTGCAGACTGGTAGGTACTTAGCATGTTTCTTGGTCGTTTTTTGAGGATTTGCATTGTGTTAAACATATGGAGTGTCCATGGCATTCCTACATCGGAAATCCCACCAACTTCCTGATATATATATATATATATATATATATATATATATATATATATATATATATATATATATATATATATATATATATATATATATATATATATATATATATATATATATATATATATATATATATATATATATATAAAATGCATAATTCCTCACCTTTCCAGCAGCATCAACAATGGTTACAATGACATGTGAGCCATCTCTCTCCTGCGAGCTCGTTACCGTAGGATCAAGCCAGCCGCCGCACACCGCCAAATTCTTAACAGCTGTGACACCACTATGCCAGGTGAGCGTTGAAGGGAGAGTTGCAGCAAGGTACGATGAAGATCAAAGAGAGAAAAAGAGAGAAAAACTTGGTTTTCAACTGGAGAGCGACTCAGGAAAGGGGGAGGGAAAACAGCACAAACATACTAACAGTACACAATAAAAGGGCAAACCAAAAAGCAGCATTGTGCCACAATGACAAACAAATCTTTACATATTACATCAATATCAAGCATTAAAGTCAAAGAAAATAAAAAAAAAGACAGCAAATTAAACTTTCAGCAACAAAGTTGCCTTCATCAGGGAAACCGCATGCGCCGGCCCAGGTAAGCAGGGATAGGTATAACTGGGTAGCGAGATCCACATCCTGATGATCCATGCATTTTGCTCATGTCAATGATCTCTCGGACTCTCTGGAAAATCCTCTATTTCTCTTTGCCGATGACTCCACCCTCTGCCGTACCATCTGTCATCCCTCAGACCGGCAAGCAGCAGCTTCTTCGCTCACTGCAGATCTGGATAAAAATCACAAACTGGTCCAACACGTGGAACATGTCTTTCAATCCACACAAATCTCACACTCTCACTATGTCTCTTCGAAAGGACCGTTTACAAAACCCCCCCATCCACTTTCTCAACAATCCTCTGGAAGAAGTCTTTTCTTTCAAGCTTCTGGGTCTCACTATCTGCCATGACCTTTCCTGGGAAAGTCACATTTCCAACCTTGCCTCAAAAGCCAGTCGCCGACTGGGAATCCTCCGTCGTGCAAAGTCCTTCCTCGGCCCTCTTGAGCTCCTGACTACTTACAAAGCTTTTGTCCGTAGCCTGATGGAGTACTGCTCTCCCATCTGGGCTGGTGCTCCTGCCTCCCACCTTTCTCGACTTCACGCTGTCGAAACCAGGGCTTTTAAGATCATTGGCATCTCCCGCAATGAAGCTGAGTCTTTGGGCCTCTCACTCAATCACCGCAGGTTGGTCGGTGGTCTTTCTGTCTTCTACCGACTCCTCTCCAGCCTTGCCCCCCTGCTCTCTCTGCGATTTGTCCCAACCACATTTCCACAGGGCGCTCAAGGTCCGCCAACAACCCCCTTCTGGTAAAACTACCAAAATCACGAATCACTGCTCATCTTCACTCTTTCATTCCTCTTTTTCCCGCCTTTGGAATAAACTTCCTCACTCTATTCTTTCCCATTCTTCCCTCCAGGCTTTCAAAACAGCTGTTCACCACCACCTCTTATCTTCCCCCATCCAAATCCTCGATCTTTTCTACCCCCGATAATCCACCCAAGCCCACTTCCTTCAATTCTCCTGCTTTCCTTCCTGAAAGTCCCTGTAATGTCCATCTTCTCCTCGTCATGTTCCCCGTCCCATCCCCATCCCTCTCCCTTCCACAGTTCACCTGTGTCTGTTCCCCAATGTTTTGTCCCTTCCACTCCCACCCCTCTTGTCTCATGCCTCCTTGCTGTGAGTTGTGTGTTAGCTCTCATACGAGCCTCGACCAAGGTATACAAAAAAAAAAAAAAAAAAATGTCGGCTGGGGTTTTTTTTTTGGATACATAGTCAAGGCTCATGGAAGAGCGAATATTAGTACACTGAACGGATCAGGACACAACAGGACAAAAGGAACAGCAGAGAGAGGGGGGGGGAGACACCAGCAGCAGCGCTAAAGGCCAAGATTGAGGTAGGCTTGGACAAAGAATGGGTGTAGGGAGGGAAATGGGGGGCAGGACAGATGCATGGGGTGGACAAGATGGATAGCAGAGTAGTGTCTGCTCTGCTATAGGTGTTCCGCCTACCCCTCTCTACTGTTCCTTTTGCATCCTTTTATGCCCTCATCAGTTAAGTATACTAGCTCTTTCATGAGCCTCAACTATGTATACAAAAAGAAAGAAAAAAACAATAATAAATAAATACTGGATAAGAGCAGAGTCAGTTTTTGTCTTTATCTCCACCACCGAAGGTGGATGGAGGTTATGTTTTTACCCGTCTATCTGTTTGTTTGTTTATTTATGAACAAAAATCTCAAAAAGTTGTGGACGGATTTGGACAAAATTTGGTGGAGACTTGCGTATGTGACAAGGACGAAGCGATTAGATTTTAGTTCAGGTCTTAATCCAGATCTGGCCTATCAGTGGGATAAAAACCAGAATTGGTGTCAAAGCCACCCAATGCTCGCCTGTTTATATATTTATCGTTTTTAAAAGACTTGTCTAATAATATTTTTTATAAAGCATTGCAGTGAAGTCTGATCCAAATAATTTTAAAGCAATATATGTATTTGTATATTGTAATCAGTAACAAGAGAGCAGGTGAGCACAATATATGCCCAAACAAGAAGGTATATACAGAATTGTGCTACTACATGGAAAACAGCATCCTGGTTGCCATGGCAACCACTTTAGATGACGAACGTATGTCACGACACACTGTGCCTATGTACCAAATATGAAACGTGAAAGTTGAAAACTTTGGGAGTTAGAGTGCGAACAGGAACGGATGGAAAACAGCATCCTGGTTGACATGGCAATCATTTTAGATGACGAACGCACGTCACGACACACCGTCTCCACAGTCTGTACCTATGTACCAAATATGAGACGTGAAAGTTGAAAACTTTGGGAGTTAGAGTGCGGACAGGAACGGACGGACGGACAGACAGACAGACGGACGGCCGGACGGCACATAATACGCCCCGATATATATATATATATATATATATATACATACATACATATATATACATACATATACATATACATATACATATACATACAGAAATATACATATATATCGGGCGTATAAAAAAATAGTGGGAGATAAAAACATTAGAAAGGAAAAAATAACTTGCAACAAAAATTTTTAACATTTTCACGCTCACGCCGGAGGTATCGCTATAGCTCTCTGTTCTTCAAACAGGCGAGCTAAAAACGTAAAGTAATCAGCCTGGCAGGGGTATGCACTCTTCTGAGTGCCCTTCTAGTTTCAAATATGGATCTATACCGATGTATATTCATGTGTCCTGCTGCCGAGTTAACATGATTTTGGCTTTGGCACATTCCTGAGGCACATCATTGGAAAAAAATAAAAATAATAAAAATCAATATTTGGATGAAAGAGCCAACATGGCCACTGTAGGCAAAAATAAAATAACCTGAAATGACATCCACACAGGCTTAAGCGTGTCCATGGCATCATGATGTCCATCATAGAATGCAAACTACAATGTGCTCAAACGGCAGGCAGGTCAATTCACAAAGCAACAGCACAAACGCGGCCACTCAATGTTGACGTGCAAACTTGCTCGCAAATACACAGCCTGAAAAATGCTATTATTACCACTAAACCAGTTTGTTCACCATTGTTAATGTTTCCAGGAATGATAAGAAGATGCCTCAAACTACCTGCATAATAGTTTCAAGGTAACAATACAGAAATGATCATGGGGGCATTTCAGTTTAAAAATCGTCAACCAGGTTGATTCATGACAGGATGTGTGGGCATAAGTGCAGCTTTAGGAAACACAAGCCAAATATTGCTTTCTCAGTCACGAGTCAAACTTTGCAAAAATCCCCACAAGGAAGTAAAAACTCACCGAGGAAGACGAATCTTCCGACACTGATACAATGAAAGCAACCAGAGTTCTCCATGTGACACGTAGCAGACCGCAGCACCATCACAAGATTCAACGTTCACTATCTCAGGTTTCTGTGCAGCGCAAGTCACACGCGGCTCCATGAGAAAGCGGTTTCTCCTTTCTGGTACTTCAACAGGCACACCCGGCTCTATCAAAAAGTGACTGTTCCTTTCTGGTGTGTTTCTTCCACCAGGAGGAAGCTGCAACGCGGATACCTTGCGTGGAGAACTAATCAGCTGATCAGAGACCATATTGGCCTTGGAGTGACCTGGAGAAGATTATACTGTATAAAAAAGGGAGGTCGTAGTGAGATAGTAAAGGTAGCGACAAAACAATAAATATTGGGATCCCATGACCGAATACTAAGAACAGCATACCCTGACACCCTTGTGCACAGTTCCAAAATTCTGAGTACAATCACAACTCACCAAGCTGCCCAGCATTCAACCCGAAGGTGTAAACACCTTCTTTTGTCCACAGCAGCGTATGGTATCTCCCAGCTGCCACTCCACTCACCTTTGTCTTTACCTGAGAACAATGAACCTAAAAGGATGCATTTGGATCATAAAACAAAATGGAAATAGTCACAAAAAAGAACAAGTAGGAAGAAACATCAAACATTAATGGGGGAGGGTGGAAAGGTGGGTGGAAAGGGGAGGAAGTACAATATTAACTACTAGCAGGAATTCAGAGTTCAGAAAAAAAGAGCCAGACAGACAGAAAATACAATTTTATATGTATAGATAAAAGATGATTTGTTCATCATGGAGTACGTACTCCATACAGAGGGATGATACAGGAAAACAATGGCCACCCATTCAAATGTGTACACAATGATTCGCTCATCAACTACAATAGAGTGAAGTCATGAGCATTTAAAAGCCATAACTCTTATTCTTATGCATTTTCTGAACTAACAAGACTTTAAAAAGTGCCAGAATGCATCGCTAAAGTACCAAAACAAGAGATCACTAAATCGCCAACTTGTACTTCTTTTTCTTCTCATCTAAAAACAATGTTAAACTGTTACCCAACCTAACTCAATAACTGCTGAAGTGATGATGGTGATCCCAATGCAAGGAAGTTACAAAACGTTAAGTGTTTCATGAAATGAAATAGAATGTAAATGTGGACTCAACCAAAACAAGCCAGGATTGTGGGGAGGGAGGGGGATGGGGAGAAAATGGACAGAACCATTCCAAAAGCGATTTTTACCTCCGCGGACATCTCCTAGCCCCCCCCCCCCCCAAAAAAAAGATGCTGCTCCAGTGGCTGATACGCATTGATGTCTATATATTATCTCACTGATCTGCATGTGTGTATTTTGTTTTCTTAAATAAACTCTTTTATATATTCCCCCTCAAAAACAAACAAACAATATTTTTAAAAACATTTCAAACAAGAAGGGCACGCTGACATCACATCAACAGAGAGGCCTCCGCCCACATTATTACATCATTATAATACTTGGACCAAGTTTGATTTAAATCCCTGAACCCAGATTCAAAATATTAAATAATGCTGGCTGCCAGACCATGCATCCGATCAGGTTGAAATTTAAAATACATATTCCACATGGCCACTAGATCATAACTGACGTTTCACGTCGATTGATGAAGCAGTTCAAGAGAAAGAATTGTTTTAAGATTTGAGTTGAAACCAATATGGCTGCTAGACCATGTGACCGATTCATTATTCGTGAATACCCTGGTATCCCCAAGGCTTGTTGAACATGTGGGTGAAGTTTCCCCTCGATCTATCAAGCTGTTCTGGAGAAGAATATTTTAAAAGGATTATTCTTCAAAAAAAAAAATCATAGCTACCAAACCATGTGACCTATGACATCATAGTTGGAGAACGTTTTATTCCTCATGGATAGGCAATCATACCTGTAAAGTTTCACCTCAATCTGTTCAGCTGTTTAAGAGAAGAAGATTTTTGAATGTTTGTATCTTCAAAACAATATGGCTGCCGAATCACGTGACCAATGGCATCAATATTTTTCTCCAACACAATTTAGCCCGAGATGACCATCAAAAATTTTCATACTGATCGGATAAAGCGTTTGACGTATGCAATTATATAGTCATAACAAAGCCACCTATGACATCATTAAAAAAAAATCACTTATTTCCTATAGGGAACAGTTCACATATGCCAAGTTTAATTTTTTTCCATAGAGCGGTTTCAGAGATACGGAGGTCCAAAGTTTTTCCTTTTTTCCAACATGGCTGCCACACGTTTTTCCAGTGAGTCTTTAAAAACATTCGACATGAGTCGTCACACCTATGGTGAAATTTCGTGTCAATCGGATAAGCGGTTACAGAGAAAATTAGCATGAACGTAGATATGGACAGACAACCCAGAAATAACAAAATGGCTTCGCCATTTTACATAAAAATGTAAAAACAGAGGGATGAAATCTCAAAACAAAACAAACAACCAAACAAGGCAGGAATGACACATTACGATGCCACAATCTTCTTATGGATTATCATCACGACATCTTTTGACATTTTACTTTTGTTATGGGATCGTGATGGATGAAGAAGAAGAATTAAGGAGAAGAATAACAATGAAGAATGACACCACATTGCAATTCTACAATACAACACCACAACCCTCTTATGGATTAGCATCATGACACCTTTCGACGGTTGTTCTTCCATCACAAACTCACAACAAAAGCTGCCACCTTATATAATTGTAATTAGATATAAATGTGTTGGTAAAATATGCAAAATAATTGTTGATAATTGTATTACAATTAAACTTGCAAAAAAAACAAAAAATTGCTCTTTTTGTATCTTCATGATTATAACTTAGCTTGGTCCTCCTTGTGGTTATGTCACTTGCTGTATGGTGAAATACCATACAACTCGCACACAAGTATACCCCGCAGTTGAAATTTTTGGAACTAATTTAACGTATCGCCAAAGGGTTATTTGTGTGAAAATACGGCAATTAAATTAAGAAATAACAGCCCTTTGGGATGTCGCCGATGGGGCCATTAGGAAATGATGTTTTGTATTGTTTGGTCATTAGCAAAAACAATCACTAAACGATAGAATCAAGTGTGAATGGTAACGGATCAAAATGCTAAACCTGTTTAGGTGACAAAGACAGTTCGAGCTCATGCGGAGCACCCAGCTGCCTGTACGTATTGAGACCAAAAGCCAAAACGCATCCATTATTGGAAAGGAGAACAGAGTGATCTCTTCCAGCCGCAACGCTGATGAACACGTGAGAACTCTTCACACACCTTGGAATCTGTCACACACAAAGCATACGACGAGACTAATAAGCAGTCTTCTAAATGTAAAGAAAATCCAAAATTACTGGCTGCATCCATAATGACTCTTTCATTTGCAGGTAATTGAACACTCAAACACAGTTTTCGGAAGCAGGGAAGTCCCCCAATAGTCCGGATGTCAAACACCATTTTTCAAGATGACCTTGCATTAGGGTCCGCACAATGTTTTTCTGCATTTTTGTGATCATCAGACCATCTGAATGAATATTCTGATTGATGACACTCTGGCACCCTTGAGCATTTTTGTAGAAACCAATTAATATGCAAATTAGTGGTGGCCATTGTCGAAATTAATATTTTTCTTAATATCTCCAAAAGTAAGCATCCAAATAGCCTGGTTGAGGTGTCTACACCCATGTTTTTAGGGTCACTGGTTATGATAAACCCACTTAAAATTTAATAATTTAAATTTAGTTCATTAATATGCAAATTAGCAGTCGCCATTATTAAAATAACAATTTTTCTTAATATCTCCAGAAGTAAGCATCCAAACAGCCTGGTTGAGGTGTCCAAACCCATGTTTTTAGGGTCAATGGTCATAAGCCCACTTACAATTTGACAACATTGAAATTTAGATCAATATGCAAATTCGCAGTCGCCATTATTGAAAATGTAGATAAATAGACATATAGATAGAAAAAAAAAACACTTCAGTCTTTGTGAATATAGATCACTTTATTATTATTCATACAGATTCAACAATTCAGCAGTATGCAATGAAAGCAGCTAACAACATGAACAAAAGAAAACATTCCTGTGTAAATCAAATGTTCATATATATATATATATATATATATATATATATATATATATATATATATATATATATATATATATATATATATATATATATATATATATAAATATATATATATAACAGGTTTGTAAACCTTATGAAGGCTACTTCAGTGCTTGGTGTCTCATTCAGTGTCAGAGTCATCATCAAGGGCAAATGCAGCAGCTGTCTTGGTGCGCTCATTCCTGCAGCCAGTATCTCCGTGGCACGCACAGAAAACTGTGCATGGTAACTTGGCTGCTGTGCAGCGGCATTGAGTTGTGTAGCATTGCTTGGCGGAGGAACATCCACATCGTATTAGCTCCAAGATATCTGGTGGTGCAAGAGCAACATTGGGCGGCAGCATAATTGGAAGTAATGATCTTGATGCCTCATCACGTTTCCATCCGTACTGAGTGGGATCCAGAGATGGTGGCTGCAGCTCAGCAGCTGACTTCTATATTGCTGTCTGGAGATGAGCACGTCACACGTTTTGTTCAAAGGACTCTGTAGTTGGGGGCAGAGCCTTTAGGTCTGGTGCTTTGATGGCATATAGATAGAATATGAAAAGATGGTTTTGCCATCTTCATTGACCACACCTCTTTGTGAACATCAGAAATGTTGCTTCTCTCCTTGCTACCATAGCAAACAGCCATGAACACAGTGGCTTCGGCAATGACATCGTCAATAGATGCATCCACATTCCCAAGTTTCATTTTTCCCATTCCATCCACATTCTCCTTATCTTATCTCGGTCCTCTGCATCAGATCGTATGCGTGATGGATTCTCTTCCTTGTGAATGGTCACCTCTGTGACTATGTGCCCCTCAAACATATCTGTGAGATCGTGGACTATCTGACTAATCGTGTGCATACTATAGGCTCACTTCTTCAGTGTAATGCCAACGATTCCATGTATGCCATAAACGTAACGCATGAACATGGACTCGATGTACATATCCGAGCATATGCCGTTCCATAGGCCCTTCTTGTGCCGCATCACATGATCTCCTTTTAAGAACATTTCCAGAATGTTTCCATGAAGCCTTTCCATCGATCGAAGGTAGTAGAGCGCATATCTACCATAGTTGTGATGTCCAGCCGTGAAGAAGTAGGGGAGCATCTCCTTCATAGCCCAAAGATGCAATGGCCAGTCTCCTTCACGCTCAGCACGAACAAACGCCATCATGATGAATACAGGTTTCACAAGGTTCTGCACCCATAGTTGTGTGGTCATGCTCTTTGTTGCTTTGGTTTCAAGAGAGTCCATTAAGTCTTCATGACTTTCTGCCTGAGCCACGCTGGAACGAAGGACCTCCTCAGTCACCATTCGCAGGGCCCTGAAGTTTTGGGGAAACTTTTTTCCACCAAGCATATGAGCAACACCTCCAAAGGCAGATTTCATCACGTCTTCCAGCCCACTTTCAGCTATCAAGTTACCCACACAACTGATGAAACTCATAAGGGTGTGCATGCCGTCCAGCCTTGGTATTAACTGGGTAAATCGCTCAGGATAAACCCATTTAACATTAACGGCCACTCAATACAGCTGTTTGTCGTTTGTGAAGATGGTTACGGTTTGTCCACACTCTGCGGTCAAGCGTTTTCCCTCCTCCATTACTGTAAACATAGTGTCCGGATCAGCTGGATCCATATCTATGAGTGGTGTATAAATGGCCCTCGTTGCAGATTGGATGGATCGTCCTTGCTCTCTGCAGAGCTTCGTATTAAAGCCACCAAACTCTGGTGTGTTCTGATCAGAAGTGATTTGCTTCAGAAAAGAGAACTCCACATCTTGAACTCTCCTAAGTTGTATAGCTTGATGAGCCAATACGCGGAGTGGTAACACCACACGTGTGGCTTCTTCAACTGGCATCACTGGTTTCTCAGGTCCCTTGTACCTTTGAACCAAAATGTCTTCTGTCACAGGTGTCTTCATTTCATCACGGGCAATCGTCTGATGATGGCTTTATCTTCAGATGTGGAAGATATCTCCTGATCTTTTATGGTAAGTAGTACTGCAAGAGAACGCGTTGAAACGAGTCCATTCTGGGATGAGATATTTGTGTCGAAGTTGTCAGCAACAACCTTAACGAGGCCACATTCAGCATTGGACGTTCCCCTAATCCCAAAGTGAACAGTTGCAACCTTTGCTGCTTATCCCTTGAAACGCTGAAACTCATCATAGGAACAGGTCACACGATAGTTGTACTACTGTTCGATGAGGTTTTTACAACTGACTAGAACTCCCAGTGCTATTTGGAGTGTAGTTGGTCGAATGGTGATCATATTTGTAATGATGTTTCCTATCAGAGCTCCTGGAAGTGTGCATTCGAATTTAGCTGATATTTTGGAGAGTAGCAATTGAAGGGTTGAACTCACTGCTTCATTAGCAATATCTATATTAATTCTAGTCTGATAGGAACTGGGGTCGGACGGCAACTGCTTAGATTCCTGTGCAACCTTCTTGGCAAATCGTTCTATGGAAACATCAATGGTGTCATCTTCATCTGATGCTACTAAGTTGATCGCAATAGATGCTCTGCTGCGAAACAGGATTAAACTAGCAACACCTTTACCAGACAGAACCAGAAGCTCAGAGCCAAGTATATCCAACAATTTGGATAACAGGGTTCTTCGAGAGTAGAGCTTTCCTCCATGATCCTTGTACATATTGTAGACTTCAACTGAATTCCAGATGCGCAACATGTCGTTTTTCATTGATAGGATGGTAGAACTGACAGCTGGCTCAATGTCCTGAGTTTCTCTGCCACTGTGTGCTGCTGCTGCAACAGACGGGGTGCCATGAAGAACTTTCTGCAGTCATCGTGATATCTCGCATCAGCAGCATGAAGATCGCCGATTGCGCCCATTAATCGTATCTTGACCTGGCGTCCTCCTTCATCCTGGCGGGAATCGATAACATCGAGAATAGTTTGTTTGAAAGTTGTCCGATCAACACGATCTGCAGTCCTACAAAGGAGAACTCGCCACCAACGATTAGGATTCTTCTTATCAAAGTCCATGATGCACTTTTCTCCGCAAAAAATGCAATATTCTTTAAAGTCAAATACTGTCGTCTTTGAACGGCGGCTTCTTTTGCTTGATGAAGCATCTTCCGAACAAACATTACTCATTCGTTTCAAGTGTCTTTCTATGTGTGAGCATGATGTGTACATTGACACACAGTCTCGATTGCATTTGAGCTCGATAGATTAGTCTGCCTGTAATCTCTGTTCAAGCTCTTCATGTATACTATCTTGTCTTGCTGTGCTTGACTGGATGATACTTCGCACTCTGTCTGGACCAACTGTTACCAGAGGTTTTCCAGCTTTAGTTGCATCGCGGGGACTGAAGAAACAGTCTCCCACGGTGATGGAACCTCAACCTGTAACAATAGAGGTAATTATAAACATAAGTAAACATTTAATTTCTTTGTTCGTATTTAAAAAAAATTCTCAGGAAACAGGTTCCACCCTGTGTACTTTTAAAAATCAATAAAATACAGTTGCTTTCAGACAGATCATGTTAAATAATAATAATAAAAAACCTGCTTGCAAATAATATCGATCATTCCACTGTATCAGAAGAATTACTCTTTCGGAAAACTCAGTTCTCAATGTTTCTTTCATTACATTACAAGCCTCAACTTACTTGATCAGAAACAGTTCATGCTGTTGATCTTCTGAGGTCAGCCATTTCTTCACAACTGTACTGGGGATAAATGGCTCTGCGCAAGTTATTTTCAAACAGTTTTGTTGTTGTTGTACAACTGTACTGCAAAAACGCCGATCGGTGCGGACAAATTCAGGGGGTAGGGTTATGCTAATTTGCATATTAATGAGCTAAATTTCAATGTTATCAAATTGTAAGTGGGTTTATCATGACCAGTGACCCTAAAAACATGGGTTTGGACGCTTACTTCTGGAGATATTAAGAAAAATAGTAATGTCCACAATGGCCACCACTAATTTGCATATTGATGTGTTTCTACAAAAATGCTCAAGGGTGCCAGAGTGGCATCAATCGGAATATTCATTTGGATGGTCTGGTGATCACAAAAATGCAGAAAAACATTGTGCGGATCCTAATGCACGCTTTTCTGGCCAACACTCGGACTACAACCCAACTCAACATGCGCCGTGGAAAAGACCATCATCTCGTCCAGATTCAAGCAAACCCCATATCCTCACCCTGCGTTTCCAGAAAATACAATCTCATATGATGTTCTTCTCTAAGCAACCTACACAAAGGTCATTTGAGAGGTTTTGCATGTGCCTTGATTGATCATGACATCTCAAAAGAGGATTCATTTTTTACATTCTCACTGATCTTCCTCTCCTGTTCACATGCACTTTTCCCTACTTACCATGCTCGTCAGCTTTTCCTGTCTGCTGACACATTCCTCGTCTACTCAGCCCATTCAGTTCCCGTGTCCTGGTTGAATGTCCCTACTTATTCTGCCGACAAGTTCATTCTTTCATACTCCCCAGTACAGCAACTACCACCGCTCCCTTGCTGTGTCAACGTCAACTCTCCATCATTCAACTCTTCCACTAACCTCAATGTTAAAAAAAAAAGTTTTTAATAATATGGTAGTGGCGCAAGTAAAACCCTCTAATACTACACACATGCACCCTACAGTTCAATGCACTTTTATCATTTGTACAGTAATTAAAGAAGTATGTGTGGTAATAGTCACTGCTCAGAGCAGGCGGAGATGTCTGCATGGCTTCAATGGATCCCTACGCTAACAGTTCTTCAAAAGGGCTGCTCAACTCCAGTGAGCCTTTAACCATAGCTACCCATGATAGTTTCTGCTCACCAAACTTTTCCATTTTGTTCTGTCATTGTGCAAATATTGCCCGGAAGTTCAAACTGTTCCACACAAAACCCATTCCAGATTGTCCCACATCTATCTGTTTCCTTTCACTTCTTCAAGGATGTTAACATGTTGTCCTCCATCAGACTCTTCCACACGACCACATACGATCAAAAAGAAAAGAGAATCTTGTTTAATGCGACAAAATGTTAAAGTCTTTCAAGCATAATGGTGAAGCTGCAAAAACAAAACAAATGAGATGTCGACGATCTCTATAAATCAGACAGTACGTGTGCAAAACCCACAACGATCAATTGAAAAAGAAAACGCAGCCTCGTTCTGCTTTGATAAATAACAAAGGAAACCGAACCACACCACTTTAAAGTTGAGTTTTAAAATTCACTTTGCAAGTACAGTACTGCCCCAATTGTTAACCACTGTCAAAACCAGGACAATTGCAGCTCTCACCAGACAACTGGCCTGGTCGCCATGACCGAGACGTCCACCAGTACCATGGCCACAGGTGTATACAACCCCAGAAGTAGTCAAAAAGATGGAATGAAACTGGCTCAGAGCGACCTTGGGGAAGTGAGGGTGTCGTACGAGTTGGACATTGCATACAGGTAGTTTACAAAAGCAGAAAAATATAAGATAGGTGGGAGATGTGAAAATAAATAATAAATAAAAATATAACCCAAAGGAAGGACACTAGAAAATAGCAACGCAAATAGAAAATGTGGATGGAGGCAATCACACAGACACCAAAGTCCTAACCTTTGCAATGGTGATACTCGAATCCCGGAAAAACCGAACTGGCTCTGGACTGACATACGGCTGCATAGATCCATGCCCCAACAAAAAGCTCCCATTTTCACCCCACGTGTACACGCCAAGGTGGTCTGAGCACGAGGCTGAGATGTACAAACAAATGAATGGGGATGTCAGAAGGAGCAAGTCAAATCTATGGCAGTTAGACCTACACACATCAATTACTATAGGCACACCAAAGAGCAAAGGAAACAGTATAATTTTATGAACTATCAGAAATAAGTCATTTTTTATTCATAGTCGTGGAAAACAATACAAACTGGAACAGCACACGGTAGAGCGCATACCTCCACCTGGCTGAACAGGTTACGTTTTGTATCCCACTGATAGACCGGATCTGCATCTGGAACTTAACCAAAATCTAATTAGCTTGTTCCTGTTTTGTAAAAAAAAAAAAAAAAATCTCCACTACAAACTTGAATCGACTTACAGGTGAGCAGAGTCATTTTAAGGGATTCTCCTTTGTGCCGTCTAACCTGGGTTTGAATCCCAACCCAGCAATAAACTGCCACCCTGGTGTTTCACATGCAAGGTGAGGTATCAACGAGTGCACCATCCATCCGTAGGACATTAAGCCCGAGGAAACCGCCTTGCAGGCGCAAATCGCGTGTGGACGTTAATTGTCCCCACAATGTCTTTCGCAAAGAGTAGGCGAGTGATTGCCATCCATCCATCCATTGGGACCATACTGTGTGCAGAGCGTTGCTGCTGCCTGAGTAGTCTCCTTGGCTATTGGGCACAATCCTGGACGGGTCGTCACTCCGACACAGGATACCAGCATGCTGGCACTCATTTTGCCGAAACCGGAAGGATGACAGGCAGAGTCAACCCCACCTGGTATTAATTCAACAGCCGAGTGGGATTTGAACTCAGGATGCTAAGATCCCAAGCACACCACACTAAACATAAAGCCAACACCAGGCATGAGTGATCGTCAGCACCCCAAGATTTACACATTTCTGAAAGAGTTGAACATCAGGCCTGGTCAGTCGGTTCCAGAAAGAATTGGGGCACTATCGTCCCCCATGGACGAACCAGCAAGATGGGAATAATTGAGGCTGTTGAACACAGAGAATACAAGAAAAAGAATACAATTCGTTTTCTTTCAAATTTCCTTGAATTTTTTTCTTCGTCTTGCACTAAATGGGATCAAGCAGGCCCCGGATGCACACCACATTGATCTCCTTTGCATAAGATGCACAAATCACCGTTTTGAAAGGCGACTCCTACGCGATCGCGGATGAACAAGCCCAAAGCAGTAAGACCTTCCTTATCACTCTTCGTCAAAGAACCTCCATTCTGGAATTCATGGGGCAGGTACAGAAGAGACTGCAAATTATACAATCAACTGAAAAATGCAAAAAAAAAAAAAAAAAGTGTCAACCATTTTGCTTATTATTCCACTTAATCAATATTATCAATACAACGATTACCAAAATAAGCTGCTTGGCTGAATCAAGGTTTCCATGGAAAAAGGCATAATGGAGTGGGCTCCAACCATTTTCACAATCCTCTCGAATGACATCATCAGGTCGCAGAGTTAAAAGGGTTGTTACCAGAGCTGCACGGCCAGGAAGGGAAGCTGCCAGATGCAGAGGTGAACAGCGTAGGCCTTCAAGAAGGCCGGTGACCTTGTTGCAGAGGCCAGGGAGTCGAGCAAGAACCTCGGCATCTGACATTATAGCAAGGGAAGCCGCGACGCGGTTAAAATGCTGCATGGATGGCCATTGTGTCATGCACTCGGGAGAGCAAGAGGACGGGGATGATGAAGAAGGGGTAAGGAGGGAGTTGGGAAATTCTGTGGCAGGCTCAGACATGTTTACTTGGAACTAAAGATGTAGGATGAAGGACGAGGTTTGAGCTAAGAAGAGGAATGGCGATTCTAAAGGTATTAAGGATTATAAAAAAATAGATGAAGACCTTCCAGTAATTTGTTAAAAAAATAATTATTATAATAATAAAAGACTTTCCCTCAAGAACCCTTCATTTGTTCAACCACCAACCCAGTCACCCTTTCCCACCCCAACTTCTCGCTGTTCTCAAACTTCCATAATTGTATGAAGAAACTGCAAAGAAATGAGGAAGAATTGGGAGAAAAGAAGTTCATAATTAGGTTGATGATTCACAAGTACAATGATTAGGAGTACAAAATTATATCATCTGAAAACATAAACTAGAAGGGCACTCAGTAGAGCGCATACCTCTGCCCTATAATGTCTGATCCACGAGAACATATCAGGCCCAATACATTTTTGAAATAGCATGCCTTTCAGTACTATATCGTTTTTAGCCCTAATCTCAATGGTGAAGAATCACTTTAAAAAATCAAATAATTCTCGTATGCAGATCCAGATTCAGATCTTCACCAAAATCGAATCAATTCGTCCTTGGCACACACCCATCCTGTCCACCAATTCTCATCCGAATCCGTCCACAACTTTTTGAGATATTGTGCTATATGTCGGTTTCGCCCTATCTCCCAATGGTGAAGAATCACTTCAAAAAATCATCAGATCTGGATCCGGATCTTCACCAAAATTGAATCAATTCTTCCTTGTCACACACCCAACATGTCCTCCAAGTTTCATCCTAATCCATGCACAACTTTTTGAGATATTGCACTATATATCATTTTTGGCCCTGCCTCTGAATGGTGAACAATCACAATTAAAACTAGAGGGGGAGCACTCGGGAGAGTGCAAAACCTCCGCCGCCAATACCGCTGGGTCACTCAAGTGAACCTTATATCTTATTCATTAAATATGATGTCAACAGTGCTGACAGCTATAGTTCTTTTCTCCAACATTTTTTTGGGGAGGGGGGGGGTTGGAAATCACTTAAAACATGTAGAAATGCAAAAAAAAGAAATCGAAATTGTTGAAAAAAAAAGTTGCAAAAGTTTTTTTTTCTCTAACAATTTTTTTTTTGGGGGGGGGGGAGGTTGGAAATCACTTAAAATATGTAGAAATGCAAAAATAAGATTTTTTTCTCAATTTTTTTTTGGGGGAGGGGGGTTTGAAATCACTTAAAACATGTAGAAATGCAAAAAAAAAAAATTCTCGAACAATTTTTTTTTGGGGGGGGGGGTTGGAAATCACGTAAAACATGTAGAAATGCAAAAAAAAAATTTCTCTAACAATTTTTTTTTTTGGGGGGTTGGAAATCACTTAAAACATGTATAAATGCAAAAAAATATTTTGGGGGGTAACAATTTTTTTGGGGGGGTTGGAAATCACTTAAAACATGTATAAATGCAAAAAAAAAAAATTCTCTAACAATTTTTTTTTTGGGGGGGGGGGGGGACCAAGTCCAAAATTTAATGGCATGATCCTTGGACCATACCTAACCCCCCCACCAAGTTTCGTCGAAATCCGTCGGAGTTTTTCCGTAATACTGTTCACAAACAAACAAAAAAACAAACAAACAAACAAACAGAAAGGTGTGAAAACAGTGACCTCCATCCATCTTTGAAGATGGCGGAGGTTAATTATGAGATCTGGATCCAGATTGGGATCTTCACCAAAATCTAATCAGTTCGTCCTTGTCACACACCAAACCTGCCCACAAAATTTCATCCAGATCCATGCACAACTTTTTGAGATATCCTGTACACAAACAGAGACGGACAGACAGAAAGTGGTGAAAACATAATCTCCTTCACCTTCGGTGGCAGAGGTAACAAATAAAAAAATTACAATAAAATTAAAAAATATAGATATATCAGTTGTTAAATATTCAATTCTGCATAATCTCACTCATGCATTACCCACCACACTTTGTAAGGTGGGGTGAGAGGGGGAGTGCCAACCACACTCGGGAGGTGGGGTGAGGGGGGCAGTGGCCACCACACTTGGGAGGTGGGGTGAGGGGGGCAGTGGCCACCACACTTGAGAGGTGGGGTGAGGGGGGCAGTGGCCACCACACTTGGGAGGTGGGGTGAGGGGGGCAGTGGCCACCACACTTGGGAGGTGGGGTGAGGGGGCAGTGGCCACCACACTTGGGAGGTGGGGTGAGGGGGCAGTGGCCACCACACTTGGGAGGTGGGGTGAGGGGGCAGTGGCCACCACACTTGGGAGGTGGGGTGAGGGGGCAGTGGCCACCACACTTGGGAGGTGGGGTGAGGGGGGCAGTGGCCACCACACTTGGGAGGTGGGGTGAGGGGGGCAGAGGCACCACACTTGGGAGGTGGGGTGAGGGGGGCAGTGGCCACCACACTTGGGAGGTGGGGTGAGGGGGGCAGTGGCCACCACACTTGGGAGGTGGGGTGAGGGGGGCAGTGGCCACCACACTCAGGATGTGGATTTGTGGGGGGTATTGGTTAACATAATTAGGTGGTGGGTTGGAATGGGGCCATTTCCCACCACATTAAGGTGCGGTGAATGGGGAACGGCCAGTTAATTTGGAGGGTTGCAAGGTGGATGAGGGGGACAATGCTCAGCTCACTCAAGGGGGCAGCGAAGGGGTACCTTTTGTGTGCTATTTTTGTTGTTTTTTTTAGATCCTCATGGAGGATCTCTCAGTCTTACTCACGTTGTTGTTCTTCATCTTCTTCTTGTGGACTTTTTTGTTTCAGAGCCTACAGTTTTCATCGGAACTTCATGAAACTTGGCATATATATGTAAAAATATCCTGCGCAACCATCTCCGATTTTGAAAATTCCTCCTAAAAAAAAAAGTTATGACGTCAAAATATCTCCGCTAATGGAAATCGCCTAAAAAAATTGTCTCCGAAACTCGGCAAGCTTTTTGAATTCTGTTTGCGGGAATCGAACAGGGCATTAGCAGAGATGAATTATTGCACATATGATACATCACGATGACGTCATTACTGTCATATCATTTTTTTATGACGTCATTCCTATTTTTTGACATTTTTTGTTTCACAACCCAGAGTTTTCATCGGATCTTCGTGAAACTTGCCATGTATATGCAGAAAGCCCACGTGCAGGCAGTAACCATCTCCGATTTTGGAAAGTCTTCCTAGAAAAAAAAGTTGACGTCATAATTTCGCCGCTAATGGAAATCGCCTTTATCTCCGAAACTAGGCAAGCTGTTTGAATTTTGTTTGCGGGAATCAAGCCGGGCATTAGCACAGATAATTTATCGCCAACCTGATACATCGCAATGACGTCATATCCGTTTTTATGACGTCATCATTAAGAGGACGAGGATCTTAGCTCTTTTGGAGCTTGTTAACAAAGCCAAGGGTCGTTTTCCAAAAACTTAAACCTCGCACTTCTGAAAAATTAATCACAGCATAGACACTGCAGTTAATCACGAAGAAAGCTGCGCGATGTTACAAAACACACATATATATATATATATATATATATATATATATATATATATATATATATATATATATATATATATATATATATATATATATATATATATATATATATATCGACTGGATGTTACTCTAACGGAAACAATGAGCTGTGAAGGAAATGCATACAATACAATACAATACAATACAATAGCATGAAATACAAAAATAACCAAAACAATAAAACACGATCCAACCAAAACCGCGTCGGGTGAACACATTTGGAGGGAGAAGATCCCTCAGAAAAACGCGGAATAATAAAAAAAAAAAATCGAGGTTACATCAGATGATCGAAGGAAATTGAAAAGTGTTCCTCAGTAAAACTGAAACTCGCTCGCCAAGCTTCTCACCATCTATTATTTTGAAATGCCACAAACTGTGAAGGAAACGGAGCACAGAGAGAAATAAAACTTATACTCCATAACTGCCGTGCTGAGATATTTATACCCAACTCAACACAATCTTCCGAGCACTGCAATAAAACGCCCGTTCATTGGTTGCCGTGAAATGCGCTCTGCATCCTCAACGGCAATTGGTCAATATATTTTCGAATTGTGTTCCTGTATTAATTATTAAAGTACAACAAACGATTGAGTCGAAATTAAAGGAATAATGTATTTGTAAATCAATCAATAAAATCCAAACAAAAGTTGATATTGAAAAGTGCAGGGAAACGAGCCGAGCAAATATTATGATGCGATACACCTCAATTAGTAATACCTTACGCTTGACAAGGTATAGAAATCTTTCTCTCCAAATTTGGTTTGCATGGTAAAGGGGACAGAATCATGTCGTATGGATTCTATGTATTGGTACTGCATTCTGCAGTAAAAGTGTATAATTAATTTATCGAGTCAGTCTGCAATTATTCATATTAAATCATCCAAGGTGAGTTTGCTTCATTTCGGGATCCTTCCGATCGATGACTCAAATGCATTATTTGGTCTCCCATTTGATTGAAGATATTAAAATGAAAAAAAATAGGACATTGGCATTTTGGCACGTTGGAAGGAATTTGTCATTGCACCAAAAATAGGCAACCTTTATCATCAGGCAGGTAAAGTTCAAAACTTTGAGAGTCAATTATCATGCGAGGTGAGGAGTAAACCCGAAGAGTTTCTCATGGGGTTCTGTAAGAAAACCAGACAAAAACAGAGTGGAATTCCTCATTTACAGCAGCAGGATTCATTCAAGGCCATCTCCACTCATGGCTCGCAGACTTCCTCTCCTGTCGCAGTCAACGTGTGGCCCTAAATGGAGTTCTTTCATCCCCTCTTCCTGTGCAGGCTGGAGTTCCTCAAGGTAGCGTTCTGGGCCCTGTTCTTTTTCTGGTTTTCATCAATGATCTCTCGGACTCTCTGGAAAATCCTCTATTTCTCTTTGCCGATGACTCAACCCTGTGCCGTACCATCTGTCATCCCTCAGACCGGCAAGCAGCAGCTTCTTCGCTCACTGCAGATCTGGATAAAATCACAAACTGGTCCAACACGTGGAACATGTCTTTCAATCCACACAAATCTCACACTCTCACTATGTCTCTTCGAAAGGACCGTTTACAAAACCCCCCCATCCACTTTCTCAACAATCCTCTGGAAGAAGTCTTTTCTTTCAAGCTTCTGGGTCTCACTATCTGCCATGACCTTTCCTGGGAAAGTCACATTTCCAACCTTGCCTCAAAAGCCAGTCGCCGACTGGGAATCCTCCGTCGTGCAAAGTCCTTCCTCGGCCCTCTTGAGCTCCTGACCACTTACAAAGCTTTTGTCCGTAGCCTGATGGAGTACTGCTCTCCCCTCTGGGCTGGTGCTCCTGCCTCCCACCTTTCTCGACTTCACGCTGTCGAAACCAGGGCTTTTAAGATCATTGGCATCTCCCGCAATGAAGCTGAGTCTTTGGGCCTCTCACTCAATCACCGCAGGTTGGTCGGTGGTCTTTCTGTCTTCTACCGACTCCTCTCCAGCCTTGCCCCCCTGCTCTCTCTGCGATTTGTCCCAACCACATTTCCACAGGGCGCTCAAGGTCCGCCAACAACCCCCTTCTGGTAAAACTACCAAAATCACGAATCACTGCTCATCTTCACTCTTTCATTCCTCTTTTTTCCCGCCTTTGGAATAAACTTCCTCACTCTATTCTTTCCCATTCTTCCCTTCAGGCTTTCAAAACAGCTGTTCACCACCACCTCTTATCTTCCCCCATCCAAATCCTCGATCTTTTCTACCCCCGATAATCCACCCAAGCCCACTTCCTTCAATTCTCCTGCTTTCCTTCCTGAAAGTCCCTTTAATGTCCATCTTCCGCTCGCCATGTTCCCCGTCCCATCCCCATCCCTCTCCCTTCCACAGTTCACCTGTGTCTGTTCCCCAATGTTTTGTCCCTTCCACTCCCGCCCCTCTTGTCTCATGCCTCCTTGCTGTGAGTTGTGTGTTAGCTCTCATACGAGCCTCGACCAAGGTATACAAAAAAAAAAAAAAAAAAAAAAAAAAAAAGCAGGATGGTGTAAACTGTAAAGTAAAAACGAAAAGTGAAAATCTTCTTGAAATGAAACACTTTGTCATGAAGCTGTAAATTTACTTTAAAATACTTTCAGTAAATTAAAATACTTGATAATTTTAAAGATACTTTTTCGTAAATTAAAATACCTTAAAATTAAGATTAATTTTTAAAATTACTAGTGCATGCCCGTACGTGCAATTTTTTTTTAATTGTGACGTCAATAGTGACGTCATAGCACCGTGTCCTGTCATTGGTTGATAAATAAATGGCCGTAACTTGGGAACCGCTTGTCCGATTAATATCAAACCTTGAAAAGGCACATACTCAGGTCCCCAGCAATATACCTGGCAAGTTTCATTTAGATCGGACCAGGGGTTGTCGAGAAACGGCGGTCACACACACACATACAGAAAGACTCTCGCCCTCCTCTCTCCCCTCCTCTCCCCCCCCCCTCCTCTCTCACCCCTCTCCCTGTAAATGTATTCACAAATGTCTACCAAGCACAACACTTAATTCAAACCTTGGGAAAAAAACAGTTTTCAAACCCTTGGGAAACAGCCGTTTCCCTTGGGAAAATTCAAACCTTGGGATTAATTAATAATTTGAACAATTAATTCAAACCTTGGGGAAAAATAGCTTTCCAACATTGGGAAACAGTTGAAACGGATGAAGAACAATAATGTTGTGGTTGACGAAATTCACAAACCACCATTCAGGTCCCTTAGGTGAGATATCTCTGTAAGTATATGTGTAGTTAGGCCCAAACCCGTTGTTTAGAGAGAATAAATGTCATTCAGTCGGGCTGCGACTCTTCAGGATAGCCGTTTTTCTTTTACTATCTTTATTTTGGACCAGCCGCCATTACTACCACCACCAACCACGTCTCAACAGCCATCACACAACAACCACCAACCACAACGCCGCTTCACAACAACAACCACCAACCACAACGCCGCTTCACAACAACGACCACCAACCACAACGCCGCTTCACAACAACAACCACCAACCACAACGCCGCTTCACAACAATGACCACCAACCACAACGCCGCTTCACAACAACCACCAACCACAACGCCGCTTCACCACAACCGCCACGACCTTTACCGTCACAACTCTCCACCATCACATCCACACCATCTCGCGCCACTCGTGGGCACCGATACTGGACTCATGCAGGGCGCGCACCGAGCAGCGTGTTCAGAAACATCACAGACTTTCCGAAGAAAACGGATCAAAAACGACTCACGCCCACTTCTGTTCCGTCCTATCGGTGAGCGTGGGGCGATTTGGCCCCGCCTCCAGGGCGTTGGAGTGTGGTCGCTATATGCAAATTCATGGATCAAAAAGCATTCACGCCCACTTTTCCTCGGTCCAATGGGGAGCCAGTTAGAGAGGTGAAGGGTCGGAGGCAAAGGGTCAAGGGTGAAAGAGCGGAGCCACGGGGCTTATATAAACGGCTGCGTTCGTCAGTAAAGGCAGTTGTGCGGAGTTCAAGAGAGTCGTCGGTGGAGCTGGAAAGAAGTGGGAGAAGTCAAGAGTGAAGAGTTGGGACGAGCCAAGAGAGGAGACGGAGAGGGCGAGTAGACGGAGCTGTGGAGAGGTGACGGCGGCGAAGGCGGACGAGGGGGTGCTTGCGTCGGTGCCGGGAGCTGCACAGGGAGAGGCCAGCAACGCGACCGAGGTCGAGGAGGAGACGCTCGCTGCGGGACCCGAGACAGGGTGATATCCTCCTTCCCCCGAGCATCAGCAACCCCCTCCTGTTTCCCCCCGCGCTGAGATAGTGCGACAAAGGGGGCCCCTTTCCCACCCCCTACCAGACACTGTCCACGAGGCCCGCGGAGTTGAGGCACCACCGCCACTTCGCGTCTCATCATCAGACGGGTAGGCCCGACCCGGTCTCGGCCCCAGGCCCGCCTCATCCTTGAGGGTGGTTCTTTTTCTTTTGCTTTGGGAATATGTGTTGTCGGCGCCGTCTGTGAAGTAAAATTGTATAAGTGTTGCCGTGTGCCCGGTAGTCGGTTAGATCTGCATTGTTGCATTTGCTTTTTGTGTAATATTGTGTTTCTTCTTCTATTACATTTGCTTTTGGTGTAATTGTATATGTGTGCTTTCCGTTCATCGCGAAATAAATGTGCTTATTGTTGAACTGTTTTTCCGCTTCGCTTCGTCTTTTCCTCTATTGAATCTCCATCTTGCTTCACGTAAAGGGTTGGTCGTGGGCTAAAACGCCCGATAATTAATCGAACCGTCGAGGCCGACGAATAACACCGCTCGGTTATCCCGATAGTACGGAACGGGTCGCTTAAAGTGGCCCGTGTCCGAAATCGACCTGCGGCGAGGTGCGATCGCCCGGTCTACCCTCCGTGTGGGTACTTAGGTAGGTCGAATTTGGCGAGCAACCCTATCCCACGCGGGGGCCGATTGGCACGATCGTGGTGAGGCCGAAAGGTCCACCCGTGACTGGTTCCCGGCGTTAGTCCGAGAGGGTCACGACTGGATTGTCCGTCCGGTGGGCGACGTGCTGCGATTCGAGTTACGTGGCCGTTCGCACGCCGGCGGGCGCGAATCCGCAACAATATCAAACCTTGAAAAGGCACATAGTGAGGTCCCCAGCATCGATTGTGACGTCATACCAAACGAAGAAGAAGAATTGTGATGTCAATTGTGCAAAAAAAAACCCCCATAAACTGTGACGTCATAGCACTGTGTCCTGTCATTGGTTGACAGACGTTATTGGTAATTATTGGTTGACAGACAATATATAGGTCGTTATTGGTTGACAGACATTGGTCATTGTATCACGTTATTCTTTTTATTACTGCCAATTATTGTGCTATTATTATTAATATGCTGTTATCATTATTCTGAGATATCTTTGGGAAAAAATGGCATGATAAGGTGGAACGACACTTTAGCTGTGATATATACACCTTTCCAACACTGAAAAAAAGCAATAAAATGGCCGTAACTTGGGAACCGCTCGTCCGATTAATATCAAACCTTGAAAAGGCACATCCGCGGGTCCCCGGCAATATTCCTGGGAAGTTTCAATCAGATCGGACCTGTGGCCGTCGAGAAACGGCGGTCGCAGACAGACAGACAGAGACAGACAGACACACAGAGATTGCTGGAATTATAGATAGATTAGAATGCTTGTAAATAAAAATAAAAAAGATCGTAAAGTGTAAAGTTTTCAGTAAATAAATACGGCGTAAAGTTTTTTTTTAAGTATTTTAAACAGCAGGACGGTGTCTTCACAGGGAATAATTTACAAAAAGCACAGACATGCTTTATAATATTTTTGCTGGTGTGTTTACAGCTCGTTGAAGACTTGTCCCACACCAGTGTTGGAAAATAGGGATTTTTATCGGCTACTACGAAAATGAAGTGGAGTTAATGGAGGAGAAAATAGAGAAACACTAACGTCTTAAAATTAGATGTCAATAAGTCCCCTGGCCCTGATTTGTATTTTTTGTACACTTTGTCGAGGCTCATATAAGAGCTAACATGCAGAACATATAACAAAGGGAGAAGGAGATGTGAGAGGTGGTGGAGGGAAGCACAACAACAGTAGGGAACAGAGACATTAGGAGATCTGATGGATTACATTTGTGAGTGTTGAAAGAAACGTATCAGAAATTATGTAATTAAACCTCTTGGAATCATATTTGATAAGCTTTTGAAAAAGGGAGATGGAGCAGAGTCCTGGAAGCAAGCTAATGTGTAATGCCCAACTTCAAGAAAGGGAAGAAGTGTGTAGTGTACTTTTCATCGATGCAAGTTTGTTCCATTTACTTATCCAACCAATGGCAGTCGTGTGGAAGTGGTTTATATATATATATATATATATATATATATATATATATATATATATATATATATATATATATATATATATATATATATTTAAAATCAATCATTTTTCCCAACACTACTATCGGACTCAAGGACCTCCCTCTTGAGGAGCAAGCGTGGAGAAGCTTTAACCGACGGAAGGGTGACGATGCTTCCTTGCCTGGCACCTTGCTAGTTACACCGTCGTGGAAATGATTCACGGACTTGAGCTTCACTGCAGTTTAACAGAAGTTTGCTAGAGTTCACTGCACTTAAACCGCATTTGCAGCACTATCTTCAGTGAGTTTTCACTCCTTTTAACCATGGGACTACTATCATCGAACCTCTTTTGGTGAGCAGCTTATTCCCATGGCCACTCACCATTTATGACACCGTCGTCAGGTGAATCATATTATTTTGTTGGCACAATGCCAAATTGGCCCACTGGTGAAACACCATTTCTTGCTTCTTTTTGAACTTGTGACTGTATTCACCCATACTCAAGCTTAACAGCTTATGGGACACTGCTCAGACTGGATGACGTCATCAATCTTTATCAGTGAGTAGAAGTTGATAACACTATTTTATATAAGTGCAATCCAGAAATCCATTGTCCATTAAGTTTGAGGTTTATGGTTGGCAAACTGATGGAGAAGATAATCAGAGATGCACTTGTGATCGAGCCGTCTAAATGGAGGTGATCTTCTAAGTGATGAAGAGCTTGGATTCAGCGTGGTCGCCAGTCGGTCTTGTACTACTAACACCATAACCAAACACGTGGGCCTGAGGTTGCAGGCCATCACCAAGCACAATGACTCCTTCTTCCCGGAAAGGAAAATGGGTGCATAATATGTCATGCGTAATACCAAGGAGTTTTTACAATATCCAACAGTCTTCATAAATTATCTCCCTGAATCAGTTCAATCCAGTTTAAAGTTGTTCGCAGATGATATTTTTACGGTGCCGTTGCGTCGGCCACCAACCGACCTCTCTGACGGAGCTGCAAGTCGAGTCGGCCTGACCGATCGCCCGAAACATAGATCGCCGCCCGGATAAGTCCGAGTCGACGAGTCCTTGTACAAGAACCTAAATACGCCAATGGGCAGATCACGTGGGGTAGGGTCAATTGCCAATCTTCAATCTACCTAAATACCCACGTGATCCAACTACCGGGATATTCCACCCTCGACGGAACTCGTACGGAACAAACCGCTGAGGCGAGCCTGTCCCGTGCGCGATTCCAAGCGGCTTAATCGCCGAGAACCGTCGGTCCAAATGTCCCCCTTTTATGGCAAACCAACGGCTTTCTAACTCCCAACACACGAAATGCTCAGTCAATGAAAGAATTGACGCGACGAGCCGAAAACATTTAACAATTGGGGTATTTATTAATAATAATGGGGAACTAGGGAAGCACGTAAGAGCAGAACGATACTGACTTTACGAAATGCGATGCAAACATTTACAGCACACAAAGCACTTAACAATTTCCTACTTATGAGACGGGCCCACGGACACACGTTCGCACTCACACACACCCAAGTAATGGTGGCTGAGGCGTTTAATAAAGGGCTCCAGCTCGGAGGACAGGTGAACTGAAACCCAGAACCTATCTCGAACCTCTCCACCTCGTGTGGTGTTCAAGTTGTTCGGACCCGGGCTCCAGCGAGAGCGAGCTGGACCAAATCGCCGTGAGCCGCGATCCTTCCCGAGCTCCAGCGAATCCTCCCGCGCTTCTCAACACGTGCTGGTGAGACGAGGCGCCGATCCTTCCCGTCAATGCGTCGCTTCCCAGAGGAACCACCTCCAAGAAGAGGTCGATGAGTCGCACCAAGCCGGGATCCAAACGGAGAACAAAGAGCTCCACGAACCAAGAAGAAGAAGAAGAAGCCACCATTCGCAGCTCGAGCCGAGTAATCGGCTCAACTTTCTTCCAAACAAAACAGCTCTCCAAAAAGCTCTCCCGAGCCAAGCAGGACCCGAAGCTCTGCTGAACAACTCCTCTGCAGAAGCAAAAAGCTTCCGAAGGCCTCAACCCTAACCCAAGCCAAGCAGGACCCGACGGCCTGCTGAACGACGCCTCCCCCACTCCCCGAACACGAACAAAGAAAGGATCTCCTCTTATCCTTCTCCGCCCCCCTCCCCCGTGCCCAGCATGACTCATGCCCTCGTGATCCATCCCCCGCTCAACCACGGGTGGGAGGGAGTTGTTGACGTCATGAATCACGGGACAGAAGGGCTCTTCTTCCTCTTCACAGAAGAGGGGGAGGGAAGTCTCCATTGTTTCGTTCCCTAACTATTAAATCGATCCGCAGCGCATCTAATCGATTTCTAAACCTTTAAACAATGGAAGGTGAGCTATCTAGGGAACAAGCACTTATCGACATAGCTGACTAAAGGAACCTGTATGTTGTGTGCAATCGAATTCCAAATTCGTAACAATATTAAATTATACAGAGTCGTGGATAGCATCCGCTGGCCTTCCTCCTTCATGCAAAGTCCTTCCTTGGCACACCTGAGCTCCTGACCACATATAAAGATTTCGTCCACAGCCTTATGGAGTACTGCTCTCCCCTCTGGGCTGGTGCTCCCGCCTCTCACCTTTCTTGGCTTCACGCCGTGAATCCTCTTTCATTCCTCTTTTTTTCTCACCTCAGGAACAAACTCCCACACTCTCTTCAATCCCACTCTTCCCCCCAGGTCTTCAAACCAGCTGTTCACCACCATCTCTTATCTTCCCCCATCCAAAACTACGATCTTTTCTTCCCCCACGAACCCACCCCAAACCCACCTCCTTCAAATTCCCTGCTTTCCTTCCTGAAAGTCCCTGTCGTGTCTATCTTGTTTACCCTGTGTACCCCACTCCATCCCTCTTCCTTCCACAGATCTCCTCATGTCTCTTTTCCATACTTTTTTTTCCTTCCCTCTCCCACCCCTCTTGTCTACTGCTCCCCTTGTTGTGCATTTTTGTGTGTTTGCTCTCATACGAGCCTGGACAGTGTATACAAAAAAAACATTTACAAGACTCTTTTACTTTATTACACGTTTTTACAGCATATGTCACAAGCCTAATGTCCAGTGGATTTGTTTGTGCTCCGTCATTGTTATTACAGAGAATAATTTTGCACGATGTTCTGTGGGACATTTTCCAGTCCCTTTGTGGACTGATACTATTAAAAGGAAGTCTCCCTGCTTGTTTAAGGTCATCAGTGGTTTTGTAGCGCTGTTGTGCAACAATCTCTTTTATGAAGCTCCAAAGAGAATTATCACATGTCCACAGGTCTGGGCCGTGAGGTGGCCAGTCAAGTAGCAATCCAGACACTGACAATAATCCATTGTTCAATGGTGTAATTGCTTGTATCACCCATGGTTATGTTCACTCAATATGAAAAAGGGGGAAAAAAGAAACAAATTTACACTCAGCACACACAGGCAATGTCACAATTTTTACAAAGGGTGACAAGACATTGTGACCACCCTGTGTTATTATACAAAGCCATTGTACGACCAACACTGGAGTTTTGTAATATAGTTTGCTCACCTTTTTACAAGAACGATGAAGATTGCCTCGAGAAGGTGCAACAAAGAGCTATTTTACTGTTATCAGAACTTCACGGAATAGAGTATCCAGATAGATTGAAGGCACTTGGTCCAGAGGTGATTCAAATTTTTATAATTTTCAGAGGATTGGATAATGTGGACTATCAGAAGATTTTCCACACTGGAGGAGTCGACAAGGATGAGAGGGCATTCACTCAAGCTGAAGAAGTTTTATTTTAAGACTAATTCAGAGAGTGTGCCTTTTCTGTCCTTGTGCAAACTAGATGGTATTCATAGAATACATATCCCACTCAGTTTTGAGGACTTGTTGTGAGGCAACTCTTTTGTTTTTTTAATTTTTTTTTCTTTGATCCAATAGGGCTGCCAGATCACGAGACCAATGGAATCATCTTTATCAAACCATATTTCCCATGTGTAGTTGATCGATTAGTTGAATTTTGCATTGATCGATTAAGCGGTTTCTCCTACAAAGATTTTCAAAGATTTTCCCTTAGATACAATATGTCTGCCAGACGACATGTCACAAGGTGGTCATTTTTTTTATGAAAATCCTGTTCAAATTTCATGTCAATCGGATGAAAATTGAAGATTTCAGAAATTTGGCCTTTGTTGACCTTTTGGTATATGTTGATTTCAAAAATAATTGATGATTGAATCCAGTGAAGTGATATAAAAATCCTGTTCAAATTTCTCGTCAATCGGATGAAAATTGATAATTTCAAAAATTGCAGCCGATGTTGACCTCAAAATTAATTGGTCGTTGAATTCAATGACCAAATGTGCAAATCCTCTTCAAATTTTAAGTCAATCCGATGAAAATTGACAATTTTAGAAATTCGGCCTATGTTGACCTTTTGGCCGATGTTGACTTTAAAAAAGAATGTGCCTTTTCTGTCCTGTGTATGAATAACGTGGAATTATCTTAATTCCTACTTATGTGATTGAGTCAGTCACTCTAAATCAGTTGAAGTCCGTGCTTGCGAAGCACTGGTCCGACCATCCCCTGTAGTTTAACCCATATATTACAGTTTAAAAGGTCCACAGAATCAGAAAATCATGTTTGGTTTAATGAATAGATATTGCTTCACGTAACACTTAATCGTTATTCTTTTCTTGAATAATATCTTGAAAAGAAGATTTAAACGTTTTTTGGGTGCCCTTTTACGCTCGATTGGTCCCACCTCCCCCCCAAAAAAACGCTAGATTGGCCCCACCCCCTAAGAAACGCTAGATTGGTCCCACCCACCAAAAAACGCTAGATTGGCCCCACCCCCTAAGAAACGCTAGATTGGCCCCACCCCCCCAAAAATGCGAGATTGGCCACACCCCCTAAGAAACGCTAGATTGGCCCCACCCACCAAAAAACACTAGATTGGCCCCACCCCCCCAAAAAAACGCTAGATTGGCCCCACCCCCTAAGAAACGCTAGATTGGCCCCACCCACCAAAAATGCTAGATTGGCCCCACCCCTCCCCCAAAAAACACTAGATTGGCCCCATCCCCAAAAAACGTTAGATTGGCCCCACCCCCTAAGAAACGCTAGATTGGCCCCACCCACCAAAAAACGCTAGATTGGCCCCACCCTCCCCCAAAAAACGCTAGATTGGCCCCACCCCCAAAAAACGCTAGATTGGCCCCACCCCCCAAAAAACGCTAGATTGGCCCCACCCCCTAAGAAACGCTAGATTGGCCCCACCCCCTAAGAAACGCTAGATTGGCCCCACCCCCCCAAAAACCCGAGATTGGCCCCACCCCCCAAAAAACGCGAGATTGGCCCCACCCCCAAAAAACGCTAGATTGGTCCCGCCCCTCAAAAAACGCTAGATTGGCCCCACCCCCTAAGAAACGCTAGATTGGCCCCACCCCCTAAGAAACGCTAGATTGGCCCCACCCCCTAAGAAACGCGAGATTGGCCCCACCCCCCAAAAAACGCGAGATTGGCCCCACCTCCTAAGAAACGCTAGATTGGCCCCACCCACCAAAAAACGCTAGATTGGCCTCACCCCCCCCAAAAAACGCAAGATTGGCCCCACCCCCAAAAAACGTTAGATTGGTCCCGCCCCTCCCATGACGTCATCTTGATATCAGGTTCATTCATGTTCGGTCTGACAGCACCTTCTGGCTTGTTCATAATGATTTAGACTAACGTCGCAATCTCATCTGGGGATTCTTGATCCGAAAATTCATCGTCAAATTCACTCTTTCACGAGTCTGAAGCGAGTTGTGCGCCATTGTCCAATGTGTGCTGACAATCTTTCCCTCGATTACGTCATGGCAGTTTATCTGGAATTTTTAGGGGCGGTACCCGACGGGTTGCTTTTGAAACTTTAACACCTCAAACAAACAAGGACAAATGTGTCCAAGAGCCGTGTCCTAAAGGTTTTGTCTCACCAGAAGAAGAAGAAGAAGAAGAAGAAGAAGGACAAATGTGTCCAAGAGCCATGTCCTAAAGGTTTTGTCTCACCAGAAGAAGAAGAAGGACAAATGTGTCCAAGAGCCGTGTCCTTAAGGTTTTGTCTTCACCAGAAGAAGAAGAAGAAGGACAAATGTGTCCAAGAGCCGTGTCCTAAAGGTTTTGTCTCACCAGAAGAAGAAGAAGGCCAAATGTGTCCAAGAGCCGCGTCCTTAAGGTTTTTTCTCACCAGAAGAAGAAGAGGACAAATGTGTCCAAGAGCCGTGTCCTAAAGGTTTTGTCTCACCAGAAGAAGAAGAAGGACAAATGTGTCCAAGAGCCATGTCCTTAAGGTTTTGTCTCACCAGAAGAAGATCAGGTTCGGGTCAGGTTCGATCTGTGACCTGCTACAGGTACCATGTAAACCTGTACTAACCTGTTCCATGGTCGGGTTGTCGGCGACTAAACAGTCTCCCCAACCAGGTTTTCTGGTGAGGAGGGTGTTTGGATATGGACACCCAGCAGGATTAAAAACAAAACCTGTCAAAGGGCGGAGGAGCTCCTTGTGAGCCAACGGCCATCCATATCTAGTGCCCTCCTACAGACTGCAGACGTGTCTGCAGACGTCCTCCTGCAGTTGGGTTACTTCTTATGAGGAGGTTGGTGGCAGGATTTTCACTCTGGCCACCGTAAAACCCTTCATTCCGCAAAACGCAAAAACGCAAAAAAAATCTGAAAACCCACTCCATGGGAGTACCTCCTTGTGCAGCTTCCCTTGGTAGGGCAGCTCACCGGATGACGGGATTGGGGCAAAGCCTTCGGGACCCCCAATCCACTTCCACTTCCGGTTTTGGAGCAGCGAGAGGTCTCCTTCGGGGCTCCCTGCTGACGTTCTCAAAGCTAAGTTTCCGGTTGTTATTTGTCCCGTTTTAACTGTTTAATTTTCTCACCTACATGTTACTGTGTGTTGCTAGTTCGGTTTTGTTTCAAAAATCGTGCTATTTTGTGAGTATTTTTGTCGACGTTCTTACCTGATGCTTGAGGCCTAGGCCTAGGCTTGAGGCCTACCTGTTCCACTCGGTGTTCGATCGTTTTTTATTTTTTGTTATTTCTCCCCATTACCTTCAATTTCTATCCTCCCCATTACCTTCAATTTTGATCCTCCCCACTTTCCAAACATCCCCCATTCTCCCAACTAATCTCTCTTATCTCCAAAAAAAATAAATAAATAAAAAAAAAAGACCCTACAACAACAACACGCTCACCTTCTCCCGATTCTTATTGTTCCTCTTAACTTCCTCCTCGTCTTCTTCCTCGATTTTTTTTTATTTTTTTACACTTCCATGACCTAATCTGTTGAACTCTCTCATACATTAATATTAACAACAACAACAAAAAAAAAAATATATATATATATATATATATATATATATATATATATATATATATATATATATATATATATATATATATATATATATATATATATACCCAACAACAACACGCTCACCTTCTCCCGATTCTGCTTCTTCTTCTTCTTCCTCGATTTTTTTTTTTACACTTCCATGACCTAATCTATTGAACTCTCTCATACATTATTTTTAACAACAAAAACGATCTTATAATGCTTCATCTTCCTCTCTCACACATGTGGTACTCTTTACTGTTTCACAATGCACTACTCTTCTGCTACTTTAACAGACTGCTCTCATTTCGAGCTCTCCTTCATTCCTTGCCTAAAAAATCCAACTATTACAGCGCTTCTTCTCTCCATGCTCTGAATTCGCCTTCATTACATCCATCAAGAATTGTGTTAAATCGCATCTCTGACCTAAAACTTTTAAAAACCACAGTTTGCCATGGATGCTCGCTTTCCATCAACCATTCTTTTTTTCCAACTTCAGTGCCAACTCACCCCCTCACCCCTCACTCTCACTCTCAAAGCAACCATCCCACTCTTCTCCCTCCAAGCCTCCCTCTCACCTCTCTCAAAAATTCCCCCTCACCTTTCTCCCACCTTTCATCCCCCTCACTCTTCCTTCTCAAACTTTCCCCCCCTCTCATCCACCAACCTGCCTCCCTCCACTGCCCTCTCACCTCCATCTCTTCACTCCACCTCCTCAAATCCTCAACTGCCTTCTTCCTTGTCTCTTGTCCCCCCTCTCCCCCAGCACCACAGAGCCTTTTCTCCTCCTCATTCGGCCCCTCCCCTCGCTATTCTGCAATACCCCACACTCCTTCAGCAACCCTCCTTACCTGTCCCCCTCGTCCCTTGTCCTACCCTCCCCCTCCCCCTCCACCTTCTGCACCCAAAGCCTCCTCCCCTTCCTCTTCATTAAAAGTGTGGACCTCAAATATCCGGGGCCTTCGCTCAAACCTTTCAGATCTTTCCATACAGGTTGCCACTGACAAACCAGACATTATCTGCCTAACAGAAACTTTCCTCTCCCAAGACGTGTCTGACTCCCAAGTATCTCTCCCTGGTTACTCCCTCTTTCGGTATGACAGACCTGAGCCTCGTCCTGGTGGAGGTGTTGCTCTCTTCATCAAAGACTCTATTCCTCACTCTCCATGCACTGCTCTCACTCCCCACGCCCCAGGAATACCTCTGGCTTCGGCTTCCCCTCCACTCCCACCTCATGTTTATATGTGTACTGTACCGTCCACCGAACAGTGATGACTCCATCTACACCTCACTATCCGAAAACATGGACCATCTTCTATCTTCTCATCCAAACTCTCTCTTCCTCTTATGTGGTGACTTCAATTGTCATCACGCCAGTTGGCTAGGTGTGGGTACCTCTCTCACCTGCCATGGCACCTCAGCAAAAGCTTTCTGCGACTCATTGGGACTGACTCAATCAGTCAACTTCCCGACCCGGATCTCAACCAATGGTACTCCATCTCTTCTGGATCTGATTTTGACAAATTTCCCTGACAATATCTGCTGCTCTTCCTTCGCTCCAATTGGTTCTTCTGACCACGTCCTTGTCAAAGTGGACATCTCTCTGGCTGTTATCAGAGAACCACCTCACCGCCGTCGAGTCTGGCATTTCACTCAAGTCGACTGGCAAGGTCTCCGAGCAGCCATCAAACTTACAGACTGGTCTCCTATCACTACTTTCTCAAACATCAACTCATCCTGGGAATTCTTTCAAAGAAACTTGCTCTCCCTCATGCACAGATTTATCCCCTCTCGTGTTCAGTTGTCTTACCCTTCCTCCCGCCCTTGGTTTACTGAAGCTTGTGGCGAGGCAGTTGTCCTGAAACAACTTGCCTTTGCCTCATGGAAAGCAAACCCAACTGAGGGCAATCTCAGTTCTTTCCACAAAGCTCGGAACAAGTGTGTATCTACCCTCAGGAGAGCCAGAAAACAACATCTTTCTCATCTCAAGTCTGAACTCTCAAACCTCTCTCCCTCCTCAAAATCCTGGTGGCGTTTAATCAAATCTGTTTCTGGTGTATGTTCCCCCTCCATCCCCTCCCTTACCTCAAATGGCCGCACTGCTGATTCCACACGTGATAAAGCTGAATGTCTAAACTCGGTGTTTGCAGCTAAATCTTGTGTCCTAAACCCATCACTATCTCTACCCACTTTACCCAGTCGCACCCAACTGTCCCTGGACTCTGTATCCTTTTCTCCTGACAAGGTGGAGAGCTTGCTTTCAAACCTCGAGTCAGATTCTGCAACCGGTCCATACGGCATCAGCCCACGTGTCCTCAAAGCCTGCTCTTCTACTCTTGCTCACCCTCTCTCTCTTCTATTCACCCTCTCATTTGCCCAAGGTCATCTGCCATCTGCTTGAAAATCTGCTAACATCACTGCCCTGCATAAAATAGGTGCAAAAACAGATCCCTGTAACTACAGACCAATCAGCTTTCTCCCAATCATCAGCAAGGTGATGGAATCCATCATCGCTTCAGACATGAAATCCTTCCTCTTCTCCAATGGCTTGATTTCCAATCATCAATTTGGTTTCAGACCAGGTCACTCTACCCTGGATATGCTGCTTCTGCTCTCCCATCAATGGATGGATGTCCTCAATGCCAGACAGGAAATCCGAGCCGTATCCCTGGACATATCACGTGCTTTTGACACAGTCTGGCGCCCTGCCCTACTCACCAAACTCTCTTCCCATGGTATTCAAGGCCATCTCCACTCATGGCTCGCAGACTTCCTCTCATGTCGCAGTCAACGTGTGGCCCTAAATGGAGTTCTTTCATCCCCTCTTCCTGTGCAGGCTGGAGTTCCTCAAGGTAGCGTTCTGGGCCCTGTTCTTTTTCTGGTTTTCATCAATGATCTCTCGGACTCTCTGGAAAATCCTCTATTTCTCTTTGCCGACGACTCCACCCTCTGCCGTACCATCTGTCATCCATCAGACCGGCAAGCAGCAGCTTCTTCGCTCACTGCAGATCTGGATAAAATCACAAACTGGTCCAACACGTGGAACATGTCTTTCAATCCAGACAAATCTCACACTCTCACTATGTCTCTTCGAAAGGACCGTTTACAAACCCCCCATCCACTTTCTCAACAATCCTCTGGAAGAAGTCTTTTCTTTCAAGCTTCTAGGTCTCACTATCTGCCATGACCTTTCCTGGGAAAGTCACATTTCCAACCTCGCCTCAAAAGCCAGTCGCCGACTGGGAATCCTCCGTCGTGCTAAGTCCTTCCTCGGCCCTCTTGAGCTCCTGACCACTTACAAAGCTTTTGTCCGTAGCCTGATGGAGTACTGCTCTCCCCTCTGGGCTGGTGCTCCTGCCTCCCCTTTCTCGGCTTCACGCTGTCGAAACCAGGGCATTTAAGATCATCGGCATCTCCCGCAATGAAGCTGAGTCTTTGGGCCTCTCACTCAATCACCGCAGGTTGGTCGGTGGTCTTTCTGTCTTCTACCGACTCCTCTCCAGCCTTGCCCCCCTGCTCTCTCTGCGATTTGTCCCCACCACATTTCCACAGGGCGCTCAAGGTCCGCCAACAACCCCCTTCTGGTAAAACTACCAAAATCACGAATCACTGCTCATCTTCACTCTTTCATTCCTCTTTTTTCCCGCCTTTGGAATAAACTTCCTCACTCTATTCTTTCCCATTCTTCCCTCCAGGCTTTCAAAACAGCTGTTCACCACCACCTCTTATCTTCCCCCATCCAAATCCTCGATCTTTTCTACCCCCGATAATCCACCCAAGCCCACTTCCTTCATTTCTCCTGCTTTCCTTCCTGAAAGTCCCCGAAATGTCCATCTTCTCTTCGCCATGTTCCCCGTCCCATCCCCATCCCCATCCCTAATGTGTTTCACCTAATGTGTCTGTTCCCCACTGTTTTGTCCCTTCCACTCCCGCCCCTCTTGTCTCATGCCTCCTTGTTGTGAGTTGTGTGTTAAGGCCCGGTCACACCTTGACATTTTAGCCAACGTATGCCGATTTTTGAATTTTTTTTCTAAAACGCTGGCACACGTTGAATACGTTATGGGTAAGTTTTGATAACATTGAGAGCACGCTGAAAAACACTACCATACGTCGTTGTACGTTGGCTTTAAACGTTGTACTTTTTGGCTGTCCTCAAATTTTTTCATGCTTGAAATTTCACGACGTATGCCGGCGTATGACTCACACGTTCCGCTACGCTGGCCACAAGTTGTATGTACGGTCTGCGATTGTTGACAGACGTCAACACATGCTACTTGTAAGTTAATCATAAGTTGAGACACGCCGAGGTAATGTTTAGCGCACCCGAAACTTATTTCTAACCTATGATTAACGTGTTGTTGGCACGTTACGCGATCGTTGCCACACATCGACAGACGTTACTTTTAAGTTACTCATAGGCTGAAAGACGTCGGTATAATGGATCGTCCTTGCGTCAGCGTCCACGGCCACGGCCAGGACACTTATTTGCAGCATTCTTCAAACTTTTCTTCGACATGACGAGGATGTTCACACTTCGATGTCTAGCTTGGCTATGATTCCAATTGTCCATCGGCAGCGTCTATTTAAAATAGTCGAGTTTGAGCGTTTTAACACGTTCAGAAGAAACGCTTCAAATTTCCAAACCCCAGCGTCAAAAAACAAAGGGGAGTGACAGCAATTTAAATCGTTCATTGTAAACAATGAAAATAGCTGAGTGGTACCGTTTAAAAGTCGTTGAGTGTAAAAAAAAATCCAATTGTTGAGCGCAAGTGTCTACTTTCAATAGTGGAGATGCAGCCATTTAAATCGTTGAGTGGCAGCCTATGAATAGCAAACCCTACGTCACCGGCAAAGATAAACTGTCGCACGATATGGATAAGTTAGGCTATCGTTGGGCATAGTTTGTGAACGCTGGCTTCACGATAATTATTCGTTGGTATACCGTATCTACAAGTAATCAAAGCGCTCTATGCACATTATTAGTTCATTGTGCATTTGTCCAACCCGTTATGAATAGACCTAAATCGTAAAAACAAGCTATAGCTCATTGTTGAAAAAGCCCCATAAAAAATTAGCCTCGAAGAACTTCGAACAATGGTGAAAAGGTGTCTCCTACCCGTGGACACGCGGACGCAAGGACGATCCATCATAACCCACACCCTCCTCCTCACACTCACCTTCTACTGCTAACATGAACAAACTACTACTAATACTACTACTAATACTAATACTAATACTGATACTGATACTGATACTGTTACTGCTGACATGGACATCGACTCAAAAAGGACTCGAAAACACTGTTGGGTTCCCCTTTTATGAACACCATTTTTATATACCAATTCCCAAAACCGCTGGGAACACGTCTTTATATGGCAGTTGTAAGCTAGAAACACGTTCATTTATTTTTTTTTGTCGACCGGAAGACGTCATTGGAATACGTCTACATACGTCGATGTGTGTTGGGACTACGTAAAGAATTGGTTCAAAGCACGTCAAACATAAGTTAGAAATAAGTTTCGCGTAAAAAAGACATTACCGCGACGTGTTTCGACTTATGAGTAGCTTATAAGTAGCCTTTGTGGACGTGTGTAAGCGTCCGCATATCGTGTGTACAACTTATCCCCATCACATGCGGAACGTGTGTCATACGCCGAGTACGTCGTAAAAATTTGAACATGTTTAAAATTTCTTGACGTACTCTACTTACTACGACGTATGATAGCGTACTTTAGCGTTCTACTCACGTATACCAAACTTACTCATACCGTATTTGACGTGCCCCAACGTTTTAGACACATTTTTCTTAGGTCGGCATACGCTGGCAACATCGCCAAGGTGTGACCGCGATGTTGACACTTCCATTTCTACGGCAGTTATGATTCGAATCGTTGTGCGTCAGCATTTTAATAGGCTACGTCACGACATCGTCGGCGATGCGTGCAACGCGCTATGCCTAAGTTAGACTATCGTTGGGCATCGGTTGTGTAGGCCGACAACAGGTTCAGCATTCGTTGGTATAAGTTATCTATAACACAACGAAACGTTCTGTGTCCGTTACCAATGCGTTATACATAAGACCAAGTCGCTATGAATACGTCCGAATCTTAAAAAAAAAACATCAAAAGTTCAACGTCAGCCAGCGTTTTACATACATTTTAATACGTTGCCATCGCTGGCTAAAACGTCAAGGTGTGACCGGGCCTTTAGCTCTCATACGAGCCTCGACCAAGGTATACAAAAAAAAAAAAAAATCTTTGATGATAGGAGGGAAACCACGGGGTAACATCCCTGGGTCAGATTGCGGGAGAGTGTGTCGGAGTAGTGCTGAGGTGTCGTCCACCAGACGGCGGTCTCCTTGGGTTAACCTGAGGCGGTCCCTTCGGGTGGGTGCCTGGAATGTCCTATCCCTAAGAGAGGATGATCACCTGTCTGTTATCATCTGAGCTCAAGCGTTTGGACATCGGGATTGCAGCTCTCTCTGAGGTTCGGAGACCGGATTGCGGCGAGATAATGGTGGGTGGTTACACCTACTATTGGTCTGGTCGCTCTGATGGTTACCATACCCAAGGAGTTGCTGTAGCTGTGTCCAATAAGCTGACCCCAATGATAATTGAGGTAACACCGGTCAACGAGCGTATTATGAGATTAAGGATTCGTCACTCCTTAGGTATCATTTCCCTGGTCTCTGTTTATGCTCCGACTGAGGCGAGTGATCTCACCGTGAAGGATGCATTCTACGCCACACTCGAGTCTGTGGTTGATCAGTGCCCCAGACGAGATACACTTCTACTCTTGGGGGATTTCAATGCATCGACTGGAACTGATAGGGATGGTTATGAGGTGTGTGTTGGTCCCCATGGGTCAGGAACTATGAACCAGAATAGCACTATGTTCATTGACTTTGCAAGAAGTCATGGACTTAGGGTGGCTGGTTCATGGTTTCAGCGCCCACAAGCTCATCGCTGGACTTGGTATTCCAACGCTGGCGGTGTGGCAAAGGAGATTGACCATGTCCTCATTGATGGTCGTTGGAGGATGATCCAGAACTGCAGGGTCTACCGGAGTGCTCAGTTCCTCAATAATGACCACAGGGTTGTTGTAGCAACTCTAAAGCTGCACCTTAAATCCTGGAGAATGGTACCATCCCAGCCTAGGCTGGATGTTGGCAAGCTCAGGGATGAGAGAGTAGCTGAGGAGTTTGCGAACAGGCTGAGTGGACACTTGGGGGGTCTGGGTGCTTTGGGGGGTCCTGAAGAGTTGTGGAGCGCCTTCAAGACCACCGTCTTTGATGTTGCCGGTGGATGTCTTGGAGCTCACCGCAGGGCAAAGAAGAATTTTGTCTCTCAAGGGACACTGGATACCATTGACCAGAGTCGTAGGGCCAGGCTGAATGGCAGAGCTGAGCTGTTCAGGGAGCTGAGGCGTAAAACTGTACGTGCACTGAGGGTGGACAAGGAGGCCTATGTGCAAGGAATCTTTGAGGGGGTAGAGCATCACCTGTGGACAGGTGATTCTCGTCCCGCTTACAGGGGAATTCGCGCATTGCGTTCATCCAAGCCCATCCCTCGGAGCACTGCAGTTCGAGCAGAGAGTGGTAGGCTCTTGACAGAGGAGTCTGAAGTGAAGGCCCGCTGGGCCGGTTACTTTGAGCGGTTGTACCAGGCTGATCCCCAAACTGTCGAGTTGGACGTCAAGGGTGTTACAATCCCTGTTGCTGACCCTCCAATCAACTGTGGTCCACCTTCGCTTGTGGAAACACGGGCTGCGGTGAACCAGTTGAAACGGGGCAAAGCTCCAGGGATCTGTGGCATCCATGCTGAACTTCTCAAGGCTGGTGGAAATGCTGCACTCGTGTCGTTGCATGCAGTTTTGTGCTCTGCCTGGAACACAGGCATCATCCCAACTGACTGGAAGAGGGGCCTTGTTGTCCCTCTCTGGAAAGGGAAGGGTGATCGCCAAGACTGCAACAACTACCGAGGGGTGACGCTGCTCTCAGTGCCGGGCAAGGTCTTTGCTCGGATAATTCTTGATAGGGTTCGCCACCATCTGCTTGAGCACCAGCGTCCAGAGTCAGTCATCCAGTCAGGCTTTACACCAAAGAGGTTAACGATTGACCGTATCCTTGCCCTTCGTGTCCTCACAGAACGCAGACGAGAGTTTCGGCAGGGGCTGCTTGCAGCCTATGTTGATCTCTGTAAAGCGTTAGATTCAGTGAATTGGGATGTCCTCTGGAGGATTCTTGGTCTTCGTGGGGTGCCACCAAAACTGATCGATCTGATGTCTGAACTCTACTCTGGTACTGAGAGTGCTGTGAAGTGTGGTGGTACCATCTGACTTATTTCCAGTTGTTACTGGAGTTCATCAGGGGTGTGTACTGGCCCCCACACTTTTCAGCACTTGTATGGACTGGATTTTAGGGAGGATGTCGGAGAGATCAAGTTGCGGTGCATCGTTTGGGAATGTCAAGATCTCGGACCTTCATTTTGCAGATGATGCAGTCATCTTTGCGGAGACTTTAGACATCCTTTTGGGGGCCCTCGAGGTGCTGAATGAGGAGTCGGAGCCGCTGGGATTACGGGTTTCTTGGGTCAAAACTAAGATCCAGGCTTTCGGTGACATCTTGGATGCTGCTGTCCTGTCTGTGTCTGTTTGTGGTGAGGATGTTGAGGTCGTGGAGAGATTCACTTACCTTGGCAGTGATATTCATGTCTCTGCTGGCTGCGAGTCAGAGGTCAATAGACGTCTGGGTCGGGCCTGGGGAGTCATGGATTCACTGGATCATGGGGTGTGGCGCTGCCGGTACCTGTACGGGAGGACGAAAGTCCGAGTCTTCAGGTCCTTGGTACTTCCAGTCTTGCTCTATGGATGCGAGACTTGGACTCTGACCAAGGATCTGAGACGGAGACTTAATTCCTTTGGTACCAGGTCTCTTCGGAGAATCCTTGGCTATCGCTGGTCGGATTTTGTGTCCAACGAGCGGTTGCTGAGAAAGACTTGGATGAGATTTGTTACCTGCATAGTCCGTGAGCGTTAGTTGCGGCTGTATGGACATGTGGCTCGTTTTCCTGACGCTGATCCTGCTCACCAGATTCTCTCAGCGAGGGAGTCTCATGAGTGGAGGAGGCCAGTGGGCCGACCACGTGCCTCGTGGTTGCAGCAGGTTGACCATCATCTCAAGGAGATGGGGATGGGCCTGGCATCTGCCTGCGGGATGGCCAGACGGAGGCCCCTGGAGTACCGGCAGAAAGTGGACGCAGCGACGTGCTGTTCTGGCACATGCTCCCATACCTGACCTGAAGAAGAAGAAGGACAAATGTGTCCAAGAGCCGTGTCCTTAAGGTTTTGTCTCAGAAGAAGAGGAAGAGGAAGAGAAGAGGAAGAGGAAGAGGAAGAGGAAGAGGAAGAGGAAGAGGAAGAGGAAGAGGAAGAGGAAGAGGAAGAAGCAGGAGGAGGAGGAGGACAACGTGACGCAGCTAAAAATTGAAATTAAAAACCACGTTCAATTATTTGTTTATTACTGAAAAATCAATATGATCACATTAAAAAAAAAAGATTCTGATTATGTGGACCTTAAAGACAATATGAAGAGGGACACAACTCCGGACGCTTTGCGTCTCAAAATCCAGTCAGAAATATTCACTGCAAATTAACCTTTAATAAATTACAAAAACGAGGTGATGTATAATAATCGTACATTAATGCAGTAAGCGGGTTTATGTAATTGAAATCACTAAAATACATCCGAGAAACATCTCATATATATATATATATTTATTCATTCTAGAATCCTTTTTGAACTGGGAGCTTTCAAACGTTTGCCACCTGAGGTGTATTTAGTTACCAAGCAGCTAGGCTAGCGCTTGCCAATCCCGCCGTTCCTTATAAACCGTTTCGTTGGAGTGCTTGCTCGAGTGCTTAAGACCCTTGGCGAGCGCTCAACAAGCTGATTGGTAATGGAACACACCCCTGTAGTGATCATGTTAAAACATGTTGGGATTGGTACTCGGGCACACCACTGCGAAGCCAAGAGAAAAGGGCTCGAGGTTCTGAAGGAAGTGGAAAATGGTACCGCGGTGTATAATGGTTGTTTCATGGACATGGCTGGTTTTTTCCTTCTTCAGTATTTTGTTTTGAGAGTTTTACTCAATTATTGAAACCTACATGAAGATTAGATAAAGCCGATCGACATTGGTTAATGCATAAAGGATTTTATGAAGAAGTAAATGAAAATAATATGTGGCTTTACTTCTGCGAATTGTAAGCTGTTAGTCGCCATAGCAACCGCTTGAAGCAATGGTACGTATGATAATGTCGAGAGAAGTAAGAAGAAATTGAATAAGTTAGTCGCCCTAGCAACCGCTTGAAGCAATGGTATGTATGATAATGTCGACAGAAGTAAGAAGAAATTGAATTTTGCAACATATGTATTTTTGGGTCGTCTTTATGTTTGACACTTTGAGACAATCATTATATTTTACAAGGGAGGATACATTTTAACTTTTTATTTTTACTCTGAAGGGTGAAGTTAATTGCTGCGTGACGAAATAATTATATAAACGTTAAATACGAGGCTGCACACACACACACACACACACACACACACACACACACACACACACACACACACACACACACACACACACACACACACACACACACACACACACACACACACACACGAATGCAGGTAATTTGGTCACAGGAAATTTGGTCATGGGAAACTTGGTCACGGTAAAACGGTCACGAGGTAATTTGGTCACAGTAATTCGGTCATGGTAAAACGGTCACGAGGTAATTTGGTCACAGTAATTCGGTCACGGTAAAACGGTCACAAGGTAATTCGGTCACAGTAATTCGGTCATGGTAAAACGGTCACAAGGTAATTCGGTCACGGTAATTCTGTCACGGTAATTCGGTCACAAGGTAATATGATTATTGTTGTAGTAATCAACAATAAACCTTTTTGATCGGCTTTATTCTCACAAAACCCATACGCATATCTACAACAACATAAATATACATACGGTAAGAATAACAAAATACAATAACTTGTACACATAATACTGAAGGCAAACTCCATACTCTAATCCCAATTACATTCCTAATACAGTATACTACATACCATTACTGTTCCAGCACGACCCTCCACGGAGCACGCGGCATACGAGTCATCACCAGCCACCGAGTCATCACTAGCCACCGACCCCCATACACAGTGCTGCCACATCCGCCCAATCTCCGTTGCCGCCAATCACAGTACGGCACTTCATTATCACAACATTCACCCCCTTCCGAGAAATATATCTCTATAAATCTAGTCTAATAGGAGGACGAATGGTGCGACCGGATCTTCTTGGCACTGGAGGGTTATCCACAGCATCTGATTGCTGTGGAGTTGCAGGAACCATATCAGGAACGAGATCACCCCCCTCTGAGCAAGGTACGTCTTGGGGACTACCCTGGGGAATTACATTTTCTTCAGAAGCCTGAGGTAGAATTTGGGGTTCACTCTTGGATGGGGTTCCAATTGGGGCTAAGTGTCTAACAGAGACCGTAGTTTCCCTGCCATCCGGGTAGCGAATATGGGCATAGTGGGGTCCTGCTTGGAGGAGGTCGACTTCATCCACAAGGGGATCAGTTTTATTCGTGCGTACGTGACGCTTCAGCAGGACTGGCCCAGGATTGCAGAGCCAAGTAGGCACCGAGGCTCCCGAGGAAGAACGACGAGAATAGTTCAGAAGTCTTTCATGAGGGGTAGCATTGGTTGCTGTGGACAACAGTGAACGAATTGAGTGGAGAGCATCAGGCAGAACAGTCTGCCAGCATTTGATGGGTAGATTACGGGATTTTAGAGCCGTTGTGATTGCCTTCCAAATGGTACCATTGAACCTCTCCACTTGGCCATTCCCTTGAGGATTATAGCTAGTAGTTCTGCTACCAGCGATCCCCCTACTGGCAAGGAAGTCTTGTAATTCCTTGCTCATGAAGGAGGGTCCCCGGTCCGAATGAATGTAAGCCGGCATTCCGAAAATAGCGAACAGCTGACAGAGGCACTTGATAACCGTGGAAGTGGTCATGTCGGCACAAGGAAATACAAAAGGAAACCGTGAATATTCGTCCACAATGTTAAGAAAATACTGGTTCTTATCTGTACTCGGAAGAGGCCCCTTGAAATCTATATTGAGACGCTCAAATGGCTGAGTAGCTTTTATGAGTCGAGTCTTATCTGGTTGGTGAAACTTGGGCTTGCATTCTGCGCATATTCTACAAGATCCAACAACCTGCCGGACATCCTCCACAGAATATGGCATATTCTTAGATTTCACAAAATGGTATAAGCGGGTAACCCCTGGGTGGCACAAGGCTTCGTGGAGGTTAAACAGTGAATGTCGATCGTGGCATGCCATCCCACAATAAGACCTGGAGAATGTATCAGAGGGAATGTTTTCTCGACCAGGACGATACACAATATCAAAATCATAGCAAGATAATTCCATCCTCCAACGCATGAACTTATCATTCTTTATCTTATTTTTATGCTGCTTATCAAACATATAGCTCACTGATCGTTGATCTGTCTTTATCGTAAAATGTCTGCCTGTCAAATACTGTCTCCAGTGGCGAACTGTTTCAATAATAGCCTGGGCCTCCTTCTCAATAGAAGCATGACGACATTCGGGTCCCTGAAGGGTTCGGGAAAAGAAGGCTACCGGACGTCTTGCCTGGGTGAGGACTGCAGCAATTGCTACATCCGAAGCATCGGTCTCAACTTCGAAGGGTATGGATTCGTCAATCGCCCTCACCACTGAACCTTCAATGTCTTGCTTAAGAAGATGGAAAGCTGCTTCTGCTTCCCTTGTCATGGGAAATGTAGTAGTGGCACACAGTGGGCGGATCTTGCTTGAGTAGTCATATATCCACTGTGAATAATAGGCAAAGAAGCCAAGGATGCGTCGGAGCGATTTCATGTCCCGAGGCACAGGCAAATCCTGTAAGGGTCGGAGTCGTTCAGGATCCGGGCGCATTTCCCCTCCTTCCACCACATATCCGAGAATACTGAGCCTGTTAGTTGAAAAGATGCATTTGTCTTCATTGTAAGTTATATTCTTTCTCTTCGCAGCCTCAAGAAATTTCGTGAGATTAGCATCATGCTCTTCCTGAGTCATGCCGCAAATAGTAATGTTGTCTAAGTAAGCAAATGTTCCAACCAATTCTTCTTCTTGGATGAATGAATCCACGATACGTTGGAAGCAAGCCACTCCGTTGGTGACGCCAAAGGGAACCCGAGCAAACTGATAAAGGCGTCCACAGGCCTCAAACGCGGTGTATGGCTTATCTTCATTTCTGATGGGGATTTGATGATACGCACTACGGAGGTCAATTGTACTAAAAACACGGTATTGAGCAATCTTGTTAACAGTGTCATCTATACGAGGCAGAGGATACCCGTCAAGAAGTGTAAATTTGTTGATAGTTTCTGAATAGTCCACGGCTAAGCGTTTCTTGTGAGTTTCGTTCTTAACGACAACAACCTGTGCACGCCAAGAGGAGTTACTGGGCTCTATAATACCTTCCTTCAACATCCTTTGAATTTCCTTTTCAATGAATTTACGATCATCGGGAGAGTACCGGCGTGATCGAGCAGCAACAGGATAACAATCAGCTGTCAAGTTGGCAAACAGTTCTGGAGGGTCAACACATAGTGTACTGAGTCCACAGATAACAAGAGGAGGCAAACTACCTCCATATGTCAGTGTAACACTATCATGCAGTCCCTGAAAATCCTGGCCCAAAACTATATCTGAACACAGCTGAGGGAGTATGGACAGACGCACATCTTGGTAGCACCGACCGTTTACTTTGATATTGACTCGACAGAACCCTGATGTCTGAGCGGTGAAGGAAGTAGATGCCATGGAAACATTGCCTTGGGTGTGATGTACACTTAAGGAATGGCACTTAACGAGGTCGGGATGGATAAAACTTTCTGAACTACCACTATCCATAAGGCCATCCAATTCCACTCCATTGAGCGTGACCCTCACAACCGCCTTTGATAACACCCCTGGGGCAGCGGCAGAAGACACAGCCGCTAGCGTTGCCTGATCAGAGGAAGTTGCACAAGCACCAGTAGCTACTGATGAAGTACTACGGCACACCTTAGCAAATGACCCTTTTTCTGGCACTTATGACACACAGCCTCTCGTGCCGGACATTTTACACGTGGGTGTTTTAAAAACCACAAAAGAAACATTTAACACCCGTAGCAGCCATTACAGTTGTGGGTTCCACTTCACCGGTATTCTGATTGGATGAGGCAGCACCCAATGAACGGGAGGGTTGAATAACACAATAAGATTCTGAATTTCTTTGGGCTGAATCAAGAGATCTCGCCTGATCAAACATGGTAGCTAAATCTAAAGTCTTATTCTCTAATAGACGTTGTCTGATCAGTGGTGACTGCAGGCCGCTAATGAAGGCATCCCTGATGGATTCTTCGCAATGTTGAGTTGCTGTTACAGCCCCAAAGTTACACTCTTTACTTAACGTTTTCAGAGTCAGAAGGTATTCATCTAAGGACTCTCCGACCTGCTGGCGGCGAGTTGCAAGACAATGGCGTGCAAACACTTCATTAGTGGGCTTTACGTACTGTGACTGTAAAGTACGGATAGCCTCATCATAAATGGTACACTCTGATATAGTTTCGTATAGTCTTGGTGAGACAAAATTTGTAAGCAGACTCATCTTATCCAGATTATCCTGTGGTAGAGCTCCCAGGAAGTTTTCGAACGTCTTCAACCAGTGTTTCCATTGTTGTGCCGCCGTGGGTGAACTGGGATCCGAATCCAGCCTCTCTGGTCTCAGCAAACGCTCCATTCCAGTGTCGGCCTCAGCGCTCTTCTGGTTCAATCCAACCAGGTAGGTTTTGTGAGAATAAATTATTGTTGTAGTAATCAACAATAAACCTTTTTGATCGGCTTTATTCTCACAAAACCCATACGCATATCTACAACAACATAAATATACATACGGTAAGAATAACAAAATACAATAACTTGTACACATAATACTGAAGGCAAACTCCATACTCTAATCCCAATTACATTCCTAATACAGTATACTACATACCATTACTGTTCCAGCACGACCCTCCACGGAGCACGCGGCATACGAGTCGCATACGAGTCATCACCAGCCACCGAGTCATCACTAGCCACCGACCCCCATACACAGTGCTGCCACATCCGCCCAATCTCCGTTGCCGCCAATCACAGTACGGCACTTCATTATCACAACAGTCACGCTACTATTATTATTATTATTATTATTATTATTATTATTATTATTATTATATTCACTGCATTCAAGGCCAGTAAGGCCCAAGAGCAGTAATAAACATTTTCATTGCATGGCCGGCGAATCTTGTTGGCATAATGACGTATTGACCAAGTTTACTGACGACTATAATGGAATCGGAATTTAAAAGTTGAGAGAGACAGAATCGATTCCATTATAGAAGTCAGTAAACTTGGTCAATAGGTCATTATGCCAACAAGATTCGCCGGCCATGCAATGAAAATGTTTATTACTGCTCTTGGGCCTTGTTTATATTACTGCTCTTGGGCCTTGTTTATTACTGCTCTTGGGCCTTACTAGCCTTAAATGCAGTGAATAAATAATAATAATAATAATAATACCGTGACCAAATTACCGTGACCGAATTACTGTGACCAAATTACCATGATCGAATTACTGTGACCAAATTACCATGACCGAATTACCTCGTGACCGAATTACTGTGACCAAATTACCTCGTGACCGAATTACTGTGACCAAATTACCTTGTGACCGTTTTACCGTGACAAAGTTTCCTGTGACCAAATTACCGTGCCCCACATACACACACATACACACACATACACACACCAGGCCCGTAGCCAGGGCTCAGTATTAAGGGGGGCATATGAACTGGATGGGGGGGCACAATTATTATATTTAATATTTTTGATAACCCGGTATACTATTGTATTCATGCAGCATTGACGCATCTATACTGAGGTTGCCGTCGCATACTAACCAAATTGATCTCAGCTAGATTTAATATGTTCCGATGTTTTTGGTCTAAAATTATTCGAATGCAGGAGAGCCGCAAACAAACTGGCACATTCACAATGCAGATATTCAATGATTAGACAATTGGCACCAATTCAGGTGCACTTATACAAGGTGTTGTGAAGAATTGGCATTAGAAAATTAATATGCCAGAGATACAATGCCTAAACGGGGGAGGTTGGCACCAGAATCAGTGCACTTTGAAATAAGATACAGTAGGCTATGACCTGCGATCATCACGTTAAACTACCAACAGCAAATACGACCAGCCTGAAGATACCACAAAGTCCGCATTTAAAGCAGTCAATTACACAGAGGTAAGGTTATGCACAAAGCACTAGATATGGGATATGCAAAACACCAAACACAACATTTAACTTAAACATTAGAAGTACAAAGCAGCTGACCACGGCAGGTGCTGACCACAACCACACTGCAACCACAACCACACACGCATCACCAGCAGTCACACACACAATCTGAACTCCTCGTATAGTTTTTATACCACTGTACTCGCCGTCAGAAGAGCTGCAGGCGACGTGTCTCGGTGTGGAATCTTCTGAGGACCTTCTCCTTCCATTCATTCAGGCATTTATGTGTGAGGTCTCTCTCGAAGGCCAGCTGTACCAGTTGTGCCTTGCGTGCATGGCGCATGGACCGTCGATGGTCAGTGAAGACATTCCTCAATGTTGAGAATGAGTTTTCACACATGGCAGTGGACGCACCAAATGTTAGTCCAAGTCTCATAGCTGTCACTACACTTGGCATGGCTTCCAGCGTTTTGTGGTATGTTGAGAGGAGTTTTTGTGTTGTCCATCTCTCGTTTGGATGCTTTTCTGTCTGTGAGCAAATAAACTGCTTTGCAACCAAACAATCTGTTTCACTGATGGTTGACTTTGTTATTGTCATGATGTGCTGGAGCAAGTGGGGATCCAAAAACGTGCCATTTTCAGGATTCAAGGCAGCGAGTGAACGGGCGAGTTGTGTGTTACGCTCACTGAAGCGCTGAGTGATCTCGCCAAGCAGTGTCAATTGCGCTGTAAAAAACCCTCTGCAGTTCCGTCTTGTCATTGTCATTGTTTTGTCCTGTAGTCTCCAAAACTACAAACTGTTCCAAGTTCTTATGCATTGTGCATCTCCGTTTTGGTGGTGCAGGTGTTGAAGTGCAACCATCGTTGGCCTTGTTGCACAGATCAGTTAACTCATCCTCAGAGCGGAGTTTCTTCACACACTCTGTAGCACTCGCCACCAGTTCCAACCCCGTTAGCAAGTCCATGTCCTCTGCCTGCAAGAGTCTGTTAGGGCCATCTAACATCAGCAGTTTTTGTACAAAGATAGCAATGAACATGAAGGCAGGCCCAGAGACTTCCCGCAAAAGCCCAATAGCCTCCATCCTCATCTCTGCACCGTAGGCGCGCTCTGCATCAATCTCCGACAGTAAGGATGAGATATCCTTAAAAGATCCTATGATCACAGACACGGTGGCTAAATGTCCCGTCCACCTTTGATCAAGAAGTCGTTTTAACCGCTCACCTTTATACTGTGCAGCAACAGTGGGCTTTCTGAAGAATTTGTACAGGCAACAACAAAGCTCGAGGAAATCAGTGACAGCTTTCTCTGCTGCCAGTGCGTGGACAACTATCAGATGGAGTTGGTGATTTAAGAAGTGCACATAGGGGATTTCTCTTTCCAATATCTCTTGCAACAACTTTTGCAACCCACCGTGCTTCCCAGCCATTACCGAAGCCCCGTCGTACACCTGACTTAATATTTTTGACATGTCAAGTCCTGTTTTTGTCAGCTCTGAAATTATTAGGTCTGTCAATGTTTTTAGATCTCCAGCGTCGGCTGTAGCTATTGTGAGTAGACGCTCTGTTGCTTCATTTGATGCCGATACAAAGCGAATGATGATTGATATGTTCTCACATTCAGTGGGGTCCCTCGTCCCATCCACCTTGATGGTAAACCACGATGTGCCTACTTCTTCCACGATGGCATCCGTCACAACATTACTCAATGTGAAGATCAGTTCATTCTACATTTCTGGACTAGTATAGCTTGCGTTTCATGGGATATGCTTTATTATTTCGGCGAGCTCGGTGTCTTTTTTGAGTGTGTAGTTTAAAAGCGAGAGGACGAGCCCACTGTGCCCGTCTGACATATCTTCAAAATTATCAAGGCTCCCTCTTAAAGGTATCTCATTTTCGGCGAGAAATCCCACAACATCTATAAGAGCAGACACATAGTACCAGTTTCTATTTAGCTGGTCAGCATTGAGGAGTGTGGAAATCTCCTCACCACAATCGATGCGCCTCTCATTCTCCTTCCACATCAAAACACAAGTTAAATGTTCCTTTGAAGTTGCGTGTTTGTGAAACCCCCTGCCTTTCTCAACGGCATGTTTCCAATTCCGGTCGTCTCGCACTGTGAAAGTAGAGTCCACTGGGCCACATGCGGTGTTAAACTTCCTACATGGATAGCAGAATGCTGCATCTGTCTGCACTCTGTATTCCAGCCATTCATTAGTCTGGTACCACGAGGACACAAACGAGCGACTCTTGTTCTGCAACAGATGGCCAGGGTACCGCTGTACAACAACTTGATTCGGTCTCTCACTTCCAAGCTCATCGGGAAGCGGCTTGACGGTCACAGCCGACCTCGAGGCCGCCGCCGAGCGTGGTAACTCGGCTGTCTGCACTGGGGCTACAGCCGCAGGGCTGACGTTGCTGGCTTGACCAGGTTGGCCAGCTTCTGTCGGTATTTCATCGACATGATCGTCTTTTCCTCCTCCTCCAACAACATGTCTTTCATCATCTTCTTCATTTTCGTCGGTTGCATTTTTTCTTTTTCTGAGCGATTTTCGTTTTTCCATCATTCACGTCTTTTTCTCCTGCTGCGAGCTCGTGCTCTGTGATTCGTTCCTCGCGACTCGCGAGATTTGACGGTTGACGGTTTTATTTATTAAATGATCCATCCATCAAAAACAGGTTTTATCTGCATCATTTCAAATGTAAACACGATTGCAAACACACATATTTTTTAATTTTTATTATAAAATTACTTTTGAAAGATGGAGGGTTGACGGGTTGTGAAGATCAGGTGGTGCACGTGCACTTCATCTTTAATAATGTAAATTTATATCTTTTCCTTAATCATATTATGACTATATTACATTTAAACCTAACTTACAACCAATCAGGTAACCTGCTCAATAGGGTCTCCATATCGAATACGCTGATTGGCTATTCCTTAAAACTAAATGATCCACGATATAAAACCACCCACAACATCGACATTCGACACGAGGTCTTGGCTGCTGGCGTTGGTGCTTGGATTATTATCTATTATCTTGTGGTCTTGGCCTGTATTGTCTTGCCAATTACTTTTGGAGATGCGCTGGAAAGCGCACACTTATCTCTTGACTGTTATTCAAAGAAGGATATTATTAAAGAACAGTTTATCCAAGAAGGCCTTCTTATTCACCACACTGAACATCTGGAATAAGGGTTTTAGTTCACACAGGTGAACTCTGAAAAAGCAAGTTCACAGTGGGCGCTCGTCCTTAAACACGAAGTTGTTCACAGGGTGCAACATGGCATAAATGGGTGGCGTACAAGTGGGGGGGGCACCAGATGCGCCATGGGGGGGCATTGCACCCAAATGCCCCCCCTAGCGACGGGCCTGACACACACACATACACATACACACACACACACACACACACACACACACACATACAAACACACATACAAACACACATACACACATATACACACACATACATACACACACACATACACACACACACACACACACATCGTATGGCTTCTGGTTGCATCATTGGTTTGGGACACAGCAATGACACTGATGCAGTGCCCCAATTACCAAGACACTGGAACTGGTACTCATTTCACCAACTTCGGAAGGATGACAGGCTGAGTCAACCCCATCTGGTGTTAATTCAGCAGCAGACAGGACTTGAACTCAGGACCCTAACTAAGATCCCAAGCCAGTCACCCCAACCACGAAGCCAACGCCAGGCTTACAAACAAACTGTAAATGGAATATGAAAGCAAAATTACCTCGCACCTAAGGTGGACAGAGGTTTTGTTTTCAGCCTTGTCTGTCCGTCTGTGAGCGGGATATCTATAAAAGTTATGTACGGATTCGGCCGAAACTTGGTGGACAGATTGGCTGTGTGACAAGGAAGAATCGACTTGATTTTGGTGTGAATATCCTGCAACTGGACCAGATGGCATCAGCTCACAGGTTTTTTTTTCTCTCTGCCTTTTTTTCAATCTATCATATGCCATAGGTCATCTTTCATCTGCTTGGAAGTCAGAAAACATCACAGCATTACATTAAAAGGTACAAAACCCAATCTCCCTTTACTACAGACCAATTAACTTACTTACAATCATCATCAAAGTCAGGGAATCCATAATCGCAGTTGACATAAATCATTCCTTTTCTCCAACAGCCTCATCTCAGATCCTCAATTCGGATTCAGACCTGGTCACTCTACCTTGGACTTGCTGCTTCTACTCTCCCAACAATGGATGGACGCTCTCAATATAGGACATGAGATCAGGGTCGTCTCTCTGGACATATCTCTTGTTGTCGATACAGTCTGGCATTCTGCCTTGCTCTCCAAACTGTCTACCCATAGAATCCAAGGCCAGCACCCCTCTTTGATTACTGACTCACTATACTCTCATTGTCAACATGAGGCTCTCAACAGAACCCTTTCCATCTCCTCTCCCTGTCAAAACTGGAGCACCCCAAGGCAGTGTTCTAGGCTCCATATCATTCCTAATCTTCATCAATGATCTCTCTGACTCCCTTGAAAATCCATTGAATCTCTTTACACCCTCTGCCGTGACATTCCTCATTCTTTAGACAGACAGGCAGCAGCCTATTCCCTCTCTTTCAGACCTTGACAAAATCACAAACTGGTCAAACACTTAGAATATGTCTTTTAACCATGAGAAATCTCTCTCTGTCTCTCCAAAAGAGCCATACAGTAAACCCTCCCATCTACTTTCTCAACAACCATCTCGAAGAAATTCACTCACTCAAACTCTTGAGTCCCACTCTCAGCCACGATCTCTCTTGGGCAAGCCACATTTCAAAGTTGTCCTCCAATGCCAGATGCTGACTGGGCATCCTCCATCGTGCCACATCCTTCCTTGGCACACCTGATCTCCTATGTACCTACAAGGCTTTCATCCACAGCTTTATGGAGTGCTGCTCTCCCCTCTGGTTTGGCTCACCTGCCTCGCATCTTGCTCTGCTTGACGCCGTGGAAACCAAGGCTTTCAAGATCATTGGAATCTCTCGCGATGAAGCCGAGTCTATGGGCCTATTGCTTTGCCATCAGTGACAGATTGCTGATTTCTGTCTTCTTCTACCTCCTTTCTGGTCTTTCACACTGTGCCCTTTCCGCACTTTGTCCTACTCCCCCCTGCCCCAGGTATCTGCAAGATGCACATGGTCCACCAGCAAGCCACTCTGAGTGAAACTGCCAAAATCCAGAACCACTGCTCACCTCTCCCCATTTGTTCCTTTTTTGCCCCACTTCTGGAACAACTTCCACATTCTCTTCAATCTCATTCTTCCTTCCAGGCCTTCAAGCAGCTTCAAGACATTTGTCATCTTGGCTTCCACTACTTCCTCTGGAAGACTGTTCCAATTGTCCATCACTCTATTGCTAAAAAAACAACAAAAAAAAACACTACCTGACATCATCTGCTCTTCTCCTTGAATGACCTCCAGTTGAAGTATGTCTAGCTGGCTTGAAGAAATGACTGGGATCAATCATGATCTGCCCATGATGAATCTGGTGTCCAACATCACCTCTCATCCCTCTGTAGTGGAGGGAGTGTAGACTCAAGATTCTCAGCCTATCTTGTTAGGGAAGCTCCTTGATTTCTGGAACCATTTTAGTGGCCCCCCTTTACACTTTCTCAACTTTATCTGCATCTGTCTTAAATTGGAGGTGCCAAAGGATATTTCCATATTCTAGGAGAGGTCTGACCAATGTTGAGAACAAAAGTAGCAAGGAAGTCCTGTTCAGGTGACTGAACGTCTTACGATACCAAGTAGCTGGTATCCTTTAACAGCTCCTGCAACCTGCTCATGGAATATAAATTCCCTGTCCATGAGAACTCCCAACTCTTTCTCCTGATTGACCTTCTTTACTGAAACCTGATTCATACTGGACTCCTGTTTGAGGCTGTTTCTGCCTATGTGTACCACCTTGCATTTACCTTGGTTAAAGGGAAGTTGCCACATGTCAGACCATCTAGTTAAACAGTCCAAGTCCTTTTGTAGTACTGTATTTCAGTTTTCTGTGTGGTTTCAGCTGGGTTGTACAGCTTTGTGTCATCCGTAAACATCTGAACTTTTCCTTCCACCATGTCAAGGAGATTATTAATAAAGACTGCAAATGATGCAGGACCCATTACACTGCCTTGCAGTATACCATTTGTCATCCTGCACCAGTCAGACATTGCACCATTTACTTTCACTCTCTGCTCTGTTTCTATCAAGAAGGCTCTAATCCATGCATACATTTTCCCTCTAATTCCATATACATACAGCTTCCAGAACAACCTTTCATGGTGGGTGGCTTTCTTAAAGTCAAGACATAGAACATCAACTCAAACTCCTTGATTCAATATTCTTGTCCACTCCTCTATCACCAAAAGGAATTGCATCATCCATGATGCCCCTGGTGTAAATTTCTGCTGGCTGTCAGTTAGACCATTATTGGTTGTCAAATAGTCCATCATCTTGTCCTTTACTATACTTTCCATTAGTTTCCCAGTAGTCAAAGTCAAGCTTATGGGTCAATAGCTTTTTGGGGACCTTCTGCTACCCTTTTTGAAGAGAGGTGTGATATTGCCCCTTTTCCATTATAGAGGCAGTTTCCCTTCTTCATTGGATTTTTTTTGAAAATTAGGGCAAGGGGTTCAGTTATGTCTGAACTGATCTCTCTAAACAATCATGGGTCAAACCCATCTGCACCTTGTGACTTGCTTGCATTCATGTTCTTTATCATCTTCTCAACCTCTTCAGTGATCACTTTCATGTCTTATCGGTGACATTCAAACTCTTGGCTCCGTTTCAAATCTGATATGCAGTTGAAGTTCTCTTGTTTAAATATGGAGCTGAAATATTGATCAAGTGCCTTTGCTTTCTCCTTGTTGGTTTTAATTTGGCTAAACTTCCATTCCCTAGCTCAAGGACTCCAACACTGATCCTAGTTTTATCTTACTGTTGGCATATCACCAAAACCCCTCAGGGTCCGAGTTAAGGTTATGCACCAGTGAGTCCTCATACTCTTCCTTCAAGTTATAATTGACTCATCAACCAACCATCAGGTTGGCAGTTGTTGCATGTTTTAAAACATTTTTTTTTATCCCAGGGAGGTTCTGTGGGTGGTGTGCATTTTGCATAGGTGCCTGCAAATGTCCACTGAAGGTGATGTGATCCATTTGTTGTTCACACAGGGAAAAGTAGAGGCACAAGAGACCACAGTCAAGCAAGCACTAGCCAAGTGGGTGAGTTAAGATGGCTGCTCCTTACTGTGCAACTGCATATCCCATCCAGAAATCCCCTTCCCCCTTCCTCACTTCATCTTGTTACTATGTTCCGTTCAAACTTTGTTGCTTCTGAACAGCAACAGAAAGATTAAATCATATTTCAGAAAGCCTTAAAATAACGCCAACAGTTTAAATGTGAATTTCTGAAACACTTTCAAAAGTTCTACGAATGAAAGATACAATGCCTACAGGAAGTCTACACCCCCTTTTCAAAATTTTCACCTTTTGGTGCCTTATCGCCTGGAATAAGGCTTTTTCAGACTTTCAGACATAACTAGAATATCTTGGTTGGATAAGTGTCCACCCGCTGTGAGTCTGTTGGGATAGGTCTCTACCAACTTTGCACACCTTGATTGGGCAATATTTGCCCATTCTTCTGCACAAAACTGTTCAAACTCAGTCAAGTTGCCTGGGGAGCATTGATGGACAGCAATCTTCAAGTTATGCCACAGATTTTCGATTGGATTTTGGTTGGGGCTCTGACTGGGCCACTCAAGGACATTTATCTTTTTGTTCCTTAACCACTCCACTGTAGCTTTGGATGTGTGCTTCGGGTCATTCTCATGCTGATCGGTGAACTTCCGTCCAAATTTCAGCTTTCTTGCAGAGGGTAGCAGGTTTTCCTCTGGGATTTTTCTGGATTTTGCTCCATCCATTTTCCCTTCAATCCTGACAAGTGCCCCATTGATAAGGAACAAGCCAGGCTGTGGCTGCATACCATATTGAATCCCTTTAACTTTAAAGCCGGTTTTCACTGCACCTGCAGCAGTTAAATAAATTAAATGAATTCATTCAAATTATGACTTTATCCACGAAAGAGTTGCTGTTTAATGTAGAACATCCTGTGAGACCGCAAAATTTAATCGCCTGTGAAATAAACATTGCAGATAATTTTCCACATTGACTGCTCATCTGTTCACGCATCATGTGGTACATCAGTTCACGGTCCGCGCAAACGTTATAAATGTATTTTAAAATGTCCGTTTTTCACCACATTTGCTTTGATTACCGTAGAGCACCTCACAAAACCTTCAAAAATATAGACACAGATCGAGGAGATAGTATGGATAATTAAGCAGTCCCACTGGGGAATAGGGAGCGATGTAAAGCAGTGAATGCATTAAATCATATAGCTCAATAAAGCTGATTAATTTTGAGACATTCCTAAATCTTTTGTTCACTCAATATAATTCTCCAAACAGTAGAAAAAGATAAGTTTAATGCTTTCGAAATTTTACATTTTCTTGTGCATATATGGAGGAGGAAGGAACATAGTCTTGCTTGCTTAAAGTAAATAAGTATATTAGCTTTGTTATAAGACACGTTATTTCTTTAAATTATCAGATTTCATTCCAGATTTCAACAAGTATTTAATCCAGACGATATTCGATCCTCAAAGACAAAATAATATTTCGATGATATACTTTAATTAGTCCATGAGAGTAGATCGTGGAAAATTGCATCATATAATGCATGAAATCGCTCCAAGCTCCTAATTTGAAAACTATTGTACTTACAAAAGTGATATACAGTATACAGCGATTCGTAGCTATGATGAACAGGCATTCGATAATATGAGTGAAGGAGACGCCTTCAGACCTCACAGAGTGAGGTCGCCGAGGATGTGATTGATAAAGGATACAATTAAATAAGGTCGTTAATTATCTTCCAAAGGAGTGTTTTAATTAACCCAAACATCCAATATTCACTCTTGCATTTCCTTGGAGTTCCCATCGTATGCACATAAAGTGTCAGGTTGCTAGATTTTATGGTTTTGGAGTTATGGAGGACATACACACACACACACACACACACACACACACACACACACACACACACACACACACACACACACACACACCCACACACACACACACACACACACACACACACACAGCCATTTATTAGTGTACGAGCAAATCACTGACGGGGGGGGGGTATTAAGGATGGGGCTTGAGAGAGGAGGGAGGGAGGGAGAGAGAGGAAAAGAGGAGAGAGGGAGGGAGAGAGGGAGGGAGAGAGAGAGGAGGCAAGGGGGGGAAGCTGATGGAGAGAAGAGTGAGGAAGGGGGGAGGTGGGGGAGCTATGCCTCACTAAACGTTGTTATACCATGGGAGGGAGGTATGTGAGGAGGGGGTAAGAGAGAGAAAGACAGAGAGGAGTATGAAAAAAAAAAAGAAGAGAGAAAGCTGAGGGGTGGAGGTGGGGTTTGTAAAGAGAATGATATGTTATGCTTAATGACCGAACACACACACAAAAACAAACTCATGTCAGAACAGCTGTACACACGACGACACAACAGAGTTTGTAAAGTAATCCGCTGGCACATCTGCAAAAACTTTGAAGTCTCGTCGAGAGCTTGATGAAATGGGTTTCCATGGCTGAGCAGCCACACACAAACCTAAGAGCACATGAGCATGAGCAATGCCAAGCGTCGGCTGGAGTGGTGTAAAGCTCACCGTCATTGGACTCTGGAGTAGTGGAAATGCATTCTCTGGAGTGATGAAATCACGCTTCACTATCTGGCAGTCCAATGGACAAATTTGGGTTTGGCAGATGCCAGGAGAACATTTCCTGCCTGAATGCATAGTGCCAACTGTAAAGTTTGATGGAGGAGAAATAATGGTCTGGAGCTGTTTTTCATGGTTCAGGTTAGGCTCCTTAGTGCCAATGAAGGGAAATCTTACTGCTACAACATACAATGACATTCAAGTCGATTCTGTGCTTCCAACTTTGTGGCAACAGTTTAGGGAAGGCCCTTTAATGTTTCAGCATGGCAATGGCCCCGTGCACAAAGTGAGGTCCATACAGAAATGGTTTGGCGAGATCAGTGTGGAATAACTTGACTGGCCTGCACAGAGCCCTAACCTCAACCCCATCGAACACCTTTGGGATTAATTGGAACGCCGACTGCGAGCCAGACCTAATCGACCAACATCAGTGCCCAACCTCACGAATGCTCTTGTGGCTGAATGGAAACAAATCCCTGCAGCAATGTTCCAACATCTATTGGAAAGCCTTCCCAGAAGAGTGGAGGCTCTTGTAGCTGTAAAAGGGGGACCAACTCCAATATGAATGTCGATGATTTTGGAATGAGATGTTGGAAAAAAACAGGTGTCCACATACTTTTGGCCATGTAGTGTGTATAGTTGTGGACTCAGATTCGCGGGGGTATGAGGGTAGGGGTACCCCTGGTTTCCCCCAGACTCATCGGGAATCAAGGCCAACACACACGAATAACTTAGTGTCACGGCGGGTCGCTGATCGACCATGAACGCCAATAACTTGACTACGTGACTCAGGGTCCTCCATCTGACAACCGTTTACCGAAGAACACGTGATCTCCTTTCCGGGGAATCGCACCCTCGGCAATTGTGCTGTTGTTATCTTTATTGGATCTTGATTAATGTGGCCAAGCTTTCCGCTAACACCATGCCGGACTGATGTGAGAGCCAATTATTTGGGAAATTATAACCTCCTGACTATTCTACATATGGACATTGCTGGACCAATGGAAGAAAGGACAACCAAGGGCAGATTGGAAATATAACAAGAATAATTTATTTACAATGAGCGACGAGGGTTACGGGAAGGAGGGAAAGGAACTGGAGGGTTTTATTGGCATGAAAGGGGCTACCAGGACAGGAAAAGGGGAAATGCAATGAAAAGAGCAATCAAGATGTTTGTTTACAAAATAAGAAAGTAAATGTACAAGTTGCAGACTTTGCTTAACCTGTGCCTTACCTATGAGATGACAAAGCAAGGTAACCATCAGACCACACACACATCGGGTGGAAAATTGGGAAGGGCAGGGTGGCCTCAGCCTACCGGGATGTACGTCACTGTCACCCTCTCCAGCTTGGTACTGCTCTCCGGAATTGCCCCGACACGGCTCTCCACAACCGATGGTCCACGAGCTCCATCAAGAGCACAAACCAAAGCGTTCAGGACCAGGGAAGAAGTGAGGGCGATGCAGAGTGTCCAGGACCAGGGCAGGAACGAGTGTGACGACCAGGAGAGAGACTTCACTTCATAAACTCTTTTATAAACCAAAGTTTGATCCATGGTTAAAAAGGACTTTTTTTTTAGCGAATCTCACAACTGTGACTTCCATTGCCACCTCTGACCTTATAAATATCTGGGCCCGTGCAGACTAGTGCAGGGAATTGTTAGTTCTGGGAAATATGCAAGGACTCTAGCATATTCTCGATCATCTTCACGGACGATCGACCTTCCTTTTGCGTTCCGGACCCCATCTGGTATGCACGTGAGACCTGCGTAGCCGCCCACGTCGCGTACTTCAGGTTCTCCTTCCTGCTTTTGGTGCCGGTCTTCGGGCTCGACGCCACATGGATGGAAGCCATGTACAGGCCAAAGAGGGCACGCATGTTCGTGCTGTTGAGTCTCAAGGCCTGAGTGAAGTACTTCCACGCGAGCTCCATGTTATCCAACCCTCCCTATGTGTACTTCACCTTGGCGTACTTCTGGCAGTACAAGTGGACTTCACCTCGGCGTACTTCTGGCAGGAGAGAGAGAGAGAGAGAGAGAGAGAGAGAGAGAGAGAGAGAGAGAGAGAGAGAGAGAGAGAGAGAGAGAGAGAGAGAGAGAGAGAGAGAGAGAGAGAGAGAGAGAGAGAGAGAGAGAGAGAGAGAGAGAGAGAGAGAGAGAGAGAGAGAGAGAGAGAGAGAGAGAGAGAGAGAGAGAGAGAGAGAGAGAGAGAGAGAGAGAGAGAGAGAGAGAGAGAGAGAGAGAGAGAGAGAGAGAGAGAGAGAGAGAGAGAGAGAGAGAGAGAGAACGAACTAGGCGCCGAACGTAGCTTTATAGCCCCTGGGACAGGCGGAGCCAATGAGCCACAAGTCAGATCTTCCGAGGCAGCCTGGGACCAGCTATTGGGCCACTTCAGATCCTACGAGCCGGCCCCATGTCAGCCATTGGAGGGTTCCCCGACAGCCCTGTCCATTATGTTGTCCGATGGGATATTTACTCACTTGGTCCTTCCAGCTGTCATCAAAAACAGAGCTCTGTACTTAACATGGGCAATTGCACCTTCTACCCCTACACCCCCGGGACGAATCCCAAACGTGCAACAATGTTCTTGGCACAAAGCCAGGGAATGGGGCAATCATTTCAGGGGGGGCTGGGTCATGTCCTGGTCTGTTTACCAGTCATTTTTGGTGGAGGGGAATGAACGGAGATCAGGGGAACGAAATACAGTACAGGGGGTAGACTGCAATAAATTTCATTACAGGGTAGATGTCTGAACAGACAAACAGACAAACAAGGACTTTGTGGGGCTTTATAAAATAAATGGAAATTTGAGAATTTGGCATGCGTTCCAGAATGCTGGTGTTAGTCACACATGTTGAATGGCAATAAAACACGCACGCCCCATGTGATGACGGCAGTCACGGCACACGTCATCTCACAAGCTGATGTCTCTATTATCCCAGCGGGTTGAGAAGGAGCGCTAACTACCCAACCCAATGCATTTAATTACATAATAACCCCTATAGGGAAGGCACGATTCTTAATGTTCATTACGGAAATAACTATTCTAAAGAGTATATGTGCTGCATGCGTTTCAATCTCAGCATGCAGTTTTATAAAACCACAACAATATTTCGATAATTGTTTGTAGACAATATATAGACAGACACTAACTGTTGTGAGTATCTCATTCATAGAACTTTTGAACACCCCACATACGTTCCTGAGTATATTATCGGAAGATATTTGAGAACATAATTGTTCGAGAATATCTTTCTTTCTGCCATGAGTATGGCTGGTTAGCTCATTGGTTAGGGTGGTGGGCTTGGGATCCCAGGATTCTGAGTTCAAACCCCCCTTGGATGTTAAACTAATTCCAGGTGGGGTTGACTCTGCCTGTCATCCTTCTGAGGTTGGCAAAATGAATGCCAGCTTTCTGGTATCCTGTGTTGGAGTGGTGACTTGTCCAGGATTGTGCCCAGTAGCGAAGGAGACTGCTTAGGCAGCACCAACGCTCTGCACAGAGTATGTTCCCAATGGATGGATGGATGCCATGAGTAGTTCAAACTGTTCTCAATCTCATTCAGCATGCATTATGCTTTCTTTTTTTTTCTGGCAGGAGACTCTTCACAAACAGAAAGCCTCTGAAGCACTCGAAGTGAACATTTACGGCCAGACCCCTTTTATTAAGAAAATGGATACGTCACTGTCAACATTGCAGAAATGCGAGTAAGAGGCACATCATATTAATGTGTCTTGGGGTCTGTGGGTGGTTGGATATGTAGTGGCATGGGTGATTCGGATTGGCTGTTTCAGCTGCAAGGAACTCCCCACCTCTCATGACCAAGTGATCTTTGATTGTTAACATTTTTGCCTCTGTCTGTTGGTGCTCGATGCTTGGTGTAAATGTGCAACCTGTGATGATGTGAATTGCTTTTTTTATGGTCTGTAGGGTGTTGAGATGTGTGTTTGATATGCTGGGGACACAATATGAGCTGGTGTAGTTAATGACTGATCTGATGTACTGTTTGTAATTTGTATATTAGTGATGTTGCTTCTTTGTGGTATCCAAAGTCAGTGCCTGTGAGTGCCCTAAGTGTGTTCAGCTTGGGTGAACATGGTTTTATTTTAATGCTTGTGATGTGATCTGAGAACGACATGGATGTGTTAAAAGTGACGCCTAGTATTTTTGTTTAGTGTGTTTGTGTAGGATAGTTTGGTGTGTGTGTGTGGGGGGGATGTTGTTCAATGTGATGTGTGGTGCAGCGCAATGTTCCTCGGTGTTTATTATTTATTAAAAGAGTGACTTGATTTTGAGGGAGCTACTTTTAATCTGTTGATGGTGAGCCAGGTTTGTGGGGTGCTGAGGAAGGGTTGAAGTTGTGTCGTGGCTGTGTTGATACTGCTACGAGTCGAGATAATGGTTATATAGTCCAAATATGAGGCTATTTTTAATGTTCTCGGGTAGTTGTGGAATGTCGTGCATGAAAATATTAAAGAGTGTGGGGGAGAGGATTGATCCTTCAGGAATTCCATTAGGAAAGTATATTGTGCGTGATGACTTGCCGTTAAAGATTACATACAACTATCTGCATGATAGGCCGTTGGCAAGCAAGCATTTGGTGTCGTGCATGTTTGTGTTGTGTTTGGTTTATTAGGAAGAGTAGTTTTGGAAAGGCATCAAATCCTTTGCTGATGTCTATTGTGGTGATAATAGTGCATTTTGGTGGTTTTCTGCTGTTGAAGCCATCAAACGTGTTTTGTCAGGAGAGTGATAATGGTGTGGTTTGGTCTGAATCCATGCTGGGAACATGAGAGTGGGATTTGAAGGTGAGTATTAGGAGTTCTACAACTAGATGGTGTGCAAAGTAATGTGATAGGTCTGTAGGAAGCTGCTTTGGTGGGTTCTTTGTTTGGTTTAAGGAGAGTAATGATTTTGCATAGTTTCGAAATTTGGGAAATTGTTGAGTGTTGGTAGAAGTTGCTTATATTTGTGAGGACTGATATGCTGTGTGATCCAAGATGTTTCAAATATAAATTGAAGATGTTGTCATGTTGTGATGGTGTTGTCGAGTTGGTAGCTGAGTTTGCATCTTGTAATACTTATTTTCACTACTCAGTTTTCCTCTTTAATGGTTCCCATCTGAAGACTTAGCTCATGATGCTGGGATTCTCTGGTTCAAATCGCATGCACTTCCTTTTTTAATTGTCCACCGTATTGTAATGCCCTTGTCCTACATGCAACGCCCATGTGGACTCCTCCATGAGCCTTATATATCAATGTAGAATTAATAAACAGAACGTGCAACACATTTGCAAAGCTGCTAATTCAAAAGCTGCCATTTATGGCAGTAGCTGCCACTGTAAATGGGAGAAAGCAGGGACAGACAGTCAGACATACAGTACATATATGATCAGCATCATTATGTCCAAAAGCTGTGACCCTAAAAACCCCTATTTTGGAAACCACGTGGCTTTCTCACAGCCACCACCCAAGAAAGGTGATAAGTTTTCATTCTCGGCCATCTTGGATTTTAGTGTATTACGTAAAAACCTAAAATATTTCAGGAGGGCTCAAAACCCCAAAAGCTAAATTTGATTAATTGGCTCAAAGGAAGCTGCATGCCAAATTTGATACTTTTATCAACTCCAATGGTAAATTTTCTCAGCCACCTGACTAAAATGGCTCATCATTTTTTACTCTTCATTATAAGACGATTCACCAAACTTGGATGATCCCACTGGAAGCTTTAGTCTCCGTCACATTGTCGAGCCAATGTGTGAACGTATCGTTTCAGGAAACTTTCATTGTCAACAAATCAGATAAAGAACATTGCAAACCTGCAGGGCCTGAGTGAGTAATCTTCTGTTTGCATTCATTACGCCGTTGATAATAAACATTTTGTTTCTATACCATGAAGAAGGAAAGACACGACAAACCTTATCTCGCAAGGTGACTGAACTTGGTAACTAGTTTCCAACTGCAATAATGTACGTGAAATGTCAAAAAGGTTTGGAACGTGATGACGTCTATTTTCACAGAAAACCTGAAGATTCTTTCCTTGGGTCGGAACCTCATCGTCTCTCTGAATGGTCTCGTGAGTATCATATTGAGTATTGCTCTTGACAACTGTTTCTTTTATCATCCGGTGTTCCTGATGCATGTTTGCATCAACATGAGGTCGTAGTTATGGAAAACAGACTATGTATTATACCTCAAGGGAATGTGAGAAAACAGTAAGGTGCTGAGTAGAGGTTCTGGGGGTTATTGGAAGGGATGCTACTAGCTCCTATCAAGCTGAATAATCAACTCCTTGGTTTGTTTCTTTTCTTTTCTTTCCCTCATCACAACAAATGCTTAAATGTAGAGTTTTGAGGAATGCACACTCACTTTTTAGCCATCTTGCTTGAATCTCGACCCAGGTATAAACTGTCATCCCGGTGTCTTGCAGGCAGGGTGAGGCATCAACATCTCTGCCATCCATGGGAAGTCGGTGAAACTGAGTGCCCCATCTTTTAACATTCATTAGTGGACGTTAATGATCCCACAGTGTCCTATGCGAAGAGTTGATGAGCCATCATCAGCACCCGAAGCAAATTGCAAATTCCTGTTTGGATTGTTGATAGCAAGTGGTATAGTCTTCTTGTAGGATCCTTACCACAAGGTTACACTGCTTGCTATCTTAAAATTGTGGTTGCTGTCTGGCCAGCAGTTTCTGCATTATACACAAATTGACCAGATCACATTCATGTGATGGCCTTTTTCGGATATGAAGGGCAACTGATTATATTGGAAGAACGATAAGCCAAAGGACCTATCTGCCAGCACCGGTCGTTGAAGATCCCCAGAGTGTTTTGTGAAGAGTAAATGAGTGAACACTGGCATCCTGAACAAACTACAAATTACTACCCAAATTATCAGGCCTGGTGAGCCAGTTCAGAAAGACTTGGACCAAAAACTTTTGCCAGCTGAACCCAAAAGAATGTGGGACTAATTGGGGCCGTTGAAGAGTAGTAGTAGTAGTAGTAGTAGTAGTAGTAGTAGTAGTAGTAGTAGTAGTAGCAGCAGCCGCAGCAGTAGTAGTAGTAGTAGTAGTAGTAGTAGTCGATGATATTGAAACGTAACAAGTTAATTTGCCTGTATTTACAAATACAAGCTTACACGATGAACATAGTCATACCTAGCGAGCATGCACAGATATCTTTTTATTCATTCTTCCTCTGTCCTAGCACCGTATCTCATTTCATTGCATTAATTTCATCAAATTTGGAAACAAAAATCTGCTTCTGAGCCAACCTGGTTTGTCTGCATGATATAAAATCAGCATGATGCCATGAGCAACAAATGTAATTTTTATGGGGCGGGGGGAGGGGGGGGGAAGTACCTGCTCCAATCATGCAACATGTTACCCATAATAGATTTCAGAATGGCTCTTCTAATAGGCACATACTTGGCCAAAACTGTATAGAACTGCAACAGCCTTAGCTCTGGAGGGTAAATTATTCGTTGATACAAATTCGCACAGGTAAACTGCTTCAGCTTTTTCTGGAGGAATTAAGGTAATCTAAATATTTTTTACTGTGAAAACACAAAAAGGTGTACTTCACATGTCTGTGGTTTAGGCAATATGTTTTTCAAAGGTGGAGTAAAGCGATGATATTGTCGCGGAATCGCGCCCGCCGGCGTGCGAACGGCCACGTAACTCGAATCGCGGCACGTCGCCCACCGGACGGACAATCCAGTCGTGACCCTCTCGGACTAACGCCGGGAACCAGTCACGGATGGACCTTTCGGTCTCACCGCGATCGAGCCAATCGGCCCCCGCGTGGGATAGGGTTGCTCGCCAAATTCGACCTACCTAAGTACCCACACGGAGGGTAGACCGGGCGATCGCACCTCGCCGCAGGTCGACTTCGGACACGGGCCACTTAAGCGACCCGTTCCGTACTATCGGGATAACCGAGCGGTGTTATTCGTCGACCTCGACGGTTCGATTAATTATCGGGCGTCTTAACGCACGACCAACCCTTTACGTGAAGCAAGATGAGGATTCAATGAAAGAAATGACGAAGCGAAGCGGGAAAACAGTTCAATATAAAGCACATTTATTCGCGATGAACGGAAAGCACACATATACAATTCCACCAAAAGCACATAGAAAAGAAGAAGAAACACAATGCAATTTTACACAAAAAGCAAATGTAAAAGCGAAGACACAATGCAGAGCTATCCGACTACCGAGCACACGGCAACACTTATACAATTCTACTTCACAGACGGCGCCGACAACACATACCCAAAACCAAGAAAAAGAACACCCTCAAGGATGAGGCGGGCCTGGGGCCGAGACCGGGTCGGGCCTACCCGTCTGATGATGAGGGGCGAAGTGGCGATGGTGCCCCAACTCCGCGGGCCTCGCGGACAGTGTCTGGTAGGGGGTGGGAAGGGGGTCCCCTTTTGTCGCACTATCTCAGCGCGGGGGGAAACAGGAGGGGGTTGCTGATGCTCGGGGAAAGGAGGATTTTTATTCTGTCTCGGGTCCCGCGACGAGCGTCTCCACCTCGACCAGGTCGCGCCGTCGGCCTCCCGCCTTCAGCTCCCGGCACCGACGCGAGCACCCCCTCGTCCGTCTTCGCCGCTGCCACCTCTCCACAGCTCCGCCGACAACTCGTTCCAACGCACAGCTCGTTCCAACACGCAACTTCCTTCCAGCTCCACCGACGACTCTCTTGAACTCCGAACTCACTCTTTCCAACGCACACCACTTTTCTGACGAACGCAGCCGCTTATATAAGCCCCGTGGCTTCGCCTTTGACCCCCTGCCTTCGACCTTTCACCTCGCTCCCCATTGGCCCGAGAAAAAGTGGGCGTGAATGCTTTTTGATCCATTTTTCTGCGGAAAGTCCGTGATGTTTTGTACACGCTGTTCGGTGCGCGCCCTGCACGAGTCCAATACCGGTACCCACAAGCGGCGCAAGAACGGTGGCGATGCGACGGTTGCGAGGTGTGACGGTAAAGGTCGTGGCTGTTGTGGTGAAGCGGCGTTGTGGTGGGTGGTTGATGTTGTGATGACTGTTGAGACATGGTTGGTGGTGGTAATAATGGCGGTTGGTCCAAAATAAAGATAGTAAAAGAAAAACGGCTATCCTGAAGAGTCGCAGCACACATGAATGACATTTATTCCCTCGAGACAACGGGTTTGGGCCTAACTACACATATACTTACCGAGATATCTCACCTAAGGGACCTGAATGGTGGTTTGCGAATTTGGTCAACCACAACACTACCCCCTCCCCTTTTTACAGACTCGTCCCGAGTCGTCAAATTTTCGTGTGCCATCATGTGTAGTTTTCCCCTAGTACATTTTACCTACGGATCCCTGAGTGCGACATTCATGGTATTCGTGTCCCCAAAATAAATAACCTAAGGGCTGAGTAACTACCTAAACAAACTCACTCACACGGACGACTTAAATAAAATTGCCGGCGCTAAGACAAACATGCCGGGGGGCGCACTCATATTTACAGTACATCTTAACCTTAACTTACAAATTTTACACTAAACCATGGCCCAGGATCAATGAACTCTGCAAAAAGAAAACAGTTAGCAGGGAGCCAGGCTGCCCGCATGCAGTCTCTGGCTCAAACAATGCAGGTGACAGGGAACGTGGCCGGCTGCTCACACGCAGTCCAAGGCCTTCCCTTTTGAAACTGAACGCAGTGAAAAACGGTGCATGGGCTGCAACAAACGCAGTCTCCGTGCCAGCTCAAGTGGCACACGCAATGAGCACACGAATGGATGGATGAATGGTTTGAACTGAACGCAGTGAACCACAACGGTGCATGGGCTGCACAAATGTAGTCTCCGTGCCAGCTCAAGTGGCACACGCAATGAACACAACGAATGGATGGATGAACACAAACACGGTGCACGGGCCGCCACTGCAGGCCCGTGTTGCAGCTGCCAACAGGGCAGTTCTTGCAGCTTGCAAACTGTTGCCTTGATCCTGGCGCACATGGCAATGAACAGGGGGGGGGGGGCAAAGCAAAAATTGAACGGGGCTGGTGAACAGGGGCAGTGGGCATGGCATGGCAAAGGTAGCAGGCAAACACAGCCCGCAGAAGAAGGCCGCTGCAGGCAAACACAGCCGGCAGATGAACTGGCCGGCACAGGCCTTGAAGTACCACAACTGCAGATGAAGTGGCCGGCACAGGCCTTGAAGCAAAACACGGCCAGCCGATGGCACAGGCCTTGCAGCACAGCAGCTGCAGATGAAGTTGGCCAGCCTTTGCCGTTCCGTGGAGGTTGGTGGAGGGAGTGCGGTGGTGCTGGCCACTTGGAACGCGGGCTCGGACCTACCGACCTGTCTCCCTCCCACATATCGCCTTTGCCTGTCACTGTACATACCCACTCCCTTAATTTGTCAAACCCCAATTTAGCCCCAACTTAATTTTTTTTGTTGTTTTTATTTTTACTTCCCCACTATAAATCGTCCCCTAACCCCCTGTACTGTCCTTGTTCGGCTAACCTATTCTGTCACCTAGCCTACTCCCAACCCCTACGTTCCCTTCCCGGAGGGGAATAAGGGAGAGCTAGCGTCCTGTGTCGAGGCCCAACGAAGCCTCAGAATGGCCTCCCCAGAGTTCGGCGATCTTAACACCAAGTGGGTCCAGCGGCCCACAACGACAGCGAGGGGATGGATGGTGCGGAGGGGTACATCTCCTAATCTACCCTAACCATTTAACTGTTAAACTACCCCGGGGCTTTCAACAAGCGCCTCTCGCTTAAACTATTGGTTCTAACAACCCAGATTCCCGTCGCCTGTGTTGGTGTCCTCACAATTTCGGGCCTCGCCCCCCAATTTTCTCTCTGTGCCCTCACACGGTCTCATGGCTGGGACACGTGGCTCCCTTTGGCAGGCACGACCCTCTGCCGAATCTCCCGCTATGGCACCCCCGGGCACTACACTGCCTCCGAGCCTACCAGCTCCCTAAACACCGGGGAGTGCCCCCCATGGCACCTCCCCTGAAACGCACACGTGGCAGGCTGGCTTCCCGGGCCCCTTTCCGAGGGTCACCGTTGCCCACAACACTGCCCACGCGGCTAATGGCGCCCCGGGCCCCCGCACCAAGCAGGCGCACCCGTGCCCACTACGCTATCCCGGCCCCCCATGGGCCCATGGCCTACCGCGGCCGACTAGCCTGGTGCCCGGGGTACCCACTCAGCGATACTCACCTTTCGCAGCCACGCTCCCAAGCCCGTCAACAGGGCTCCTGCACCCCTCCAAATGGGTCTCGAGCCTACTTTCCCACCAACAACAAAACGACCTCCATTTTTTCAATTTGACTAACCCAGCTAACTCACTCTACACTGACCCCGGGGTCCCTTGGGCGGGAGTCACTCCTCCCCCCCAATCACTCATCGCACCATGCATTCCCCATTCGCTCCATACACACAGACCCGCTGGCCTCACTCACTCAACATGTACACGTACTCACCTCACAACCCACAACTCTTCAACACACACACCGCTGAACTCTGCCATCCTTCTATCTGCATCCCCTAACTAACTCGTGCTCCCACGTCGTCCCTTAAACTAGTAGCACGTTCCTTTTAACACTACGTAGCTAAACTACGTCAACTCTACACATTCACTCGTCTGTCACTGTTTCCAAAATAATCCCATATTCCATTTTCCCAACCTAAAGCTCACTAAATCCCTCTAACTAATCCATTCCACGGGCCCCATGAGGACTTACCCCCTGCCCCATGGAGCCGGTCTAGCTATGCTAACCCTTCCCCCTTACTAGTTTCCATCCTGTGCCCTGGTAAGGGGGTCTTCCACCCCTTGCCCAGGAATCCTGTGCACCCGAAAGTGAGGCTTACTGTTTTTTTGTTTTTTTTCATGCGCAGCACCAGCGCGGCAACTCGCGCACTTTGCACCTGCCCGTGACGTCATGCAGCTGCACGTGTTCCTTGTCCCTCCTTGGACGGTACCATCCGGCAGGGATACCCCTCCTGCCGGATTCCAACCCCACGTGCAGCCATGGCGTCACCGTGCGCATAAAAAAAAACAAGCCCCACGTCTCGAGGGGTTCCCCACGCGAACACATGTGCTTTGCCCGTTGGAGCTTAACACACATGCCCGCGTGAAGAACCCATCCGGTCCAAATCCGAAATCCTGCCTAAACTTTGTCCGTCCGCGGGATCGGCAAATCCACCGCGTGCGTTTCCGGACCGGGACTTCACTCTCGCAAGCGAGCACGTGGTGGCCTCGTGCGTTGCACAGCACGGACCTCGTGCTCACTGCTGGGTGAACCCGGCACGGTCCCCGAAACAACTACAGCCGCTACTCGGCTTTCTTTCCTCACATGTTGCCATCGTCGCCATTCAACCCACGCACACCTGCGTGTTACGACGCTCACAGTCCATTCCATCACATTCACACCGGGAGACGCGGCTGCGTGCTCCCGCATGCCAACCGACATCTCCCTCACATACCGCTCTCTCACACACACGGTCTCCCTTGCACTCGGCCGTTCACTCACGCGTGCCTCACTCACATATGCGGGGGCACTCACCCGCGGTGCCTCATCCACACACCGTCCCTCACTCACACACGCGGGGGCACTCACCCGCGGTGCCTCATCCACACTCCGTCCCTCACTCACACACGCGGGGGCACTCACCCGCGGTTCCTCACTCATACTGGCCGTTTCATCCACACACACGGCCTCACTCACACACGGTGCCTCACCCACACACGGCGTGCTGGGAAGCACGTACCCTGGCACCATCGCCACCACACCACTCACACACGGGGTCGCTTCCACACACGGGGACGCACTCACGCCTTGCACCACACACACAGGGACAACCACACTGGGGATTTGTGTCCCCACAAGGGTCTCCGGGGCCTCTATACCCCCCAAGCTCTCCAAGCACCCGTTCGCAGCACTCCTCCCCTCAACCTCGCAAAGCACGACCGAACTCACCTGGTCGTGACTCGCCTCAAGGGGGCATACTCCCTCCCCTCGTTCCTGGAGGAGGCCATCCAGGTGCTCGCACTGGGTCTCTACCCAGTCCGCCAGCTCACCCCCATTATCCTCCACTACCTCCGTGTGTGTGTGCGCGTCACTTACCCCGTCTTCATCGTGCAGTCTCTCTATTTTTTCTGTCTCCCGTGTCTATACATTTATAAGTTTCTGTTGTCGTCACCTCGTGTCTCGTCTCACACGTTTTGGTCTCCCCATTTAATTTTTCCCTTTTGGTCACCGTCGATTCTTCTGTCACGACCCTCGCCCAACACGCCCCCCGAATTATTTTTTTACCCGCCTCCACCGCGGGCCTATCAGCCGCTGCACCCCCTTCCAGCTCGTTTGCTCCCACACGTGGAGTCGCCATTCCCAGCTCCCTGGTCACGGCCTTCATGCCCGCCTGCAGGCATCGGCCCATGTTCTGCGTCTCACCCCGTAGTTCTTTCATTTCCTCCTTCATGTTTGCTTCCATTCCGTTTATTTGCTTGTTCATTTCGTTTTTCATTTCATTTGTATATGTATCCATCTTTTCGTTCATGCCTTTCATTTCGTTTTTTATTTCATGCGCATTCGTTTCCATTTGCTTGTTCATTGCCGCCAGCATGGCGTATAGCTGGGCCATGTCGGGTGCGCTTGGGTGAGCCGATTCGGCAAGAATCGGGGGGTTTTGGTGGAGAGGGGGAGGGGAGGTGTCATACACCGCGGCCGCTGCCGCACCTATTTCGGGCTCTGGGTTCAGTTGGGCGAGTTCGTTTTCCTGTACAATCAACATTTCCTGCACGGGGATTTCATCCTGAGCCATGGATTCTACACATTCTACATCCATTTCTAATACCCCCGGCTCCCGCTCGCCTTGAGACGCCATCTTGCTTCTCGTGAAGGGTTAATTTCGCTCGCTCGTAATTTGGAGGGAATCGGGGGTCGCTTCTCTCACCCCTGGACCGATTCCCGTGAATTTAATTGGAGACAGGAGAGCCCGTTTTCCCGTTCCCCGATACCAGTGCCGCGAGGAGGGCGATGGATTTGTATCGCACGACCTGACACCAGTGTTACAGATTCGCGCCCGCCGGCGTGCGAACGGCCACGTAACTCGAATCGCGGCACGTCGCCCACCGGACGGACAATCCAGTCGTGACCCTCTCGGACTAACGCCGGGAACCAGTCACGGGTGGACCTTTCGGTCTCACCGCGATCGAGCCAATCGGCCCCCGCGTGGGATAGGGTTGCTCGCCAAATTCGACCTACCTAAGTACCCACACGGAGGGTAGACCAGGCGATCGCACCTCGCCGCAGGTCGACTTCGGACACGGGCCACTTAAGTGACCCGTTCCGTACTATCGGGATAACCGAGCGGTGTTATTCGTCGACCTCGACGGTTCGATTAATTATCGGGCGTCTTAACGCACGACCAACCCTTTACGTGAAGCAAGATGAGGATTCAATGAAAGAAATGACGAAGCGAAGCGGGAAAACAGTTCAATATAAAGCACATTTATTCGCGATGAACGGAAAGCACACATATACAATTCCACCAAAAGCACATAGAAAAGAAGAAGAAACACAATGCAATTTTACACAAAAAGCAAATGTAAAAGCGAAGACACAATGCAGAGCTATCCGACTACCGAGCACACGGCAACACTTATACAATTCTACTTCACAGACGGCGCCGACAACACATACCCAAAACCAAGAAAAAGAACACCCTCAAGGATGAGGCGGGCCTGGGGCCGAGACCGGGTCGGGCCTACCCGTCTGATGATGAGGCGCGAAGTGGCGATGGTGCCCCAACTCCGCGGGCCTCGCGGACAGTGTCTGGTAGGGGGTGGGAAGGGGGCCCCCTTTTGTCGCACTATCTCAGCGCGGGGGGAAACAGGAGGGGGTTGCTGATGCTCGGGGAAAGGAGGATTTTTATTGTCTCGGGTCCCGCGACGAGCGTCTCCACCTCGACCAGGTCGCGCCGTCGGCCTCCCGCCTTCAGCTCCCGGCACCGACGCGAGCACCCCCTCGTCCGTCTTCGCCGCTGCCACCTCTCCACAGCTCCGCCGACAACTCGTTCCAACGCACAGCTCGTTCCAACGCGCAACTTCCTTCCAGCTCCACCGACGACTCTCTTGAACTCCGAACTCACTCTTTCCAACGCACACCACTTTTCTGACGAACGCAGCCGCTTATATAAGCCCCGTGGCTTCGCCTTTGACCCCCTGCCTTCGACCTTTCACCTCGCTCCCCATTGGCCCGAGAAAAAGTGGGCGTGAATGCTTTTTGATCCATTTTTCTGCGGAAAGTCCGTGATGTTTTGTACACGCTGTTCGGTGCGCGCCCTGCACGAGTCCAATACCGGTACCCACAAGCGGCGCAAGAACGGTGGCGATGCGACGGTTGCGAGGTGTGACGGTAAAGGTCGTGGCTGTTGTGGTGAAGCGGCGTTGTGGTGGGTGGTTGATGTTGTGATGATTGTTGAGACGTGGTTGGTGGTGGTAATAATGGCGGTTGGATCAAAATAAAGATAGTAAAAGAAAAACGGCTATCCTGAAGAGTCGCAGCACGCATGAATGACATTTATTCCCTCTAGACAACGGGTTTGGGCCTAACTACACATATACTTACCGAGATATCTCACCTAAGGGACCTGAATGGTGGTTTGCGAATTTGGTCAACCACAACAATATATTTGTTCATTTCATATCAATCACCCTTTTACCTAACCTAATCACCTAACAGCTTTTAAAGTAGTGTTTGGCATATTTAATATAGTTTCCAAGTGATGGTTGGTGAGAGCAAGTTGTCACATGAATTAAACCTAAATGACATAGTGAACAAACACCACTCGACCAAACTGCCAGGTCCAAGTCATATCATATCAGGGTAATGAACTGGTACTGTATTTGATTGAGGTCCCTTCAAAACATTTGTGTGGAAAGATACTGCAGTGGGAACAGCACTGGAATGGTTTTCCAGAGAACCTGGGTTTGATTCCTGGTCTGGATATGTAATTTTTAAATTGCATGGAGTGAAGGGGATTAAAATAGATAGACTAGTTATGTCATTCATAAACATGCAGCATAAGTGTGTGGTTTCTGTTTAAATTGATAGAACATGTGTCGAAGTGTGTTTAGAAGCCGATAAATGTGCACCCTCCCTTGCATAATGTGTCCAACGATTTTCCACCACTCCTCCCATATTAATCCTTCAAATCATTTCCCTTCATAATCTGTCTATGTTTTTGCTTTATAAATCATTTGCAGTTCCACAAGTCAGCCAACCCCCCCCCCCACTCCTCCTTCATGGAAGGCGAAATGCAGAGCCTTGTGACCATGCATAAATAAATGTAAGAGCTATGCCGGCAATGGCAGTTTCATGGACCGACTCGAGCCACTGAAAACCTTCGAAGCCACTGGACGCTATGAAATGCTGGGCGGTGAGTTAATGTGTGTGCAGCTATGCATGGACATGAGGTAATAAAGCCTGAGGTACGGGGGCAAATAGACAGTTCCACAGAGTTCCAAGACAATAATGGACAGATTTTTTTTTTTTTTTTATATACCTTGTCGAGGCTCGTATGAGAGCTAACACACAACTCACAGCAAGGGGGCATGAGACAAGAGGGGCGGGAGTGGAAGGGACAAAACAGTGGGGAACAGACACATTAGGTGAACTGTGGAAGGGAGAGGGATGGGGATGGGACGGGGAACCTGGAACCGGGACTTTCAGGAAGGAAAGCAGGGGAATTGAAGGAAGTGGGCTTGGGTGGATTATCGGGGGTAGAAAAGATCGAGGATTTGGATGGGGGAAGATAAGAGGTGGTGGTGAACAGCTGTTTTGAAAGCCTGGAGGGAAGAATGGGAAAGAATAGAGTGAGGAAGTTTATTCCAAAGGCGGGAAAAAAAGAGGAATGAAAGCGTGAAGATGAGCAGTGATTCGTGATTTTGGTAGTTTTACCAGAAGGGGGTTGTTGGCGGACCTTGAGCGCCCTGTGGAAATGTGGTGGGGACAAATCGCAGAGAGAGCACGGGGGCAAGGCTGGAGAGGAGTCGGTAGAAGACAGAAAGACCACCGACCAACCTGCGGTGATTGAGTGAGAGGCCCAAAGACTCAGCTTCATTGCGGGAGATGCCGATGATCTTAAATGCCCTGGTTTCGACAGCGTGAAGCCGAGAAAGGTGGGAGGCAGGAGCACCAGCCCAGAGGGGAGAGCAGTACTCCATCAGGCTACGGACAAAAGCTTTGTAAGTGGTCAGGAGCTCAAGAGGGCCGAGGAAGGACTTTGCACGACGGAGGAATCCCAGTCGGCGACTGGCTTTTGAGGCGAGGTTGGAAATGTGACTTTCCCAGGAAAGGTCATGGCAGATAGTGAGACCCAGAAGCTTGAAAGAAAAGACTTCTTCCAGAGGATTGTTGAGAAAGTGGATGGGGGGTTTTTCTAAACGGTCCTTTCGAAGAGACATAGTGAGAGTGTGAGATTTGTCTGGATTGAAAGACATGTTCCACGTGTTGGACCAGTTTGTGATTTTATCCAGATCTGCAGTGAGCGAAGAAGCTGCTGCTTGCCGGTCTGAGGGATGACAGATGGTACGGCAGAGGGTGGAGTCGTCGGCAAAGAGAAATAGAGGATTTTCCAGAGAGTCGGAGAGATCATTGATGAAAACCAGAAAAAGAACAGGGCCCAGAACGCTACCTTGAGGAACTCCAGCCGGCACAGGAAGAGTGGATGAAAGAACTCCATTTAGGGCCACACGTTGACTGCGACAGGAGAGGAAGTCTGCGAGCCATGAGTGGAGATGGCCTTGAATACCATGGGAAGAGAGTTTGGTGAGTAGTGCAGGGTGCCAGACACATAGATACACACTAAGTCCCGTAGATGGGTTGAGTCCCGTAGAGCCCCGTGAGTCTGAGTTAGCAAACTGCAAGCTGGACTGTGGAGAGGGGTGTGTGTGTGTGTGTGTGTGTGTGTGTGTGTGTGTGTGCGTGTGTGCGTGTGTGCGTGTGTGCGTGTGTGCGTGTGTGCGTGTGTGTGTGTGTGTGTGTGATAGAGAGAGATGCATGTGACCAAGCCTGCCATCTTCCTCCCGCCAAGACCACTGCCGCCAGTTCATCGCCACCCCGGCAACCACATGCAAGCATCGCGTGACAAATGGTTCTTTCTGTTTCATGATGTATTCCTGTCTTGAATACATGTGAGTAATTGGAAATCCTTATGATTTGCATCAGCCACCAAGATCTCATGGGTGCTGGGGAAATAATTAATATTAGAAATTTAAAGGAAACAAAGATTATATGTATACAGTGGTGCCCCCAGAATCCGAATTTAATTCGTTCCAGTCGGCTGTTCGGATTCCAAAAAGTTTGGATTCCAAAACTATTTTCCCAATAAGAAATAATGGAAAGTGAATTAATCCTTTCCTGGACCCCAAGAAAACACACTTTCAACTGAAATTACCCATGTTTAAGGTAAAATAAGATGAGTAAATTACCTTTTCTGGGTCATGAATCTTCTTCCAAGCCTGGGGGATAAGCAGGAGCGTTGTCGCTTCTTCCATCAGGTCTGGATGCAGCTCCGGCCTATCAGTGGCCATCGGGATGCAAAACGTAAACTGTTCAGTCTGGTGGAGGTATGTAATTAACCATGAAGCACCAAATGGTGTTTTATATCCCAGTACACTCTGTGGAGACACAAACGTGCCGTTTTCACCGCACAGTTCCACGGGAGAGAATCAAGAGGTGAAGCGATTGGATGACGTTGCATAACGTCACTATCATGCTCGCGAATAAAACGTTGAGTTCGTTAAAGCCAATTCGTCAGAGGGTTCATTGAATGAGTTCGCTTCATAACGGGTTTTCGCGCTTTTATCGCTTCTTTATTTTTCATAATCCTACACACGGTCGATTTCGGCAGCTCGATTTGGCAGAGAGATCAGACACACGCGTACCGCTCTCATGCTTAGCGATAAATTCTTTCTTCAACTCAATTGTCGTTCTCACGAACTTCCTCTTACTCCTATTTGCTTCACTGCTCTTCTTGGGTGCCATGGTGAATGCACAAGGATGATAATTGAAAAAAAAACCCAGCACAAATCAAGGTGAAAACACGAGGTAAAGTAGCGATCGACACACGAGAGATGCTTTCACGAGTACTTCCACTGACGGCCTGAATGAACAAAGCGCGAAGATGCAGGTCGAACAGGCGGGGGAGACGCACGTGAACAAACATGAACGCCACGTTGTGTTCGGTTTTTGAAAATGTGTTCGGTTTTTAGGGCAAAATTTTCTCGAAAAAATTGTTCGGATTCCAATTTGTTCAAACAATGGGGCGTTTGGATTCTGGGGGCACCACGGTATATTGTTGCGGTCACGGGTACCAAGACACCAGCTTGTCTCTCAGGGGGATTAATCCCCGGTTATCCTCGGTAGAGCCGGACCTGGGGCCACCACTCACAATTAACGTTGTGGTTCGGTGGGTTGTTTTAAAACCACGAACGCCACCCAGTCAACCATGAGTTCCAGTGTCTGCCATCTAATTATTCCGTTTAAGTAGAGGTCACATGGTTACCTGAGCAGGGAGCACGCCCTCGGCAAAGCACCAATGTTATCTGATTAGATTTTAATTAGGGCGGCCGAGCGTTTTAACCGCTGGTGCGTGCCGACGATTTTTTGGTCAAATCTGTGGTAATTACCTCCCAGTCTATCTCGGTTCAGACAATGCTAGACCAATGAAAGGAAAGGACAAACATGGACAGGTTGGAAATCGACAAATAATTTATTAATAATAAAATAAATAAATAAAAATAACTATTTTCTGAGGTAAATCAAGAATGAATTTCAAAGCAAAATCAATCAAAATTCCAGGAAAGAGACAAAGAGCAGATGCTTATCAGGGGTTGACTTACAGTGAAACACAGACAAGGGGACCAGCAGATCATTCAGGGTTAGGGGAGGGGGAGAATAGTCTCCCTCACCAGAAAGTCGTCCATGAAGCGAAAATGTCCTGAAATGCATGTGTGCGTGTCACGTCCATTGCCAGCACCCAGCTTTGCCATGCACCCTGTCGCGGGGCAGCCTTGAACGCCAGTCGAAGTCTGGAGGGCACCGAGATCGTCCGTCGCGGGTTTAGACCCTGGTGTTGTTGGTGATCGACCCGTGCCTCACTTGTTGGCAGCGCTGCTCACACCCACACTACACGCTCACTTGCCGAAGCACTGGGAAGGGCGAATTGTCTCGTTGGCGCTGGTCAGACACCCGCTTCTTGCTCGCTTCTTTCGCCCTTTGATTTTTCCTCTCTCCTTTTGCTTTTCTCTCCTCACGCTTTTCTCTTCAGAACGTACCTCTCACTTGTTTTTATATCCCCGGGCCGTCTCCGCGGGTTGCCATCTGCCCCAAGCTCACCCCGCCCCACTGGGGCACGGTTACCATGACGATCCATGCGCTCTCAAAAAAGGCGGGCCTCGGAGCTCATGAAAGATTGCCGCTGAGGAAGAATGGGGGCGGGCTTCAGAGCTCGTGAAAGAATGTTGCTGAGGAAAAATGAGGGTGGGCTTCAGAGCTCCTGAAAGAAATGTGTGTTAACGTGTCTGTCATAAAGAAAAAAAGCTTCCCGTAAGAGAGGGGATCTATCCTTTACCCTTCTCAATGCATCACATTTAAGATCCCATTAGACATGGGGATGGGGCTAATCTGAACATGCATTTAAGGAAATAACTGTCTGAGGACCTGGCTGTGTGGATGCATTCATCAGAACGGATTCTGAAATCCGTAACAATATATATGTGGGAAAAATTACGTGTCCAGACCAGGAATCAAACCCAGGTTCTCTGGAAAACCATTCCAGTGCTCTGACATCTGAACTATCTGGACAACCTAGACCTAGAGGCTGGTTTTGCAATTCTCCCACATATAGATGTCACTCTCTTTCCCCTGCTGCTTCCAGGGCACTCGCTGCCAACCATCGGAGCAGCAAGGGCCTGTCCTCAAGAGGGTCTTCCCCCCATGGGGGGCCAATTCTGTTGTCCACGAGAGAGTCTTCCCCCTGCGGGCGACCAATTAGATTCCTGTTATGGGCATGTAATTTTTCCCACAAATACATATAATCTTTGTTTCCTGTTCATTTAAATTGTGTTACTATGCCCCATGTGGTGAATAATAATGGTCATGGAATTGGCCCCCCATGGGGGGGGGGGAAGACCCTCTCATGGATAAGCCCCTGCTGCTCCAATGGTTGACAGCAAGTACCCTGGAAGCAACAGAGGAAATAGAGTGGCATCTGTATGTGGGAGAATTGCATGTCCAGCCTGTGGGTCACCCAGATGGTTGAGCACTGGTGTGGTTTTCCAGAAGCCCTGGGTTTGATTCCTGGTCTGGGCATGTAATTTTTTTCCATATATACATATAATTATTATTGGAGAAATTATTATCAGTGTGTTTGCTTCTTCTTCTTCTCTCTTCTTCATCCTTTAATAAATTCTGTTTTCCCCACTGACATGTCAGCCTGGTATGGGGTTTGAGTTGTGAATGGTAATGAATGTGGTTCAGACCACTGCATTTATAAATTGGCAGAAGAAGCCCTCATTATGAGATTTCAAAATGCAGCAGTTTGCACCAGCTTATCACTCAGCCCTCATCCTTTAGACAGGCAAACTGGCTGTAGGTGGCAGTCCTCGTTGGAGTTTCTGTGCATAGGAAACCAAAGTAGATGTGTTCGTCTTTCCCAGTGGACAGCCTCCAAGGACTATCCGGGTGGAAGATTTTACCACATATCTATGCACAGTCCACCATTACATTGGAAGTCAGGATTGTGATCAGGACTCTGGTCTGAATCCGATGACCGTTACAATATTGTGAAAGGATTTTATGTCTCCCCCTTACCCACTGCCCCCCCCCCATAATTGCTCCTATCTCCATGTGGACGTCATATGGTCCAGAATTATGATTATGCCTTCGCCGACGAAAGCATGTTTCCAGGTTGTCCGTCCAGCTGAGTGCATTCATCCATACTATAAGAGAGCCATTTGTCTGTCCAAATCTCTCCATCTTTCTCAGAGATGGCTGAATGGATCTTTGTCAAACCTTCAGATGTTCATGTTTGAGTGCCAGGGAGGGTGTTCCACAAAAAAAAATTAGAAAATTTTGAAGAAAAAAAAAAGTTTGTTTTTTTGGGGTGGATTTTTTTTTTTTTTTTTCATCGCTCCAGAGTACCTAAGGTTTTTTTTTAGTTTTGTGAAAAATAATATTAAATGATCATTCATCCCATTCCTTAGTGGGTGTTGGGACGTGTTTTAGGCCGCCAAAAAAATAGACCGGGCAATACCGGGCAACGCAGGGTAATCTTGATCGTCCATGATAATTATTTGTTACAGCAATAACTTGTGAAACACTGAAGGGATTTGTTTTTAACCAAATTGGAACAAAGGTGAATTATAATTATGATGCAAAGATGAACTGATTAGATTTTGGGTTCAAAGGGACAAAGACCATGTGCTGAAATTTATCACTTTTTTGTTCAGCAGTTCACAAATTATCGCTGTCAGGGATTTTGACCAAACTTGACACAAGTATGGACTGAAATACAAAATGAACCGATTCCATTTGGGTTCAAAGGATCAAAGGCCGAAGGTCAAGTGCCCTTTAATTGAAAATCTGTTACTGTAATAACTTATGAACCACTCAAGAGATTTCAACCATACAAAACACACTTATGTACTCCACTATAATACAAAGATGAACTGATTCAATTTTAGATTGAACAGTTCAAAGGTCATGTGCCCTTTCAAAATAATTTTACACACCATAACTCGAGTTGAAAGCATCTGATGTCTCATATATATATATATATATATATATATATATATATATATATATATATATATATATATATATATATATATATATGGGTCCCAAAAAAATATACAACTTTTCATCTGAAAAGAGAATGGTCATAACATATTTTTTTAAAAGATATATGGCTGGATAGAAAGGTTGAAGTTTATTGTACCAATGTCAAAATTTCCACCAAAATTTAAATTTTGGTATAGAATCGTTGTTTCTTTTAGACCACATGTTCGACGTAGGCTCCACGTTGTCCGATCACTGCCTGCAAACGCGTTGTCATGTTCTCCATCACTTTGGGAAACGTTTCCTGAGGAATGTTATGGATTTCTCGGTGGATGTTTTCCTTCAGCTGATCAAGAGTCTGAGGCCTAGGGTTTCCATAGATCCTATCCTTGAGATACCCCCACAAGAAGTAGTCTGGAGGAGTAAGGTCAGGGGAATACGGTGGCCACTCAACGTCTTCGGAGAGGGAGATAAAGCGGCCCTCAAAATGTTGGTTGAGAAAACGCCTTGTTTCCCTGGCTGTATGGGGAACCATCCTGCTGGAACCACTGGGTTCTCATCTGGATCAGGTTGTTTCTCCTACGGGCCTGAGTACGTAGTTCAGGAAGATAGAATTCCTGAATAATTTCGCAATAGTTCCTCTGGTTTACCGTGCAAGTGCGTCCCTGGTCATCGTCAAAGAAGTATGGACCAATTATCCCATACCAACCAACCGCCACCCACATGGTGACTTTGAGAACAGATCGAGGCACCAGTTCAGTTGATGCATTACCAGGATTTTGAGTTCCCCAGTACCGAAAGTTTTGCTTGTTTACCTCCCCAGACAAGTGAGCATGGCATTCGTCCGTCATGTGAAGTTTTTTGAGGAAGTCTGCATCTTCCTCCAACTCTCCTGAGAACCAATTTGCAAAGTCTAGTCGTTTGCATTTCTGTTGATCAGTAAGCACCGTTTCTGTTTGAATTTAGTATGGAAAGGCATGAATGTCTTCGCGAAGGATCCTCTGAACGGTGCTCTTATGAATGTTTGTCTCGGCAGAAAGTCGTCGAATCGATTTTTTTGGACTCTGAACGACCGCCTGTCTCACCGTTTCCACATTTTCTTCACTACGACCTGTGCTCTTCCGACCATTGTGACCCTTGTGAAGGTCACAGATGGTTCCCACATTAGTAAACTTTGCGATGGTGCACTTTATTGTCCGAAAGTTTGGTGCATGGCGCAAGTGGATACCGAAATGTCTCGAGTAAAGACGTTGCACCTGTATGACACTTTTCGTCTGATGCCAAAGTTCAACAATTTTCGTCCGTTGTTGTACGGTCAGTTTTGGCATTTTTCTGGCACTTGCTTGGTATCAAAATAAACTTCAGTGTCTCTGCAACAAGAAATGAAGCATTAGTGACAAAATTACTGCTTTTTTAGGATCAAACGAAGCATTTTAAAAGTTGTATATTTTTTGGGACACCCTATATATGTTGTTACGGATTTCAGAAATCGGATCCGATGAATGCATACAAACATCTCGGTCCTCAGACAGTTATTTTCCTAAATGCATGTCCAGGATAGACCCATCCCCATGTCTGGTGGGATTCCAACTGTTATGTGTTGAGAGAAGGGTATAGAATAGATTCCCTTTCTTATGGGATGGCCTTTTTCTCTTTACGACAGACACATTCATGCACGTGAGATAGCCGTTAGCCCAACGGAGGCTCGTCTACCCCCTTTCCATCAGGACACATTGGCTTGGAGGTGGACGATTTATTGTTACGGATTTGGAAACCTTGTGCACACAAATAGCCAGAGTCCCCATAGTTCAGTTATTTCGATAAGTATGTGTTTATAGTTAGAATCCCTCCTTCTGTCTAATGGGAATTTCGTGTGTGCGCTGAGAGTTATTTTTTTTAGTTAGGTTTTTACAACAACTACGCCACCGTCCCTCACTCGACCCAGTCGCCATTGCCCACGTGTTTTTGGCTGAGGGCGTGGGCGGAGCCTCCGTCGCTTCAGATCGAGGCTCCGCTCCAAGGAAGGGCATGGACCGTTTCCTCCAGCCAATGAGTGAAGGGCGAGCACCACACGCGCGCCCCAGCCAATCGGGAGGCTGACCACGAGTCGTCCGAAAACCCCTCGTCCAATCAGGAGGCGAGTGGCGAGGAAAGAAACCCCTCCCACCTCGAGAGAAAAAGAGACGAGAGGACGACAGACAAGAGTCTTGGTGGCGATTGCGGTGCAGTCTGTGGTCATGGTTGAGCGGTCTGCAGTCTTGGTGCTGACAACGCCAAGGTCGTGGGTTCGAGTCCCACCGTGGTGGTTCGGGTCGATGTGACCGCACGAGGCGGGACAGGTACCCGGCCCAGCTCTACCGACTAAAGACCCACGGGGTCCAGTTTATTTTGTGTGTGTATGTCCGTGGGCCCCGTCTGTAAGTAGGATCGTTAAGTGTCTTGTTCATTGTACATTACATTTCTTCATTCATGATAACTCTGCTCTTTGTGTGCTTCCCTCCCCGATTATTGTTATAAATAAACCCATTAAATGTTCCAGTTCGTTGTTCGTGTTTGCTTTCATTGGCCTAGCAAGGTGCGTATTGAGAAATAGTAAGGCCGTTCGGGCCGGTAATTTGCCATTTGGACCGACGGACCTTGGTAATCCCTGCTCAGTTTTCACCCGGATCGGGCTCGGTAAACGGTCCGTTCCCCCCGAGGTCCGTCGAGGGTGTGGTTTTCTCCGGTAGTTGGACGTGGGTATTTAGGTATATTGAAATTAGGCAATTAACCCTACCCCACGCCGTTGAAATATTGGCGACCACGATCCGCTAAGTGACCCATGAACTCTGACTTATCCGAGTCACGACCTAAATTCCGGGTGTTCGGTGGAAGACGACTTCACTGCTCCACCACGTGGTCGTTTATCGCCACCGACCCCCAGCCCACAACATTATTTACATCTTGGTCTGATACAAACTCGGCACAGGAACAAATCTAATGGGGGGGGGGGCACAAACTGCCTTTTGAGAACTCAATCAATGATGTAAATGCTTGATAATAAGTCTCTCACACACACACACACACCACACACCACACACCACACACCACACACCACACACCACACACCACACACAACACACAACACACAACACACACACAACACACACACAACACACACACAACACACACACAACACACACACAACACGCACACACACACACACACACACACACACACACACACACACACACACACACACACACACAGTTTGGCGCCAAAGGCTTGGCCTGCAGGTGGGGCACAAAAACGCACAATAACTCATTTGGGGGGGGGCATGGCCCACGAATGTTCCCTCATGACGCCGACCCTGGACTGATAGCACATTTGATTAAGCACACCGCAGCCTTTTCCTGAGCAGTTATTCTGACGGTCAAATACGGCTGTGGATCATTTACCTCACCCACCTTTTCCCATCGACGATTGACGCTCCGCCTGGCAGCTTTGTGGATGGTTGTTGTTGTTGACGTTTTTATGAGCGCTTCATGTTTTCACTCGGTAAATCTGGCAAATGGCGACTTTCTGCCATTCGTCCAGTCGCCGTTGCAATGATCGCGAGATTGCAAGTTGGTGACGTGAAACGATGCGCCAATAGGTAAGGTGGATTTGGCTGAAGTCTGCTTGAGGCTCCGCCCAGACTGGCCACCCATAAAAATGTCGAGAGGACCGTTTTTGGTGACAGTTGGCGAGAGCTGATTGCGGTTCTTACTGCTCTGGGATTTTGTGATAGTTTGTGACGGCTATTTTCAGCTCCAGTCAGACGGTTGGTGAGCTGGCGACAGTTGAGTTTGTAACAGTTGGTGATGGCCTTGCAGCTCGGTCTCAAGTGACAGCCTCACAATGTCTCAGCGCCTTTCACCATCTCTCAGCGCCTTTCATCTTCTCACAATGCCTCAGCGCCTTGCAGCTTCTCACAGCGCCTTTCAGCTCAGCTTCTCTCAGCGCGTTTCAGCTTCCCTCAGTGCCTTTCAGCTTCTCTCAGTGCCTTTTAGCTTCTTACAGCCCCTCAGCGCCTTTCAGCTTCTCCCAGCGTCTGGACGCCTTTCAGCTTCCCCCAGCGCCTTTCAGCTTCCCCCAGCGCCTTGCAGCCACTCTCAGCTTCTCACAGTGCCCCAGCGCCTTTCAGCTTCTCACAGCGCCTTTCAGCTTCTCTCAGCGCCTTTCAGCTTCTCAGCGCCTTTCAGCTTCTCCCAGCGCCTCAACGCCTTTCAGCTTCTCACAGCGCCTTGCAGCTTCTCACAGCGCCTCAATGCCTTGCAGCTTCTCTCAGCACCTTTCAGCTTCTCACAGAGCCTCAGCGCCGTTCACCTTCTCTCAGCGCCTTTCATCTTCTCACAATGCCTCAGCGCCTTGCAACTTCTCTCAGCCCCTTTCAGATTCTCTCAGCGCCTTGCAGCTTCTCTCAGCACCTTTCACCTTCTCTCAGCGCCTTTCATCTTCTCACAATGCCTCAGCGCCTTGCAACTTCTCTCAGCCCCTTTCAGATTCTCTCAGCGCCTTGCAGCTTCTCTCAGCACCTTTCAGCTTCTCTCAGCGCCTTTCAGCTTCTCCCAGCGCCTCAACGCCTTTCAGCTTCTCACAGCGCCTTGCAGCTTCTCCCAGTGCCTCAACGCCTTGCAGCTTCTCTCAGCGCCTTTCAGCTTCTCTCAGCGCCTTTCAGCTTCTCTCAGCGCCTTTCAGCCTCTCACAGCGCCTCAGCGCCTTTCACCTTCTCTCAGCGCCTTTCATCTTCTCACAATGCCTCAGCGCCTTGCAACTTCTCTCAGCCCCTTTCAGATTCTCTCAGCGCCTTTCAGCTTCTCTCAGCCCCTTTCAGATTCTCTCAGCGCCTTTCAGCTTCTCTCAGCGCCTTTCAGCTTCTCACAGCGCCTTTCAGCTTCTCTCAGCACCTTTCAGCTTCTCACAGCGCCTCAGCGCCTTTCACCTTCTCTCAGCGCCTTTCATCTTCTCACAATTCCTCAGCGCCTTGCAACTTCTCTCAGTCCCTTTCAGCTTCTCTCAGCGCCTTTCAGCTTCTCTCAGCGCCTTTCAGCTTCTCTCAGCGCCTTTCAGCTTCTCTCAGCGCCTTTCAGCTTCTCTCAGCGCCTTTCAGCTTCTCCCAGCGCCTCAACGCCTTTCAGCTTCTCACAGCGCCTTGCAGCTTCTCCCAGTGCCTCAACGCCTTGCAGCTTCTCTCAGCGCCTTTCAGCTTCTCACAGCGCCTTTCAGCTTCTCTCAGCGCCTTTCAGCTTCTCTCAGCGCCTTTCAGCCTCTCACAGCGCCTCAGCGCCTTTCACCTTCTCTCAGCGCCTTTCACCTTCTCTCAGCGCCTTTCATCTTCTCACAATGCCTCAGCGCCTTGCAACTTCTCTCAGCCCCTTTCAGATTCTCTCAGCGCCTTTCAGCTTCTCTCAGCCCCTTTCAGATTCTCTCAGCGCCTTTCAGCTTCTCACAGCGCCTTTCAGCTTCTCTCAGCACCTTTCAGCTTCTCACAGCGCCTCAGCGCCTTTCACCTTCTCTCAGCGCCTTTCATCTTCTCACAATTCCTCAGCGCCTTGCAACTTCTCTCAGTCCCTTTCAGATTCTCTCAGCGCCTTTCAGCTTCTCTCAGCCCCTTTCAGATTCTCTCAGCGCCTTTCAGCTTCTCACAGCGCCTTTCAGCTTCTCTCAGCACCTTTCAGCTTCTCACAGCGCCTCAGCGCCTTTCACCTTCTCTCAGCGCCTTTCATCTTCTCACAATTCCTCAGCGCCTTGCAACTTCTCTCAGTCCCTTTCAGATTCTCTCAGCGCCTTGCAGCTTCTCTCAGCACCTTTCAGCTTCTCTCAGCGCCTTTCAGCTTCTCCCAGCGCCTCAACGCCTTTCAGCTTCTCACAGCGCCTTGCAGCTTCTCCCAGTGCCTCAACGCCTTGCAGCTTCTCTCAGCGCCTTTCAGCTTCTCACAGCGCCTTGCAGCTTCTCCCAGTGCCTCAACGCCTTGCAGCTTCTCTCAGCGCCTTTCAGCTTCTCACAGCGCCTTTCAGCTTCTCGCAGAGCCTTTCAGCTTCTCGCAGCGCCTTTCAGCTTCTCTCAGCGCCTTTCAGCTTCTCTCAGCGCCTTTCAGCTTCTCTCAGCGCCTCTCAGCTTCTCGCAGCGCCTCTCAGCTTCTCGCAGCGCCTCTCAGCTTCTCGCAGCGCCTCTCAGCTTCTCGCAGCGCCTCTCAGCTTCTCGCAGCGCCTCTCAGCTTCTCGCAGCGCCTCTCAGCTTCTCGCAGCGCCTCTCAGCTTCTCGCAGCGCCTCTCAGCTTCTCGCAGCGCCTCTCAGCTTCTCGCAGCGCCTCTCAGCTTCTCGCAGCGCCTCTCAGCTTCTCGCAGCGCCTCTCAGCTTCTCGCAGCGCCTCTCAGCTTCTCGCAGCGCCTCTCAGCTTCTCGCAGCGCCTCTCAGCTTCTCGCAGCGCCTCTCAGCTCCTCACAGCACCTTTCAGCTTCTCACAGCTCCTCACAGCTATCCGTTGGTTGTGGCTCCTGACCGTGGGTGACGCTTGGACCGTTAACGCCGGTTCTGCTCGAGACCTGCTCTTTTGACGTACCTGATTCTTGGCGTCCCTGGTTCCTGGGGGTAACGACATGAGGTTGATTTGTGTTCAAGCTCGTTTTGCGAGTGGGTGCACGGAAAGGCAGGGCGCTGGCAACTGACCAAGGCACGCTCACACGAGGAGCATTTCATTTGACGCACGACGACTTCTAGTTGGTAAGCGAGACCAGATTCCTCTCCCCCTCAATGATCTGCAGATCTGCTGGGTAACCTTATCTCGTGTTTAATTGTTAAGTAAGGCATAGTGAGTGATAAGCATCTGCTATTTGTCTTTTTTCGATCAATGCCTAATTAATTCTTTATTTGCTTGCGATTATTTTGATTGATTTGAATTTACTTATTTTCACCACAAAAAAAAATGAAAGTCTTGTTTATTTCATTTTTTTTCCCTTATTAATAAATTCCTTGTTGACGTTCCAACCTGTCCATGTTTGTCCTTTCCTTCCATTGATCCAGCAATGTCCGAACCTAGATAGACTGGGAGGTAATTACCAAACTAATTAACCTGTCATCGTCGGCACACAGCAGCGGTTAAACGCTCGGCCGCCCTAATTAAGATCTAATAAGATTGGTGCTTTGCCGAAGGCGCACTCCCCGTTCAGGAAGCCACGTGACCTCTAGTTAAACGGAAAAATTAGACTGTGGACACTGGAACTCGTGGTTAACTGATTGGCGTTCATGATTCTAAAGCAACCCACCGTACCACAAAGTTAATTGTGAGCAGTGGCACCAGGTCCTGCTCTTCCGTGGAGAAACGGGGATTAACCCCCTCATAATACACTAGGTACCTGTGGCTGTAACTACTATATATTGGGTCGCCAAAATAGGTGACTAATTGTCAGTAATTCTGTGTTTGTTTGTTCGTTTGTCATCAGCATAATTGGTAGTAAACGTGGGTGGATTTTGACCAAACTCGGGTGGTAGGTACATCTTATTACCTAGTGCTTTGGAAATTGTGATGGTTGCTTGGGACGCTTTGGTTTCCTCGCAACAACCAAAAAAAACCTTCAAAATCGGTACCGTTCACACGAAATCAATTCCGAAAGCCATTATCCCACGTTGGGTTATGAAATTTGGCACGAATGATCTACTGGTGATGCTCTATCAAATATATTCCGGTTTTTATCCCCCGCCGCATGGCGGAAGGGGGATATTGTGATATATGGAATACTTTACCCGCAGTGCCCCCTACAATTAGGGTATGCGCGAAAATTGAAGGCCCCCTAGCGACCAGGTGAGTGCATCGATACGAATGAAACTTTGCAGGTTCATGGTACTCAATGAGTACTACAACTTTGCCTCAGGACATATTGACCGATTTCGCTTAGGTCAGGGGTCAAAGGTCAATTAGTGCAAAAATCGATAATATGCGAGAGCTGGAGGTGCCTTCGTGCCAAATGCTACTCCTCCTCGGGTTATTGTCGGAAGGTCATGAAAATTCACACTAATCGTCTGGAATACATTGTGCACAAACGATCGAGCCGGATTTTCGATTTATGTCTTTGTTCACCCACAGCACCCCCTCGAACTTTGGGAATTTCTGATTTCAAACCGCATTTTCGGTACTTTTCATTCAAATTGATACCGAGTAGTTATCAGTAGATGGAACTCGATGAGATTTGGGAAGCATAATCTTAAGGTGATTCTCTATCCGCTATTTGACATCCATTTTGTTATATATCTTGTAGTTTCCAAATGGAAACCCTCTCAACTCAGGTGTCCGAGGACCTTTGAGCATTCCCGCTGAAAATTCACAGTACACTAGCTCCAAGACGGTTGAACCGAATCGAATGAATATTTACATGTTTATTGACCGTAATGAGTACTACAACTTTGCTCATTTGCATTCTGACCTATCTCGAATAGGTCAGGGGTCAAAGGTCAATAAGTGCATTTTTCGGGCGAAATTACCATTCAAGGCACCCTTGCTCCTACACTGATTAACCCATACGAATGAAAGTTCATAGGTACATAGTACTCAATGAGTACAACAACTTTGCTTCAGGACATATTGACCTATCTCGGCGAGGTCAGGAGTCAAAGGTCAATGAGTGCATTTTTCGGGCAAAATGACCATTCAAATCCCCCTTGCTCCTACACGGGTTAACCGATACGATTGCAATTTCGTAAGTACTTAGTACTAGATTAACTCAGATCAGGGGTCAAAGGTCATCAGATGCTCGGCGACCCATGGCCGCCTACCGGCTTGTATATATATGTATCTCCACCATTAATTTTTCACGTGACCTTTTATTTGAAATCAAACGTTAACAGTGGGTTGACATCGAACATGGGTGGAGACATAACCATTGCCGTATTTGCATCAAATTCTACTTTCTATTTTACTATAACTGTGCAGCTGATACCGAACTCTTACAGGAAGTGGTTGATCGATGTCCATTCGCATGTGTTTCTAGGCTCCGGTGGCAGATACTTTGGAGCAATTGTGGATTTCTTATAACGCTATCATGAAGCTCACAGGCATTGGGGTCTTGAAGAATCTCAAAGTCCTTTATATGTGTCACAACAAAGTCAAAGATTGGGGTAAGCTGCCATTCACAAAAGAAAGTGATCACTTTTTAACTTGATCTGTTTGCTCAATGAAGGGATCATTGTGCTTTTTATTCCCGCACTTTCGTAGAAAAGCTGGAATATTGTGATTGTCTCCGCCGTCCATCCAACGTCCGTCTGTCTTACCCTGTAACTTCTCCTACACCGTTTGAAATAGGAACTTGAAACTTTGGGACATAGTTACCTTCGCATTCTGCGAAAGGTTATGTTTTGGTCGCTGTGTATTTATTTATTTGTGAATATGTGTGTTTGTTATTCGTATAACTCAGAAAGTGTTAAACCGAATTGCATGAAAATTGGTGGGATGATTCGTGATTATCCAAGGACGATTTGATTAGATTTTGGGAGCGATCGGGTAAAAGGTCAAGGTCATGAAAAGGTCAAAAACAAACTTTTGAGCATAACTTCCTTCATAAGACAGCTATCGACATGCAACCAACGCCATATTGTTCCATGAGGAAATACCTTTCCGGTACGTGGTATCAGATTTGACGTGACGTCATCAGAAGTGCGTCAAAATGACGTCACAAGATGACGTAAATTTTCAATTTTCGACGTCATCAGTTTTGATCATACCATTTTGTAGGACTTACCTTAAGGACGTCATACACCAAATTTGACTTCGTTCGGACTGACCGTTATGACGTCATTGACGTTTGAACATAACGTTTTTCAATTGTGGCTAAAATGTCCTGATATTTTATATTCAAATATCTATGTAATTTGTAAAGGAAATTGTCCCAAATCCAGGCATTATGATCAGTACCAAAATATCTGCTTATTTAAGAACAGGTTTTGCAAATCAACTCTATGGTCAAGGTCAAGGTCACACTCAAGGTCAAAATATACTTGTAGGCATAACTTCAGATCTAATAGAGCTATTGACATGAAACCAACGTTAAAATGTTCCGTGAAATAAGAGCTTTCAGGATGGTAGTCCGCGATTGGTAGTGACGTCATTGGAAGTGCGTCAAAATGACGTCATCTTGTGACGTCATTTTTAAACTTTCGATTTTTTTTCAGTGTTTATCATTCCATTTTGTTGGACTGCCCTCAATGACGTCTAACACCAAATTTGACGTCCATCGGACTGATGGTTGTGACGTCATGGACGTTTTTCAAATGTGCCCGGAAAAAAGTAGCGGCAGTGAAGGTATGCGCTCTACCGAGTGCCCGTTCTAGTTGATATATGTATGGGGAAGTGCACAACACTTTCGGATTTTTGATATGACCCCTAGGGGCCAGGCCAGAGGGGTTGGGGTCATGGGAGTCGATTTATAAAATAAAATTTCACCTAGCGTTAATGGGACAAAGCAGTGCGCGCGGGAATATGCGATGGTGTGCCATCGACAACGTAGTTCTAGTCTTTATTGTTATTGTACGACAATCAACAACCATTCTTACGAAATACAGTACTGTGCAGTATGTCTACAATTAGCATGCAATACGTTTGTTAAAGGCAACATTTCAAAAAGTGTTTATAGCAGGGTGTCAGAGAGAGAGAGAGAGAGAGAGAGAGAGAGAGAGAGAGAGAGAGAGAGAGAGAGAGAGAGAGAGAGAGAGAGAGAGAGAGAGAGAGAGAGAGAGAGAGAGAGAGAGAGAGAGAGAGAGAGAGAGAGAGAGAGAGAGAGAGAGAGAGAGAGAGAGAGAGAGAGAGAGAGAGAGTGTGTGTGTGTGTGTGTGTGTGTGTGTGTGTGTGTGTGTGTGTGTGTGTGTGTGTGTGTGTGTGTGTGTGTGTGTGTGTGTGTGTGTGTGTGTGTGTGTGTGTGTGTGTGTGTGTGTGTGTGTGTGTCCTGGCATGATCGCCTTGGGGTACGCACTCCCGACTAAGCTGTCCAGCCTGGGTTTCACATACCGACCCAACCATAAACTTCTATCCCAGTGTTTCACAGGCAGGGTGATTCATCAATGTGTGGGCTGTCCCTTGGATGGACATTAAACTGGACAGGAGTCTGCTGGCATGAGTTGGTGGATGCCAAAGATCCCACAGTGTCCTTCACAAAGAGTAGGTGAGCTATTGCTGGCACCCTGATCAAATTCCAAATTGCTGCTCTTACTGCTGGGAAGGCAATGGCAAAGTACCCAGCATAACCCTTGCCAAAAACTGATATGGCAGCACAGAGTATGATACATCAGAATCAAAATGAATATGTATATACGTGCAAAAGTTGGGTCACAAATAAAGATGGAGTTTTTTTAAGACTTTAGTAAAACATCAAGATTGTTGTATAAACCTGGAGCAAAAATTTACTCGAGAGTGCAACACGTCAATGAGGGACCAATGTCCTCATTTCCTTGTTTTAAGGTCATACAGGATTGTGCGACCACTCATGTGTCTTAGTGTAATCCCATGGAGTGAGGACACTTTTTATATTAATTTTAATTTTGCATATGGAAGCAATTAAATGCAATAGGTTTGAGTGCCAACAGGGCATCAACCAGGAGGTGTTTGAGCCCTGCCCCTTTCCCCACAAAAAGGGCCACCTGGCATGCGATGCTGAATCACCCAAAGCGACATTATTTCATGTTTTATTTCAATTTGGTTAAGAATTGAAAGATTTTATGTGACGGTGACCTTTCCCCTATGAAAATAATGCAGTGCAGCAAATTTTGGGAAAATTAGCACAGGGGGTTGGAAACGTATTGTTGCGAATTCGCGCCCGCCGGCGTGCGAACGGCCACGTGACTCGAATCGCGGCACGTCGCCCACCGGACGGACAATTCTGTCGTGACCCTCCGGGAACTATCGCCCGCAGCCAGTCATGGGTGGGCCTTTCGACCTCACCACAATCGTGCCAATCGGCCACCCGCGTAGGATAGGGTTGTTCGCCAAACTCGACCTACCTAAGTACCCACGCGGATGGTAGACCGGGTGATCGTACCTCGCCGCAGGCCGACTCTGGACACGAACCGCTTAAGCGGTCCGTTCCGTGTTATCGGGATAACCGAGCAGTGTTATCGTCGGCCTCGACAGTTCCGATTAATTATCGGGCATTTAAAACCCACTACGAACGAACCCTTTACGTGAAGCAAGATGGAGATTCAATTAAAGAAAAGACGAAGCGAAACGGGAAAACAGTTCAACATAATGCACATTGATTCCGCGGCACACGGAGAGCACACATATACAGCCAAACAGAATGCACATATATCAAATGCAACAAAAGAAACAATGACGCAGAGATACAACCGACTAAGACTGACACACGGCAACACTTAAACAGTTTTACTTCACCAGACTGGCGCCGACACACATTTACTCAAAAGCAAAGGAAAGAAGCCACCCTCGTAGGCAAGGGGGCAGACGGGCCCGTAGGCCAATGTGTGCGCGAGACCTGAAGGAGCGGTCAGGCCCGCGAGGCCGGGGGGGGGGGGTGGTCCTACCCGCGTCCTCGTGATGAGCCGCAAATGTGGCTGCGCGGCGGTGCCCCGACTTCGTGCTCCTTTGCGGGTTTCGTTGGCACTGCTTGGAGTGGGGTGGGAACGGGGCTCCCTTTTTGCACTATCTCAGCATGGGGGAAAGGGGGGGAATTGTTGATACCCTGGGGGAAGGAGAATGGTTGGCTGGCTTCGGTCCCGCGACGAGCGATCCCACCGCGACCTCGTCGGCGACCGCCGTCTTCCCTGCCTCGGACCCGAGCTCCTTGGAATCTTCCCCCAATTCTCCTCAGCCGAATGCAGAAAACCACCTTGACACCTTCGCCTCCCGACTCCACTCCGCTCTCCAACCTGACTTGACTGCCTCGCAACAACTCCAACCAAAAATTAACTCTCTGCGCAACAACTCCTCTCATTCGCCTCACACTCGCAGTTTTATAGGCCGGCAGGAGAAAACTATGCAAATTTCCGAATCAAGATCTCGAGGACGGAGCCACGCTCGCCGATTGGACGGAGGAAAAGGGGCGTGAATCTCCCCTGATCCAAGAATTTACATATCTCGATTCCAGACAGACACGCCTGGAGGCGGGGCCAAGCCGCCCCGCGCTTCCTAATTGGACGGATCAGAAGTGGGCGTGTAGCATTCCTGATCCGAATTCTCCTCGGAAAGGCCGCTATTTGCACTCGCGGCTCAGCGCGTATCTTGTACGAGCCAGGACAGCCTGACGCTCGGTGCTCACAGATGGTGCGGGAATGGCCGTAGAAGGAGAGAGGTGAAGGTGGTGGAGGGTTTCCGGCGGTGGCCGATGGCCATGGTGCCATTTGGAATGGCAGTGATGCGATGTTTGCGGGAGCGAGTTGTGAAGGTAAAGCTCGTGGCTGTTGGCGTTGTTGTTGTTGTTGTTGTCTGACGGTTGGAGCGTGGTTGGTTCAAAATAAAGATAGAACAGAAAAATGACTATCTCAAAGCGTCGCAGCCCGAATGAATCACATTAATTCCCTCTAAACAACGGGTTTGGGCTAACTCCACAGGTACTTCAGAGATACCTCACCTACGGGATCTGAATGGTGGTTTGCGAATTTCCACAACCGTAACACTATCCCCTCCCCTCCCCTTTTTACAGACTCGTCCCGAGTCGTCAAATTCTTGTGTGCCATCATGTGTAGTTCTCCCCTAGTACGTTTTACCTATGGATCCCTGAGTGCGACATTCATGGTATTCGTGTCCCCAAAATAAATAACCTGAGGGCTGAGTAACTAACTAAACAAACCCACTCACACAGACTACTTAAATAAAATTGCCGGCGCTAAGACATACATGCTGGGGGCGCACTCATATTTACAGTACATCTTAACCTTACAAATTTTACACTAAACCATGGCCCAGGATCAATGGACTCTGCAGGAAAAAGGCAAAGAGTCAACCGGCGCACGGGCCGCCACTGCAGGCCTGTGTTGTAGCTGCCAACAGGACAGTTCTCGCAGCTTGCAAACTGTTTCGACGATCCTGGCGCACATGGCAATGAACAAGGGGGGCGAACAGGGGCAGTGGGCATGGCATGGCAAAGGCAGCAGGCAAACACAGCCTGCAGAACCAAGCCGCTGCAGGCAAACACAGCCGGCAGACGATCCGTCCAGCACAGGCCTTGAAGCACAGCCGCAGACGAAGTTGGCCGGCACAGGCCTCGTAACAAAACACAGCCAGCCGATGAAGTTGGCCGGCCTCTTGCCATGCAGTGCAGGTTGGTGGAGGGGGTGCGGTGGTGCTGGCCACTCAGAAGGTGGGCTCAGACCTGCCTACTGTCTCCCTCCCACCTATCGCCTTTGCCTGTCACTGTCAAAACCCACTCCTTTAATTTGTCAAACCCCAACTTAGCCCCAAACTTATTTTTTTTGTTTTTATTTTTATTTTTACTTCCTCTAAAATTCGTCCCCTAACCCCCTTTATCGTCCTTGTTCGGCTAACCTATCGTCCCCGAGCCTACTCCCAACCCCTACGTTCCCTTTCCGGAGGGGAATAAGGGAGAGCTAGCGTTCTGTGTCGAGGCCCAACGAAGCCTCAAGATGGCCTCCCCAGACTTCAGCAATCTATAACACAAAGTGGGTCCAGCGGCCCACAATGAGAGCGAAGGGATGGATGGTGCGGAGGGGTACACTTCCTAATCTACCCTATCCATTTACCTTTAAACTACCCCGGGGCTTTCAACAAGCGCCTCTCGCTTAAACTATTGGTTCTAACAACCCAGATTCCCGTCGCCTGTGTTGGTGTCCTTACAATTTTGGGCCTTGCCCCCCAATTTTCTTCCCGTGCCCTCACACGGTTTCATGGCTGGGACGCGTGGCTCCCCTTGGCAGGCACGACCCTCTGCCGATTCTCCGACGATGGCAGCCCCGGGCACTACACTGCCTCCGAGCCTACCAGCTCCCTAAACACCGGGGAGTGCCCTCCCTGGCGACTCCCCTGAAACGCTCACGTGGCAGGCTGGCTTCCTGGGCCCCTTTCCGAGGGTCACCCGTGCCCACAACACTGCCCACACGGCTAATGGCGCCCCGGGCCCCCGCACCATGCGGGCGCACCCGTGCCCACTACGCTATCCCGGCCCCCCATGGGCCCTTGGCCTACTACGGCCGACTTGCCTGGTGCCCGGGGTACCCACTCAGCGATACTCACCTTTCGCAGCCACGCTCCCAGCCCGTCAACAGGGCTCCTGCACCCCTCCAAACGGGTTTCGAGCCAACTTTCCCACCAACAACAAAACGACCTCCATTTTGTCAATTTAACTAACCCAGCTAACTCACTCTACACTGACCCCGGGGTCCCTTGGGCGGGAGTCACTTCTCCCCCCAATCACTCATCGCACCATGCGTTCCACATTCACTCCATTCACACAGACCCGCTGGCCTCACTCACTCATCATGTCTCCACACAACTCTTCAACACACACACACCGCTGAACTCTGCCATCCTTCTCACTAAATCCCCTAACTAACTCGTGCTCCCGCGTCGTCCCTTACACTATAGCCCGTTCCTTTTAACACTACGTAGCTAAACTACATCCCCGCTACACATCCACAAGTCTGTCCATGTCCTCAAATGTCCCAAAAATCACTTTCCCAACCTAAATCTGGCTACAATCCCTCTACCTAATCCATTCCACGGCCCCATGAGGACTTACCCCTGCCCCTTGAGACCGGTCTGGCTAAGCTAACCCTTCCCCCGAAGTAGTTCCATCCTGTGCCCTGGTAAGGGGGTCTTCATCCCATTGCCCATGGAATCCTGTTCACCCGAAAGCGAGGCTTGCTGTTTTTTTTTTAATTGCGCAGCACCAGCGCGGCAACTCGCAACCTGCGCAACAGCGCGGCAATTCACAGCCGCGCACCTGTGGCGTGACGTCATGGCAGCTGTTCTCGTCCCTCGTCCCTCTTGGACGGTACCATCCGGCAGGGATTCCCCCTCCTGCCGGATTCCAACCACACATGCAGCCATGACATCACCCGGCGCAAAAAAAAACCACAAGCCCTATGTCTCGAGGGGTTCCCCACGCGAACACATGTGCTCTGCCCGTTGGAGCTCACACACACGCCCGCGTGGAGAACCTGTCCGGTCCGAATCCGAAATCCTGCCTAAACTTTGTCCGTCCGCGGGATCGGCAACATCCACCGCTGGCGTTTCCGGACCGGGCTTCACTCCCGCAAGCGAGCACGCGGCGGCCTCATGCGTTGCACAGCACAGACCTCGCGCTCATTGCTGGGTGAACCCGCGCAGTGCTCAAAACATCTACGGCCGCTATTCGGCCTTCATTCCTCTGTCGCCATCTCCGTCGCCATTCCACCCACGCACACCTGCGTGTCACGACGCTCACACCGGGAGACGCGGCTGCATGTTCGTACATGCCCACCGTCATCTCCCTCACATACAGCGACCTCACACACACTGTCTCCCTCACACGGGCCATACCACTCACACACGCGGTGACACTCACACGCGGTGCCTCATCCACACACGCGGGGGCACTCACCCGCGGTGTCTCACTCACACACCGTGCCTCACTCCCACACAGCATGCTGGGAAGCACGCACTCCGGAACACTCGCCACCACACCACTCACACACAGGGACAACCACACTGGGGATACGTGTCCCCACAAGGGGTTCCGGGGCCTCTATACCCCCCCAAGCTCGGCGTGCACCCGTTCGCAGCACTCCTCCCCTCGAACTCGCTCGACACGACCGAACACACCTGGTCGTGACTCGCCTCAAGGGGGCATACTCCCTCCCCTCGTTCCTGGAGGAGGCCATCCAGCTGCTCGCACCGGGTCTCTAACCAGTCCGCCAGCTCCCCCTCATGGTCCTCCACTACCTCTGTGTGTGTGTGCGGCTCTAACCCCGTCCAATTCACTCTCTATCTTCCGTGTCTCTGGCAATACTTTCATTTCCTTCTTTGTCTGTTACTTCCCTCGTCTGCATTTTTATTTGTGTCTCCTTTATCCGGGTTGGTCCTAATTGTTCCTTCATCCGACGAGTGGCGTCGATTTAGTCCTGCACTACCGACATTGCTCCTTGTGGTGCTGTCACACATCCCACCTTATTACGTTGTTCTACCCTCTTCTCCAGTTTTATTTGTGTCTCCTTAATTAGGGTTGGTCCTTATTGTTCTTTTATCCGATGAGTGGTGTCGATTAGGTCCTGCACCACCGACATTGCTCCTTGTGGTGCTGTCACACATCCCACCTTATTGCGTTGTTCTGCTTCCTGGCTCCTTCTGAGTCGTTCCTCCTCTCGGAACTTCCTGAGTTCTTCATTCTCCCTGGACTCCAATCTTGCTCCCCGTTTTAGTTGTTCAATTTCCACCTCACATTGTTCCTGTTTCCTGCCCCACAGTTTCTCCTGCTCTTCATTTTCCAATCTCATCGTTTCTTTCAATTGGCTCATTTCCTTCCTGTGTTTCATTCGCTGTTCTCTCATTACCCTTCCTTGTTTCCTCTCCTGTCGTTCCTTCTCCAGTTTCGTTGTTTGCTTCATTTGGTTAATCTCCCTTTTGTGTTTCATTTGCTGTTCTCTCACTACTCTTCCTTGTTTCCTCTCCTGTCTTTCTTTCTCCAGTTTCATGGTTTTCCTCATTTGGTTCATCTCCATTTTGTGTTTCATTCGCTGTTCTTTGTCTATCTCCTCGCACTCCAGCCTTGCCTTTAATTTCAATTGGTCAACCTCAGCTTCATGTTCCTTTTGTTTTCTTTCCCATTGTTCCTCTCGTTCTTCCCTCTCCAATCTCCATGTGTCCTTCAATCTCCTGATTTCTCCTTCCTGCTTCATTCCTTGCTCCTTCAACTTCTCCTCGTATTCCAACCTATTTTTTCCCTTTTGTCGTTCAGTTTCAAATTCATACTCTTTCAGTTTTTTATTCCACTGTCTCTCTTGTTCCTCGTTCTGCAATCTCATCGTTTCCTTTAATTGACGGATTTCTTTCTCCTGTCTCATTCCTTGTTCTTTGTATTTCCTATTCCACTGTCTTCCTTGTTCCTCATCCTGCAATCTCGTTATTTCTTTCAGTTGGCTGACTTCCTTCTCCTGTCTTATTCGTTCTTCCATCATTACTCTTTCTTGCATCTCATTCTTTAATCTGGCCTTTGCTTCCAGCTGTTCCATCTGTACAGTGGTTCCTTAACGTTTCATTCTCTGCTGTCGCTCTTTCTTCTCTCACCATCCTCAACTCGTTTTGTAATTCCCTCTTTGTTTTGGTGTTTCTGTAACTCAGGAGCTTTATTTTCCAATTCCTTTCTCATCTCCGCACACTCCGACTTTGCTTTGGCTTCTAATTGTTCAATCTGCTCAGTGTAGTTCCTTAACGTTTCATTCTCTGTTCTCTTCCTTTCCTCTTTTTACATCCTCAGTTCGTCTTGTAATCCTCTTTCTTTGTTTTCGTGTTTCAGTATCTCAGAAGTTTTTGTTTCTAATTCCTCCCTCAATTTGCATGCTTCTTCACTCATTTCATCTCTTCTTTCCACCGCTTCCCTCCTCAATTCATACCTTTTTTTACTGTATTCATTTAGTTTTTTTCTGCCATTCCTTTCCCATTCTTATCTCCCCTTCCAGGATTTCTCTTTTAAACTGGCTTGCCCTTACCTCTCGCTTCAGTAGTTCCAATTCCCCATCTTATTTGCGTTTTTCCTTTTCGAGCTTTGTTTTCCTTTCTCCTTCCTCCCTCAATTCTCCCTGCAGTTCTTTGAACTGTTCTGACTTTTCCAGCAATTCCTCCATCCTTTCCTCCAGCTGTCTCTCTCCTCTTTTTATCTTCCATTCTAGGCTCTCTCTTTCCTGATTGCCTGTTCTTATCTCTTCCTTCAATTGTTCCAACTCCCCATCGTGTTCACATTTTTTCTCTTCCAACTGTATTTCCCCCACTCTCCCCTCCAGTTCTTTGAACCGCCTTGCTTCCTCCAATAATTTTTCCATTAGTTGTTTAACTTCCAAGTCGTGCTCCTTTTGTTTCTTTTCGAGCTCGGTTTTCCATTCTTCCTCCCATTGTTTCCTATCCTGGGAGATACCAATGTGCTGTTCCTCTATTCTTTTGTTCAGTTTGCTCTTCGCATATTCCAACTGACGGGTATAAAACACTACCAAATTCTTTTTCCCACATAGTTCGTCGACTCTATTGGCCAAGTCATGTTTTTGCCACCGAATTCGTTCCAGTAAATTGTCCAATCGCTGTGTCCCCCCGTACACGGAATTTTTCTGAAGCTCGTCTGCGTGTCCTTGTGACTCGTCCACTCCACTTTGCACCTCCTCGATATATTCTTCATAACACTTCACCTTTTCCAAGACATCCCCCAATTGTGCCTGAAGCCTGCCAATGCTCGCATAGTCATCCTGCCACGCCTGCCATGGCACATGCCATGACCACGTGGCTTGAACCGGTGACTGGGAGCTCACGCCTCGTGCTGTGCCTGCCGTTAGTTGTGCTATTAATATTAGCCCGCTCTGTGCTGCGCTGAGGTGCGATCGTGCTGCCATTGTGCGACTCCGTTTGCCGGCAAAGTTCGTGCTCAAGCTGCTCCCACTGACCACAGTTAGTGGTGGGGTTATAATTATAAAAAGAACCGACCTGGGCCATGGATCCTACATTTCTACACATATACATTTCTACCCCCGGCACCCGCTCGCCTTGAGACTCCATCTTATTTCTCGTAAGGGGTTAATTTAGATCGCTCATAATTTGGAGGGAATCGGGGGTCGCTCCTCTCACCCCTGGACCGATTCCCCGTGAATTTAGCTTGGAGACGGGAGAGTTTGTTATCCCACTCCTGACACCAGTGTTGCGAATTCGCGCCCGCCGGCGTGCGAACGGCCAAGTGACTCGAATTGCGGCACGTCGCCCACCGGACGGACAATTCTGTCGTAACCCTCCGGGAACTATCGCCCGCAGCCAGTCACGGGTGGGCCTTTCGACCTCACCACAATCGTGCCAATCGGCCACCCGCGTAGGATAGGGTTGTTCGCCAAACTCGACCTACCTCAGTACCCACGCGGATGGTAGACCGGGCGATCGTACCTCGCCGCAGGCCGACTCCGGACACGAACCGCTTAAGCGGTCCGTTCCGTGCTATCGGGATAACTGAGCGGTGTTATCGTCGGCCTCGACGGTTCGATTAATTATCGGGCGTTTTAAGCCCACTACGAACGAACCCTTTACGAGAAGCAAGATGGAGATTCAATTAAAGAAAAGACGAAGCGAAACGGGAAAACAGTTCAACATAATGCACATTTATTCCGCGGCACACGGAGAGCACACATATACAGCCAAACAGAATGCACATATATCAAATGCAACAAAAGAAACAATGACGCAGAGATACTACCGACTAAGACCGACACACGGCAACACTTAAACAGTTTTACTTCACCAGACTGGCGCCGACACACATTTACTCAAAAGCAAAGGAAAGAAGCCACCCTCATAGGCAAGGGGGCAGACAGGCCCGTAGGCCAATGTGTGCGCGGGACCTGAAGGAGCGGTCAGGCCCGCGAGACCGGGGGGGGGGGGGTCCTACCCGCGTCCTCGTGATGAGCCGCAAATGTGGCTGCGCAGCGGTGCCCCGACTTCGTGCTCCTTCGCGGGTTTCGTTGGCACCGCTTGGAGTGGGGTGGGAACGGGGCCCCCTTTTTGCAATATCTCAGCGCGGGGGAAAGGGGGGGGGAATTGTTGATGCCCTGGGGGAAGGAGAATGGTTGGCTGGCTTGGGTCCCGCGACGAGCGATCCCACCGCGACCTCGTCGCCGACTTCCCTGCCTCGGACCCGAGCTCCTTGGACTCTTCCCCCAATTCTCCTCAGCCGACTGCAGAAAACCACCTTACGCCTTCGCCTCCCGACTCCACTCCGCTCTCCAACCCGACTTGACTGCCTCGCAACAACTCCAACCAAAAACTAACTCTCTGCGCAACAACTCCTCTCATTCGCCTCACGCTCGCCGTTTTATAGGCCGGCAGGAGAAAACGATATGCAAATTTCCGGATCAGGATCTCCTGGAGGGCGGAGCCACGTTCGCCGATTGGACGGAGGAAAAGGGGCGTGAATCTCCCCTGATCCTAGAATTTGCATATCTCGATTCCAGACAGACGCGCCTGGAGGCGGGGCCAAGCCGCCCCGCGCTTCCTAATTGGACGGATCAGAAGTGGGCGTGTAGCATTTCCTGATCCGAATTCTCCTCGGAAAGGCCGCTATTTGCACTTGCGGCTCGGCGCGTATCTTGTACGAGCCCAGGACAGCCCGACGCTCAGTGCTCACAGGTGGTGTGGGAATGGCCTTAGAAGGAGAGAGGTGAAGGTGGTGGAGGGTTTCCGGCGGTGGCCGATGGCCATGGTGCCGTTTGGAATGGCGGTGATGCGATGTTTGCGCGAGCGAGTTGTGAAGGTAAAGGTCGTGGCTGTTGGCGTTGTTGTTGTTGTCTGACGGTTGGAGCGTGGTTGGTTCAAAATAAGGATAGAACAGAAAAACGGCTATCTCAAAGCGTCGCAGCCCGAATGAATCACATTAATTCCCTCTAAACAACGGGTTTGGGCTAACTCCACAGGTACTTAAGAGATACCTCACCTACGGGACCTGAATGGTGGTTTGCGAATTTCCACAACCGTAACAGTATGTTATCCAGTTCCGTCCGGTCGTTGCTGACTTTCGGTGACATTCATGATCAGATTTCTCCAAACATCCCTATCCTGCACTGCTTTCTGAAGCACATGCAAGCAGCTTGGTTGCAGCCTTTACCCAATCCCATCCAGCCCATACATGATCTGTCTCTTCCTCTTCTTCCCTTTAAAATATGCAGCATGGTTGACTTCTCCAGATTTTCGTTTTTTGCATGCATGTTGTGTCAAAAGTATAACAGTTTCTGTTTTAGCATAAGCACTTCCAATGTACAGTGGCCTACAAAAGTATTCACCCCCAACCAACAATGCCACATTTAGATGAATTACGAATTGTATAGAAACTTTTTTCCAAATGAATTTTTTTATTCGTAACTTAAGAGATCAAACTCAACAGTCAAGAATACCTGCAAAAAAAAAATTCGCTGGTTGCAAAAGTATTCAGCCCCTCAGGTCAGGACTTTGTGGAAGCACCTTTTACAGCAATGACTGCTACGAGTCTTTTTGGGTAGGTCGCTACCAGCTTTACACAGTGAGATGGTGAAATCTTTGCCCGTTATTCACGTAAAAATTGCTCTCGTTCTCCCAAATTTGATGGGGATCGTCAATGGACTGCAATATTCAAGTCTCACCATCAATGTTCAATTGTGTTCAAGTCAGGACTTTGACTGGGCCACTCAAGAACTTTTATTTTCTCCTTATTCAGCTACTCCAGTGTGTCTTGCTGAAATGTGAATCTCCAAACCAGTTTCAGATTTGTAGCTGTCAGGAATTGAGGTTTTCCATCACGGATTCTCCTCTATCCAAATGCCCCATCCATTGTCTCTTCTATCCTGACTGTGTTGATGGAAAGCAGCCCCATAACATGATGCTACCACCACCAGGTTTGACAGTAGGGATCGTGTTGACTTGGTGATGTGCAGTGTTAGGCTTGTGTCAGATGTAACGCTTTGAATTTAGAGCAAAATGTTCAATTTTTATCTCGTCTCACCACAAAGAGAATGATATGCTTCATGACACACACACACACACACACACACACACACACACACACACACACACACACACACACACACACACACACACACACACACACACACACACACACACACACACACACACACACACACAGAGTTTGTAAAGTAATCCGCTGGCGCATCTGCAAAAACTTTGAAGTCCCAGTTCCACAAAATTTTGTGGGAACGTGAACCAAAAGTAATCACTTAAAACCTGGAAGTACCGACCGCTCACGTACGAACTAATAATCCCATTGAGCGTGAACATCGAAAACAAAGCGTTGCGCCCAGGTATCATACTTGGGTATAAAAAAAAAAAGAGAAGGAATTGCTGAATGAGGTGTTAATACCAGTAGTACAGTCAAACAACAAAAGCAAACTCAACAGATTTTGATTCCTGGATATGTCTTCAGTGACAGAAAAAAAAGTCCTAAAGGATCCTCCGGGGGGAAAGTCCTGAAATCATGGAAATCCAATATGGCCACCACCCAGCTTTGGGGAAAACGAGAAAATTGTAAAGATTGATATTTTAATATGTAAATAGATGTTTTTCTGCACTCTAATTGTTTCTAGTTATGGTCAGTATATTGATATACAAGAATAATTGTAAAAAAAGTGAAATGTATTGAAGGTAAAATAAAAAATTATAGCTTTTTTTGTCCAAAAATGTGAATTTTTTGTCCCAAAAAAAATATATTTACCTGATACTGATTTTGGCTCCTGGACCAAAAAAAAAAAAGAAATGTTGAAGACACAAGATGAAATCAAGTCTATGGCAATACAATATAATTATGAAAATCATTGAAACATGACAATTCACAATTCCACTCGGGGCAATCACATCTGCCTGACGAAGGTTTCGAAATGAAAATTCGCATTAAACTCAAACTACATCCATAATAAACTTACTATACATGTTGAGAAAAATCAAGCGTATTCAAGTTAGAACTCGACAATCCCCAATAAAGACAATCTCCAATAAAGACAAACTGAGATTGGGCCTTGGCAATGAAGTCATGTCTCACTAATTTCACCGCGCGTTCACAGAATTGATTAATGAATTCTTCCAAAGGCAGGACCATGGAGCTCAGTTAAGATCTGTCAGTGGATGTCCACAGTTTAAACTGAATTTCATCAATATCCTCTAATTCATAAGCACTCAGTAGCTCGGTTTTGAAGTCTTCAATTGATGAGCAACTTTCACAAGTTCTGAAATAACATGCCGGTTGTGCTGGGTTACAAACTATGCGTGCTATCACATGATGAGTGCTAGGAAGATCGGCTATCTGTGGCATTTTGGAACCAAACATCATGAGTTTCACATTTTGATGTATCGTACATACACATACACTGTGTGTACCGCCTGAACCTGCCAGGACACACTCCGAGGGACGGAGCATGGCGATCTTCGCGAATCCAACTTTCAAGCCAGGGTTCTTCTCTTTAAATTTCTGAAACAGTTCCTTGAGATTGTTTAGTACCAGGCACTTTTGAATTTTGTCTTTTCCATGTTCATTCCCGACCACCACACATTCCCTTTTTTCCCGGCATTATTCGGCTGATATCACTTAGGTAAAATTCGGTTAGGGTGGATTTCACTTCGTCAGGCAATATTTTACCCTGTTTGGGATTTGGAGACGATAGCATACCATTTTCTTTCTCTAAATTTTTGGCTTGCACAGCCATTCTTTGGGAGCAACTGAATTCACTCATCATCCCTCTGATGCTCATATTCCGAGCAAATATTGTCAGTGCTCTGACATATTTGCTCTGAACGGCTCGAAACAACGTATTTTTCTTTCAGGCTTTTGATCACCTCTGGCGTGCAGTTTTCATCACATTTTGACACTGCATTTTGTGTTTTCTCCGCAGTGCTTGGTCCAGCAACTAGTTCTAATTTCTTTCGCACAGAATCTTCCACTTTACTTCGCTTTTCAGGAACGTACCCTGGGTTCCTTTCCGCCTTTCGTTTGTCGAATGGGCTTTCGCCTATCATCGATAACGACTGGTTTAATAGGTCAACTTCTGCTTCTCGCTCAAAAACCTCCTCGTCCTCATCTGTCGAAATAGATTCTGCAATGCCTTCGATAGTACCTTCTGATGATAATTTTGAACTGGTCCAAGATGATTCTTCAATACGCTCTGGTGACAACTTAGTTTTTTTCTGCATGAAGTACAAAGTCTGTAATCTTTTTTCACCTTTGAAGAAAATTTCATCAACACATCATTTGACACATTGCAAAGATCTTTTCGTTGTTTCGTTTTATGGCAGCTGAACGGATCGCAACATTATTTTCGGAACTCCTTTCGATCTTCAGTCGCCATGCTTACTGCAAAATATGCAAAAACTGAGATTAGCCCATTTATAACTTAATTCGATGATGGTTATACAAAAAATGTACACTTAAAAATCAATGGACACAAGAGGCAGAATAATTTTTCACAAATGATGCTATATATATATATATATATATATATATATATATATATATATATATATATATATATATATATATATATATATATATATATATATATATATATATATATATATATATATATATATATATATATATATATATATATACATTAGTCCAGATATGATGATTGTCAATTTCAGACATAAAGTCACCTGCCAGCAGGTGACTTCATTGGAACGATGACGGCAAACGTCGCCCAATGTCGAATCAAGAATTAGTGATATGTGAACCCTGAACAATAACACCATCACACTTGAACCCATTGAGATCCCATTTTCATTTATGCTGAGGTGTTGGAGTATATGAAGGGGTATTCTCACACGAAAAAAAATCGGGATCATCGGTTTGGCTGGGGGGTGGGGGCCCAATGTCAAAGGACGCCCCAAACTATAACTTTTTGAATTACTGTTTCGGAGTGATTTTACTTTACGCGATTCGAAAGATCTCGCTTTTATGAGCATTTTGATACCAAGATAATCCAAATCAGACCGCTACAACCTGTGATATGGCCACTGGAAGATTGTGGGTCAACCGGGGGTGCCCAAATTTGGCAGGGGTCCTAAAATGGGCCCTGATGGGCCCCCAGGTCTGAAAATTGACACAATGTTTTACCGTGGATACAAACACTTGCACAAAAAAGAGTGAAATCTGAGACGGTGTCAAATTTTCGTTGAAAAATGTGGACACTTAACATGGAACGCCTGACTGGTAATAGAGGCATTGCATCAGCAGCACAGCCATGCCCTCAGCCAACGATGCTACCAACAGCCTTGTGCTGCATACGAACGGAGAAGAACCTCACACAATGTTCCCATCTCAGAGGAAAATGACGACTGCATAAAAAAGGTACAAAAACTGATCCCTTCAACGACAGACCTATCAGCTTACTCCAATCAATAACAATGTTATGGAATCCATCATCACAGAAGACATATATCTTTCAATCCTAAAAAATCTCACATACTCATAGTCTCTCTCAGAAAGGACCATCTTCCAAATCCTTACATCTACCTTAACAATCCCATTGAAGAAATTCAGTCACTCCAACCTTTGGGGCTCATGATCAGCCATGATCCTTCCTGGGCAAATCACACCTGAGTTGGCCTCCAAAGTCAATCGCCGACTGGGCATCCTCCATCGTTCAGAGCCCTCCTTTGGGGCTCTTGAACTATTATCCACCTACAAGGTCTTGATCTGCATCTTGATGGAGCACTGCTCTGGCTCCCCTCCCTCACATTTTGTTCAGCTTGATGCCATGGAAACCAAGGCCTTCATGATTATTGGAAATTCCAATAATGAAGCTGAGCTTGGGCCTATCACTTTTACACTGCAGACAGGTCGGTGGCCTGTCATCTACTGCCTCCTCTCTGATGACACGTGGAGTTTGGCAAGCACTCTGCTCTCTCGAAGCTCTGTCCCCCTCCCAGGTATATGCAGTGTGCACAAAGTCTGCCAACAATCCCTTTGGTGAAACTCCCAAAATCCAGAATCACTGCTCACCTTGACTCATTCATTCCTCTGTTTTCCCAACCTGTGGAACCAACTTCCACATTCTCTTTAATTTCATTCTTTCCTCCAAGACAGCTGTTCACCACCATCTCAGATCACCACCCCCCCAATACTATGATTTTCTACCACCATTAACTAGCCCCAAACCCAACTCTTTCCAACTTTCCTGTTTTCCTTACTGAGAATTTGCTTCTGTATCCATCTTGTCCAACCCGTGTCCTCACCGAATCCTCATTCTTCCTCACATCCCTTATTTTTGAAATCTTTCTCTATTTTGTCCTTCAACTCCACTCATGTGTTTTCCCCCTCTCCTTCTGCTGTTCGTTTTGTGCTGTTGCATCCTGATCTGTTCTATGGTCTAGCGCTTTCACGACCTTGGACTCTATGAAAAATAAACAAACAAGAAAGATGTCGTATATAGCACGATACTTGAAAAATCTTGAAAACCAATTTGACTTTAAAAAAATAATTGGTGGTTGAATTCAATGGGAAAATATGCAGCTCCTCTTCAAATTTCAAGTCAATCAGATGAAAATTGACAATTTTAGAAATCCGCCCCATGTTGACCTTTTGGCCGATGTTGACCTCAAAAATAATTGGTGTTTGAATTCAGTGTCCTGATGTGTAAATCCTGTTCAAATTTCATCAATTGGATGAAAATTGAGGATTTTAGAAATTTGACAAAGTTGTTGACCTTTGACCTTAAAAACAATGGGCTTTTTTTGCTTCTGATGAACTCGACCAGGTGGTGAAGTTTCGTGATGATCAGTTTTAAATTGTGACCTGTTGGTGCTAGACAGACAGACAGACAGAGACAGAATAACAAAGTAGACCAACCAATATACTTGGAAATAATCTTCTATTTTACAAGTACGTAATAAACAAACACAAAAGCGATTTAAAAAAAAAATCCCGTCATCTCTGCAAGGTGAACTAATAAAGCCGATTACTACTCACTGACTTTGTCCTTTGACCCAATTATTAATTCATTTTCTCCCTATTCTCATTAAGGTTTTTTTTTAATTTGGTGACAAAACCTCAAATGGTAAGTTAAGAAAAAGAAAAAAAAGTTATTGCTTCGACAATACACAGAAGCGATTGTAAAAACCCCATTTTCCACTGCGTGGGGAACGGGCTAACTATGTATAACCAATTTAAGCAGTCCAGTATGTCCAACAAGCCGTTATGTTTATGTTTAACCATTTGAATCCTGTTGTTTGTTTTTCCTCATTGGGATGACCAGTGGAGTTTGACAAACTTTCAAGTTTACCATTGTTGGAAGAACTTTTGTTTCATGGCAACCCGCTGGAAAAGACCATGGATAAGGAAACCTACAGGAGTGAGGCCGCCAAGAAACTGCCTCGGCTAAGAAAGCTGGACGGTAAGGATGATCACATGAGATTCCAGTGTCAACACAAGCTTAAAAAAGGCAGGTTTCATCAACACACAAATTTCGAAATGACGTATGAACGCCAAATGAAGCCTTTTGTGCATGCGCTGTGTGTGCGTTTACAGTGATTGGGTTCGGCTCGCAGGGCACTCTTTAACCTGCTGTTACTAGCATGAAATCTGTAATTCAAATCGTGTTTTTAAACAGAATTTTCAGCATTTAGATGAAAGTGTGTCCATTTCGAGGTGGTTAACCATAATTGTTGTGTTCCTGGATGCAAATCGGAATCACGGAAATTTATGAATACGATAAAGAATTGTGAATGAGAGGAGTCGCGTTAGTGCCATTCACTGTTGGTACATCCTAGCATTGGCCGTGGTTATAACCAACACACCTCAATTTTTTACCAAAAGATGCAAAAAAATGGTATTTCTGTTGTGGCCCAGGAACAAAATAAACAAGATATACATACAACGACACTCACCGCCCATACAACTCCCACTCCCACCAAAAATGATCTGTATTATTAATACTGAAGGACCAATTTTGTGCTCCTCCTAGCAGTCGCATCACGTTTTTCTCGGTACTGTGACCTGGACTGAAAGAAACTTCGTACCTGTAAGAGTGCATCGCACATAGTGGCAATAGTCAACCTTCAACTATGAAGCATCTATATATTAATACTGAAGGACAAATTTTGTGCTCCTCCTAGTGGTCGCGTCACGTTTTTCTCGGTACTGTGGCCTAAGAAGTTTTGACACGGTGTACGTCAAAGTAGACACGTGCACAAATCAGGGGACTTCTTCACAAGGAGTAGTGTACACCAAAAATGTCGTGTACAACGACGTTTTGTAGGCCTCATTAGGTAAGGCCATGGAGTACATCGACTGGGATCCGGCTCTTACGAGAGCCGCCACTGGTTGTCATATTGGGCTCATGGAACGGAATCCGTCTGTGATGGGGTTTCGGCTAGTTAATAATAAATATCGTCATTTAAAACTTACCCTGTGCATTGACAAGCCCCACACGTGACCTTCCCATCGGTGTGAATAAGCACGAAGGTTTGGTTAGAACGTACGATCTACGAACCTTCGGCTTTTCACGGGCACATATTGTCGGGAGTTTTTGCAATACAGACCACAAGATATCAACTCTTTGTACGAGTCGATCAGGAAGTTCTCCAAATGTTGTGTTGTGCAGATGCACACCCATTTCCCGCAGTTATAATTACTCATACTTACGGCTTCTTTAAAAGTTTTTTTTAGTTGTTTCATTCTTCAATCCTTGTCTGGGAGACATGAAATAAAATATGTCCAGACCGATCCGATACATTCGTTACTAGGGGTTTCTGTGCATGCACGCCGAGCAATCTGGGTCGGATTATGTCATTTAGAAAGCCACGTATTGGTTCAGTTCGTCAGATATCAATCCAGTAAACATCGCACCAGAGCATTATTTTTTTTATGCTCGATGCTATAAACGCGACACCATTTAAAGCTGTAAAAGGGTGATAATCTGCATCCTGGTCTGTTTGAATCGTCCATTGTTGATATCACAGTGCCTCAGACAAGCTACATTGTCATTTTTAAGATCATTCTATACACATATATCACATAAAAAGATGTGATCACACTTTCAAAACAGTCAATTCTGATTGGACGTTCTCTACTGACACATCACCTCCCAATGGTCTAGGTGGGAGGAGCCTGTTCAGTATTCAGCTCTCCAAGCTTAGAGTTGAACACTGAACAGGCTCCTCCCACCTAGACCATTGGGAGGTGATCACTTTCAAAACAGCTGTATACCTGAGCCACAAAGGATTCAAAATAGATCTGTAACAAACAGAGACAATGCAAACAAATGGAGGAATAAAAATACATATGATAGTAAATTTTGGACATTCAGTGTTAATATCACATGCACACGCAATGAGTTTAATCAATGCATCACCATATCCTTTGTCTCCTCCAGGATTACCAATCATCGCCGATGATGATGGCAGCAACATGTAAATGCCTGTGGATTAAATATTTTGATTGTTGATTTCAAAAATATTATTTCATGAATCTTCAAGTTTTGCAATTAATATTGTTATAAAATGCGAAAAATACATTTGCACCTTCTGGCCACCATTCTGCCTTCATGTTTTAGCTTATCTGGAATGTAAATTCTAGATAAGATATTGTCAACACGTACCGTCCGTCCATTTCCTTTTTCCACTTCTTCGGCCAAGCTGCTGGGCCGATCCGGCTGAAATTTTGCAGCAACGTTCCTCTCCTGACTGGTAACAGGAATTGCAAAGCTCTTTCCATTCACATGACTAAGTAGGTCAAAATGGCTGACAAATTTCTTCAAAAATCTTCTTCTCCAGATGCACCAGTCAGAATGGTACCAAATTTGGGTTACAAGATTAGGCCAGGGTAGGGATGTTAAATTGTGCAGGTCATTTTGATCACGTGACCAGAAGTCTGTCAAAATGGCTGACTTAGTAAAATTTTTGGAAAATTGTGTAAATTCCTTCAAAAATCTTCCTCACCAGACCCACCAAACAGAATTCTACCAAATTTGGGTTGCAACATCAGGCTAGGGCACAGAAGCTACAGGTCCAGTGGTCCTATTTTTTGTATACACAGTCAAAGCTCGTGGAAGAGAAGGGGAAATGCAAACAGTTTGGACAAGGGAGAAAATAAACGGATGGACAAACAAGGGATGCACAGGTGAGGATGAGGGGTATGGGAAAATGCAGGAGGTGATTAAGATGGATACAGAAGGAAAATTTCAGGAGGGGTTGGGGTTGGTTAAATGGGTGTCAAAGATCATGGTTTTGGATGGGGGTGATGCGAGATGGTGATGAACAGCTGTGTTGAAGACCTGGAGGGAAGAGCGAGATTGAAGAGAACGTGGAAGTTCGTTCCACAGGTGGGGAAAAAAAAATCAGAACAAATGCGTGGAGATGAGCAGTTATAGTGGATTTCGGAATTTTGTAGTGGAAGTAGAGGAAGTGAGTAATCTATGAGTGGAGTTGGCCTTAGATGGCATAGAGTATGGAGAGCAAGGCAGGATACCAGACTGTATTGAAAGCTCGAGATATGCCCAGAGACTGCCCTGATCTCATGCCATTGAGGGCCTCCATCCATCGTTGGGAGAGGATAAGGGGCGTGTCCATGCGAGAGTGACCAGGTCTGAAACCAAATTGATTGTATCTTCCTCTCTGATGGCTACACATTAACAGAAACCTTCCTCTTTCCAAATTTCCAGTTTTTCCTTTCTGAGAGTTTCCTTCTGTAACCTGTGTCCTCCCCTCGCCCTCATTCTTCCCCACATCCCTTATTTGTCAAAGTCTCCATTTTGTCCCTAAGCCCTGCTGTTGGTGTGTTTTCCTCCCTCTGTTTTACCTGTTATGTCCTGATTTGTTCTATGCTCTAGCTTCTCCACAAGCCTGACATTGTGTACAAAAAAGAAAAGAAAAGATAATTTGTGAACAGAGGGACAAAGGGTAAACGATTGACAAAAACAGACACTGTTGTGGGGAGAGAGAGACAGCAAGGAAAGGGATGGTGAGGGTAGGGAGGAGCAGTGAGGTCGCCATGGCAAATGGTGTTGGGGTGGTGGTCAAGGAGTTTTAAAAAGCTCAGGTGTGGATCATGGAGCACAGGTTCCACAAACGACAGAAAAGTGTGATGAAGGAATGGAGAGAGCATAGCTTGGGGACTTGGTTAGAGTAACACGGTGATTCTGGTGCAGTGTGTGACCTGTTAGGGGGGTGGGGGTGAGGGAAAGAGGGCAGTTGCAGCAAGACTTGGAAAGGGCCACCAAAGAGAAATGGAACTTCAACAATGACTTTGGTCTCCAAATAATAGAACCTCATTTTCACAAACTGTGCTTTTCTTTTTTTAATGTGAATAAAATGTTTCCAAATTTAAACGAAATAAATCATTTTTCTCGATATCAAAAATGCTTTGATTAAAAAAAGAAATGGTTCCTTAGAAATGTAACCTCGAGATGAAACTTTGAGCTAAAGAGCAAGTTGGGACAATGTTTGTGTTGAAGAAGTTTAAAAGGTTGTGCACTCTCCTTCCACCGGATTGATGAACAGGTCTGGGAAAACCAGAAAGAGATGAGGCATCTGTTCATATTGGCAGTCTTTCAATCTGCAAACTTTTCTTTCATTCCCTTGTTCTGCTAATCCAGATTTTTTTTTGATAATTCATTACATTCATATCCTGACAAGTGAATGTCTTTTGTGTCTTCACAACCATTTACGCTTTTCAGTTTGTAAATACAGTTTGACCATTTCACATTCAGGGGGTTGGCGGTTCCATTCTGGCCGAAAGTGCTGCATAAACGATCGAGATTCTAAGCTTCTGGAAACTGAGCCAGTCACTGGAGAATTACAATGTTACCGTACGATTGTCACCAAAATCCCAGCTGGCTCACTAATGACCCTTGGGGGGGGGTTATGCTGCTTGCCCCACCTAATCTGGTCAACACGTGCTGCGACTGAGTTGCACTTGGCTCAGGGCAATTTTAGAAGGCGACTAAAATACTGTACATGAAAACAGTAACATCACCCACCTAAGATCACCATAGCAACAAGAAACACGATAATCTTTGATACAACATGAAGTATAACGGTGTGTACAATATATAGCCTTTGCCATGAGGGTTACGTCACTGAAATGCAATGGTTTATTTTAAGATACAGGGCTGTTAAAGTAACACGTCAGTTTTCTTTCGATATTGCTTCATTTTAACAGACAAGTTTATGAAATGTAGAAACATACAAAAAAAAAATATCAAAGTTCAAAAAGATCATTTCATGTTAATACGCACCCAAAAGGGCTCCAAAAATGCATTTTCAGTTAAATGAATACCCATGGATCGGCATGTAAATAACAGAGCATGGTTTGAGATAGTCTTCCAGAAGAAGGTGCAGCGAGCTCTTAAAAGTCAGCTTTCTTCAAACGACAGTCCATAGCTTAGAGGTATGCACACTCTGAGTTGTTTAGCCTGGGTTTGAATCCAGACTCCGCTATAAACTATCATCCTGGTGTTTCGCACGCAGGTGAGGCAATCGATGTGTGTGCCATCCCTTGGATGGATGTTAAGCTGGGTGTCCTGTCTGCCAGCATTACTTGGTGGACGATAAAGATCCCAAGGTACCCTTCATGAAGAGGAGGTGAGTTATCGCCGGCACCATGAACAAATTCCAAATTTCTGCTATAACCTACAGGAGGCACTGCAGAAGCGGCACAGCCACACTCTCCAGCAAAGGATGCAAACCTGCAGCCATGTGCTGCACATGAAAAAAGGAGGAGGATGCTGGCCTCAACTCCTGTTTGCATGCCCCGAACCCACACGCGTTAACCACGAGCACAAACATATGCCAAAGAAACAAAGAAGTTTGTCTGTTCCAGAATCCGTCAGACTCAAGAGTATGGCTTTTTGAGTTGTGTTGTACAACCGTTCAACATTCCATTCAGCAGTTCAATTTCCACATTACGTTCCATTGCAATTAATTGTCATACATGTTTAAACGACCCGACGCTGCAGCACAGCATCAACAGATAAAAGTTTACAAAAGAAAAACAACACATAATCGCTTCAAAAATCCTTTCTGTTGTTTTTTTTTTTGTGAAACCACATTTGACCATTTAATGGCCGAAGCAGAGGAGATACCTACTGGTAAATAAAGTGGTAGTTAATGTTCCCAAGCACACTTGTATACATCGAGCTACTGCATCTGATGGGAATAAAAACAGCATTGATGCTTAACAAATTGGATGATGGAACAAAAAAAAAGCTATATACGTACAAAGATAAATCGGCTATGGCAATTGAATTGAGGCACGTGGACCATCATGCCACGTGCATCTGTCACTTCTGAATGCAATCAACCTTCATTGGAAATGGAAAACCTGGTGTTGGTTTAACGGTTAAGGCTACTGGCTTAAGATCTTAGGGTCGTGATTTGGAGCCCCTGTGTGCCGTTGAAATAACTCCAAGTGGGTTAACTCAGCCTGTCATCCCACCGAGGTCGGCAAAATGAGTACCAGCTTACTGGTAACAGTGGCACTGCATCAGCGGCACAACCGCACTTCCAGAAAATGATGCAACCAGCAGCCACAGGCTGCGTACGAAACAACTTCACGGCAAGCTTGTGAGTGGCTTTGGTCAGCCATAACACAGACTCGCACGCACTCCTTTACTTGAGTGAACTCCGATACGACATGCACGCATCACAGAGACGTCGCAGTTACTTGTGCGCGGCACAGGTCTGCAACATACACTCTGCAGGCACGAGCAGAATCGCATTTGCTTTTTGTTTGGAAACTGCCATGCCATTTCCAACCGGTTCGATGCATCGTCATGAAAAACACTTCTCAAAAGGAGGGCAGAAAGAAGTCGAACTGCTTTGATGCACTACCACTGCATTTTTGCCCTGCACGTGATTCCACAGAAGTGTCTGGAAAAACCCAACCCATTGCTTTGAAATTCACATTACACTAATAATTCCTCAGTATGCATATATAGATACATTCCTTAAAACATCGAAAATCTACCTCGTATAACCTATTCACATGACTGACGATATTAACACTTAAAACAGGGCAAGGTGAATGAGTGTTCCGAGAAGCATGGAATGTTGCACGCGCATGTTTTGCAAAGATCCCAATGTCCTTTTATCAAACCACAAGCAAAGGTTGCAACACATTGGCAGAAAGAGAATTCGCTTTGTGTCCAATCATGCTTTTTAACTGAACAAATGCGTCAAAACGGCTGCATTGAACTTTCAGATGCTGAGCGTTTTCTGCAACGGAAATTCTAAATCAACAATCTGTCGAACGTGTTGGCTTTCAACAAAGTGGATGTTGATGGTATGGATACATTTCGTACACACCATTTACTTGAAATTCAAGGACTGCTCGTCAAAAATTCAGCGCTTTGTGAACTAAGAAATCGTGAAGACGACATCTTGGAATACAATGAAGCCTCTCCCAAGCCTATACTTCAGCGGATACTTCGCACGTTTTGTTAACCCTGCTGATTGGATTGTAACAATCAAGACACCAGCAACAACCCAAAAAATAAAAATGTCTTCCATCGTCCATCTGTCTGCCAGAAACAATGTTGCCCGGAAAACTGAGAATTTGTAAACAAGTGCCGACGGCACGAACCGTGGATAGACAAAATGAGCATGGACACCCATTCAGAAATACCTGCACAGCATCACGGAAACGTGAGAAATCTGCCAATCTCTGCAGTGCGGATCCAAAACAAAAACAGTCAGTTCATTGACTGCGATAATAGGCCCTAACGCAAGCCAAGCATGCTGGAGCTCAATGGCTGGGTAATAAACCACAAATGGCGATGCCCAATATTATTAAAACAGGGTATCAAAGGTGCTAGGCTCAGCGGAAAGAAGGCAGAAGAACAAAAATAGAGTTTAAAATGAACCGATGGAAAAATAAAAACGAGGTAGCTAATCATGCTTGGTCAGCATGTGCATCCCCACGTCAACATACAATTAAACATTAAGAAAATATTTAAACTATTTGTTTCGACATTATGAAAAAATTGAAATAAAATAAAAGTAGGCCCAGGCATGTATTGTACTGCTGGTTCCCCAACTACGATAAGGCTCCAAGGCGCAAACTGAGAAATGGCCTCCGTATACCCCAATCGATAAGTTAATCTGAGAGACGCAAGCGTGATGGGGTCGCAACTCTTGGTCTGCTAATCCCGATATCAAAAACAACAAAAAGAAATACTCATAGCTTTTTGAGCATAACTTTTTTTTTTTTTAAACAACCTGTCAATAATCTCCAATTATTGTTTTGCAAAATTCATGCAGACAATGTGACGGGCAATGTTTGGATGCTAAAAAAACAACATATAAATAAATCACAGATGCGGCATCACACGACCCATGAACGATCCAACTCGTTGATCGTGTTGACTATATGATGACATCCTTGGGAGTATCGCTTCCTGAAAACAGAGGGCCCAAAAATATTTGATATATTTGAATACATTTGCTTCAAAGTGAGCTTGGTGAACTTGTCTAATTCATTGAACAACAAATGTACAAACTTATTAACCATTTGCATAATTTGCTCTTCTGTGTGCCGCCGCGAAGCTGTCTAGCCTGGGTTTGATTCCAGACCCAGCTATAAACTGTCAGCCCAGTGTTTCACAGGTAGGATGATTCATCAATGTGTGCCGTCCCTCGGACGGACGTTAAACAAGCTTCCCGTCTGCCAGCATTCGTTGGTGGACATCAAAGATCCCATGGTGTCCACAGCAAGGAGTAGGTGAGCTATCGCCGGCATCATGAACAAATTCCCAACTCCTGCCCTAACTCGAACGTCAGGCCTGGCCAGCCGCTTTGTGACGACTCGGACTAATCTTCCCCGGGCGATCGCACAAGAAAAGGCGGGTTTTTATGGCCATTAAAAGAAGAAAGAAGCTCCTCTGGGTGTCGATTTACGATTGGTGAACTACGTTTGGAAACTTTGAGAGCTCAAGAGGCCCAGAAGCAAGCTTACATCATAAATATTAGTGAAGGAACAACTACAGGTTGGGGGGGGCGGCAATGAAATTGAGCACAAGAAAAACAACTTGTGATCATCCCCAACTTCAAATGCTCAATAGTTTTCAAAAAAAGAGACGGTAAACGAGATGAGCAAATGGAATATCAGCATCTGCAGTTGGCTACATGGAGATGTCATGGAGGGAGAGACAAAAGGACAAACTGGAGATGATGTGCAAAGGCAGTTTAAAAGTCCCGCGATGCATTTCGAAAGTTTCCAAAAGAAAGGATTCTTGAGGGATAAATCAGTTCATACAAACACAAATGAATAACGTGAATGGTTTGGTCATGAAGATCAAGGTAAACTCAAATCGAAAGGAAAAGTGGTATCTACGGATGCCGTGGAAAGATTTGGAGGATTCGGCGACAGGCCGACTCAGCCATCATTGGTGCTGGTATGTGCATATGACTTCAAAAACTGCGTCTCGGTGACACGGTAGAGGGAGTTGCTTCGGCATCCAACTGTTGATACCAGTTGGTATCATTTCCAGTTATTGGTACGATGCAACTTTTCTTGACACCACCAGTGAAGGATCAACGCCCACAGATCGGGAAAGACTTAGATGTTGAGGCGGCTTTCGAAGCAAAAGTAAAACATCAGAAGCACAAAATGGTAGGGGCTTCCCCTTGCACATGGAAAACACGGGTTTAATAATACAGAAAAACCTCGAGCCTTAAATATCCTCTGCTGCTTAACTTATGTGCGATCGTTGTCGGTAACTGGTACTGAACCAGTCTATTCGGTGCCATTGTGCCTCTCGGCATGACCGCCGCCCTGCCGCAATGTAGGGGCTGCTGTGCCACTGTCACTCCTCGTGCCATCGACGACACGCGTGCGTTTGAAGAGTGGTTCCCCCTGGCATGGTTCGCTCCACTTTCCCGCAGACCCTTCACTCATGGGACGCTTAGAACTTAGTGCGTGAGCGGCCAGTAGCTGTAGTGGGTTCGTCGCTGGAAAGGTGGGAAAAGTTGGAGAATAAATAAAAGTAGTTGCATGGGGGTGGACAAAATAAATCAACAGGCCAATCATATAATTTGATGAGTCTGAACCTTCGGAGAGTAAATTGAATAAATTACAGCCCTCGACAGCAAAAATTCCATTTGTAACCTTTATACTAATAAACCATGTCTTCCCCTGGAGGGATTATTAAAAGAAAATGTTCTTTGCTAATAACCTGGAAATATAAACAAAGCTCCAAGAAAACAATTTAGTTTGATGGTCCATTCACAAATAACATGTGTACGGTCAATCCATCAAGAGCGATTGCAACAATGGAGTTTCTGGTTTGGACATTTATATTCCTTCACGTATCTATCAAGTGAGGGTTCATTCCATCCATGGTTCACTCCGGTTTCTGCATCAGCAACTGCTCATCACAACCACTATTTCAAGCAGTACCATGTGCAAGGGTCTCTGGAGTCCAAATGTCTGTTCCGCAAAGCAAGTAACCTCTGTAAAAGAGTTCTTTAGGATGCTAAGCAGCAATATGCAGCTTCTGTAGCCGATTCCATTGCAACTCAGCAGCTTGGCTCTCGGAACTTTTGGTGGATTGGCAACAGTGTACTCAACCACAATAAATCTTTTCTACCTCCTCTCTTTCACGGACATGAGGCTGTTGCTTCACCTCTGGATAAGGCTAGCCTCTTCAAATAACTTTCTTTCTAATTCTACCCTTAATGATCAGGGACACCCTGTTTCATTCATCACTCCAAAGAAGGTTGCCAGAATTGTTCATACTCGACATGCCTCAAAAGTGACCGGTCCTGATGGAATCCCAGTGATGGCAATGAAGATGTGTTGTCCTGAACTGTCATCGATTCTTGCCAAGCTGTACAACCTGTGCCTGTCTGCTTCGGTGTTTCCTTCATCCTGGAAAGTGGCTTCTGTTGTCCCTATTTACAAGGATGCTGGTGAACATTCTGAGCCAAGCAACTATCGCCCCATCAGTCTGCTTCCTGAAATAAGGTATTTGAATGCTTCACCGATGAACAGATTCTCAGCCATCTGGAGGGACAATGAACTTCTCACTGACTGATAGTATGGCTTGCACCCATTCCCGCTCTGCTGGTGATCTGCTATCTTTAATTACAGATAATTTCAACAGGGCATTGGAGCTCAAGGGTGAAGCTCGATTAGTTGCTTTGCATATCTCAAAAGTCTTTGATAAAGTGTGGCACAAGAGTCTGCTCCACAAGCTTCAGTTGTATGTTGCATATGGTATGATGCATTCAATCATTTCAGCTTTCCTTACAAATTGCAACATGAAGGTACTACTTGAGGGTCAATCTTCTCTTACTTGCTCCATCAATTCTGGTGTCCCACAGGGCTTTGTCCTTGGTCACACTCTGTTCATTGTTCATATCAATGCTCTTCCTGATAATGTTCTGTCTCAGCTCACCATGTATGCTGATGACTCCTCGCTTTACTGTACATCTTCTGATTCACTCAACACTACTCGTAATGAGGTTGGAGTTTCACTGGACAATAACTTAGAGGATGTGTGGAAGTGGGTGTATGACTGGCTGGTAACGTTCAATGCAAAGAAAACTAAATAGCTGTCCATGTCTCGCTGCAGAAACGGATCTTCCCCTTCTGTGCACATGCGGTCTTCAACCTTAACAGAATCATCTGAGCTCGGGCTTCTTGGTCTGGAAATCACCTCTAACGTCTGTTCGGATAAGTACATTTCTGGTTTTGCCAAGAGTGCTTCCAAGCGAGTTGGTTGTCTTTATCAAGCGCAGAGGTCTTTACCTCCTGATGCTGTTTTGTACCTGTATAAGACAACTATACATCCCCTCATGGTGTAGTTGTCACATTTGGGCTGGAACACAAGCCTGCCACTTATCTTGATAGGCTCCAGAAACGCATAGTGAATCTGGTTGGTGTGGAGACAGGTTCAACTCTTCAACCGCTCTCTCAATGTACATCAGTTGCCACTCTTAGTTTGTTCGACACATACTTTCATGGTAAATGTTCTGCTGGACTTTCTAACTTGGTTCCTCTGTACGAGTGTTTGGACGCAAGACTCAGTTTGCCATCTCGACACACCCATGTACGATAGCTGATCCAAAATGCAGAACAAAAGGCTATGCAGATAGTTTTATCCCTCATGCTGTCTTGCTTTGGAATTCATTACCTGTAACGCGCTTCCCATTATCCTATGATTTACCAAGCTATTAGAGGAATGTAAATTCCTACTTCTTACATCTTTGAAGATACACCGTATTTCATCTGACTTCTGTTACTTCCTGCGTCTTGGATGTTTTCTTGTTATATTTCTCTTTTTTTTTTGTTTTGTTTTGATTTATCCTTATCTTTATCTAACCTTCCCTTAACCCAATACCTGGAGTGGCTTTCTGCCTTGTTTGGGGCAATTTCCATTAAAAATATATATATAATTATTTTTTTCTCAGAGGAAGACATTACAACACAGAAGCCCTTATTCATGTGCATGTTCCCACCCTTCAAGATAAAGCAACTTTAAATTCAAATATCATGAGATGGTCCTCATCAACCATGTCCTAAAATAAAGGCCACTCACCCAAGGCTGGAGCTGCTGATGATGCTGGTGTTGTTTGGCGGCCCTCAGTTATTGAGCGCATAAGGTGAACCGTTTGCACAACCACACCAGGAGCTGTGGCAGTTTTCCCAGGACCAGAGATGACCACGGCACCCCCATGCGACGACGAAGGGGGCGCAGAAGCCGAAAAAACGACAGCGCCCTGTGCCGGCCCACCAATCGACTTTCCTACAGTCGGAATTCCTGTGACCTGCGTTGCCCCTCCGCCAGGCGTTGCAAAGATTATGGCACCAGGTGGAGCGGGAACCGTGATTGAACCCTGTGGTGTAACGGCTGGTAGAGAGACAGAGGGCGGTTGAGGCGATTGGTGAGTGGAGGCCGTGGGTACGGCAATGGCGCTCGGTGGAGTGGCCGAGGAGATGGGGACAGAAAGCGTCACGGCAGAGCCTTGCGCAATGCCTGGAGCGGGCACGATCGAGACAGTTGAAGGCTGGCTGACCACAGAGCCGGAGACAGGTGTTAGGGTGTAGGTTGCTGGTGCAAGGGCATAAGTGCCAGGTTTGCTCGAAATGAGAGCAGGAAGTTGGTGTTGCAGGCTAAGTAAGATGGGCTGAGCACTCACTGGAGAACCTGCCAGAGATATAACAAGACAAAGCAAATAAAGAATGAAACATTGGTAAAGCACAAAAAAGTTAACAAATGTTTCTAAAAGTTAACAGATAGGCATGTCAACCTCTGAATGAAAACAACATGATTTGCCTTGGAAAAAAAAATAAACCCCAAAAACTAAGTTGAACCCAAATTAAATGTTGCGAAACCATGTTTTACCAATACTTAGTGCATGACCACGTGAACTTTCTTTACAAAATTGAGACTCATGGAAGAGCAAGATACGAATTGGTAGTGCAGTAACAGTTGGACCCAAGTAAGGGAATGAACAAACAGGAAGGAGAGGGGAGGGTAGGAACATTTGCAAGATGACCGAGTGAGGAAGGATTAATATGGGGGTAATAAACATCATGGGTCAAGACAGGGAGAGGGGACATAAGATGACGGCGCACCACCTGGTTGACACATTGGATGAAATTTCCTTGCCAAGATACAAATATATGTTTTATCATCGATCATTTAGACAAACACCAAGTCAAGAGAGTCCAAGTTTCTATCGCCCTGGTGTCAGTCAGCAAGCAAAAAAACAAACAAATAATTTAAAACAAGAAAAGTGAAGTATTCATCATCACAATCATGGGATTTTGAGATGGAGAAAGTTGGTTCACAGGATATCTGATGAGCTGCGTAGTCCGGATTCGATTCCCGACCCAATCAACAACTGCAATTCCGGTGTTGCACAGAAAGGCGATGCATCAATGAGTGTGTGTGTGTGTGTGTGCATTCCTTTGATAAGGACATTAGGGTTAGGCTTTGAGGATTCAACAATACCTCTTCAAAAGAGTAACCACAGCGTGCCAGCACCATGGCAGAATTCGAAATTGGAGTTTGGATGCCCAAACTGAGGTTCTATCATGAATTCCCCCCAGCAGTAACAGTATAGTCACCTCTAAGTATGGCCCATGAACAATTTCACAGATGTAGATTCAATTGCCATCATAAACGACAGAGCATGTCAAACAGCGCAAAAAAAAAAAAAAATAAGAGAGAAGAATGCTATTTTGTAAATGGACCCAACTAGGCACTTCAGTATTGTAGCACTCTCACCGCTGTTGTGAAAATATTGACCTGTTTTCTCGTGTTGTTCATCCATATACCAGGCATTTCCACATACCACGATGACATTCATTCCGTGAAAAGTAAAATATGAACTGTGGTGGTCCACCAAAGTTTCGAATCATACTATTGGCTTGATCCAAATGTATGAGGCACTCCTCGCAATATGCACTCCCGATTCACACATTTTCACTGATAATGAATAAAGTAACGAAAACTTTAATTTAAAAATCAGGTATTTTCACCGACATTTTTTTCTTCTTCTTCTGAAGGGGTAGCGTATGTGCGGCGACGGTTAGAAAAGAAGAGGATTATTCCATTGTAAAGTGAAGGTTATGAATATAATACAGTACTATTGCATTGCAAACTACAAGGGCATGCGGTAGAGCGCATACCTCCGCCACGCAATGCCTGATCCACGAGAACATATCAGGCCAAATACGGTTTTGAAATATCAGGCTATTTATCATTTTTGCCCCAATCTCTCAATGGTGAAGAATCACTTTGATAGTAAAATAATTATTGTATCCAGATCCGGATTCGGATCTTCACCAAAATTTAATCAATTTGTCCTTGCCACACACTCAACCAGTCCAAGTTTTCGTCCGAATCCGTCCTCAACTTTTTGAGATATCATGTACACAGACAAACAGACAGAAAGGGATGAAAACATAACTCCTTCACCTTCAGTGGTGGAGGTAATTAACATCCACGAGCAGAGTAACCGCCCTATGGGCGATCTTGTTCCAGGCAAGCAACATGTTCTTCTGGCACATACCTTTATTTGGGGGGTTTATAGGTAACTGACAGCTCTGTATAGGCAAAAAAAACATAACCCAGGTTACGTGCATGAAACAAAAACATACCTATACTACTGCTTATAATTGAAAACACCGCATAGCACTGGAAAACGTGGGGACAGGGATACTATACTGTAAATGGTGGAGACTTGTAACACTCTCCCCACCTGGAGGCGGCGCTACACGTAACACATTTACATGGAGAATTTGCGTCCACCCCCCGCCCCCCCTCCACCCAAGACCACCAGCAAAGATAAAAACACCCAGAAACATTAATTGGGGTATACTAACAAACACCGGTCCGTTAATTATAGGAAGGATTATAATCGTGGGGTGCCGTGAAAATGTTTTTTTTTATTTTTAATCTGCAAATCATCTTTCCTGCTTCGTTTTTAAGCGACAAATGGGACTGTACTTTGGGCATCATAAAAGAGTGCTGTCATGTAATTTTCATGAAACTTTCCCCAAACCATACGAGTGGAAAACGAACTGTATCTACTCCATCAAGCACTCATGGAAAGAGGTCTCATCACTCTATTACTTTAGCTCCCCCCCCCTTCCACACACAATCTCTTCTCCTATTATATTGTTGCGAATTCACCCCCGCTGGCGTGCGAACGGCCACGTAACTCGAATCGCGGCACGTCGCCCACCAGACGGACAATTCAGTCGTGACCCTCTCGGAGCAACGCCGGGAGCTAGTCACGGGTGGGGGTTTAACCTCACCACGATCGTGCCAATTGCCCACTCGCGCAGGATAGGGTTGCTCGCCAAATTCGATCTACCTAAGTACCTGCACGAATGGTCGACCTGGCGATCGTACCACGCCACAGGCCGACTCCGGACACGAACCGCTTAAGCGGTCCGTTCCGTGCTACAGTGATAACCGAGCGGTGTTATCGTCGACCTGGACGGTTCAGATTAATTACCGGGATGTTGGACCCAGTACAAACCCCTTACGTGAAGCAAGATGGAGGGTCAATAGAGAAAAGACAAAGCGAAATGGGCACAGTTCAACAAGCAAG
>NC_140975.1:25428360-25465860 GCF_056783735.1 Eptatretus burgeri | reverse complement strand
CGTTCCCCTACTCTCTGCAAGAGGATTTAAAATAAACAAAGTCTCCCACCCTCTATCATGCTCGTCGACGATCCTCAACCTCTGTGTCATTAACCCCACTGCAAACGGTATTACATTAATATGTTTGGTGCTTTGCAAAGCGATTAAGATCAAATTGGCTGTCACTGAATTCCCACCGTCAGGGATGAGTGTCGTCTGCACAAGAGCATCAGCGGTGGAAAGATTCCAGTTCGAGATGAAAATATAAAAGATCAAAGACAAGAAACAGCAGAAATCTATAAAGCAAATATACCAAAAATACCAACGACACACACCTGCCAGCCCTTATCAGAGGCCCTGTAGTATGGATAATGCTTGCTTATGTAGTTGTAGATTCCACTAAGAGTAAGTTGCTTGCTGGGAGCTGACGTTATGGCCTGCACAATTAGCTGAGCGTAAGAGAATGGAGGCTTTGCATCACCCTGCATTGGGGAGAGAAAAAAAAACGGCTGTAAATCACGAAATAAGTTTGTGAACAAAATAGAATAACCCCGATGACACCCACGGCATTACCAGTCACCAAATAAGAAATACACAACACACCTTCACCCCAATGCAAATGCACCGAACCACATTAATTCTCTCACATTTACAAATGGTACATGTTGTAAGATTTTAAAACTTCACATGTGTATAATAAAATAACATCATCGTGACTGTCCACAAAACCAATTTGGTGAATCATTCCTGCTCTACTTATTATGGCAATCTTGCAATTTGCTTACATTCTTTACACTGCACAGACACCATTACCATTACATTAATCAAACTTGGAACATCCACATCCATGGAAAAATAACTCGCATAATCCCATTCAAGCTCGACGTACAGGGAATTTGGCCAAAGAACAAGCACACAAAGACCCGGCCTGTGCAAGAGATAGCATCCACAATGTACAAATGGGACATCCCCAACCAAAGGTGGTGTGCAGACGAGTTGTGGGAATAGGTTGTGAATGCATTAGCAGTCATCCTCCATAGAGCCAACTCGGCAATCCACAATTATGCGGGATTGATTGCTTAAACCCTATGGGCAGTGCAGGACTCATTGGTAGATAATTAGCAATGTGGATAGAATAGGCACACTTATGTCTCGTTACCCCCACGGCAAGTTCAGAATTAGATTTGCAGCATCTCAACTCACAAGATTCACGCACGAGTTAAATCCTAGCCAAGCAAAATTGTTCCTCCAACTCGAAACCTGCTGGACAATCCTGATTTCGGTGTCTGATCATTGTGAGACATGGAATTTGGTTCGAGCTTGACTTATTTGACATTGCTGGTGGAGACAAGGCTTTGATAAAACAAATATAGGAGAGAACGTTTTAATCTGAAATGTATCTCAAACGCAATTAGATGCCTTTTAAATCATAGCCAAAAAGCCAAGACATTGGGAATGAGTTGACACATACGTGTCTGTTTGTTTAGGGGATGAAATAGGTTGAAACCTGGTGGTTGTACTCGAGGTGGGCATGGGAATGTTCTACCAAGTTGGAATGGCCACTTCCAACTTAAAGTTCCTCCCCGCCACCCCCACTCCCAAAGGGTGGAGGCATTTCCAGTTAATGACATCTTGAAGCAGTTTTATAGGTTAACGAATCCCATCGGAGGCTCTCCAAATATTGGCCCGTACTCTACTTACCCTTTGAACAAAATATCCACACTCGACTTACACTTCCAATAAAATATCCACACTCTCCTTACCCTTCCAATAAAATATCCACTCTCGACTTACCCTTCTAATAAAATACCCACACTCCACTTACCCTTCTAATAAAATATCCACACTCCACTTACCCTTCCAATAAAATATCCACTCTCGACTTACCCTTCTAATAAAATATCCACTCTCCACTTACCCTTCTAATAAAATATCCACACTCCACTTACCCTTCCAATAAAATATCCACTCTCTACTTACCCTTCTCATAAAATATCCACACTCTACTAACCCTTCAAATAAAATATCCACTCTCAACTTACCCTTCTAATAAAACATCCACTCTCAACTTAACCTTCTCATAAAATCAAGGGGCAGGTGGGCTTTTACCCTAAACTTTCCTTCACCACTAACCCGATCCACTTCAAACCGCTCACTTTCTGCTCCAAAACCTTAACCCACCACTTAACGGTGGGTTTGATTTCCCTTATATTTCACCTATTTTCTTACCCAAACCTTCACACTTCTATATTTTATATTTGATCTTAGGCTAGCCTCCCTTTCTGTTATTAAACGGGCTAGCCCGTTTAGAAACTATCTATAATAGCCCACCCACCCTCGAACCCACTCTACTTACCCTTCCAATAAAATATCCCCACTCTACTTACCGTTCTAATAAAATATCCACACTCTAATTACCCTTCTAATAAAATATCCACTCTCGACTTACTCTTCCAATAAAATAACCACACTCTAATTACCCTTCAAATAAAATATCCACTCTCGACTTACTCTTCTAATAAAATATCCACACTCCACTTACCCTTCAAATAAAATATTCACTCTCGACTTACTCTTCTAATAAAATATCCACACTCCACTTACCCTTCAAATAAAATATTCACACTCTACTTACCCTTCTCATAAAATATCCACACTCCACTGACCCTTCAAATAAAATATCCACACTCGACTTACCCTTCTAATAAAATATGCACTCTCAACTTACCCTTCCAATAAAATATCCACTCTCCACTTACCCTTCCAATAAAATACCCACACTCCACTTACCCTTCCAATAAAATATCCACTCTCCACTTACCCTTCCAATAAAATATCCACACTCTACTTACCCTTCTAATAAAATATCCACTCTCTACTTACCCTTCCAATAAAATATCCACTCTCTACTTACCCTTCTCATAAAATATCCACACTCTACGAACCCTTCAAATAAAATATCCACTCTCAACTTACCCTTCTAATAAAACATCCACTCTCAACTTACCCTTCTCATAAAATCAAGGGGTGGGTGGGCTTTTACCCTAAACTTTCCTTCACCACTAACCTGATCCACTTCAAACCGCTCACTTTCTGCTCCAAAACCTTAACCCACCACTTAACGGTGGGTTTGATTTCCCTGATATTCCACCTATTTTCTTACCCAAAAACCTTCATACCTATACATTTTATACTTGATCTTAGGCTAGCCTGCCTCTCTGCTACTAAACGGGTCAACCCGTTTAGAAACTATCTATTATAACCCACCCGCCCTCGAACCCACTCAACTTACCGTTCTAATAAAATATCCACACTCTATTTACCCTTCTAATAAAATATCCACTCTCGACTTACTCTTCCAATAAAATAACCACACTCTAATTACCCTTCAAATAAAATATCCACTCTCGACTTACTCTTCTAATAAAATATCCACTCTCCACTTACCCTTTTAATAAAATATCCACTCTCCACTTACCCTTCCAATAAAATATCCACACTCCACTTACCCTTCAAATAAAATACACACACTCAATTTACCCTTCGAATAAAATATCCACTCTCCACTTACCCTCATAATAAAATATCAACTCTCTACTTACTCTTCTAATAAAATATACACACGCAACTTGCCCTTCTCATAAAATATCCACACTTAACTTGCCCTTCTAATAAAATATACACACTCTACTTACCCTTCGAATAAAATATCCACACTCTGCTTACCCTTCAAATAAAATATCCACACTCTACTTTCCCTTCAAATAAAATCTCCACTCTCGACTTACTCTTCTGATAAAATATCCACTCTCGACTGACCCTTCTCATAAAATATCCACTCTCGACTTACCCTTCTAATAAAATACCCACACTCTACTTACCCTTCCAAGAAAATATCCACACTCCACTTACCCTTCTAATAAAATATCTACACTCTACTTACCCTTCCAATAAAATATCCACTCTCGACTTCCCCTTCGAATAAAATACACACACTCTACTTACCCTTCTAATAAAATATCCACTCTCTACTTACCCTTCTCATAAAATATCCACACTCCACTTACCCTTCTAATAAAATATCCACTCTAAACTTACCCTTCCAATAAAATATCCACTCTCAACTTACCCTTCTAATAAAACATCCAATCTCAACTTACCCTTCTCATAAAATCAAGGGGCGGGTGGGCTTTTACACGAAACTTTCCTTCACCACTAACCCTATCCACTTCAAACCACTCATTTTCTGCTTCTAAACCTTAACCCACCACTCAACGGTGGGTTTGATTTCCCTGATATTCCACCTATTTTCTTACCCAAAAACCTTCATACCTATACATTTTATACTTGATCTTAGGCTAGCCTGCCTCTCTGCTACTAAACGGGTCAACCCGTTTAGAAACTATTCATAATACCCTACCCGCCCTCGAACCCACTCTACTTACCCTTCTAATAAAATATCCACACTCTAATTACCCTTCTAATAAAATATCCACTCTTGACTTACTCTTCCAATAAAATAACCACACTCTAATTACCCTTCCAATAAAATATCCACTCTCGACTTACTCTTCTAATAAAATACCCACACTCCACTTACCCTTCTAATAAAATATCCACACTCCACTTACCCTTCCAATAAAATACCCACTCTCGACTTACCCTTCTAATAAAATATCCACTCTCCACTTACCCTTCTAATAAAATATCCACACTCCACTTACCCTTCCAATAAAATATCCACTCTCTACTTACCCTTCTCATAAAATATCCACACTCTACTAACCCTTCAAATAAAATATCCACTCTCAACTTACCCTTCTAATAAAACATCCACTCTCAACTTAACCTTCTCATAAAATCAAGGGGCGGGTGGGGTTTTACCCTAAACCTTCCTTCACCACTTACCCTATCAATTCAAACCGCCTACTTTCTGCTTCTAAACCTTAACCCACCACTCAACGGTGGGTTTGATTTCCCTGATATTCCACCTATTTTCTTACCCAAAAACCTTCATACCTATACATTTTATACTTGATCTTAGGCTAGCCTGCCTCTCTGCTACTAAACGGGTCAACCCGTTTAGAAACTATCTATTATAACCCACCCACCCTCGAACCCACTCTACTTACCCTTCCAATAAAATATCCCCACTCTACTCACCGCTCTAATAAAACATCCGCACCGTAATTACCCTTCTAATAAAATATCCACTCTCGACTTACTCTTCCAATAAAATAACCACACTCTAATTACCCTTCAAATAAAATATCCACTCTCGACTTACTCTTCTAATAAAATATCCACACTCCACTTACCCTTCAAATAAAATATTCACTCTCGACTTACTCTTCTAATAAAATATCCACACTCCACTTACCCTTCAAATAAAATATTCACACTCTACTTACCCTTCTCATAAAATATCCACACTCCACTGACCCTTCAAATAAAATATCCACACTCGACTTACCCTTCTAATAAAATATGCACTCTCTACTTACCCTTCCAATAAAATATCCACTCTCCACTTACCCTTCCAATAAAATACCCACACTCCACTTACCCTTCCAATAAAATATCCACTCTCCACTTACCCTTCCAATAAAATATCCACACTCTACTTACCCTTCTAATAAAATATCCACTCTCTACTTACCCTTCCAATAAAATATCCACTCTCTACTTACCCTTCTCATAAAATATCCACACTCTACGAACCCTTCAAATAAAATATCCACTCTCAACTTACCCTTCTAATAAAACATCCACTCTCAACTTACCCTTCTCATAAAATCAAGGGGCGGGTGGGGTTTTACCCTAAACCTTCCTTCACCACTTACCCTATCAATTCAAACCGCCTACTTTCTGCTTCTAAACCTTAACCCACCACTCAACGGTGGGTTTGATTTCCCTGATATTCCACCTATTTTCTTACCCAAAAACCTTCATACCTATACATTTTATACTTGATCTTAGGCTAGCCTGCCTCTCTGCTACTAAACGGGTCAACCCGTTTAGAAACTATCTATTATAACCCACCCGCCCTCGAACCCACTCAACTTACCGTTCTAATAAAATATCCACACTCTATTTACCCTTCTAATAAAATATCCACTCTCGACTTACTCTTCCAATAAAATAACCACACTCTAATTACCCTTCAAATAAAATATCCACTCTCGACTTACTCTTCTAATAAAATATCCACTCTCCACTTACCCTTTTAATAAAATATCCACTCTCCACTTACCCTTCCAATAAAATATCCACACTCCACTTACCCTTCAAATAAAATACACACACTCAATTTACCCTTCGAATAAAATATCCACTCTCCACTTACCCTCATAATAAAATATCAACTCTCTACTTACTCTTCTAATAAAATATACACACGCAACTTGCCCTTCTCATAAAATATCCACACTTAACTTGCCCTTCTAATAAAATATACACACTCTACTTACCCTTCGAATAAAATATCCACACTCTGCTTACCCTTCAAATAAAATATCCACACTCTACTTTCCCTTCAAATAAAATCTCCACTCTCGACTTACTCTTCTGATAAAATATCCACTCTCGACTGACCCTTCTCATAAAATATCCACTCTCGACTTACCCTTCTAATAAAATACCCACACTCTACTTACCCTTCCAAGAAAATATCCACACTCCACTTACCCTTCTAATAAAATATCTACACTCTACTTACCCTTCCAATAAAATATCCACTCTCGACTTCCCCTTCGAATAAAATACACACACTCTACTTACCCTTCTAATAAAATATCCACTCTCTACTTACCCTTCTCATAAAATATCCACACTCCACTTACCCTTCTAATAAAATATCCACTCTCAACTTACCCTTCCAATAAAATATCCACTCTCAACTTACCCTTCTAATAAAACATCCAATCTCAACTTACCCTTCTCATAAAATCAAGGGGCGGGTGGGCTTTTACACGAAACTTTCCTTCACCACTAACCCTATCCACTTCAAACCACTCATTTTCTGCTTCTAAACCTTAACCCACCACTCAACGGTGGGTTTGATTTCCCTGATATTCCACCTATTTTCTTACCCAAAAACCTTCATACCTATACATTTTATACTTGATCTTAGGCTAGCCTGCCTCTCTGCTACTAAACGGGTCAACCCGTTTAGAAACTATTCAGAATACCCCACCCGCCCTCGAACCCACTCTACTTACCCTTCTAATAAAATATCCACACTCTAATTACCCTTCTAATAAAATATCCACTCTTGACTTACTCTTCCAATAAAATAACCACACTCTAATTACCCTTCAAATAAAATATCCACTCTCGACTTACTCTTCTAATAAAATATCCACACTCCACTTACCCTTCAAATAAAATATTCACTCTCGACTTACTCTTCCAATAAAATAACCAGACTCTAATTACCCTTCAAATAAAATATCCAGTCTCGACTTACCCTTCTAATAAAATATCCACTCTCGACTTACTCTTCTAATAAAATATCCACACTCCACTTACCCTTCAAATAAAATATCCACTCTCTACTTACCCTTCCAATAAAATATCCACACACTACTTACCCTTCAAATAAAATATCCACACTCAACTTACCCTTCAAATAAAATATACACTCTCAACTTACCCTTCAAATAAAATATACACTCTCTACTTACCCTTCAAATAAAATATCCACTCTCAACTTACCCTTCAAATAAAATATACACTCTCTACTTACCCTTCAAATAAAATATCCACACTACTTACCCTTCCAATAAAATATCCACACTCTACTTACCCTTCCAATAAAATATCCACACTCTACTTACCCTTCAAATAAAATATCCACTCTCTACTTACCCTTCTCATAAAACATCCACACTCCACTTGCCCTTCAAATAAAATATCCACTCTCTACTTACCCTTCCAATAAAATATCCACACACGACTTACCCTTCTAATAAAATATCCACACTCTACTTTCCCTTCTGATAAAATATCCACACTACTTACCCTTCCAATAAAATATCCACACTCTACTTACCCTTCCAATAAAATATCCACACTCTACTTACCCTTCCAATAAAATATCCACACTCTACTTACCCTTCCAATAAAATATCCACTCTCTACTTACCCTTCTCATAAAACATCCACACTCCACTTGCCCTTCAAATAAAATATCCACACACGCCTTACCCTTCTCATAAAATATCCACACACTATTTACCCTTCTTATAAAATATCCCACTCCACTTACGCTAATAATAAAATATCCACACTCTACTTGCGCTCATAATAAAATATCCACACTTTACTTTCCCTTCAAATAAAATATCCACACTCAACTTGCCCTTCAAATAAAATATCCACACTCCACTTACTCTTCAAATAAAATATCCACTCTCTACTTACTCTTCCAATAAAATAACCACACTCTAATTACCCTTCTAATAAAATATCCACACTCCACTTACCCTTCAAATAAAATATTCACTCTCGACTTACTCTTCCAATAAAATAACCAGACTCTAATTACCCTTCAAATAAAATATCCAGTCTCGACTTACCCTTCTAATAAAATATCCACTCTCGACTTACTCTTCTAATAAAATATCCACACTCCACTTACCCTTCAAATAAAATATCCACTCTCTACTTACCCTTCCAATAAAATATCCACACACTACTTACCCTTATAATAAAATATCCACACTCTACTTTCCCTTCTAATAAAATATCCGCACTTTACTTACCCTTCTGCCACACCAATCAAGCCAATAAATATTCAAAATGCTTTACTCACTGGGTATCCCAAGCAACGGCACATTTTGCAACCACTTATACCTTCAAGAAGTCGTCTCCCGCTGGCTCCGCATCCTTTTCTTCAATGTGCTGTGCAAACTCCGCAGCCAACTGCAGATCTGCCAACGTGAGTCGCTGGGTCTTGAAGCTTGACAAGCCGGCACCACGCGGGCTCGCAGGGCAGGAGTTTGCGGCGCTGCACAAAGCAGACGAGACACTCCCCTTGCAACTCACCACCATTGCATTTGTACAAAGTAAATTATTCCCATTTGTATGGATGCTTCATCAACTCCAAGATCACATACGCTGGATCAAGATTGACCCTTCTTTTAATTGTGAGATTCTGTTTCCAACGTCCAGAAAAAAGCCTGACACAAGACTCCAGAAATTATCAGAGTATAAAAATATCCATTTGGATAAAAGACAACAGACTGAAAAGTCACGTGCACTATTCAAATCATTTTGGCAGAATCATCCATCAAGGCACCGCTGCAAGGTTGGATCACAAATAGCTCGTACCTATACTTTCACCGAGGTTGGGAGGATGGCCAAGATGTATACACACTCGCCTCTGAGCTGTCCAGCCTGGGTTTGAATTCTGACCCAGCGAGAAACTGTCATCCCAGTATTCCACAGGCAGGTCAAGGCAACAATGTATTGTCGTCCATCGGATGGACATTAAATGGGAATATTATCTGCTGGCATTCATTAGTGGACAGTGAAGACCCCACGGTATCCTTCGCAAATAGTATAGTGTGGAAACTTAGCTAAATATAGCATAACAATTGTGCATTTTGTGAGGAAAGCACCAAATTTGGCACACTAGTTCCCTATCATATTATGAACAGATTTGAATATTGGGCCATTTAGCACACACTCTACTCTCTTCAACATCGTGAGGGAACCACAGTTCACAAAGGCTGAACATTTTGAATCCCACTGATAGGCCGGATCTGTATCCAGACCTGAACCAAAATCTGATGGGCTTGTTCTTGGCAATGACACATCTCATCCACCAAGTTTTGTCATAACCTGTTTGCAACTTTTTGAGATATCGTGCTATACAGAGTTTTTAGCCCCATCTCTCACAGGTGAAGAATCACTTGAAAAATTCTCTTATCCGTATCCAAATCTTTCCCAAAATCTAATTGATTCGTCCTTGTCACACACCCATCCTGTCCACCAAGTTTCGTCCAAATCTGTCCGCAACATTTTGAGATATCCTGCTCACAAATAAGCAGACAGAAAAACAGGTGAAAACATAACCTCCGTCCAACTTTGGTGGTGGAGGTAAATATCTCTCACCGCACTCCCCCTCATGGACTTTTAAAGAAACTGGCTTAAAAGCAACCGTGGCATAGATTTAGAGAATCGTCTTCAGTTCTGCACTTTCCCTGCTCCTGGACCCAATCGAACCCTGGTAAAAAAACAAATCTCAATCGATCCCTCCTACCTTCTCTTTCCTATCACATCTATACATCTTGTGGCCTTCTAGCCCTCCAAACATTCTCATTAGACAAAGTCTCACTTACTGCAACTATATCGTACTCCTCACTATCTACTTCAGCCTCGAGCTCTTCTCTCTTATTATGTAAAGTAATGGTGTTGGTATAAACATATATCCTTAACTTTTCCCCTCCTGTAACTACCCTTTGCTGTCTGCACCCTCAACATGCGATTTGCAGCAGTACCTCCTCCCCCAACCCCACATCAACAGCATCTCCACCATCCTCTTGGTTAAAAAGGCCTCAACACGTTGACTGCCGACTCTTGCCAGCTATCAAATGCCCTGGATCATGTCGAATAGGCTTGTTTCAGTTATAATACATTTTTACCTCCGCCACCCAAGGTGAGGGAGGTTATGTTTTCACCCTTTCCTGTCTGTTTGTCTGACTGTTTATGTACAAGATATCTCAAAAAGTTGTGGACGGAATCGGATGAAATTTTGTGGACCGGACAGGAAACAAAAAAAAAATAAAATAAACCAATGTCACCCGCAGGGTGACCCGTATCTTGCCAAAAGGTGACCACGTGTGACTTATTTTAGGTCACACTGAGGTGAACAGAGCTGCTATCCACCAGGAGCGACTCCTTGAGGAATATCTGCCTACGAGAGATTTCGATGAGAATCGTTCTACAGAGTAACCATGAAAAATATGCGTTTGCCTCATAACGTCACCAAATGACGTCATAATGTCTCAAGCTTGACATATCTAGAAAGCACTCATCGAGGTGTTCAATTTGAGGTACTACACGATATGGTTCCTAAAACTTGAAAATTTGACCTTGGGGTCAAATATGTTTGACCTCAGGCGCTAATCATGAACGTCAAGGCCAATCGCCACCAAAAATTAATCAGCTGAGTGCCAGACCATGAACTATATTCCCATGAAGTTTGAAGACGATCCGATCAAAATTACTCAAAAAATAAGGGTTTCGTCGACTCCCCTGATTTGCGACAAAGTGACCTTGACCTTTGACCTTCAAAATTTTATGCGCTGAAAGGGACCTCTATAGGCCTCTGATATGCGAAGTTACAAAAATTTCCAATGATAACTGTGCTCTGCAGAATTTTTTATACGTGATTACAGACAAAAAAAACAAACAAACAAAAAAAAACATACAAGCTGACTAACATATCTTGCCAAAACGAAAGAATATAAAACAAAACTAGACAATTCGATGCTGCGACGTCGACAGATATGCCTCTGCCCACATTATTACATTATATACATACTTGTACAAAGTTTGATTTAAATCCCTTCAGCTCCTCTCAAGTATCACATTTATATCTGCCATGACCTCTGACCTTTGACCTCTCGATGCCAAAATCTAATCAGTTCATCTTTGCATCATAATATACACTTATACCAAGTTTGGTCAAAATCCCATCACTTGTTCACAAGTTGGCACGGTTACAGAATTTTTACCAAACGGGACCTCTGATCTTTGACCTCTTGAGTGCATAATCTAATCAGTTTAGTTATACATCCCTTCAACTTTTATCTTTACTGAAGTTTATCTTTACTGGTACCAAGTTTGACTTCAATCCCTTAAGTTTTCCTTACTGCAATAACTTAAGAACAGCTGATCACGGAAGGACGGACAACCCGAAAACATAACGAGTCTGGCGACTTTGTCGGCGGAGGCATAAAAATGTAAACAGAAAACGATTTTCCCACTGGCATAATGTTATAAATTGATGATGCATTCCTGGGTGGAAATTTCCGATCCCAACCTAACTCTAACCTAAGTAAAGACAGTAAATGTCCAACTGCAGTTCCTGTAAATAAATACGAGACATCATAATAACTAAATAAATCAATAAAGGTAAATAAATGTTTAAATGAATAAACTATGGACGGTTTTAAGTAAATGCGTACAGTACTCACCAAAATCTGAGTCACACAGCGAGTGTCTAGGTCTGGGAGGTGCGGGTGTGGGTGGAGTGGTTTCTGAGACGATGAGGCACTCGACGGGAGTGCACTCACTTTATTTCGGTGGCTTTACTGCTAGTAATTGTCCTCACAGTCGAAGGAGGAGGGCTGAGCGTGCGGGCAATGTCCACCAAACAATCACCATGCTCGAATCGCTTCACCACGTCCATTTTTAATGTCCAAACCAATAGCTTTACGAGCCTTCTTCGTGGGAGTCTCAGCTGGAGAACATGAGGGTCGTTTACCACTCATGATGAAGGGGGTTGGGAGAGTTTGGCACAAAAATACCATCAATGAAGGTGAGACGATACCCTTCATGGGTACAGTACAGACCACGCAACTTAGGGTGAGAGAAATGGTGGACTGTACATCGTACCTCCATTCCCCTTGTGCAAAATTTCAAATTTCGTCCACGTGAAAAAAGCGTGAACTCAAAAACTATGAGATGTCAATAGAAAATTGCTCAAAACTTTGCCTGAGGCATAAAATCAAAAAAAGGTAAATATAATGAATGGAAATCGAGGACTAAGTGTACAGACAACGTACACAAACATATTACTCAAAACGACGCAGAAAACTAATATCACTTATTGAAAGGTCAGCAGCAAACTAATATAATCCTCTTCTCCGCACTATACGCACCTGATAGTATGTGTGGGCGATGGTATTGGACTTAGGAATTCCATGCCAGGTTCAGGGATGCGCAGCTTCAGTGGAGACATGTCAGGGTGCAAAGGTTTCAGAGGCGGTGATGGAGAGCGGTTCTTGGGCAACGCAGGGATCTCGGGTTCTGAAGAACTGGCTGAGGCACCCTCTTGGAAGAGCGCTGTGAATCGGAGGCGAATGGTTGTACTGGGAAAGCGTAACGTGCAGCTACGGAGTGAAGAACCAAAGATAAAGGGGAGGGAGGTTCCTTTTATACATCCACATTTGCTTTATCAGAATCTCCAAAATCGTTATTGGCATCATCGAAAATGCTAATGTGATAAAAGGTAAATAAATGGGGATGGATACCGTTTAGTATGCTCTCTGTGATTAAATATTTCAATTTGCAGGAAATTAAACATATATACATACATACATACAGGGTGTCCCAAAAAAATATACAACTTTTCATCTGCAAAGAGGATGGTCATAACATATATTTAAAAAAAAAAGATATATGGCTGGATAGAAAGCTGAAAGGTTGAAGTTTATTGTACCAAAGTCAAAATTTCCACCAAAATTTAGATTTTGGGATAGAATCGTCGTTTTCTTTTAGACCACATGTTCGACATAGGCTCCAAGTTGTCCGATCACTGCCTGCAAACGCGTTGTCATGTTCTCATCACTTTGGGAAACGTTTCCTGAGGAATGTTCTGCATTTCTCGGTGGATGTTTTCCTTCAGCTGATCAAGAGTCTGAGGCCTAGGGTTTCCATAGATCCTATCCTTGAGATACCCCCACAAGAAGAAGTCTGGAGGAGTAAGGTCAGGGGAATACGGTGGCCACTCAACGTCTTCGTAGAGGGAGATAAAGCGGCCCTCAAAATGTTGGTTGAGAAAACGCCTTGTTTCCCTGGCTGTATGGGGCGGTGCCCCATCCTGCTGGAACCACTGGGTTCTCATCTGGATCAGGATGCTTGTCTCGCCAGAAAGTCGTTGAATCAATTTTTTTGGACTCCGAACGACCGCCTGTCTCACCATTTCCACATTTTCTTCACTACGACCTGTCCTCTTCCGACCACTGTGACCCTTGTGAAGGTCGCAGATGGTTCCCACATTGGTAAACTTTGCAATGGTGCACTTTATTGTCGGAAAGTTTGGTGCATGGCGCAAGTGTATTCCGAAATGTCTCGAGTAAAGACGTTGCACCTGTATGACACTTTTCGTCTGGTGCCAAAGTTCAACAATTTTCGTCCGTTGTTGTACGGTCAGTCTTGGCATTTTTCTGGCGATTGCTTGGTATCAAAATAAACTTCAGGGTCTCTGCAACAAGAAATGAAGCATTAGTGACAAAATTACTGCTTTTTGAGGATCAAACGAAGCATTTTGAAAGTTGTATTTTTTTTTGGGACACCCGATTATAATATATATATATATATATATATATATATATATATATATATATATATATATATATATATATATATATATATATATATATATATATATATATATATATATATATATATATATATATATATATATATATATATATATATATATATATATATATATATATATATATATATATATATATGAGCCTGGTGTTGGCGCAGTGGTTAGGGCAGCGGCTTGGGATCTAAAAGGTCCTGAGTTCAAGCCCCGTTGGGCCACTGAATTAATACACCAGGGGGTTGACTCAGCCTGTCATCCTTCCGAGGTCGGCGAAATGAGTACCAGTGTACTGGGCCGGTGTATACCCCGGTTAAAAATAGGTGTACCATATCCCTGTGTCATAAGAGGTGACCAGGGTTGCGTCAGGAAGGGCATCCGGCGTAAAACCTGTGCCAAATCACTATGCGGATCATTCGGATGATCCGCTGTGGCGACCCCTAACGGGAGCAGCCGAAAGAAGAAGATATATATATATATATATATATATATATATATATATATATATATATATATATATATATATATATATATATATATATATATATATATATATATATATATATATATATATATATATTGCAGGGGAGGGGACCTACTGATTGTTTGGAAGCACAAAGAGTTGGGAAATAAAATTTCTTGTTCAATGGTATTGGTGCTTCAAGCCGACATGAGGGTGCAGACATATGGATAGACGTAAAACGACATCTAAAAAAAAAATGCCAATTCACAATTTAATTGCGGAACATCTCGTACACGTCTTAAAACTGTTTACAGCCAGCTATTTGTTCAGGGTGCCAGATCATCTGCTCCATCAAAGTGCTTTTCCATGAAAACGAACAAACAAACCTAAATTATCTTTCAGAAAATAAATTCATTTCATGTCATCAATGGCGAAAAAACAACATTTATTCGTGCATTTGAATTGGAAATAAGTAAATTGATAAAATAAAATTTATAAAACATTGCTCAAGGCCCTCAAACCCTCCACTTGCTTCCAGGGTGACAGAAATGCGGGGTATATAATGAAATTAAAATAAAATTATAAACGGCATGTAGTGGCGGGGGGGGGGGGGCGGGGAATGGAGAAACTGGTTCTGTGGCACATCGTACTCTAAACTAAATTAATCTTGATTACAATATCAGCGTATGCTCATCTACAAATGCATACGCAGGCAAAGCAGGAGATGTACAACAGAGGCATAATGTGCTTCCCACACACGTTTCAATATGCTTTCTATTATGAATGGTTCAAATCGGTAAGCTTTGATTGGTCAAAAAGGTTACAGTGACAAAGTAATTTATATATATTTTATACCTTTCATTTCGTGTTTTCAGGTGTTTCTTTTGTTATTTTTGAAAAATATTTTTGCCAATCTCATCTGTATTTGGACGATGTTTCAGTGTAAGATATTTAAGTTTCTCCGTACCGGCATGTGCATGGGATGTCCAACATTTTGCTTTCACGAGGGATCGTATTTTCAGCGAACATTTTCACGGAATTTTTAAACAAAGTGGGACAACTTTAAAGTGGAATTTCATGTTGATTGTGCCCTCAAGTGATTGGGAAATAATGTAATTAACCTCCGCCATCGAAGATGGACGGAGATTACTGTTTTCACCCGTCTGTTTGTTTGTTTGTTTGTGAACAGTATTACGGAATAACTCTTGGACGGATTTCGACGAAACTTGGTGGGGGGGATTAGGTATGGTCCAAGGATCATGCCATTAGATTTTGGACTTGGTCCAAAGTCCAATATGGCCGCTATGGTGGCCATTTTGAAAAATATTTGAATTTTTGTTTTTGCATTTCTGCATGTTTTAAGTGATTTCTAACCCCCCCCAAAAAAAACAATTGTTACAGAAAAGAAAACCAGAAAATTTTCTGTTTTTTTTCTCTCAATTTTTTTTTAGAGGATGAATTGAGTATGTGGAGTACGAATTGAGGAGTGCGTACGAATGAATTGAGTATGTAAAAGTTAAAAGTAAAAGGGAAGTTGCAAACTATAACTCTGTGAGCACTGTTGACGTCAAATTGAATGAATAGGATATCAGGTTCACTTGAGTGACCTAGCAGTATTGGCGGCGGAGGTTTTGCACTCTACCGAGTGCTCCCACTCGTGTTCAATACTAGCAAATACAACCAGTTGCTTCACTGACGGGATATATGAAGAGGGGGGCGGTAAGAAAGAGAGGAGGGAGAGCGAGGCGGGAGGGAGAGCGAGGGAGATCGAGATGGGCTGGGGGAGCGATGAAGGAGGGGGGAGTGAGGAGAGGTGCAGAAAGGGAAGGCAGGCAGCATGAGGGGAGGGCAAGGTAAGGCACTGTGAGGGGAATCCAAGGTGAGGCACTGTGAGGAGAGGGTCCGTCCGAACATAACCACTGTAAACTTCCAAAATACAAGCTGACTGCATACATCAACTCTTTATTCCTTGCTTCTTCCGTCGATGGAACCACCTTCCTGAGGCCGGTCCTTCCCAGTCTTCCCTCAGGGGATTCAATCAACCAGTGCACTTCCACCTCTTCTCATTCTCCATCCTGACCCATGATCTTTATTACCCCATTAACCCAACCCTCATACTTGCTGATTTCAATGCTTCCTCCCTCCCTCTCTCTCTCTCTTCCTTTCCTGTTTATACCCAATTGTTTCCGCACTACCCCTCCCATCAATTTGACTTCTCATATCCATGAGCCTCACTCTTGTAGAAAGAAAGAAAGAAAAAAAAAAAAAACAGACAACACCAGTTCGTAAAAATGATGCCAAAACTAAGTTTCAAACTACAAAACAGCTTGTCAGAAAAAGCCATGGTTCTTTGTTCAATTCATGGGCAATCGCGCATCGTCCAAAGTTGACTCCAGTAAAAGGATGGCAACACAAGCAACAGTCGAACATGCCAGCACTGCACCGTACATAACAGAGCACGTGGTGACTGGCTTTCCTCTCTTTCTTGGCTCTACATTGCACAGCTCACAAACATTCCCCAATGCCCCTCCCTCTCTATAAACCATTCATAAATACAAATTGGATCAACAACCAGATGGATTTGGAACCCACTCCTGGAAACAGTCGGCAACACTTGTTATCTTTCCAGAAGAAAAACCCAACCTATACAGTAGCAGTCAAAAGTTTGGACACCCACTCATTCAAGGGTTTTCTTTATTTTTACTATTTTCTACATTGTAGAATAATAGTGAAGACATCAAACCTATGAAATAACACATATGGAACTAGAGGGGGAGCACTCGGTAGAGTGCAAAACCTCCGCCGCCAATACTGCTGGGTCACTTAAGTGAACCTGATATCCTATTCATTGTAGGTCAAAACGGATCAGACTCTACTGAACCACGATTGAATAAACTAAACTAGATTGACGCGCATGTGGAAATGCCCAAAAAAAAAGGGAAATTTTTTTTATAAAAAGTTGCAAAATGTTTTTTTTTCTCTAACAATTTTTTTTTTGGGGGGGGGGGGGGGTTGGAAATCACTTAAAACATGTAGAAATGCAAAAAAAAATTCAAATATTTTTCAAACTTGCAAAATTTTCTTCTTTTTTTTTCCTCTAACAAATTTATATTTTTTTGGTTGGAAATCACTTAAAACATGTAGAAAAGCAAAAACAAAAATTCAAATATTTTTTCAAAATGGCCGCTATGGCGGCCATATTGGACTTTGGACCAAGTCCAAAATCTAATGGCATGATCCTTGGACCATACCTAACCCCCCACCAAGTTTCGTCGAAATCCATCGAGGAGTTTTTCCGTAATACTGTTCACAAACAAACAAACAAACAAACAAACAGAAAGGGGTGAAAACAGTAACCTCCATCCATCTTCGATGGCGGAGGTTAATTATGTAATAACCCCCCAAAAAAGTGTTAAACAAATAAAAATTGATTTTATATTTTAGATTCTTCAAAGTAGCCACCCTTTGCCTTGATGACATCTTTGCACACTCTTGGCATTCTCTCAACCAGCTTCATGAGGTAGTCACTTAGAACGCTTTTCCATTAACAGTTGTGCCTTGTTAAAAGTTAATTTGTGGAATTTCTTTCCTTCTTAATGAGTTTGAGCCAATCAGTTGTGTTGACAACGTAGGGTTGGTATACAGTAAATAGGCCAATTTGGTAAAAGACCATTATTTTGTCTGTACTGTAGTAGGCCATATTATGGGAAGAACGACTTTACGTAGCAAAGAGAAACGACAGTCCATCATTACCTTAAGACATGAAGGTCAGTCAATCCGGAAAATTTCAAGAACTTTGGAAGTTTCTTCAAGTGCAGTCACAAAATCCATCAAGTGCTCTGATGAAACTGGCTCTCATGAGGATGGCCATTTGTGATTTTCCCGATGTTTTTATATTCCAAGCCAGGCCGAAAGCTAGGGACCAAGTCCCTGAAAAAAAACAACAGAAGCCCCGCCTTCCCGGGTTTGAAGTGGAGGAGGCCACTCCCCAGGGACAGAGGAGACAGAGAATAAGAAAGAGAGGAGGATCAAACGGGCTGTCGAGTGTTTGCTTGACGAGGGGGCTTCGGAGAGGGGAGATCAAGCACGGTGGAGTTCACGTCAAGAGCTGATCGGTGTTAACCGCCTGGCTACCACAAATTTAGGTAGTGGGATTCAAACCTCAGTACCCCTACGACAACTGCTGACGGGAGCAGGATTCGAACCCGGCCACCTCCACGACAATATATATGATTACAAGTGTGTGTGTGTCGTTGGTATCTCCATAATTCGGGTTTTACAAGGTGGAACAGAGTCCTCACAGGACTCAAAGTATCCACCTCCATTTCAGTGAAGGATCCTGATTCATGTGGGCTGAGTTGTATTGTTCTCAGAGTTTTGTTTCAAGGGCTCTTTTCAGTATAGTCACTGAGCCTGGGACAGCCTCCAACTGTAGTTTGTTTGTGGTAATGTTCCTAGGGATGGTTTGTCGGATCTTTGTGAGGTTCTTCTTCATCATTCACATTGCTCCAATTAATACTGGTACAATGTTGGTGCTTTTCAGCTCCCAGGATCTTTTGACTTCATTTTTGAGATCCTGATATTTGGTCATTTATTTCATTTCTGTGTTCAGTGTTGTTTAGGCTAAAATCACCGAGTACTGAAACCTCAATGAGCAATGCCTCATTTTCTTTTTTGTACCTGGGTGGGTGGGTGTGAATACATGGAGAAGGGTGGAGGGAGTAATGGCAGACAGAACGATATCAAGAAAATTGAAAGGGAAGGTTCTGATGTCATGTGTATCGCCGACCTACCTTTACGGCCTGGAGACGGTGGCAGTGACAGAGACAACAACATTGGCTGCAGGTTTGTGAGAACAACTGGGTCCAGAAGATTGCAGGAGTGAAGAGGGTGGATGAACTGATGGAGGTGATTGGTGTGCAGAGGAGATTGGTGAAATGCCTGCTGAGATTGGCTGGACAATTGGTGGGGATGGGGGAAGAGAGAATGGCAAAGAGAGCAGATAGGTTGAAGGAGCAAAGTGGGAGGAAAAGAGGGAGACCGCAGTTGAGATGGGAGGATTGTGTGAGGAGGGATATCAGTAAGGTAGAGGTGGTTGGAGAGTGGACAGAGTTGGCTGAGGACAGAGGGAGCTGGCAGAGTATTGTGGTCAAGGCAGGGCAGAATTTTGGTGCCATCAGACCTCACCCCATATAAAGAGAAGAGGAGAACGAACCTATTAAGTAGTATATGTAGTCGCAATGCTTTGTTTTCTATGTCCACGGTGTGTGTGTGTGTGTGTGTGTGTGTGTGTGTGTGTGTGTGTGTGTGTGTGTGTGTGTGTGTGTGTGTGTGTGTGTGTGTGTGTGTGTGTGTGTGTGTGTGTGTGTGTGTGTGTGTGTGTGTGTGTGTGTGTGTGCGCGCGCGCGCTCAAACCAATGGATGGAATGAGTTGACATTTTGTGGTTGTACTTCGGTGAGCCCAGAACGGTTTCAGGTGTTAAAATCATAATTTATGGTCACGGGGTTCAGAAGGGGTTGGGAAAGGGGTAAGATTTGAACACTCTATGATGAAGGCCTCAAGTTTTGACTTGCATTTATTTCCGTTTTCACTCCTGTGACCTGAAGTCCCCATCCCATCATGCGGCCCCCAATGTTGATTGCATAGACAAAGTTTCATTTTTTTAAATTTCATTTTTGGGTATTTGACCTTTTAATCTTGCCACAGGGCCCCAAGGCAAGGGGCCAAAAATGATACTACTCTTGCATCGTCTTGACATGTGATCATAACTACCAAGTTCGGTAAATTTCTGCACAGCCGTTTTGGAGAAGGTAGCATGACGGACGGATGCACAGAGCCGATGACAATATACCCTGTTTTGTTTTTTTTTAAGCGTGGGTATAAGAAGCAATTTGATCCATATCAAATCATAAGGATGCGAGAATTGACATTGCCGAAAACACAACACAACACAATACAAAACAACACATCACCCAACAATCACTTGTAAATAATTTATGACACAGCCATTTCCACATCATAAACTAGAGGGGGAGCACTCGGGAGAGTGCAAAACCTCCGCCGCCAATATTGCTGGGTCACTCAAGTGAACCTTATATCTTATTCATTAAATATGATGTCAACAGTGCTGAGAGTTATAGTTATTTTCTCCAACATTTTTTTGGGGGGGGGGGGGGTTGGAAATCACTTAAAACATGTAAAAATGCAAAAAAAAAAAAAAAAAAAATCGAAATTTTGTTGAAAAAAAGGTTGCAAATTTTTTTTTTCTCCAACAATTTTTTGGGGGAGTTGGAAATCACTTAAAACATGTAGAAATGCAAAAAAAAAAATGTCTTTTTTTTTGGGGGGGGGGGTAACACTTTGGGGGAGGGCTGGAAATCACTTAAAACATGTAAAAATGCAAAAAAAAAAAATTTTCTCAAACAATTTTTTTTTGGGGGGGGTTGGAAATCACTTAAAATATGTAGAAATGCAAAAAAAAAATTCTCTAAATTTTTTTTTGGGGGGGGTAACAATTTGGGGGTTGGACATCACTTAAAACATGTAGAAATGCAAAAAAAAAATTTTTCTCTATTTTTTTTTGGGGGGGTAACAATTTTTTTTTGGGGGGGGGGGTTGGAAATCACTTAAAACATGTGGAAATGAAAAAAATTCTCTATTTTTTGGGGGGGGGTAAAAAAAATTTGGGGGGGGGGGTTGGAAATCACTTAAAACATGTAGAAATGCAAAAAAAAATTTTCTCTAATAATTTTGGGGGGGGGCAAGTCCAGAATTTAATGGCATGATCCTTGGATCATACCTAACCCCCCCACCAAGTTTCGTCGAAATCCGTCAAGGAGTTTTTCCGTAATACTGTTCACAAACAAACAAACAAACAAACAGAAAGGGGTGAAAACAGGAACCTCCATCGATCTTCGAAGATGGCGGAGGTTAAAAAGGTAATGGAATTGGTGATTGCAAACAGACCTTAAGACTCATCTCTTCCCTAACTCTCTGATCTCCAATCAATGCAGGTTGTGGGAGACCCAGGATTAGCGGTCAATCCAGGCTAACGGAAATGAGGAATCGTTAAAATTCCATGATACACACACCCATAAAGTGAAAACTAGCTCGACTAGCTCATTAAAACACGTGCTCAACGTCAACGTCACACACGCGACTCCACAAACGAGCTCATGAAGAGAAAGAAAGAAAAACCGTGTGCCTTCAAACATTCACATATTTAAAGGAATGATCAGAACAAGAATCGCACCCATGCTTGTGAGCAATGGTGGAACGAATAAAAATTAATATCAAGTGCAGGATTATGAGATTAGTCGACATCAATGTACTTTTACACAAATTGGAATGACATTAGTGGGCGATGAACGCATTAGGTACATGGGGATTGAACCCGGCCGGGCTCCGAGAATCATGAACCAAGCGAAGCACATGATTTACCCACCAACACCCCCCCCCCCACCAAACCATTGTGTGAAGAAAAAAAAATTAATCCTAGTGTTCAACATCGTGACAGATCCATGTGGTATTTAAAGGATCCTCCTGGACTGTCCCATGAATCCGATACAAAATAAAACAAGAACAAGAAGAGATACGTTTAAAGAACATCACCCCAGGATGGCAAATAAATAAATAAAGAAGCAGTCATAGACTGGTACTTACGAAATAGTCAACTTGACCTCTGACCTTGTCTAATAAAAGCTGTCTCTTGAGAAGGTAGCGACGCAAACCAGAAGTTTCTACGATGATTCTGTACCAAACCATCAAAAATCGTAACGTCGACCGAAGCAAAAATCTCCATTTCTCCACGCAATTATTTAATATTATTTTATCAAAGTCACAAAACCGTAATATTCAGCCATCCACCAACAATCTTTACATAATTCGACGGCTTAGCGAGTCAGGCATGTGACGATAACCTTTATAGGGATAAAAAAAATGACTTTTAAACACCATCTTTATCGAAAACACCGTCAGCGCGCACACGCAAAACGTTGACGTGATCAACGCCGCGTCTGCTCGAGCGCGCTGCACCGTGACGAGCCATGACGCGGCGAGTGAAATATTTTTTTATACAATCTTAAAACGTCTCCAAAACATCAGATTTTTACCAGAATTTCGACAACCCAGTTTTAAGCGTCCTAAGCGATCGCAAAAACCGAAGACAAAATTAAAATCGAAGTTAAAACGAACTCGTAACGTCGACCGAAGCATAAATACTCCATTTCTCCACATGAATTTAAGGAATTATGTTTGACCTCACTGTGACCTTGACCTTTGACTGATTTTGACCAAAATCTAATCAGCGCTAGCCATCACCCTCCTGAATCACATGGTGTAATTTGACATTGGTAGCTTCTTCCGTTCTCGAGTTATCGTGCCAACAAACAAACACACAAACACACGAGGACGGAAGTCATCAATATACTTACGAAATCTTTCGATTTCGTAAGTAATAACAAATCCTCCAGCGCGTGACATCGCCGGGCGCCCGGCACATGGAGACGGAATTGGGAGGGAGCGGTGTACTTCTGAGGTGAATGTTCACAAATGGTACTCGCCATGCAGCACATGCTGAACATTACCACGAGTAAGTGGGTCAACTTTCACTGCGTAATTCAGAGGGAGTGGTGTACAAGAATTCATTGATTAATTGCACAATTAAAATAAATAAATAATAATCGTAAAATAATTAATGTCTTAATTGGCTAATAGCATATCAAACCCATCACTTTCATCCGAATCTGTAACTTTTTGAAAATTAATTCATCGAGAAATGAATAATTAATCAATTAATTGGTTAATCAATAAATCAAAAATACTCTTTATATCCAAATCACTTGTTCACTGTTGTGTCCAAGTATCAATTTCCTAGCTCAAAAGGTGCCTGCGATATTACCCAGATGAGAAAGAAAATAAATAAAGAATTAATAAATCGATAATAATGAAGTAATTAATCAGTTAGTTTATGAATCAAAAATTTTTTTAAAAAACTTTTTTTGAAAGCATATCTTCACTTTTATCCCCAAATTTCAGCTTCCGAGCTCAAAGGATGGCTGAGATATCACCCGGACAAACAAACAAATAGCGATACATTCAAAGTACACCATCCCCATGCCAAATAAATGAATGAATTAACCCTCCAGCGCATGACATTGCTTGGCGCCCTGGCGATGCCACCACGCAGCACGTAGAGTTGAAAGTGGGATGGAGCGGTGTACTTCTGAGGTGATTGTGTACAAATGATACTCGCCATACAGCACGTGGAGACGGATTTTGAGTGAGCGTTGTGCAATATATATATATATATATATATATATATATATATATATATATATATATATATATATATATATATATATATATATATATATTTATTTTGTATACCTTGGTCGAGGCTCGTATGAGAGCTAACACACAACTCACAGCAAGGAGGCATGAGACAAGAGGCGTGGGAGTGGAAGGGACAAAACAGTGGGGAACAGACACATTAGGTGAACTGTGGAAGGGAGAGGGATGGGGATGGGACGGGGAACATGGCGAAGAGAAGATGGACATTACAGGAACTTTCAGGAAGGAAAGCAGGGGAATTGAAGGAAGTGGGCTTGGGTGGATCATCGGGGGTAGAAAAGATCGAGGATTTGGATGGGGGAAGATAAGAGGTGGTGGTGAACAGCTGTTTTGAAAGCCTGGAGGGAAGAATGGGAAAGAATAGAGTGAGGAAGTTTATTCCAAAGGCGGGAAAAAGAGGAATGAAAGAGTGAAGATGAGCAGTGATTCGTGATTTTGGTAGTTTTACCAGAAGGGGGTTGTTGGCGGACCTTGAGCGCCCTGTGGAAATGTGGTGGGGACAAATCGCAGAGAGAGCAGGGGGGGCATGGCTGGAGAGGAGTCGGTAGAAGACAGAAAGACCACCGACCAACCTGCGGTGATTGAGTGAGAGGCCCAAAGACTCAGCTTCATTGCGGGAGATGCCGATGATCTTAAATGCCCTGGTTTCGACAGCGTGAAGCCGAGAAAGGTGGGAGGCAGGAGCACCAGCCCAGAGGGGAGAGCAGTACTCCATCAGGCTATGGACAAAAGCTTTGTAAGTAGTCAGGAGCTCAAAAGGGCCGAGGAAGGACTTTGCACGATGGAGGATTCCCAGTCGGCGACTGGCTTTTGAGTCGAGGTTGGAAATGTGACTTTCCCAGGAAAGGTCATGGCAGATAGTGAGACCCAGAAGCTTGAAAGAAAAGACTTCTTCCAGAGGATTGTTGAGAAAGTGGATGGGGGGTTTTCTAAACGGTCCTTTCGAAGAGACATAGTGAGTGTGAGATTTGTCTGGATTGAAAGACATGTTCCACGTGTTGGACCAGTTTGTGATTTTATCCAGATCTGCAGTGAGCGAAGAAGCTGCTGCTTGCCGGTCTGAGGGATGACAGATGGTACGGCAGAGGGTGGAGTCGTCGGCAAAGAGAAATAGAGGATTTTCCAGAGAGTCCGAGAGGATATTTGATTGATTTAGTGATTAAATGCGTAATTAAAATAAATGAGAGTTGTAAAATAATTGATTTCTCAATCAATTGCCAAATAGCAAACCAAAACCACCACCGTTTCATCCGAATCTGTAACTATACAAATTAAGTAATTCATCGAAAAATGAATAATTTAATCGACTAAATGATGAATGAATAAATCAAAAAACCCTTTATAGCCAAATCACTTGTTCACTGTTGTGTCCAAATATCTGCTTCAGTGCTCAAAACGTGCAAGAGATATTGCCCAGATGAGATAGAAAATAAGGAATTAATAAATCTTTAATAATAAATTATTAAATGGAATTGGGAAAGAGCGGTGTACAAAAAGAGCGATCAGAGATTGCAGACCCTCGCCAGGACTTGTTTTGTGTGGTTTTTGTGTACTGGTGTGTTATGTAATTAATCAGAGACAAAATGAGAACTGCCACTTTACAACTGCTGGCAGTGATGACCGAGAACCAAGACGTCCCGCTTTGTTCGGACACCTGACCCTGACCCATGACGTTTTTCATTATTATTCAATTTAATTTAGAAAGAGATTAAAATAAATTCAATTCAATTCAAATCAAATGGAAGACCAAATAAAATAGGTACTGCATTGGAGTCATCAGAAGGAACCCAAACAAGCAAAAAGCAAAGATGAAGTCATCAGGAGGAACCTGGATGGGATTCACATTTCAGCTGCTACTCCTCTACCCTCAACCCCATCCAAGTGCAGCCAAGTGAGCCTTATTCAAAAAAAAAAAAAAAAAAACAGTTCAAAACAATTAAATAATTCTTACTGTCAGACCATGCATCCCATCAGGTTGGAATTTAAAACATATATTCCCCATCACAACTACATCTTAATTGTGAAGTTTCACATCAATTGATGAAGTGGTTCAAGAGAAAGGATTTGAAAAAAATTTTCTTCCAATATGGCTGCAAGACTACCCTGGTATCTGTATTATTCGTGAACACCCTGGTATCCCCAAGGCATGGGAAATGTGTGTGAAGTTTCCCCTCAATCTGTCCAGCTATTCTGGAGAAGATTTATATGGGTTATAGAATAAATCCAATATGGCAGCCAAACCATGTGACCTATGACATCATAGATGTGAACGTTTGGTTCCTCATGGATAGGCGGTCATACGTGTAAAGTTTCGCCTCAGATTGGTTAACCGTTTTAGAGAAGATGATTTTTGAAGGTTTAAATTTTTTTTAACAATATGGCTGCTGAACAACATGACCGATGAAGTCACTAATTTTTTCTGTGAACCAATTTATCCCGAAATCACCCTCAGCATTTTTCATACTGATCAGGTGTAGTGTTCTACATATGCAATTATGACGACATAACGATGGCACCTATGATGTCATAAAAAAATCACTTATTCCCCATGTGCAAAGTTTCAATTTTTCCCTTGGTGTGATTTCAAAAATAGAGGTCCAAAGTTTTTCCATTTTTCCAACATAGCTGCCAGACCACATGACCTATGACATCATAATTGTCATAAAAACATTCTACACGAGTCGTCGCACCTGTAGTGAAAATTTCATGTCAATCGGACAAGCGGTTGCAGAGAAAAATACCCACATTCTGTGAGGACAGACAGAGAAATTAAAAATCACTGAGTGACGCTTCGCGAAACGGAATGGCACTCAGTAGAGGGCATACCACCGCCAGGCTGAATCGTTTACATTTTATATCCCACTGATCGGTCAGCTCTGAATCCGGACCTTTACCAAAATCGAATCGGCTTGTTCTCACCGAACCAACTTGTCCAGCTTGTTTTGTCAGAACTTGTCCACAACTTTTAGAGACATCATGCTATAGATAGTTTGGGGCCCCATCTCTCAATGGTGAAGAATCACTAAAAAAATTCACGTAACAGGATCCAGATTCAAATCTTCAGCAAAATGGAATTAATTCATCCTTGTCACACACCCAGCCTGTCCACAAAGTTTCATTGGAATATATCCATAACCTTGAGATATTGAACTAATATACAAATATACATATACGCACACGCACACACAATCATTGTTAGCCCAATCTCTCAATGGTGAAGAATATCTTGAAAAATTCTCATATCTAGATCTGGATTCAGATCTTCATCAAAACTAAATCAATTCTTCCTAATGGCATTCCCAACCTGCCCAGCAAGTTTCAACCAAATCGATCCATAACCTTTTGAGATATTGTGCGATACATATATTTTTGGCCCAAACTCTTCATGGTGAATCACTTAAAAAAAAAACTTCTCACATCCGGATCCAGATTCAGATCTTCACCAAAATTAAGCGTTGCTGTCTTTCGCTGGTCACTGACACAAAAAAAAATTCAGAACGAATGCTTGAAAACTGTGGCCAAAAATTGTGTGACAGACAAACGGACAGAGAGAAAACATCTTTCTGAACTCTCAAGCCCGTCTCCCTCCTCCAAATCCTGGTGACGTCTCGTTAACCTCCGCCATCTTCGAAGATGGATGGAGGTTACCGTTTTCACCCCTTTCTGTTTGTTTGTTTGTGAACAGTATTACGGAAAAACTCCTCGACGGATTTCGACGAAACTTGGTGGGGGGGGGGGGTTAAGTATGGTCCAAGGATCATGCCATTAAATTTTGGACTTGGTCCCCCCCCCCCCAAAAAAAATTCTTAGAGAAAATTTTTTTTTTTTTGCATTTCTACATGTTTTAAGTGATTTCCAACCCCCCACCCCAAAAACAATTGTTACCCCCCCAAAAAAAAATTTAGAGAATTTTTTTTTTTGCATTTCTACATGTTTTAAGTGATTTCCAACCCCCCACAAAAATTGTTACCCCCCCCAAAAAACAGGAATTTTTTTTTTTTGCATTTCTACATGTTTTAAGTGATTTCCAACCCCCCCCCAAAAAAAAATTGTTACCCCCCAAAAAAGGGGGAATTTATTTTTGCATTTATACATTTTAAGTGATTTCCAACCCCCCCCCCAAAAAAAAATTGTTGGAAAAAAAATTTTTTTTTTGCATTTTTACATGTTTTGTGATTTCCAACCCCCCCCAAAAGAAATTTTTTTTTTGCATTTCTACATGTTTTAAGTGATTTCCAACCCCCCCCTCCCCAAAAAAATGTTGGAGAAAAGATCTATAACTCTCAGCACTGTTGACATCATATTTAATGAATAAGATATAAGGTTCACTTGAGTGACCCAGCAGTATTGGCGGTGGAGGTTCTGCACTCTTCCGAGTGCTCCCCCTCTAGTTCAGTCTGTTTCTGATGTATGCTCCCATTCCATCGCTTTCTGTACCCACCTTACCCAGTCACACTAGCTGTTCCTGGTCTCTGTGTCAATTTCTCCTGACAAGGTGGAGAGCTTTGTGTCAAACCTTGACTAAAGTCTGCAACCGGTTCATACGACATCAGCCCACGTGTCCTAAAAGCCTGCTCCTCTGCTCTTGCTCACCCTCCCTCTGTTATGTTCACCCTCTCATTTGCTCACGGTTATCTGCTGTCTGCTTGGAAATCAGCAAACATTACCACCCTGCATAAAAAGGTGCAAAAACAGATCCCTTCAACTAAAGACCAATCAGCCTTTCCCAATCAACAGCAAGTTTATGGAATCCATCATCGCTTCAGACATTAAATCCTTCCTCTTCTCCAATGGCTTGATTTCCGATCATCAATTTCATTTCAGACCAGGTCACTCTACCCTGGATATGCTGCTTCTGCTCTCCCAACAATGGATGGAGGTCCTCAATGCCAGATATGAAATGAGAGCCACCTCCCTCGACATATCGCATGCTTTCGATATGGTCTGGCACCCTGCCATGCTCACCAAACTCTCTTCCAGTGGTGTCCAAGACAATCTCCACTCATGGCTCAGACTTCCTCTCCTATCGCTGCCAATGTGTGGCCCTTAATGGAGTTCTCTCATCCCCTCTTCCTGTCCAGGCTGGAGTTCCTCAAGGCAATGTTCTGGGCCCTGTTCTCTTTCTGGTTTTCATCAATGATCTCTTCGACTCTCTGGAAAATCCTCTTCATCCTTTGCTGATACTCCACCCTCTGCTGCAACATCTGTCATCCCTCAGATCGGCAAGCAGCAGCTTCTTCACTCTCTGCAGATCTGGATAAAATCAAAAGCCGGTCCAACACGTGGAACATATCTTTCAATCCTGACAAATCTCACACACTCACCATGTCTCTCCGAAAGGACCATCTGGAACCCCCCCCCTCTCCGTCTACTTTCTCAACAATCCTCTTGAAGAAGTCCTTTCGTTCAAGCTTGTGGGTGTCAGTATCGGCCAAGATTTTTTTCCTGGGAAAGGCACATTTCCAGGTTGGCCTCCAAAGCTAGTCACAAACTGGTCATCCTCCATCATGCAAAGTCCTTCCTTGGCACACCTGAGCTCCTGACCAGATACAAAGCTTTCGTCCTCAGCCTGATGGAATACTGCTCTCCCCCCTGGGCGGGTGCTCCCACCTCTCACCTTTCTCGGCTTCACACTGAGGAAACCAACGCATTTTGGATCATTGGTATCTCCTGTGATGAGGCTGAGTCTTTGGGTCTCTCACTCTCACCGCAGGCTGGTTGGTGGTCATTCTATCTTCTACTGTCTCCTCTCCGGCCTCGCCCCCCTCCTCCGCTTGCTATGTCTGCAATTCCCCCCCCCGCATCCCATGATTCTGAAGGGCATCAAGGTCCGCCAGCAACCCCCTTCTGGTAAAACTACCAAAATCACGAATCACTGCTCACCTTCATTCCTCTTTTTTTCTCACCTTTGGAACAAACTCGCATACTCTCTTCAATCCCACTCTTCCCTCCAAGTCTTCAAAACAGCAATTCACCACCATCTCTTTTCTTCCCCCATCCAAAACCATGATATTTTCTACCACCGTGAATCCACCCCAAACCAACCTCCTTCAAATTCCCTGCTCTCTTTCCTGAAAGTCCCTGTAGTGTCAATCTTATTTACCCTATGTACCCGCCCGATCCCTCTTCCTTCCACAGATCTCATGTTTCTGTTCCTTACTGTTTTGTCCTTCCCTCTCCCACCCCTCTTGTCTCCTGCTCCCTTTGTTGTACATTCTGTGTTCACTCTCATATGAGCCTCAACATTGTATACAAAATTAAAATAAAAAAGGGAGAACAAATTACGACTCGGCTCAAGCAACAATTGGGGGTTTATAATCGGTGAACTCTTACCCCATACGCCTCTTTAAAGATGTTTTGTCAAGGTTTTGCCTTTCCAAAAAAGGAATCATTAAATATTACTTTAATCTAAGATAAAGTTCAATGTTGAGTGCTTTAGCATTTCTCCACGATTTGACGATTCATGATGGTGGGAACCCAGGTTCAAATCCCATATGCTATATGTCTATTATATACTAACTAGCTAAAACCCCGTCACAGACGGATTCCGTTCATTCAACCACCCTCACCAGCAAACACACACTCGAGGGACATGGACTTGTCAGGGTGCGCTTGCCCCCGCCTACTCATCCCCCGCCCCTGCCCCATTCAATCTGCTTACCCCCGCCCAAAAATGTAATTACCCCAGCCCCGCCTCTTCATTGCGGGAGGCGGGGATTGCGGGAATGATCCCCCCCGTCTTTTGATTCCCTGCCCCACTTGCCCCCGGGCCCCACCCCCCTGTCCACCCCCTCACACTCAACTCCGCCTCATTCAACCCAGCCCCCGCCCCATTTCCCAGTCTCCTGCTTTCAATTTGCTTAGCATATTAGTTTTTTAGTTTTTGTAGTTTTTGTAGCATAAAGCAGTGTTTAACGACATTCGCTTTTTGTCTTATCTATCCAGTAGGTGGCTGAAAATAGGTTCTCCGCTTAATAAATCCAGCCGGTTAATAAATCCAAACGGCGTGGTCCCATGGTGGATTTATAAAGCGGTGTCAACTGTACAATATTTCTTGTTACATTTTTTGTGTCAAATTCACATTCTGAGGTAGTCACCATGTGCAGAAGAGGATTTTGCATTGCAAACGCTATTTTCGAGGAGTGGAATTGGTAATTACACCTCTCGGCAGTAATTTTCTGACGACGGACGTAATGGCGTCAGCGAATAACCGATGATGTCATGACGTCCTGACGCCTCTCAGCGGTGACGTCACACGTCGCCATGTAAACGAATGTAAAACGAAAAGTGTTTATTCTGCTTCAGAGTTGAAGTTTGACAATTGCCACTATGTGCGATGCACTCTTACAGGTACCATGTTTCTTTCAGTCCAGGTCACAGTACCGAGAAAAACGTGACGCGACAGCTAGGAGGAGCACAAAATTGGTCCTTCAGTATTACTATAAAGATGGGCTCATAATTCATTTTGAATAACAAGGATGTCGACGAATGTCTTTCTCGAATGGGATAGGTGTACATGCTCTTAAAATAGCCTAAGATCACTGAAAGTTTTTAAAGATAAAAAAACGCTTTAAAGTGAAGCAAAACATGCTGAAACCGTTAAGGTTGACTAATCTCAAACTTTGCGAAAATTGCAAAAGGATAAATGCATTAACAAAGAAAAAGAAAAATAAAAAAAAGACAAAACACTTTCTTGAACTCCCAGACAAAATAATACTACCGCAAAATCTCGATGCCAAACCCAGGACAGTACTATGACCCCGCCAAACTTGGGTTCAGCAAACAATGACGTTCTCTTAAGGTCGCCATCACTCTCTGCAGAAGCCACCTCGATAACTGCCTGCAAACAACCACCCCCCCACCCCCCGCTCTCACCAGAGTGTCTTAAGCAAGTTTGACTAAAAGGGCCTTGTTTGCAGTCGGAATGAATTATCAATAACCGCTATTTTTTTCAGCAATCATTACAGACAAGTACAAAAAAGCACACTTGTTTGACGTTGAGCACGTGTGTCTACATTCAAGAATCATCAATGCACCGTATGGGGTGGCACACCCGCTGACGTGGACTCGGTTGCTCTCGTGCTGCAAAAACAAAGTCCCATCACGGCTTCTGCCAACTCAGATCCACACCCGTAAGAGTAAACATTTATCAAAACCCTGAAGGGATTCAGGCTACGAGTTATATCAGCACATTCCAGGTACATATCACTTCCTCTCAACCTACTCCATGAAACACTTCTGCTTCTGGCAAGAGCAGCAGACAGAAGTTTGGCTAACAAGTCCCCAGAATCACTCCTTTCCACGAGACTTCAATTGTACTGCCATAAAACTTCTCCAGAATTAATGTGCACTGCAATGAGAGGTGCACAACCTTAAAATGTACAAATCGATGAGACTTAGCCAAATTTGATTTCTGCTCTTCTGTGAGCAGAGGCTCTCGCCGTGCCCTTCGCGCGAGCCGAGGCCCTCCCTCGCCGTGCCCTTCGCGCGAGACGAGGCCCTCCCTCGCCGTGCCCTTCGCGCGAGACGAGGCCCTCCCTCGCCGTGCCCTTCGCGCGAGACGAGGCCCTCCCTCGCCGTGCCCTTCGCGCGAGACGAGGCCCTCCCTCGCCGTGCCCTTCGCGCGAGACGAGGCCCTCCCTCGCCGTGCCCTTCGCGCGAGACGAGGCCCTCCCTCGCCGTGCCCTTCGCGCGAGACGAGGCCCTCCCTCGCCGTGCCCTTCGCGCGAGACGAGGCCCTCCCTCGCCGTGCCCTTCGCGCGAGACGAGGCCCTCCCTCGCCGTGCCCTTCGCGCGAGACGAGGCCCTCCCTCGCCGTGCCCTTCGCGCGAGACGAGGCCCTCCCTCGCCGTGCCCTTCGCGCGAGACGAGGCCCTCCCTCGCCGTGCCCTTCGCGCGAGACGAGGCCCTCCCTCGCCGTGCCCTTCGCGCGAGACGAGGCCCTCCCTCGCCGTGCCCTTCGCGCGAGACGAGGCCCTCCCTCGCCGTGCCCTTCGCGCGAGACGAGGCCCTCCCTCGCCGTGCCCTTCGCGCGAGACGAGGCCCTCCCTCGCCGTGCCCTTCGCGCGAGACGAGGCCCTCCCTCGCCGTGCCCTTCGCGCGAGACGAGGCCCTCGCCGTGCCCTTCGAGCGAGCCGAGGCCCTCGCCGTGCCCTTCGAGCGAAGCAGAGGCCCTCGCAGACGCCCTCGCCGTGCCCTGCATGTGAGCCGAGGTCCTCGCAGTGCCCTTCGCGCGAGCAGACGCCCTCGCCGTGCCCTTCGCGCGAGCAGACGCCCTCGCCGTGCCCTTCGCGCGAGCAGACGCCCTCGCCGTGCCCTTCGCGCGAGCAGACGCCCTCGCCGTGCCCTTCGCGCGAGCAGACGCCCTCGCCGTGCCCTTCGCGCGAGCAGACGCCCTCGCCGTGCCCTTCGCGCGAGCAGACGCCCTCGCCGTGCCCTTCGCGCGAGCAGACGCCCTCGCCGTGCCCTTCGCGCGAGCAGACGCCCTCGCCGTGCCCTTCGCGCGAGCAGACGCCCTCGCCGTGCCCTTCGCGCGAGCAGACGCCCTCGCCGTGCCCTTCGCGCGAGCAGACGCCCTCGCCGTGCCCTTCGCGCGAGCAGACGCCCTCGCCGTGCCCTTCGCGCGAGCAGACGCCCTCGCCGTGCCCTTCGCGCGAGCAGACGCCCTCGCCGTGCCCTTCGCGCGAGCAGACGCCCTCGCCGTGCCCTTCGCGCGAGCAGACGCCCTCGCCGTGCCCTTCGCGCGAGCAGACGCCCTCGCCGTGCCCTTCGCGCGAGCAGAGGCCCTCGCCGTGCCCTTCGCGCGAGCAGAGGCCCTCGCCGTGCCCTTCGCGCGAGCAGAGGCCCTCGCCGTGCCCTTCGCGCGAGCCGAGGCCCTCGCCGTGCCCTGCGTGCGAGCCGAGGCCCTCGCAGTGCCCTTCGCATGAGCTGAGGCCTCCATCCTTCACTTCCACGAACAGAGGATCTGATTCTGCTGTTCCATGAACTGAAGCTCTGATCCTGCACTTCCACAAGACCAGGCTTTGATGCTGCCCTTCCACGAGCCTGGAGTTTGTATCCAAAAGAAACAACAAAACAAAAGCACCCCTGAATGCACAAACCAGGCAACATACAGCAATCGAGCACACACAAACCAAACTGAAATGCGTGGACACGTCAAACTCTTTTTGAGGATTGTTATAATTGAGAAGTCACCTTTGCCGATTGAAACTGAAATCTGATCGGCATGCATTTCACATTGGCTCGATAGCAACAAAGTTTGAAGAGCTGAGCATTATGACATAACATGAAAAATATCAGCAGAAAATACAACAGAAAATAAAAGGTTGGGGCGGTGGGGAAAATGAGAGGTTTGTTTCGATATAACAATAAAAAGGTGGATCCTTCTGACATTGACGGTACAACACAGGTACCAGACAGATACTGATGACATCCAGGTACCTTGCTGTAACCCAACGGTTTACTGTGCCATCACAGCTGCCTCACAGTAAGCGGACAGATTATCATGACATTGCAAGTTCCTTTGCTCACACAACAAAATTAAAAACCTAATACGTTAGTTGCTGAAGATTGCTGTATTGTGTATAAATTTAAAAGCAAAATACTAGTTATCAAAATTAACAAATCACCAATGAGGGAGTGCAAATCCACAAAGGAAAAAAAAAATGAAGAGTTTTAGAAACAAATATCTTGGTGATTTACTCTAAAATTACATTTGTTAGTGAACAAGTCACAGAATAACTCATTAAAAAAAAAACCCAATGATTGGGCAAAGCAAAAACAAAGGTATCGCCATGGAAACGACACATTTGCTTCATGTGCACTTCCACTCCAGTTATCCAACTAACCAAAGATGGTGAAACAAAGCGATCGGAACGAAGACCATCAGCTTGGACCAATTCTGCACAGCCCACAATAAAGCATGCACGAGACGCCGTACGGGACGTCTTTACATGTCCTCAACGAAACCGCACATGCAGCAAAATGCACTGCCAGCTCAGCACATTTCTCCAGGTCCATTGCCGGGGGAGGTAGAGAAGAGAAAGCATGGTGCAGCAGACTAATGGATGAACAGATAGAAACAAGGAACGACACGGTTGTGGGCGACGTAACGTTTTTGAAAAAGTGAAGGCAATTGGACATATGAGGAAGGCAACACTGATTAGAGGTGCAAAGAAAATATTTCCAAAAACTGCAACAGCATTACATGGACAAGAAAGATGAGAATGGATCCAGGAGGTGTCAGTAACACCCTCATAAGTATTAGATAGAAGAGACTTTTCAAAGCAAAAGGGAAGAGAAAACGAGAGGTCGGTTTATCAAATGCAGACAGATATACATGAAAGTGCTTGGAATGCGCAATGAAGCTCTGAGCAGATATTCAAATCTGACACCATGATGTCAAGATACACTTCAAGAAGACCACAAGAATGTCTCAATAATTACCATCAAAATCAAATCGGAATTGTATCCTTGTTTCATTTAATTGTAAACACAAACAATAACGAGTGTGCCTCATTTTAGTTGTACGGACACCGTGTTCGATTACAAACGGCAGCATTAATGAAGCTACGACCATGTTGCCAACAGCCCCCCCCCGCCGACCACGTTGCCAACAGGGACCCCCCGCCGACCACGTCGCCAACAGGGCCCCCCCCCGCCGACCACGTCGCCAACAGGGCCCCCCCCCGCCGACCACGTCGCCAACAGGGCACCCCCGCCGACCACGTTGCCAACAGGGCCCCCCCCCACCGACCACGTTGCCAACAGGGACCCCCGCCGACCACGTTGCCAACAGGGCCCCCGCCGACCACGTTGCCAACAGGGCCCCCGCCGACCACGTTGCAAACAGGGCCCCCGCCGACCACGTTGCCAACAGGGTACCCCCGCCGACCACGTTGCCAACAGGGCCCCCGCCGACCACGTTGCCAACAGGGCCCCCCACCGACCACGTTGCCAACAGGGCCCCCCGCCGACCACGTTGCCAACAGGGCCCCCCGCCGACCACGTTGCAAACAGGGCCCCCCGCCGACCACGTTGCCAACAGGGCCCCCGCCGACCACGTTGCCAACAGGCCCCCTGCCGACCACATTGCCAACAGCCCCCCCCCCCCCGACGACCGCGTTGCCAACAGGGCCGCGTTGTAAAGACGGCCGCGAGACAGACCTCCAGTGGGCCGATTACATGGGGGCCCCAGTGGGCCACTGACCAAGGCCCTGGTACAGCACGAAACCCGATAGTAATCGATTCCTATTGGACTATCCTATCCAGGTAAACAAGGTGTTCAGGTGCTCTCACATCCTGGGTAGTCGAAGTGCAGGAGCCCCACGATGCTGGAAGGCTCCATCCACGAACACGCCGTTCTTCCCGAGACAGCGTAAGAAAAAGTGCGGCTCCTCGAACGATATCTCCAGGTGGGATCGCGAAATGAAGCTTGAACGGCCCATGTTGACGTCCACGGCGCCCAGGCTGGAGTCCCGTCCGATGGTCACTCGATCCTGCCGGATGGCGTACTCGAAATCCCGACTCTCGAGCGTCGCCAAGACCGGCCCCGAGGCGCCCGACGGATTCCAAGAACCCCGACACGGGCTGCACGGAGCAGAGCGCAAGGCGAGCAAGGCGAGAGCGCCACGGTCCATAGGGTCCTGCGCCTCCAGCGCCGCCATGAGGACCCGACGAGGGACCATGGAGGTTCCCGGCGTGCTGCCGGGAATGGAATCCTCGGAGCTGCGGGACGAGCGAAATCCCGGCACGGATTCACATCGACGCGGAGCCGATCTGGGTCGCGCCTTCCCCACCACCCAAGGACGCGTCCACGACTCATTATTTTCTCAGCAATTTGCAGATACGAGCTGTGATCCGCTTCCTTCCGGATTTGCATGAACACTCATTTCGCCATATTCAAGTCTCCTGCACCGTGCAAGCACCGACCGAGCGCGACGACGACCTGTGTAGTGCGAGCTAACACCTGCGCGCAGTGACCGTTCAATATGATCGGTGCACGTTTACAGGAATAATAATCATTTCACGTGCCCCGATCATCGCCGCCAACTGTCAACGCGTCGTCCGCGGGGGTTCCATCGGTTCATTCATGTGCGTCAATGTAAACACGTTCGGGAAGAACGAACACACAACACCCGGCTCGTTCATCCCGACGATTCACGCTCGTTGGCGGGAAAATGAATGCATCGTGTGCGGACTAGAAAATGTACACCGTACATCGATCTGCTAATAAATCCGCAATATCGGGCGATCCGCCGCCAGGGTGCGGTCCGATCCAGCGGAATTCGCTCCGCGTTTTGGCGGCGCCCGTCGGGAGCGGCCCGACCCACAATGGCTCGAGCACGTGTTCTGTGGCCC
>NC_140975.1:25418360-25423360 GCF_056783735.1 Eptatretus burgeri | reverse complement strand
CGACTTTTACGACTCCTTTGACTGACGAACACCGTCCTTTTATCCCCCCGTAACTTCGCCTTTGACCCCCTCCCTTTGACCTTTCACCTCGCTCCCCATTGGCCCGAGAAAAAGTGGGCGTGAAGGCTTTTTGATCCACAAATTTGCATATATCGATCGCCCTGGGGGCGGGGCCAATTCGCCCCTCGCTCACCGATTGGACGGCAAAAAGTGGGCGTGTGTCGTTTTCGATCCGTTTTTGAAGCAGAAAATCCGTGATTTTGTACACGCTGTTCGACGCGCGTTCTGCATGAGTCCAACACCGGTACCCACAGCGGGGCAAGAACGGTGGTGATGCTACGGTGGCGAGGTGTGACGGGAAGGTCGTGGCGGTTGTGGTGAAGCGGTGGTTGTGGTCGGTGGTTGATGTTGTGGTTGTGATCATGGCGGTTGGTCCAAAATAAAGATAGTAAAAGAAAAACGGCTATCCTAAAGAGTCGCAGCACGTATAAATGACATGTATTCCCACTAGACAACGGGTTTGGGCCTAACTACACATGCACTTACCGAGATACCTCACCTAAGGGACCTGAATGGTGGTTTGCGAATCTGGTAACCACAACACTACCCCCTTCCCTTTTTACAGACTCGTCCCGAGTCGTCAAATTTTCGTGTGCCATCATGTGTAGTTTTCCCCTAGTACACTTTACCTACGGATCCCTGAGTGCGACATTCATGGTATTCGTGTCCCCAAAATAAATAACCTGAGGGCTGCGTAACTACCTAAACAAACTCACTCACACGGACGACTTAAATAAAATTGCCGGCGCTAGACAAACATGCCGGGGGCGCACTCATATGTACAGTACATCTTAACCTTAACTTACAAATTTTACACTAAACCATGGCCCAGGATCACTGAACTCTGCAAAAGAAAAGCAGTTAGCAGGGAGCCAGGCTGCCCACATGCAGTCTCTGGCTCAAACAATGCAGGTGACAGGGAACGTGGCTGGCTGCTCACACGCAGTCCAAGGCCTTCCCTTTTGAACTGAACGCAGTGAACCACAACGGTGCATGGGCTGCACAAACGCAGTCTCCGTGCCAGCTCAAGTGGCACACGCAATGAACACAACGAATGGATGGATGAACACAAACACGGTGCACGGGCCGCCACTGCAGGCCCGTGTTGTAGCTGCCAACAGGGCAGTTCTCGCAGCTTGCAAACCGTTGCCTTGCGGATCCTGGCGCACATGGAAATGAACAGGGGGGGCAAAGCAATATTGAACGGGGCTGGTGAACATGGGCAGTGGGCATGGCATGGCAAAGGTGCAGGCAACACAGCCCGCAGAAGAAGGCCGCTGCAGGCAAACACAGCCCGCAGAAGAAGACCGTTGCAGGCAAACACAGCCGGCAGATGAACTGGCCGGCACAGGCCTTGAAGCAAACCGGCCAGCCGATGGCACAGGCCTTGCAGCAAAACAACAGCTGCCGATGAAGCTGGCCAGCTTTTGCCGTCAGTGGTGGTTGGTGGAGGGAGTGCGGTGGTGCTGGCCACTTGGAAGGCGGGCTCGGACCTACCTACCTGTCTCCCTCCCAACCTGTCGCCTTTGCCTGTCACTGTACATACCCACTCCCTTAATTTGTGAAAAACCAATTTAGCCCCCTTAATTTTTTTTTTTTATTTTTTTTTTTACTCCCCCACTATAAATCGTCCCCTAACCCCCTTTATCGTCTTTGTTCGGCTAACCTATCCTGTCACCTAGCCTACTCCCAACCCCTACGTTCCCTTCCCGGAGGGGAACAAGGGAGAGCTAACGTCCTGTGTCGAGGCCCAACGAAGCCTCAGAATGGCCTCCCCAGAGTTCGGCGATCTAACCCAAAGTGGGTCCAGCGGCCCACAACGACAGCGAGGGGATGGATGGTGCGGAGGGGTACATCTCCTAATCTACCCTAACCATTTAACTGCTAAACTACCCCGGGGCTTTCAACAAGCGCCTCTCGCTTAAACTATTGGTTCTATAAACCCAGATTCCCGTCGCCTGTGTTGGTGTCCTCACAATTTCGGGCCTCGCCCCCCAATTTTCGCTCCGTGCCCTCACACGGTCTCCTGGCTGGGACACGTGGCTCCCTTTGGCAGGCACGACCCTCTGCCGATTCTCCCGCTATGGCACCCCCGGGCACTACACTGCCTCCGAGCCTACCAGCTCCCTAACACCGGGGAGTGCCCCCCATGGCACCTCCCCTGAAACGCACACGTGGCAGGCCGGCCTCCCGGGCCCCTTTCCGAGGGTCACCCGTGCCCACTGCACTGCCCACGCGGCTAATGGCGCCCCGGGCCCCCGCACCAAGCAGGCGCACCCGTGCCCACTACTCTATCCCGGCCCCCCATGGGCCCTTGGCCTACCGCGGCCGACTAGCCTGGTGCCCGGGGTACCCACTCAGCGATACTCACCTTTCGCAGCCACGCTCCCAAGCCCGTCAACAGGGCTCCTGCACCCCTCCAAATGGGTCTCGAGCCTACTTTCCCACCAACAACAAAACGACCTCCATTTTTCAATTTGACTAACCCCCTAACTCACTCTACACTGACCCCGGGGTCCCTTGGGCAGGAGTCACTCCTCCCCCCAATCACTCATCGCACCATGCATTCCCCATTCGCTCCACTCACACAGACCCGCTGGCCTCACTCACTCAACAAGTACTCACCTCACAACTCACCAACTCTTCAACACACACACCACTGAACTCTGCCATCCTTCTAACTACCTCCCCTAACTAACTCGTGCTCCCACGTCGTCCCTTAAACTATAGCACGTTCCATTTAACACTACGTAGCTAAGCTACGTCCCCTCTACACATTCACAGGTCTGTCACTGTCTCCTAACTCAAAAATTCATTTTATTTCCCAACCTAAATCTGGCTACAATCCCTCTAACTAATCCATTCCACGGGCTCCATGAGGACTTACCCCTGCCCCATGGAGTCGGTCTAGCTAAGCTAACCCTTCCCCCTAACTAGTTTCCATCCTGTGCCCAGCCCAAGGGGGTCTTCCACCCCTTGCCCAGGAATCCTGTACACCCGAAAGTGAGGCTTGCTTTTTTTTTTTTTTTTCCATGCGCAGCACCTGCGCGGCAACTCAGAGCTCGCGCACTTTGCACCTGCCCGTGACGTCATGCAGCTGCACGTGTTCCTCGTCCCTCCTTGGACGGGACCATCCGGCAGAGATACCCCTCCTGCCGGATTCCAACCCCACGTGCAGCCATGGCGTCACCGTGCGCATAAAAAAAACAAGCCCCACGTCTCGAGGGGTTCCCCACGCGAACACATGTGCTTTGCCCGTTGGAGCTTAACACACACGATCGCGTGGAGAACCCGTCCGGTCCAAATCCATTTACCTGCCTAAACTTTGTCCGTCCGCGGGATCGGCAAATCCACCGCGTGCGTTTCCGGACCGGGACTTCACTCTCGCAAGCGAGCACGTGGCGGTCTCGTGCGTTGCACAGCACGAACCGCGTGCTCACTGCTGGGTGAACCCGGCACGGTCCTCGAAACAACTACAGCCGCTACTCGGCTTTCTCTCCTCTGTCGCCGTCTCCGTCGCCATTCCACACACGCATACCTGCGTGTCACGACGCACACAGTCCACACCATCACATTCACACGGGGAGACGCGGCTGCGTGCTCCCGCATGCCAACCGACATCTCCCTCTCATACCGCTCTCTCACACACACGGTCTCCCTGGCACACAGCGACCTTGCACACGGCCGTTCACTCACGCGTGCCTCACTACTCACACAAACCATACTACTCACACGTGGTGCTCTATTCACTCGCGCGGGGCACTCACCCGCGGTGCCTCACCCACACACGCGAGGGCACTCAACCGCTGTGCCTCATCCACACACCGTGCCTCACTCATACACGCGGGGGCACTCACCCGCGGTACCTCACTCATACACACGGCGACACTCACACACGCGGTCTCTTCCACACAACGTCCCTCACTCATACACGCGGGGGCACTCACCCGCGGTTCCTCACTCATACACGCGGGGGTACTCACCCGCGGTTCCTCACTCATACTGGCCGTTTCACTCACACACACGGCCTCTTCCACACACGGTTCCTCATCCACACACGGTGCCTCATCCAAACACGGCGTGCTGGGAAGCACGCACTCCAGCACCATCGCCACCACACCACTCACACACGGGGTCGCTTCCACACACGGGGACGCACTCACACCTTGCACCACACACACAGGGACAACCATACTGGGGATTCGTGTCCCCACAAGGGTCTCCGGGGCCTCTATACCCCCCAAGCTTTCCGTGCACCCGTCCACAGCACCCGTCCCCTCAACCTCGCAAAACACGACTGAACTCACCTGGTCGTGACTCGCCTCAAGGGGGCATACTCCCTCCCCTCGTTCCTGGAGGAGGCCATCCCGCTGCTCGCACCGGGTCCCTACACGCTCCGCGAGCTCACCCCCATTATCCTCCACTACCTCCGTGTGTGTGTGTGCGTCACTTACCCCGTCTTCATCGTGTAGTCTTCCCTCTATCGTTCCCATCTCCCGTGTCTCTGCCAACTCTTCACCCTTTACCTCCCTTGTCTCAACTATTATTTTTTCCTTTGTCGTCACCTCGTGTCTCGTCTCACACGTTTTGGTCTCCCCATTTAATTTTTCCCTTTCGGTCATCGTCACGACCCTCGCCCAACACGTTCCACGAATTATTTTTTCACCCGCCTCCACCGCGGGCCTGTCAGCCGTTGCACCCCCACCCAGCTCGTTTGCTCCCACACGTGAAGTCGCCATTCCCAGCTCCCTGGTCACGGCCTTCATGCCCGCCTGCAGGCATCGGCCCATGTTCTGCGTCTCACCCCGCAGCTCTTTCATTTCTTCCCTCATTTGCTGTGTATTCGCATCCATCGTCGTTTTCACTTCATTTGTATTTGTATCCATCTTTTCATCCATTTTTTGTGTATTCGCATCCATCTTTTCATCCATTTTTTGTGT
>NC_140975.1:25398360-25410860 GCF_056783735.1 Eptatretus burgeri | reverse complement strand
TATTTTAATGAAAAAAAAACAATCTGCAACATTAACCCTTGAAGCTAGAATCATGAATTTTATTGTGCTTAATCCTCAGGTCATTCCCCATCGAACGGGCCCATCGCGTCAGGTTCTATTAGGTAGGCAACTACCCATGTCCGCCTACCGGCTTGTCTCTGTGTGCAGGATATCTCAAAAAGTTGTGGACGGATCCGGATTAAATTTTGTGGACAGGTTCGGTGTGCGACAAGGACGAACTGATTAGATTTTGGTGAAGATCCAGATCCGACTGCTGGAATTTTTAAAGTGATTCTTCACCATTGAGAGATGGGTCTAAAAAGCGCATACAGCATGAGAGGTCAAAAATACAGGGTGTCCCCAAAGTCTCCATACATAGGGAAAATTAACACTTTCAACAAAATGTCTCCCAAAATTCTTCAAACATAGCTTATATCTTCTCCGTTTTTTTTTTTTAGATTCCCTTCAAGAATGCCTTTGTCAAAAGAAGAATGTATTAAAATCATTCTCATGACTGGTTTGGGAAGCTGTCGCAAGGTTGCAATCGACTTTAACAGGAAACATGGCAAGCACATCACACACGACAAGATTCAGAACATGGATCATTTAAAGGAACGCGTTCTTAGTGGAATTACTTGAATAACGCCAGATGTGTTGACACGAGTTCACCATGAGTGGGAGAGACGACTTCGAGTGTGTTTACAAAGAAATGACAATCATGTGGAGAACGTTTTGTAAATGAAGTTACATTTTGCTAAAAGTGTTAATTTTCCCTATGTATAGAGACTTTGGGGACACCCTGTATATTGGGCCTGATATGTTCTATTGCATCAGGCATTGCATGACAGAGTTATGCGCTCTCGAGTTGTTGATGTAATTTGACTCTATTGTTGTGTAATTTTGTTTTTTGTTGTTGGCGTCCCCAACACAAGCAAATTGCTTTTCGGGATTGACGCCACCTTCTGTTAATGTTTTGTATTGTATTTGGAGAAGGAAATCACTGTTGTTGATTGATTGTCGTTTTTTAAGGAAAAAGAAAATGCTCATCCAACCAAAAAAAAGTAGATCTACTCTGCTCTCTCTTTCGAGTGCAAGCCACAAACACACGCCATTCGAGTTACTAAACTCGAAGGTTTTGTAACAAAGCAGCACATTGTATGTGTGGGATGAGTGAGTGTGTGTGTGCTCGTTCGTGTTTTTTGTGTTTTCCAGGAACAAACATGGATGGGCTTGTATCCGGGTTGGGCATGATTACATGTTGGTTGCATGGTGAGTGAAGTTTCCGTTGGGTGTTGTACATGTGTGGGCATTAGTTGGGGTCGAGTGTTGTTGTTTTTTGCTTACCTTATCCAGTTGTTTGCACCATCGAGTTTTTGCCATTCACATCAGAGGTGTGTATTGTGTGGGTAAGTCCATGGTCTCTCCAGGTAGACCACCTTCTTGGTTCTTGCCATGCCATGCCTGCAGTATCAATCTGTGTCATTTGTTGGATGTCATATTTTTGACGTGTCCCATCCAAGTCAAATTTGTGGCCAGATTACAGGCAATAACACACGATGGCTCACTGTGTCACCTTTCAAAAGACAAACTGCTCCATCATGTTTATCTATAGCCTTTGTTTTAAATTCCTTCGTTTCACAAATGTAGAATTGGTCACAGTCGCTGTATGATAAACTACTCCCGATTTGTCACCATTTGACATCCTGTCCTTTAGCTTTGAAATTACATTATGGATGGTGTCAAAGCTTGTATGCTACACCAATCCATGCACTGCATACTATCCTGCCAACCCTTTAGGAAAGGCCCGGGTAATATGGCAGTACGCAGTGCTCAAGCCTGTACATCTCCTTCCGTTCTGTCCATTTTGGTTCTTTCAGGGTGGGGAGTATCCCTTTGCTATAACCATTATTGAGCAGAACTCCTCTAGCTAATCTAATTTCCTGAATGACAATGGCTGTGGAAGATGCCATAATCCATGCCCATATTGCCAAGGCCCATGCTACTGTGTTTGTGAGTGATTGGGTTGCAGGAGTTAAAATCCATTGGTTTCCTGTGTCCTGACATGTTTAGGTAGCCATCAGGCTTCTGGTCAACCTCCACATCCAAAAAATGTCAACTTGCTTTGTTTGTCAATTCCATTTGTGAATCTAATGCTGGAAAATGCTCAGCTAGCCAAGTTGCTCAATAAGGTGGTTGACCATGTCTGTGCACAATGGCTTGTGTCATCGACGTAGCCGTTTCCAGTATCCTTGAAGCCAATAATTGTGAGACTCGAATGTCTTTTGCTCAAATCCATCCATCACCAAGTTAGCCACAACTGCAGAGACTGGGGAACCCATAGCTGTGCCAAATATTTGTTGATAGCATGTACCATCACAAATGAAGGTCATGCAATTTAAACAACTCTCTAACAGGCTGGCAACACTCAGCCTGCTGGAGACATGTCCTCAGCTGTTAATTGGCTGTTTTACCAAGCCATTTTCCCAGTTGTTCGACTGTTTCAACTGATCAAACGTGACACACCACCAGATCAACTGGGATATTGATGAAGGGTGAAACCATATTAAAAGATACCATGGTCTCATCTTGGATTCTAACCTTTCTTATTCCCTTGACAAATTCACCACTGTTCTTCACTGTTTATCAGTCTTGCCTACAAATCTGTCAATGATATGTGTTAAAAAGCCAGACAATCTGTATGAAGGAGCATTAACAAAGGACACAGTGGGGCTCATGGGGACATTCTCTTTGTGGATCTTAGGAAGACCATATAGTCTGGGTGCTGAACCATTGCTGCAGTCGAGCCAAGTGACGAATTGTAATCTTGGTTGTGAAACCTGTACAATTTTGTGTTCAATGACCTTTGCTGCTTCGATGTAGGATCATCAGGTAGTTCTTGGTACGTTTACCATCGTCCAGGGCTCAGAGGATGGCAGAGTGGTAAGCACACTCGCCTCTAAGCTGTCTAACCTTGATTTGAATCCCGATTCAGGGATAAACTGTCATCCCGCTGTTTCACAGGCTTTGGGATTCATCTGTGTGTGTCGTCCCTCAGATGGACGTTCAAAGGAGCGTCGGGTCTGCGAGTATTATTTGGTGGACATTAAAGATACCATGGTGTCCTTCGCAAAGAGTAAGCAAGCTATCGCCATCACCATGGCCAAATTCCAAATGCCTGCCCGAACCAGCAGAGAGCACTACATCAGCAGCACAGCCACAGCCTTAGCCAACAATGCTACTGACCCAGCAGTCTTGTGCTACATACGAAGAAGAAGAAGAATACCATCAAGCAGCAGGTGTCAACTCCACCACTGAAGGTGGGCAGAGGTTGTTTTCACCCCTGTGTTTGTGGATAGGGCATCTCAAAAAGTTGTGGACGGATTTGGACGAAATTTGTTGGGTATGTGACAAGGACAAAATGATTTGATTCTGGTGAAGATCCAGATCTGGATACAATAATTTTTTTAATGATTCTTCACCATCAATTGACGGGGCAAAAACTAAATACATTATGATATTTCAAAAAGTTGTGGATGAATTATGACCAAACTTGCAAGATGAGTTAGTTGGGTGTGCGACAATAACAAGCCAATTTGATTTTGGTTCAGGTCAGGATCCAGATCCAGCCAACAGTGAGATACAAAATGCAAACTGTTCAGCCTGGCAGAGGGAGGTATGTGCTCTACCGAGTGCAGTTTCAGTTTTATAAAGTCATATGTCTCTGTTGATTACGCACACTGTTCTAAACACAAAATTGTCCCATGTAATATCTGTAATCAATACTTCTGCCCTGCCTTCATCTGCTGGTACAAAGATGAAATTATTCCTATTTCTCAACCTTTTCATATCTTTCAGTTCTCGCACTGAGAGGTTAGGTTTGCGTTTGCCCAGGTGGAAGAAGGCCCCAATGATCTGACATACGCTCTTCGTGATACTGGTCTTCTCCTCCGCTGGGAGGTTGGTGTACTGCAATATAATATTTATTACATAGTGTGTGCGTGCTGTGCACTTCCATGACTCTCCTGTAATCTGTCAATGCCATCACAACTTACTATTCAGGCTTGGTAAATACAGTAACACAACTTCCTTGTTCCTAGACATTTCCTCATTCTAGAAATACTTTGTCCTTACAATTCTCACTTGACCAGCAATTATTCATTCTCTATCCTGCACTTTGGTATCGTGCCAAAAGGCAGTGTCGTTGGATTAGTCTTATGCAAAGACTCTACTTGACCTGTCATCGCTGTCACGTCCACGCCATAGTACTACTCAATCAATGCAGGAAGTATAAACTGCACGACTCCTTAACCCTGTCACTACTGCAGGTAGTGTTGATGTCAGGGTACAGACCTACCTTCAAGGAATGAAACTCACGAACAGCAGAGCTTAGAGCCAAACACAACACCAAATGAGAGAGGGTGCACTGGGGTTGACCAAGTTTGCTACAAATCACATTTATAGTAAACAGGCTGCCTGGATGTGTTTTGCAGATTACCGCATTCTAGGAGACCTACCGAACATGCAGTACCCTGATAAACTGGAGGAGGGTGAGTAGGGCAACTGGGAAGGCTGGAACTGTGATGATTTGATATGTGGTGATGTGTCGCCCAGATATTATTACCCAAAATGTATTCATTGGAAAACAAGAAGCAAAAGTAATGTCTGTAATCAAATCAAACATTTACAATGTATGTACATTACTATAAATGGATGAGTTGTGTGAGAGGAATACTTTTTGCGTATATTAATTACGTACGATTCGAATGTACCTTTTGACACTTTGGACTGCTGAGACCCCTTCGACCTTTGAAGACCCGAAACACCCCGAGGACCCAAAAGACGTCAAACAGCCAGAGAACCCTGTTGACCCTTTAAGACTCCACTGTAAATGGATGAGGGGTGTGTGTGTGTGTGTGTGTGTGTGTGGGGGGGCATGTTTTATGTGGAAGTCTACGATAGCGTTCTTATGTGGAATGTGATACTATAATGATCATCATGGCCTCGAGTTGATGAGGCTAACAAATGACAAAGAACCCAGAAGAATTCCCATGTTTTAAACACATGCCATGTTAAGGTATATAAAAAGCAGCTTAATATGTCCATGGGCATGGCATTCGAATTACAAAATAAATAACAAACAACAATAAGCAGATATTAATTAATACGAATAATATTTACAACAATAGGAGTATCATAAAGCAATAACAACAAACATATTGTTGCGAATTTGCACCCGCCGGCGTGCGGACGGCCACGTGACTCGAATCGCGGCACGTCGCCAACCGGACGGACAATTCAGTCGTGACCCTCTCAGAACAACGCCGGGAGCCAGTCACGGGTGGGGGTTGAACCCCACCAAGACCGTGCCAATTGCCCACCCGCGCAGGATAGGGTTGCTCGCCAAATTCGATCTACCCAAGTACCTGCACGGATGGTCGACCGGGCGATCGTACCACGCCACAGGCCAACTCCGGACACGAACCGCTTAAGCGGTCCGTTCCGTGCTACAGTGATAACCGAGTGGTGTTATCGTCGGCCTTGACGGTTCCGATTAATTACCGGGCGTATTAAGCCCACTACGAACCCTTTACGTGAAGCAGGATGGAGGGTCAATTAAAAGGAAGGAGACGAAGCGAAACGGGCACAGTTCAACATGCAAGCACTTTATTTACACGACACACAGAAAGCACACATATACAGCCAAACAGTCAAAATGCACATATAGCAATCAAAACACAAGCAACGACGACGCAGAGTTACTACCGACTACGCGCACACACGGCAACACTTATACAGACGGCGCCAACACACATTTACTCGAAAGCAAAAGAAAAGGTCACCCTCAAAAGACAAGGGCGCCAGACAGGGCCCGTGGGCCTTTATGGCATGGGACTTGGCAGACCGAATGAATCCCACGAGACCGTTGCAGGTTACCTGTACCCTCGTGGTGCGATGGTGGGCGAGCTCTCTCCGGTGCTCCTTGTACGAAGGCGCAGGTCCGCGCGACACAGCTGGCAGGGAGGCGCCTCCAGTCCGCGTCCCCTCCGCGACGCCCGGACTCTCCACCGACTGCAAGCTCCAACGAGCGGGTCGCTCTATGGACCGCTTCTCCAAGACCCAAAGGGGCAGAAGACCATGAACCGCCGACTGACACTGACTCTCTGAACAACCGCCCTGACCTGCCCTCTCCAGCGGCGCCTCCGTGCGCCCTTTTATTTCCCCGGCGAACCCCCCCTCCCTTCGAGGCACGCGGGGGCGGGGGGGGGGAGGAAACATTCCAACAGAGATCGGCTGGATCAGTAGTTGTTTTCCAACCGTCATTCTTGTTTACCAGAGAAATCGGGGTGGGAGTTGTTGTTGTTCCCCTTTTGTGTTCGTGGAGATGTTGACAGATGCTGGTGGAGTGGTGAGGATGGCATGGTTGTTGAGAGGCAGGTGTGGTTGTGGTTGTTGTGAAGCGGCGTTGTTGTTGGTGGTTGTTGTGTGATGGCGGTTGAGACGTGGTTGCTTCAAAATAAAGATAGAAAATAAAAAATGGCAAACTCAAAGCGTCGCAGCCCGAATGAATCACATAAATTCCCTCGAGACAATGGATTTCGGCTAACTACACATGTACTTAAGAGATATCTCACCTACGGGACCTAAATGGTGGTTTCCGAATTTCCACAGCCGTAACACTATCCCCTCCCCTTTTTACAGACTCGTCCCGAGTCGTCAAATTTTCGTGTGCCATCATGTGTAGTTCTCCCCAAGTACGTTTTACCTTCGGATCCCTGAGTGCGACATTCATGGTATTCGTGTCCCCAAAATAAATAACCTGAGGGCTGAGTAACTAACTAAACAAACCCATTCATACGGACGACTTAAATAAAATTGCTGGCGCGAAGACAGACATTCCGGGGGCTCACTCATATGTACAGTACATCTTAACCTTAACTGACAAATTTTACACTAAACCATGGCCCAGGATCAATGGACTCTGCAAAGAGAAAAGCAGTTAGCAGGGAGCCAGGCTGCTCGCATGCAGTCTCTGGCTCAAGCAATGCAGGTGGCAGGGAACGTGGCCGGCTGCTCACACGCAGTCCTAGGCCTCCCCCTTTTATATGGGAGCAGCGAACAATGGCGCATGGGCTGCGCAAATGCAGTCTCCTTGTGCGGCTGCCTACAGGGCAGTCCCTGCAGCACAGTGAACGGTGCGGACTCAAGCCGACACAAACAAGGAACGGTGGATGGATGGATGGATGGATGGATGGATGGATGGATGGATACAACACTGTGCATGGGCCGCCACTGCAGGCCCGTGTTGTAGCTGCCAACAGGTCACCTATCGCCTTTGCCTGTCACTGTCTATACCCACTCCCTTAATTTGTCAAAACCAATTTAGCCCCAACTTATTTTTTTGTTTGTTTTTATTTTTACTTTCCTACTAGAACTCGTCCCCTAACCCCCTTTATAGCCCTTGTTCGGCTAACCTATCCTGTCACCTGGCCTACTCCCAACCCCTACGTTCCCTTCCCGGAGAGGAATAAGGGAGAGCTAGCGCCCTGTGTCGAGGCCCAACTCAAGCCACAGGATGGCCTCCCCAGACTTCAGCGATCTTTAACACAAAGTGGGTCCAGCGGCCCACAACGAGAGCGAAGGGATGGATGGTGCGGAGGGGTACACTTCCTAATCTACCCTATCCATTTTCCTTTAAACTGCCCCGGGGCTTTCAACAAGCGCCTCTCGCTTAAACTATTGGTTCTATCAACCCAGATTCCCGTCGCCTGTGTTGGTGTCCTCACAATTTCGGGCCTCGCCCCCCAATTTTCTCTCCGTGCCCTCACACGGTCTCATGGCTGGGACGCGTGGCTCCCTTGGCAGGCACGACCCTCTGCCGATTCTCCGACGATGGCATCCCCGGACACTACACTGCCTCCGAGCCTACCAGCTCCCAAAACACCGGGGAGTGCCCTCTCTGGTGACTCCCCTTGAAACGCTCACGTGGCGGGCTGGCTTCCCGGGCCCCTTTCCGAGGGTCACCCGTGCCCACAACACTGCCCACGCGGCTAACGGCGCCCCCGCATGATACGGGCGCACCCGTGCCCACTACGCTATCCCGGCCCCCCATGGGCCCTTGGCCTACTAGCCTGGTGCCCGGGGTACCCACTCAGCGATACTCACCTTTCGCAGCCACGCTCCCAGCCCATCAACAGGGCTCCTGCACCCCTCCAAATGGGTAGAGCCTACACTCCCACCAACAGCAAAACGACTTCCATTTTTGTTAATTTAACTCACCCACTAACTCCCTTTACACTGACCCCGGGGTCCCTTGGGTGGGAATCACTCCTCCCCCCAATCACTCATCGCACCATGCATTCCACTTTCGCTCCACTCACAATGACCCGCTGGCCTCACTCACTCAACATGTTTCCACACAACTCACCAACTCTTCAACACACACACCGCTGAACTCTGCCATCCTTCTGCTTACTACATCCCCTAACTAACCCGTGCTCCCACGTCGTCCCTTAAAATACAGCACGTTCCATTTAACCTACGTAGCTAAGCCCATAAGATGGGTGCAGTTTATACTTATGCAAGACAGCACTGACTCGGTGGACATTAAAAAACATGGTCCAAGCAGATATGACTCTTCAAATGATGGCTTTTGGTGGATGATAAGATGGCAGGAGTGGGTGGAACGTCAACTTTATTGAGGACATAATTCCTATCAATGTTTTGGCTGTCCAATCATGGAAATTAGTGAATGATGCATCCAATGACTCCCAAGTTTACTCTTGAGGGTCGTACTAGGCTTAGGTGGCAGATACTACTTAAAAGACTCCAATTATTACTTGCGAAATCGAAGGTTCTTCGGTTCCTGTGTAAGTTTGCCTGTCAGTCACCGACACGTTGCAATTCTACACTAATCTTCACGAAACTAACCAACCAATAAAGCGAGTCAAAATCTGGAAATTTATTGAGGGCAATAGGTTAAAAGATCAAAAGTCAAGGTCACAAATTGTCAATTTCCATCTGATTGACGTATGTGTATGTGTATGTGTATGTGTATGTGTATGTGTATGTGTATGTGTATGTGTATGTGTATGTGTATGTGTATGTGTATGTGTATGTGTATGTGTATGTGTATGTGTATGTGTATGTGTATGTGTATGTGTATGTGTATGTGTATGTGTATGTGTATGTGTATGTGTATGTGTATGTGTATGTGTATGTGTATGTGTATGTGTATATATATATCTTCTTCTTTCGGCTGCTCCTGCTTGGGGTCACCACAGCGGATCATCCGTATGATCCGCATAGTGATTTGGCACACGTTTTACACTGGATGCCCTTCCTGACGCAACCCTGGTCGCCTCTTACGACAGGGATATGGTACACCTATTTTAACCGGGGTATACACCGGCCCAGTACACTGGTACTCATTTCGCCGACCTCGGAAGGATGACAGGCTGAGTCAACCCCCTGGTGTATTAATTCAGTGGCCCAATGGGGCTTGAACTCAGGACCTTTTGGATCCCAAGCCGCTGCCCTAACCACTTCGCCAACACCAGGAGATATATATATATATACATATATATATACATATATATATATACATATATATACATATATATATATACATATACATATATATATATATATATATACATATATATATATATATACATATACATATATATATACATATATATATATATATATATATATATATATATATATATATACATATACATATATATATATATATATACATATACACATATATATATATATATACATATACACATATATATATATATACATATACATATATATATATATATATACATATATATATATATACATATACATATATATATACATATACATATATATATATACATATACATATATATATATACATATACATATATATATACATATACATATATATATATATATATATATATATATATATATATATACATATACATATATATATATACATATACATATATATACACATATACATATATATATATATACATATATATATATATATACATATACATATATATACACATATACATATATATATATATATATATACATATACACATATATATATATATATATATATATATATATATATATATATATATATATATATATATATATATATATATATATATATATATATATATATATATATATATATATATATATATATATATATATATATATATATATATATATATATATATATATAGTTGCTGACCGGGTTGCGACGAGCACAACCGCGAGATGGAGCTGAGCACCTGGAATCTAGATCGTACCTTTCGGAAAACTCCAACAAGTACAGGTCCCATACCGGACCGTGAATCGTCAATAATTAAACCAAGTGGTACAGGGTTATTTGTCAATCTTCAAAATACCGAGAGCTCCAAGTGGCGAGTTTACCGAGTATTCACACCCTCGACGGCACTTGTACGGAATGAGCCGCTAGCCTGCTCGAACCGTGTGCGACCTGAGCGGATGATCACCGAGATCCGTCGGTCCAAACAACAATTTGCAAGGCAATTTATGTACAAGCAAAGATCACTTATACAATTCTTACTTACTTGACTGGCACACCGCACCGCACACACACACACACACACACACACACACACACACACACACACACACACACACACACACACACACACACACACACACACACACACACACACACACACACACACACACACACACACACACACACACACACACACACACACACACACACACTTTATTGAGGCCTCCAGCTCGGAGGGAAAGGCGAGCTGAAGACCAGAGCCTGCCTCGGACCTGTCCACCTCGTAAAGTCTTCGAGCTGATTCTAACCAGGCACCAGCGAGAGGCAAGCCAAATCCAGACACCAGCGAGCCGCGAGCGGCCTCACGAGCTCCACTCAGCGCTCGTGCCGATAACCAAACCACTCCTCTGTATCCCGAACCGCCGAGAACGCAGGAGGTTTCTCGGCCACTTCCACAAGTCTTCGAGTTGAACGACAAAGCGAGGGCTAATAACTCCACACTTGCTCCACCTGCCCGTCAGAATGACCACAACCTTGCCGGCTCGATGGTCATCAACTATCTCACAAACTCTCTAGTTCACGGACTGAGACACGGCGCGCAACCCTTGCGGTTCTTGTGGGGGATGGTGGCTCTCAAGCTCTCCTGGTTCGATCGTGACCCACCCTTATTCACCGTCTCAGGTGGGGGGGGGACGCCTCCGCCCTCCCTCACTGGACGGTTTTGGCGCACAGAATCGCTCGTCGCCCTGTCATTGGCCAACACGAGCGGCAAGTCCGTCGATTGGCCCGGGGGCGTGTTGACGCCACGCGGACCCCTTCCTCACAGTCGCGAGGCTCCTCCTTGAACTTCACTCACCAAACAGGCAGAGGAACATTCTTGTGTGTGGGCTCTGCCCACGTACGTGCTGACACGCACGCAGACAATGGCGTTGGTGTGAGGAAGCGAGGTGAAGGCATGTTGTTGCAGTTGATGGTGGTGCAAAAATAAACGAAAACCCTGATTATCAAAGTAACTTCGCAGCACATGTACATTTAATCAACCATAAGACACGGGACGGGGACCCTAACTAAAAACACATACTTACTGATATAACTCTTCTCTCAGACCTGGATGTTGAGTGCAGTAAGCTTCCAAATATACATATATATATATATATATATATATATATATATACATATATATATATATATATATATATATATATATATATATATATATATATATATATATATATATATATACACACATACACACATTACCCCCGTGTGGGGGTGAAGGTCATCTCTATAATGTTTTTAGGTCATCTCTACATCTCAGTAGAGATGACCTAATAAAGCCAGTCTCGAAGTCTGTCCGCCTGTCCGTCCGTCCGCAATCAAACCGAGTGGAGACAAATAACCAATAGTGGAATGGATAGAGGTCGATGAGACATGCACAACGATATAACTTTCAAGGTCGTCCAAGGTCGAGGTCAACGTCACGAGGCTGTCAAAGTTGCGAAAATCGTCGATTTCAAATCGTATCTCCTCCCTCATTTATCAAGAGAGATCAAATGCTATAAGTGATTCAGATACTATGGACTATTATCAAGAACAACACGAGCCATTTTTTTGAAATTTGCTCTCGTTCCGATTTTATAGTTTTTATCCGCCTCGTGGTGCGCCGGAGACCTCCACACTGTCTCCCGCGCTGATTTTAACTTCAAATTCAATTATGTTTCCACCTGTCGCACTGCATAAGGTTGATCGGCACTGAAATAAAGCGAATTCGACCTGAAATTCACCTTTAATGAGAGAAATGCATCGAATGCGTTGGGTGGGTGGGTGTGGGTGCCGAGATGCCGCGGATTCTGGCAGGCACGGGATGAAGCCTAGAATTGTCTCCTCGAGGGAATGCTTACTGTTGGGGTCTGGGAGATCAATGTTTACATTTTTG
>NC_140975.1:25310860-25393360 GCF_056783735.1 Eptatretus burgeri | reverse complement strand
GAACGGGGCCCCCTTTTGCACTATCTCAGCGCGGGGGAAAGGGGAATTGTTGATGCCCTGGGGGAGGAGAATGGCTGGCTGGCTTGGGTCCCGCGACGAGCAATCCCACACCGCGACCTCGTTGCCGACCGCCGTCCTTATGGCCTCGGACCCGAGCTCCCTTGCCTGCAGTTCCAATGCTCTCACTCGCCCGACTCTCTCTGCAACTCTTCTCCGTTCCACACTCTCCTCGGCAGACCCTCTTCAGTTCCGCACTCTCCTCGCGACTCCACCGACTGACTTGACTCTGCTACTCTGCCCCAGCCGACTCCAGAACCCAACTGACTTCATTCACCTTGCGCTCACCTTCTTATAGGCTGGCAGGAGCAGTTAATATGCAATACCGGGCGTAGTGGCGTGCGCCTGTAATCCGGCTACTCGGAGGCTTGGGTTGGAAGATCGCTTGAGGACAAGCGCTCTGCGCTAGGCCGCGCTATAAGAGGGTGTAGGGCAGCCCAGAATCATGGCGAAACCCAATCGTTATCCCTGTGTCGAAAGAGGCGACCAGGGTTGCGTCAGGAAGGGCATCCGGCGTAAAACTTATGCCAAATCAGAATGCGGATCATAATGGATGATCCGCTGTGGCGACCCCTAACGGGAGCAGCCGAAAGACAAACAACAACAAGGAGCAGTTAATATGCAAGCATTTGGATCAGAATAACCTCGGGGGCAGAGCCACGCTCGTCCATTGGTAGGAGTAAATGGGGGCGTGAACCTCCCCTGATTCTAGAATTTGCATATAGACTTCACACACACGCACCTGGAGGCGGGGCCAAGCCGCCCCGCACTCGCTAATTGGACGGAGGAAAAGTGGGCGTGTAGCGTTTTTGATCCAAATTTTCCCTCGGAAAGGCCACTATTCGCGCTCGCGGCTCGGTGCGCTCGGCACCAAACGCCGAACGGGCCCGAGACAGCCCGACGTTCAGTGTTCACAGGTGGTGCGGGAATGGCCGTAGAAGGAGAGAGGTGAAGGTGGTGGAGGGTTTTTGGTGGTGGTTTGATGGTTATGGTGTCGTTTGGGAATGGCAGTGGTGCGATGATGTGGGAGCGTAGATGGTGGCGATGGCGTGGTTGTTGTGTGATGGCAGTTGAGACGTGGTTGGTTCAAAATAAAGATAGAACAGAAAAACGCCTAACTCAAAGGATCGCAGCCCGGATGAATCATATAAATTCCCTCTATACAACGGGTTTGGGCTAACTACACACGTACTTCGAGATATCTCACCAATGGGCCCTTCACGGTGTAATGCGAATTTCCACAACCGTAACAATATATATTACCATCCTCCAAACTGGCCATATGCTCAAGTTACCACCGTTTACATCTTTATGGTGCAGATTGAAGGAATTTAAACAATGTACATAACGATGTGTAAAGGGAGGATGCTTTAAGCATGTGCGCTGGCCATGATCAGTGTTTGAGAGTCAAGGCTGTATGGTACGATGAAGAACAAGTCTTGCTCGTGTCGATTTGAGTCAGCAAACAGGTAGAACAATGGACGAAATCAACACAATGTTGAATGAGGTGTGAACTTGCAAAGTGCTGACATTTTGGGTGTTTACCCTTCCCAAAACGTCAGCACCTTGTTTTCCACGGTGGCTATCATATAGAATTTGATGAACGCTCTGTTGAATAAGCCTGGTGTTGGCTTAGTGGTTAGGGTGGCGGCTTGGGATCCCAGGGTCCTGAGTTCAAGCCCCGTTGGCTGCTGAATTAACACCAGGGGGTTGACTCAGCCTGTCATCCATCTGAGGTCGGCGAAGTGAGTACCAGTGTACTGGTCCCGGTGTATGCCCCGGTTAGAATAGGTGTACCATATCCCTGTGTGTCGTAAGAGGCGACCAGGGTTGGCGTCAGGAAGGGCATCCGGCCATAAAACATTGCCTCAAGAAAAGCCTAACCCCTGCACAGCAGGGAAAATGGCTGTAAAAACGGTCATTTTATTTATTTGAACGCTCTGTTGAATCAATCCTGTGTGGTACCACACGATAAACTCAGGCTCAATTTACAAAAAAAAAAAAAAACACCGTACTTCAATAAACAACCACTTGAATCTTCACATGAAAACAGATGAACAGAATTGGGGAAAGTATGCATCAGAAGGGATGAGGCACTAACCAGTGTGAAGCCAGGCAGTAGGGTACATATCCTAAATACAGAACCATCGTTTCCTTTAACGGCCGACAGAGTCCAAGGAGAGCTATAGGAGATGCTCCTTCGTGAAAACAGCTGCCATGGGCTGGATTGACACCATCACAACACGGTTCCTCGTCATGTGGCTAAAAAGACCATCCTGGAACTTTGAAAATGCTTTTAATGATAAGCAATCCTGGAATTCACCTGCATTTCACATGTCCCGGATTTCACAAAAATGCTCGAATCCTGAATCCGAATAAAATAAATCATGACATCCTTGAGGAGCTGCACATCTTGAAAACCAGAAGTGTATATTGTGGCACCACCGAGAGGAACATGATCACCGGGAAATGCAGCCCTGGGCTGAAATAGGAGAATTACGATTTCCGATTGAGAACAAGGAGAGAACGTCTCACAAATGCAGCTTCATGTGCATGGACCCACTAACGGTAGCTTCCTAAGAGGCACAGGGCAAAGGTTATGAAACCAGTTGAGAATATGAAGTTACACCTCAAGAGACCAAATAAGTTAATGTACAGACTAAAGACCCCGCCATACCTCCATGTACATACAAGCAACCCTGGAGTCGTTGCACCCCGTTGCAGTTTGGAACAAAGCAAAAAAAACAAAACACTGTACATACAGTGTGTATATATATATATATATATATATATATATATATATATATATATATATATATATATATATATATATATATATATATATATATATATATATATATATATATATAAACATTCCCATGGCTGGATAACCAGAGACAGTTTTAATACATTGAAAGAACTGCACAAAGCATCAGTGCATGTACCTTCCTCATATTTTCCAAACTAAGACTGGCAGGATAGTTTTGAGGTTATGCATTTTCATCATTGAGCTGTCTACCCTGGGAAAGGCTCTCAAAAACGACAAACTGTCACCCTGGTATTTTGCATGAAGGGCATGGTGTGCAGTCCATCAGAAGAGCCCATCTGTTAGCATTGGTCATTGGTGGATGTTGAAGATCCCACTGAGTCTTTTGCAAAGAGGAGGTGAACCATCACCAGCACTGAACAAAATACTAAATTCCTGCCTTAAACTGCGGGTAGCAAGTGGTCATTTTTATTTATTTATTCGTATGCAGCTTGTGGCTTGCTTGGCTTACATCATTTTCTGGTGGCGCGACTGTGCCACTAATATAACGCCCCGTTACCAGTAAGCTGGTACTCGACTTGCTGACCTTGGAAGGATGACAGGCTGAGTCAGCCCAGTTGGTGTCAATTCAATGGTAAAACAGGGGCTTGAACTCAAGACCAATATCTGAAGCCAGCCACCTTAACCATTAAGCCAACACCGGGCCTGCAAGTGGCCTGTTCTTCTTGCATATCCCTCAATATCAGGTTACATTGCTTGCTATCTCAGATCCCATATTATAATTAAATTCACATTCCCAAGTTGTTTGATGCTCCAAGTCAGTGTTACACCAACTAAGGAACTTGCATTTTGCAATACGCCATGAATGACTTGCTTTTCTCATGAGATGGTAATAATCACAATAATAATAATAACTACAAGGGCACTCGGTGGAACACATACCTCCACCACGTAATACCTCATCCATGAGAACAGCTCGGGCCGAATACATTTTTGAGATATCATGCTATACAGTACTATATCATGTTGGCCATATCTCTCAATGGTGAAGAATCAATTTTAAAATTAAATAATTCTCGTATCCAGATCCAGATTCGGATCTTTACCAAAATTTAACCAATTCTTCCAGTTCACACACCCAATATGTCCACCAAGTTTCATCCAAATCCGCCCACAACTTTTTGAGATAATATGCTATATATCATTTTTGGCCCTATTAGTGGGGCAACTTAGCTAAATATAGCATAACAATTGTGCATTTTGTGAGGAAAGCACCAAATTTGGCACACTAGTAGCCTATCATATTATGAACAGATTTGGATATGGTCAATCTCAATTTTTGATGGCAGTGGAAAATGGCTGCCACAGCCATCAGCGGCTGAATTTGAGATGGCCCAATATCCAAATCTGTTCATAATATTGTTGTGGTTACCAGATTCGCAAACCACCATTCAGGTCCCTTAGGTGAGGTATCTCGGTAAGTACATGTGTAGTTAGGCCCAAACCCGTTGTCTAGTGGGAATACATGTCATTTATACGTGCTGCGACTCTTCAGGATAGCCGTTTTTCTTTTACTATCTTTATTTTGGACCAACCGCCATGATCACAACCACAACATCAACCACCGACCACAACCACCGCTTCACCACAACCGCCACGACCTTCACGCACACCTCACAACCGTAGCATCGCCACCGTTCTTGCCCCGCTGTGGGTACCGGTGTTGGACTCATGCAGCACGCGCGTCGAACAGCGTGTACAAAACCACGGATTTTCTGCTTCAAAAACGGATCGAAAACGACACACGCCCACTTTTTGCCGTCCAATCGGTGAGCGAGGGGCGAATTGGCCCCGCCCCCAGGGCGATCGATATATGCAAATTTGTGGATCAAAAAGCCTTCACGCCCACTTTTTCTCGGGCCAATGGGGAGCGAGGTGAAAGGTCAAAGGGAGGGGGTCAAAGGCGAAGTTACGGGGGGGATAAAAGGACGGTGTTCGTCAGTCAAAGGAGTCGTAAAAGTCGGAGCGAAAGAGTCAGCAGAACGAGAGTCGGAGTCGCAAGAGGAACGAGAGAGTCAGCAGAACGGGTCGGAGAGTCAAGAAGAGGAGAGTCGGAAGCAGAGGGTCAAGACTTCGCGGGCGGTGGAGCTGCTCGTCGTGTGCGTTGGAGTCGGAACGGAGGGGACGGAGCTGTGGAAAGGCGGCGACACCAGACGAGGGGGTGCTCGCGTCGTGCAGGAAGCTGCACCCGAGGGAGGCCGACAGCGCGACCTGGCCGAGGTGGAGACGCTCGTCGCACATAATAAAGATCCTCTATACCCCGAGCATCAGCAACCCCCTCCTGTTTCCCCCCGCGCTGAGATAGTGCGACCAAGGGGGCCCCGTTCCCACCCCCTGCCAGGCACTGTCCACGAGGCCCGCGGGTTGCGGGGCCATCGCCGCTCCGCGTCTCATCACCAGACGGGTAGGCCCGACCCGGCCTCGGCCTCAGGCCTACCCCATTCTTGGGGGATTTCTTTTCCTTGGTTTTGGGTATGTGTTGTCGGCGCCGTCTGTGAAGTAGAATTGTATAAGTGTTGCCGTGTGCTCGGTAGTCGGTATTAGCTCTGCACTGTGTTTTCACTTTTATGTTTGCTTTTTGTGTAAATGGAATTGTGTTTTCTTTTTTTTGTGTGCATTTGGTGGAATTGTATTTGTGTGCTTCTCGTGTGCCGCGAATAAATGTGCTTTATTGTTGAACTGTTCTCCCGCTTCGCTTCGTCTTTTCCCCCATTGAACCCTCATCTTGCTTCACGTAAAGGGTTGGTAGTGGGCTGAGTACGCCCGATAATTAATCGAACCGTCGAGGTCGACGATAACACCGCTCGGTTATTCTGATAGTACGGAACGGGTCGCTTAAGTGGCCCGTGTCCGAAGTCGACCTGCGGCGAGGTGCGATCGCCCGGTCTACCCTCCGCGTGGGTACTTAGGTAGTTCGAATTTGGCGAGCAACCCTATCCCACGCGGGGGCTGATTGGCTCGATCGCGGTGAGACCGAAAGGTCCACCCGTGACTGGTTCCCGGCGTTAGTCCGAGAGGGTCACGACTGGATTGTCCGTCCGGTGGGCGACGTGCCGCGATTCGAGTTACGTGGCCGTTCGCACGCCGGCGGGCGCGAATACCGCAACAATATGATAGGCTACTAGTGTGCCAAATTTGGTGCTTTCCTCACAAAATGCACAATTGTTATGCCAAGTTGCCCCACTATATCTGTCAATGGTGAAGAATCACTTAAAAAATTCTGGTAGCCGGATTCGGATCCGGATCTTCACCAAAATCTAATCAGTTCGTCCTTGTCACACACCAAACCTGTCCACAAAATTTCATCCGGATCAGTCCACAACTTTTTGAGATATCCTGCACACAAACAAACAGAAAGGGGTGCAAAACATCACCTCCTTCACCTTCGGTGGCGGAGGTAATAGCTTGAGAAGTCGATGGTACACATTCACAAATTCCCACCCTTCTATCTGAAGTAAAGTTGAATGATGGCAAAAGGTTCCACCAGGATCAAATGTAGAGTTAATTTTTTCCCCGTTTTTACCCCTCACCCCAAGTTCGCATCCCTTGGGGAATGATCCCAGGGGTCAAATCGAAGAAATCGTTACACTTCCTCAGGGTGCGGAGCCAAAAAAATGACACCGCTCTTGCACCTTCGTACCATGTGATCAGAAGTACCAAGTTTGGTGAATTTCTGCCCAACCATGTAGCAGATAGCATGACATGAGCAGAAACAGGAGCCAACTATAAGATCCCCGTTTTTTGTTTTTTTTTCAAAAAGGCGTGGGTACAATAACCATTGGAAATACTGCTTATAGCAAGCAGTGATTTCTACGTGGGCACTTACAAAACCGCAAGCAACGAGTAATAAAGTTTGATAAGTGTGATATCGTCGTTCACGGGGTTTGGCAGCCATATTGGATCGAAGGAAATCCTTTTAAAAAATCTGCTCTGAAACCACTTAAATGATGAAGTTCTATTTATCATACTTTTATCCCTTTGGCGACTCATTAATATACTTTAAGTTTCACATAGATTGGTTCAGCGGTTTAACAGAAGATGGTTTTTAAAGGGTTAAGCTTGAATCCAATACGACTGCTAGACCATGTGACCTGTGACATTTTAGATAAACTATATTTAGCATGGTTAGTTGATCATATAAAGTTTCACATCAATCTGTTAAGCCGTTTCAGAGATGGTTTATAAAGGATTTAAAAAAATCTAATATGGCTATCTGACCTACGAGGTCAAATTTAAAACCAAACTGGTTAATTGATCAAGCACGCACACGTTTTGCATTGATTGGATTAGTTTTTAGAGGTTAGTTTTTGTATCCAATATGGTTGCCACACTTCACCGATGATGTCATCCTTATCACATTACATGTCACAAGGGTAGTCGATCATGTCTGTAAAGTTTCGCCTCAATCCGTTTAGCGGTTTCGGAGAATTTTAAAAAGATTTTCCTTCATTCCAATGTGGCTGCCAGGCCATGTGACCAATGACATCATAATTATTAAACTTTTCCCCCCATCGGTTGTCGATTATAAACAGTACGTAATGTTTCGCATCAATCCGTTCAGCCGTTTGAGATTTAATTTTGTTCCCAAAAAACGGCTGCCAAACTAGTCACTGATGACAGTCAATTTAATTATCTTTGTAAATTTCTTCGTCGAGCACCCTCAAAAAAATTCGTATCGATCGGATAAGGGATACGACAAATTCAATCATGACGTCATAATTAGGACACCGATGACATCCGCATTATCAAATGTTGCTCCCCATGCAACATTTGATAATGTGGATGTCATCGGTGTCCTAACCTATGCGAAGTTACAATTTTTTTTTTTTTTAAACAGTTCAGTGGTTTCAAAGAAGATAATGTTCAAAGTTTTTCCATTAATCCAATATGACTGTCATACATCACCTATGATGTCACAGTTATCATAAAAAAACTTTTATCCATGGGTAGGCTCTTCTATGTTCAAAGTTTTGTGTTAATCGCTCAAGCGGTTGCAGAGGAAACAAATGTAAATGCAAATAAAGGTGAAAAAGTGAAGGGGGGAGGGGGAGGGAGGCAGAAAAAAAAATTATCCAGACAAAAAATATTAGGGTACTCTTTAGTACTCCAATAATAATAATAATAATAATAATAATAATAAACAACAACAACTATGTTCATCCCTCAAGTTTTAGAGCAGTGTATTTGAAGAAGAAACATGAAGAGACAACCCCACAGAAACGCAACAAAAACCAGACAAAGGAAGGAAAATGTTATCTGGCATTACAGCACCCGATTCTGGAGGGAAACCGTGACCAGTGTTAGAATCACAATTGGGTAACATCCATAAAGGTGGACTGTAACTGTTACCAATCATATTTCTCCTTTCAAAAGGACCTTCACAATTACATGTAAATTCAAACAGCAACAAAATATTGCAAGTTCTTCCAGATTTGTTCATTTGCTCACCATGTGGCAAACGTGAACATGTGAAAGTCAAGGAAAGGTGTCGGGAGAGTTCCAAACAATCTTCATAATTACTCATTCCTGCCTGACGAGGCAGGCATGTAGGGGTTCAGCAAGAAATGAGAAAAGGCTTCAACCTTGTCGGTACCCCGGACTTCGTGGGGCAGGAGAGGCAGTTTGACGATGTGAAAATCCTCGTACAGATCCTCCATCTGAATGAGGAGCGCATGTACAGTACACATCCAATGGCAGAATGATATTCCAAAACAGCTCAGTTGTAAACACCAAAGCAAATGCATTTAATGGCTTCACGCACAACCTTCTCTTCTTACGACATCACAGAAAAAAAATAAACAAGTAGAAAACTGCTGAAATTAAACTCTCAAAAGGCCTGCGATTTGCAAGCCGTCCGTCATGACAAGACCTGAAACTCACAAAAGATGACCCACCTGGTCGAGATACTTGCTCTGGATACGATGTCGAGCCCGACAAAGGCTGCACGTGGGACAGTCCATGGAACCCACCTCCGGGAACACCAACTGGTTGACCACGATGTTGTGTGTATCGATGCCGCACTTCGTGAGCTCCTGGACCAACCGTTCAGTCTCGTACAACGACAGGAACTCGGCGATGCAAACACAAATGAAAGTGGTTTGCTCCTACACAGAAATGTCATGCGTGCATTTCAAACTTGAGATGAAATTTAAAAATAAAAAACATAAAAATTGGGGGAATAATTAGCGTATTCTAATTTGCATGCATTTCATTCCCAAAGCAAATGCTGAACAGGAGGCATGACCGACATTAAAAAAAAATGGAATACTGAAGGTCCAGCACTTGCATTGCACATTGTTCTACGTTTTATAAGAGATGATTTTTTAAACTCAAGTAATTACCTCCCTTTACCTTTCTATTATAATAATTAATCTAAAATCATGATGCACAGGCTTTCTCCAAATCCTGCATATTATATTGTTAGGGGCCGGGAGGTCGGCCACCAACCGACCGCTCTGAACGGAGCCGCAAGTCGAGTCGGCCCGACCGATCGCCCGGAATATAGATCGCCGCCCGGATAACTCCGAGCGACGGGTCCTTCTACAAGAACCGAAATACGCCAATCGGCAGATCACGTGGGGTAGGGTCGATTGCCAATCTTCAATTGACCTAAATACCCACGTGATCCAACTACCGGGGTATTCCACCCTCGACGGAACTCGTACGGAACAAACCGCCGAGGCGAGCTTGTCCGTGCGCGATTCCGAGCGGCGTAATCGCCGAGAACCGTCGGTCCAAATGTCCCCCTATTACGGCAAACCAACGGCTTCCTAACTCCCAACACACGAAATGTTCAGTCAATGAGGGAATGGACACAACGATCAGGTTTACATTCACACAAGGACATTTAATATAATGAAACACGTATGCAATTAAATAAGGCAAAACACGTATGCAATTATACAAGCAACAAAAGCACGACAAAAGAACTACAACCGTCAACTTATTATATACAGTTCGTTACACTTAACAGCAGTTCCTACTTCTTAGACGGGCCCACGGACACACGTATGCACACACACAAGAAACGGTGGCTGAGGCCTTTAATCACGAGCTACAGCTCGGAGGACAAGTGAGCTGAAACTCAGAGCTTGACTCGAACCTTTCCACCTCGTGTGGTCTTCAACTTGTCCGGACCCAGGCTCCAGCAAGAGCAAGCTGAATCCAATCGCCGCGATCCTTCCCGAGCTCCCGCGAATCCTCCCGCGTTTCTCAACACGTGCCGGTGAGACGAGGCGCCGATCCTTCCTGTCGATCGTCGCTTCCCCGAGGATCCAACTCCAAGAAGAGGCCGATGCGTCGCACAAAGCTGGGAAACAAAATGGAGAACAAAAAGCTCCACGAACCAAGAAGAAGAGGAAGAGGAGGAAGAAGCCTCCACTCGCAGCTCGAGCCGAACAACTGGTTCAAGTTCCTTCCAAAACAAAGCAGCAGCCGAAGCTCACTGAGCCAGCCGAAGCAAGAAGCTTCCGAAGGCCTCAAGCCAAGCAAGCCAAGCAGGACCTGATGGCCTGCTGAACGACTGCTCTCTCTCCGAAGCAAAAAATCTTACTCCTCCCACGGGACTCAGCACACGAACTCTGCACACGGGACTCTTCACGAACTCTGCCACGGGACTCCCACGAACTCAGCCCTACCACGGGACTCCCACGGGACTCTTTTCGAACAAAGAAAAGATGTCCTCTTTATCCTTTGCACCCCCTCCCCCGCACCAGGCGCGACTCAAGCCCTCGTGATCCACCCCCCCGCTCAACCACGGGTGGGAGGGAGTTGTTGATGTTACAGGATGGCAGGGTTCTTATTCCTCTTTGCAGAAGAGGGGGAGGGACGTCTCCATTGTTTCGTTCCCAAACTATGAAATCGATCCGCAGCGCATCGAATCGATCTCTGAACATTTAAACAATGGAAGGTGTGCTATCTGGGGAACATGCACTTATCGACATAGCTGACTTAGGGAACCTGTATGTTGTGTGCATTTGAATTCCAAATTCGTAACACTACCCCCTCCCCTTTTTACAGACTCGTCCCGAGTCGTCAAATTTTCATGTGACCAGCAAGTGTAAGTTTTCCCCAAGTACGTTCTACCTTCAGATACCTGAGTGTGACATTTCTTTTAACGTGTCCCAAAAATAAATAACCTAATGCACTGCGTAACTAACTAACAAACTCTCAGACTCATTCGGACAACTTAACTAAAATTGCCGGCGCTAAAACAAACATGCAGGCGGGGGTTCACGTATTTACAATTTTCACTCAACTTATCCATTACTTAACCATGGCCCAAGACTTGTGATCTGTGAAAGGGGAAAGGCAAAAGTCATAGCAAAGTCTTTGGTGCAGGGGAATGGATGGAGATGGTCACAAAACACAAAAAAATGGACTGGATGCACAGGCTGCCTGCAGGGCAGTCCTCACAAAACTGGATGGTCCTGGCGCGTATGGTGATGGATGGACACAGGGGCAAACGCAATCACGGGCTTGCAGGCATGGGGTCATGGCAGAGGTAGGCAACTAGGCATGGCAAGGTAAGCCCATGCAGAACAGGCAGCTGCAGCACAACAGGCCGGCAGGTGAAGCTGGCCGGCCTCTGGTGTGGTTCCATCAGGTCTGGAGGGAGTGCGGTGGTGCCGGCCGCTCTGAAGGCGGGCTCGGACCGAGCCTACTGTCTCCCCCCACTCTATCGCCTTTGCCTGTCTCTGTCCATACCCACTCCCTTAATTTGCCACATAAAACAAAATTTTGCCCCTCTTTATTTTTATTTCCCTTTTATAATTGTCTCTCTAACCCCCTTTATTGTCTTTGTCGGGCTAGCCTATCATGTCAACCTAGCCTACTCCCAACCCCTACGTTCCCTCTCTGGAGGGGAATAGGGAGAGACTAGCATCCTGTCTCGAGGCCCAACAAAGCCTCAGAATGGCCTCCTCAGAGTTCAGCGATCTACCAAGGTGAGTCCAGCGGCCTACAATGAGCGAAGGGATGGATGGTGCGAAGGGGTACACCTCGTATCTACCCTAACATTCATGAACCTGAAACTACCCCGGGGCTTTCCAAAAACACCTCACACTTTAAAACTATCGGTTCAAAAACCATGATTTCCGTCGCCCGTGTTGGTGTCCATTATAAGTTTGGGCCTTGCACTCAAATTTTCATATGTGCCCTCGCACAATTTCCTGGCTGGTCAGCGTGGCTCAACTGGTAGGAACTCCCCCTCTGCCAAACTCTAACCATGGCACCCCCAGGCCCGCAGGCTGTCTCTGAGCCGAGCTGCTCCCTATAAATGTGGGGGGGGTTTGCCCTCTCTGGCATTGCCCCCATCCGATGCCCACATGGCGTGTTGATGCCCCAGGTCCCTTTCTGAGGGTCGCCCGTGCCCACTACACAGCCCCCGTGGCATTCTGGCACAACGGGTCCCGTTTTCGACGGGTCGGCCGTGCCCACTAATCTATCCCGGCCCCTCTTGGGCCCTTGGCCTACTCTAGCCGATTAGTCCGGTGCATGGGGTGCCCACGAAACAAAACTCAACTTTCCACAGCCACACTCCCAGCCGGTCCATGAACTCTTGCACCCCTCCAAACGGGTTTCGTGCCTTCTCTCGACACCAACAACAAAACGACCTCCTGTTAGTAAATTTGAATAACCCACTAGCTAACATTAAACTGACTTGTCACTTGGGTGGGAATCACTCCTCCCCCCAACCAGTCATACCACATTCGCTCCACTCGCACACTTGGGCCCACTGTCCTACACTCATTCCTCACACACTTTCCATTTCGCAACTCACACCAAAACTCCACACTGCTATCCTTCTAACTAACTCGTGCTCCCTCGTCATCCCTTAAAACTCATGCACGTTCATTTACTCTACGTAGCTAAGCTACATCTCCACTACACATTTCCAGTCTGTCCGTGTCTCCAAAAATCCAAAAATTCCATTTCCTAAATCTAAACTAAAATCCCTTTAACTAATCCATTCCACGGGCTCCATGAGGTACAACCCATGTCCCCATGAAGCCGGTCTCACGAACTCTAACCCATCCTCCTAACTAGTAGTTCCTGTGCCCCCAAACAAGGGGTTCTTCCACCCCTTTCCTGGGAATCCTGTTCACCCGAAGCGAGGCTTGCTTTTCTCAACTCTGTTTTTTTCATAATGCGCACCACCAGAGCGGCAGGTCACAGCCACGCTCTTTTTTCCGTGACGTCATGGCAGCTGCTTACGCCCCGCGCACCTCGTCCCTCTTGGACGGTACCATCCGGCAGGAATTCCCTTCTGCCGGAGTCCAAACACACATGCAGCCATGACGTCACTCTGCGCATCTCAAAGCAAGCCCCGCGTTTCGAGGGGTTCCCCACGCGAACACATGTGCTTTGCTCGGCGGAACTTTACAAACACACTCGCGTGGAGAACCCATCCGGTCCAAATTCCGAATCCAGCCAAGCTTCTGTCCGTCCGCGGGATTGGCTAATATCCACCGCTGGCGTTTCCGGACCAGGTTTCACCTGCGCAGCCGCGCACGTGGCGGCCTTGTGCATAGCACAGCACGGACCCCGCGCTCGCTGCTGTGCAAACCCGGCACGGTTCTCAATTCAGCTACGGCCGCTACTGGGCCCTTGTCCTTCATCTGGTCCCATCGTCGTCGCCGTTCAACGCACACACTCCTGCATGCCACGACGCTCACACACTCCACCATGGCACTCGGACACGGGGATGGGGATGGGGATGCGGTTGCATTCTCCCGCATACCGACTGTCATCTCCCTCACATACAGCGCTCTCACACACGCCATTCCTTCCACCCTCGGTGTTTCTCTCACACACGCTGTTTCCCTCGCACACTCGGCATTTCCTTTACACACGGCATGCTGGAAGGCCCACATTTCGGCACACCATATTACTCACACAACGCCCCTCACCCACGCCATGCGCACTTCTCAGCACACATTCCGCCACACTCGTGAATACACATACTGGAACCACACACACCGGAACAACCACACTGGGGATTCGCTCCACCACAAGGGTTCCCAGAGCCTTCACACCCCCCAAGCCTCGCGTGCACCCATTCACAGCACTCACCCCTCCTAACTCGCTCGGCACGACCGGGCCCACCTGGTCGAGATCAGCTTCAAGGGGGAATATTCCCTCCCCTCATTCCATAAGGAGGCTATCCGGCTGCTTGCACCGGGTCACGACACATTCCCCGAGCTCCCCCTCATCGTCCTCCACCAACGCTGTGTGTGTGTTCGTCTTTCACCCAGTCTTTATCGTGTAGTCTCTCCTCTACTTTTTCTATCTCCCGCGTCTCTGTTATTTCTGTCACCTCATTTATTATTTCCCTCGTCTCTACGTGTCTTGCCGTACACGTCTCCGTCACCCCTTTTAATTTTTCCCTCTGTGTCATCGTCACTTTCTCTGTCACCTGCTCGAGTCTCCCGAATTACTTTGTCCTCCCCGCTTCCATCGTGGGCCGGACAGTCGTTGCACTCCCTCCCAGCTAGTTCGCTCCAACACGTGGCGCCGCCATTTTGCACTCCACCGAATGCACTTTGTTGCACACAATTGCGATTATGCCCGCCTGCAGGCCTCGCCCCATGCTCTGAATTTCACCCCGCATATCGCTCCTGAATGCTTGCATGTTCGCATCCATTTATGCCAGCAATATTTCTAATAGCTGGCCCATGTCAGGTGGCCCGATGGCAGTCGCTTCGCCATTATCGGGCGTGGATCCGCCAGGGACCGAGGAGGGATTTTGACGGAGGAGGGGAGGGGGGGGTGTCATACACCGCGGCCCCCACCGCTGCGCCCATTGCGGACTCAGCATTTATTTGCGGGGAATAGTCAACCTGTATAATGGGAGTGTCCTGCATGGTCATTTCGTCCTGAGCCATAGATTCTAACATTTCCAAATCCATTCCTAATCCCTCCTGCCCCTGCTCGCTTTGGCTGAACATTTTACGTGCTGGGAATAAAACTTATAACGCTCGTAATTTGGGGACATGGGGGGGGGGGTTTGCTCCATATACCCCTGATCCGACTGTGAATTTTCCTACGGAGACTGAGGGGGCTGAATCGCACTCCTGACAACCAATTGTTACGGGCCAGGGGGGGGGGGGGTCGGCCGCCAACCGACCGCTCTGAACGGAGCCGCAAGTCGAGTTGGCCCGACCGATCGCCCGGAATATAGATCGCCGCCCGGATTACTCCGAACGACGGGTCCTTCTAAAAGAACCGAAATACGCCAATCGGCAGATCACGTGGGGTAGGGTCGATTGCCAATCTTCAATTTACCTAAATACCCACGTGATCCAACTACCAGGGTGTTCCACCCTCGACGGAACTCGTACGGAACAAACCACCGAGGCGAGCTTGTCCGTGCGCGATTCCGAGCGGCGTAATCGCCGAGAACCGTCGGTCCAAATGTCCCCCTATTACGGCAAGCCAACAGCTTCCTAACTCCCAACACACGAAATGTTCAGTCAATGAGGGAATGGACGCAACGAGCAGGTTTACATTTACACAAGGACATTTATTATAATGAAACACATATGCAATTGAACAAGGCAAAAAACGTATGCAATTATACAAGCAACAAAAGCACGACAAAAGAACGACAACCGTCTACTTACTATGTACAGTCCTTTACACGAAACAGCAGTTCCGACTTATTAGACGGGCCCACGGACACACATACACACACACACACAAGAAACGGTGGCTGAGGCCTTTAATCACGAGCTCCAGCTCGGAGGACAGGTATGCTGAAACTCAGAGCTTGACTCGAACCTTTCCACTTCGTGTGGTCTTCAACTTGTCCGGACCCGGGCTCCAGCGAGAGCGAGCTGAATCCAATCGCCGCGATCCTTCCCAAGCTCCCGCGAATCCTCCCGCGCTTCTCAACACGTGCCGGTGAGACGAGGCGCCGATCCTTCCTGTCGATCGTCGCTTCCACGAGGATCCAACTCCAAGAAGAGGCCGATGCGTTGCACCAAGCCGGGAAACAAAAAGCTCCACGAACCAAGAAGAAGAGGAAGGAGAGGAAGAAGAGGAAGAAGCCTCCACTCGCAGCTCGAGCCGAACAACTGGCTCAAGTTCCTTCCAAAACAAAGCAGCAGCCGAAGCTCACTGAGCCAGCCGAAGCAAAAAGCTTCCGAAGGCCTCAAGCCAAGCAAGCCAAGCAGGACCCGATGGCCTGCTGAACGAATGCTCTCTCTCCGCAGCAAAAAAGCTTACTCCTCCCATGGGACTCAGCACATGGGGACTCGGAATGGGACTCTTCACGAACTCTGCCACGGGACTCCCACGAACTCAGCCCTACCACGGGACTCCTTTCAAACAAAGAAAAGATGTCCTCTTTATCCTTGGCACCCCCTCCCCCGCACCCGGCGTGACTCAAGTCCTCGTGATCCACCCCCCCCCCCGCTCAACCACGGGTGGGAGGGAGTTGTTGATGTTACAGGATGGCAGGGTTCTTCTTCCTCTTTGCAGAAGAGGGGGAGGGACGTCTCCATTGTTTCGTTCCCTAACTATTAAATCGATCCGCAGCGCATCTAATCGATCTCTGAACATTTAAACAATGGAAGATGAGCTATCGCGGGAACATGTACTTATCGACATAGCTGACTAAGGGAACCTGTATGTTGTGTGCAATCGAATTCCAAATTCGTAACAATATCTTGGAGTAGCAATCAATCAATTAATCTACATTCAAATTATTTGAACCTATTCATTCTCCTTCTTCGTACGTATACACCACACCACAAATATCATTGGCAAAGCAATGTTGAAGCAAGTTAAACTAAACGGTACAGCAAACAGACACCTCCAATCAATGATGTTTCACGAATGGTGTAGAGCTTACCGGGTCCTTGAACTGGTCGCTTACAGAACGTATTATCGGTAATGTCTCCTCGAGCTTCGAGGCCAGCTGCTCAGCATTCATGTCACCCATACCCAGCATGGAGCACATCTGAACATGCAGGGATTCAAACACAAAAATGGCTCAGAGTTTCATGTACAAATGCATTGAGGGAGAAAAATAACACTTCAATATAAACTGAGAGGCAATGAAAATGCATGCACGATTTAAATGGAGTTTAGCCTGTTCTTAAATGCAAACACCGAGCAAATAGTGAGTAATAAAACATGCATGATGGACGTCTGTTATGGGCGTTTGATTGTGTTCGAGTCCGGTCTGTTGCTTGTGTTTTGGCTGTTAGTTTCTTGGCTACAGAAGCGAGACAGAGCTACAGGATGGGTCAGTGACCATCCTCGTCCTGGTGCACAGCATGTGATGTCAACAAGACAAGACCAATACATAGTCATCAGTCACCTCCGCAACCACTTCAGGATAGCATGAGAAACGGCCAAAGCCACCAGTGGAACAAGGGGAAGGCTCATCAATGACAAATCTTTACACATTAACACCGACTTGTACAACGACGGGCAGCAGCTGGTAGTAACTTGGGTGGGAGACGGTGGGCAAACGTCATATTTTCCAATGAATCAAAGTTCAACGTCAGTTTTCCAGATGGACGTATTCACGTGTATTCGACAAGGACACCGTTTTGCTCATGGCTGCTTTGTTGAGAAAGACTGCTTTGGAGGTGGCAGTGTTATGGTTTGGGGAACAATCGTCAAATGAATCGTCCACGTAATGTTGCAGAGCTTACTGCAGCCTTACAGTTCCATTGGACAGCAATACCACAAGCTCTGATCCACCACCTGTGTTTATCCATGCTCCATAGACTTCAAGCGTGCATCGCTAGCCAAGGTGGTCACACTCGATATTGATAGTACAGACCACTGCATCATTTGACATTTTTGTGATGTCACGTGCACATCTGTGCAGATTATGTAGGACTGTCCCTGACAAATCTCATGTGATTGAATACCTTGATCGTTTTTCACATGCTATGAAATACATGTCAATATTAATTTGGTATCTGTTTTCACTGCCTCTCAGTATATCTTCAAGAATTAAAGACAGCTGTGGGTAGCACAATAGAAGAGCTAACTCAAAAGGTTGGTTGAAAACAAATTCACCAATGGCAAATAAATAAATAAATAAATAAATAAATAAAATTTAAATGGCAGCTATTTTGATGTGAAGGATGGCAGTTTCACCATTAATAAAGCTGTGAGAAATAGCTGGAATCATACAATGGGAGATGGAATGAGCACATTTAAAATGGAAACGACAGGAATCTTGATGATTGACCCTTAAATGCCCCTCCCCCCCACCCTGCCAACATTCCACATTTTGTCGGGATGCCACAGTAACCTTACAGAAGACTTGAAGGAGCATCGCAACACATCGTGACGGAACGCATTCATGCCTGTGAGATGAAGGGGCTGATCTGACTCTTGATACGCATGAGCCGGCCGAGACCTCTCTCCACCACTGTGGGGAAGTTCAAGAGACGTAGTGTGTGGCCCGTCGGTGCAGTGTCAAACACCACCACAGAAAAGTTCATCCCCTTCACCAGCCTGCAAGCACAAAAGTGTAAACGGCAAGCTGAGCCTCTGTCTTCAAAAGATTCTGTGAGATATTTGTGCACATTTAGAATTTCTCAAGAGAACACGCTGCTCAGACAGACACACACATGCAACTGCACTCGTGTCAGCAAAAACTTCCCTCCTGAGTAAGGAAGCAAGTTTACGTAGAACAAGCAATTCATATTTTGGAGAATGATTTCTGTACAAGGGAAGTCATTGCAAGGGCATTCATTCCACTGCTACCTCTGCCACCAAAGGTGGACGGAGGTTATGTTTTCACCCCTGCCTGTTTGTCTGTCTGCGAGTAAGATATTTAAAAAAGTTATGGACGGATTCAGACGAAATCTGATCTGATGGTGGGATAAACATGTAGGGAATGAACAGACAGGAGTGAGGGAGGAAAGTGAAACGAGCAAGTAAAATGACTGGGTTTGGAAAGGTCAGTGGGGGTAAAAAAGATCGTGGGTCAGATTGGGCATGACATGAGATGAGGGTTCATTGCTTGCATAAAGCCCTGGACAGAAGAATGAGACAGAACAGCCTCCAGAGGGCTGTTCCATCGTGGGAAGAAGGGAGAGATAAAAGAGTTGAGGTGTGGAGTCAGCCTTGATTTTGGAAGCTTAACTAGGAGGGTGAAACTGGAAAAGGGTGCACATCCTGGAGTAGATAGTGAAGATAGGAAGACAGAGAGGTTTGTGTACCAGGAGCCTCTGACTCTGCGTGGCCTTCCTACCTCATGACTTCAGCATAGCTCATGGCCTCATCAATGCCGGGAAAGGCACTCAACGCTTCCTGCACCATCTTCTTGCCCAAGCTCAGCACGCTGTCTTCTTCGAAGAATTCTTCCGGTAGTTCTGTCATGCCCAGGTTTGGATCAATCTCCTGCCAAAGGGAATTATCGTAGTCGTGTTGGGCAAGAAAAACTCATTCACAAGAAACAGCTTATTCACAACCCTCTCTCAACTATTGTAATCTTCCTCCTACTTCTCTTGTCTTCATGAGCGGTGAGGTCCAATGGTACCAAGCTTCTGTTCTGCCTTGACCACGATACTCCTCCACTTCCCTCTGTCCAGAGCCAACCCTCTCGACTCTACAATCATCCCCAACTTATTGATATACCTCCTCACAGGACTGACAGGATGGCAAATAAGTACACACACTCGCTTATAAGTGGTCTAGCCTAGATTTGAATCCCAACCAAGCTAGAAACTGTCATCCCGGTGTTTCACAGGCAGGGTGTTTCATCAATGTGTGTGCCATCCCTCAGATGGACGTTAAACTAGGTGTCCCATCTACCAGTATTCGATGGACGTTAAAGATCCCATGGTGTCCTACGTGAGGAGTACACAAACTATTGCCGGCACCATGGCCAAATTATAAATTCCTGCTCTAACCAGCAGAGTGCATTGTTGCATCAGCAGCACAGCCACACTCTCAGCCAATGATGCTACCCCACAACCTTGTGCCAAGTACGAACGAAGAAGAACCTCCTCACACAATCTTCCATTATCAACCGTGGTCTACCTCTTTTCGTCCAACCTTCCTTTCTCAACCTAACCTACTCACTCACTCACTCACTCACTCTCTCTACATCCACACCAAGTGACCAGCCCACTTCAAATCAGCATTTCCCAATCTCCCAATCAAGTTTAGTTACACACCAATCAACTCTCTCAGGACATCCAACCTCCTCTCCATCCTTTTCATTCCCACAATCCTCCTGGCCAAGTTGTTCTCACAGATCTGCAACCTCTGTTGTTGTGTCTCTGTCAGTGCCTCCATCTCGAGACCATAAAGGTAGGCCAGCATTACACAAGATAGCTGAACTTTCCCTTTTTATTTCCTTGACTTTTTTTTGTTTGCCATTAATCCCTCCACCCTCCTCAATGCAGTCACACCCGTCTGAATCCTCCTCCACACCTCTGCCTCAGACTTACCATCCCCAATCACTGTTCCTCCTAGATACTCAAACCAATTTCCCTGTCTGATCTACTTCCCCTCTAACCTGATATTCATTTATTTGCTCTGCTGCCTGACCCACATCATCTTAGTTTTCTCCAGACTCATCTTTGGTCTACACTTCCCAAATTCCTCATTCCACTCCCCCAGCAATTCCTGCACATCCCACCTTCTCTCCGGCACAACAGCCAGATCGTCCGCATAAAACACCCTCCCCAAAATATCTTTCATGTTTACCCCCCTGCTTACCAGCTTATACACCATGATAAACATGAGTAGGGTGAGAGAGCTTCCCTGCCTCAAACCAATATTCACCAATGATTAAATGAAAAATTATTGAACCCATGATAAAATGATAAACATCCCTGGTCACCATGCTGAACTCACCATTGCATAGAGATTTTGGTATCCAAGGACTTGTGTAGGAACCTTTGCAAACTTCTGGTCAAAAGCATCTGAGATGTTGTGTGCCGGGTCAGTTGATATGAGCAGCACAGTTTCCCTCATTTTGCATAGTTGAACTGCCAAGCTGCAACTGCAAAATAACAACAAATGCATGTAGCTTTGTACCTTGGGAGGGAGGAAGGGGGGAGGATGGGTCAGGAGGGCTGGGGTGAAGAGTGGGGACTTACCTTTAAGCAGGAAGATCACCTGACCAAATACATGACTGTTGGAAAAGCTGTGAATGACATCACCCGATGGCATTTATCAGGCTACAATTTTCGATTTCTACCAATGTATGATGGCTCCAATGATAAAAACTAGTGTTGAGGACAATGGAGTGGCCTTCCACAGGTTGTGGTTTCAAATCCAACATCATGAAGGATTTGCATTCCAACCTTCTGGAAGCGTAGCTCGTCAGCTCGAAGAGAATTGGTTCACACTTCCATTAACTTGCCAATACAAAAAGAGTCTGCTCAATGATGGCCTTGAGGGAGGGGATAAGCTGCATGCCCATGCAGGCTTTTGCCGACATGTGGTCTCAGTCCACACTTCAGTGTTTACTCAATGCCCTCAGAGAAATTTTAGGTCCCAAAATGCAAGCGAAGAAACAAAAACTCAGCATATTGTGGAATCTCCATCACTTGCACTTCAAACCTTCCGGAAAGTGACAGGTTCCACAATCTTTTCCATTTTTTTATGAAGGTCGTTAGGAGATTGTACCAAAATCACATGCAGGACAAAGACTTAATTTGGAATCAATGTACTTTTACATTAATTACTTGGACATATCATTTGTGAATGATATGTCTGATCATCATAACATCATTTGCATCCAAATTAATCCAGTGACGACCAGAGTAGGTCAGAGGTTGGGTATTCTGCATCAAGTGGCTCACATCCAAACTCCTCAGCACCTTTCCATTATCTACAAGGCACAAGTCAGGATTTTGAAGGAATACTCTGCACCTACTTTGATAAGAACAGCTAAAAGAACTCTCAAAAGTCTTGATGACATCCAATATATTGTTGCGGACCCGGGGTCGGGGGTGAAGACCACGAGGGGTGAACTACCTCGGATTCCCACCAGACTCACCGGAATTGCAGGCCATCGCACACAAATAACTTCGTGACGCGGTGGGTCGCTAATCGACCGTGAACGGCAATAACTCGACCATGTGACTTAGGGTCCTCCATCTAATAAACATCGTTCACCTAAAGGTCACGTGATCTAATTACCGGAGAACACGCCCTCGGTATGCACTTGCTCAAACCGGATTACCTTAAATGCAGCCGAGCGGAACTGCCAAGCACGTACCGTCTAGGAAACAGATCATTGGAGAATAACATCCCGGCTAAACTTGGGTGTGGGCCATGCTGGACCAATGGAAGAAAATTCGAAAACGAGCTGGGAACATTTCTACACATAGCATATATTTACAACAAAGCGAGGAAAAGTATGTGGCACAGTGAATGGGGTTTATTTTATGTACAGCAAGGGATAGCAAGGAATTTGTGGGGTGCGACAAAGGCAACAACCTACAAAAGAGGACACAGAGCAGGATTATCCCTACTATCTTCCACAATCTTACTTAATCTAGGGCAGGCGCGCACGCATGCGCACACACACACACACACGAAAGAGAGAGAAAGGTGAGAATGAGCGCCCTCTAAATACCTGGTGCGGTCGACTGAGCAATGCGGCCCAGGACACTAAGGGAGGGGTAGGTGGAAAGATACTGGTGTCTACAGTGTGAGAGTGGAAGGTGCGATACATGCGATGTGAGGGGTGCGGTGTAGTGCCAGAGGAAAATGGGACTGCGAGTCAGTAACACGTTCTTCTTTGTGCATCCACAGAGGGGGGGGAGAGGGGGAGAGGGGGGAGAGGTGGAAGGAGAGGGGGAGGGGGAGAGGGAGAGGGGGAGAGGGGAGAGAGGGGGAGAGGTGGAAGGAAGGGGGAGAGGGGGAGAGGTGGAAGGAAGGGGGAGAGGGGGAGAGGTGGAAGGAAGGGGGAGAGGGGGAGAGGTGGAAGGAAGGGGGGAGAGGGGAGAGGTGGAAGGAAGGGGGAGAGGGGGAGAGGTGGAAGGAAGGGGGAGAGGGGGAGAGGTGGAAGGAAGGGGGAGAGGGGGAGAGGTGGAAGGAAGGGGGAGAGGGGGAGAGGTGGAAGGAAGGGGGAGAGGGGGAGAGGTGGAAGGAAGGGGGAGAGGGGGAGAGGTGGGGGAAGGGGGAGAGGGGGAGAGAGGGAGAGGGGGAGAGGTGGGGGAAGGGGGTAGAGGGGTAGAGGGGTAGAGGGGGAGAGGGGGAGAGGGGTAGAGGGGGAGAGGGGGAGAGGGGGAGAGGGGGAGAGGGGGGAGAGGGGGAGAGGGGGAGAGGGGAGAGGGGGAGAGGGGGAGACGGGGAGAGGGGGAGAGGGGGAGAGGGGGAGAGGGGGAGAGAGAAGAATAGATGTGCGAGAAGGAAGATCCCTAACCGTGTAAAGGTCTGTATGTGTGTACCTCTGTGGGATGCTCTGTCTGAGCGTTCCCGCCTCGTGATATGGTGTGTTATCTCCTTATTTATTCGCCAGGACTCGTGGCAATGTGCACTCCACACTGGTCTGCCGTCTGTGGCCGGTGGTGAGCCAGTGGTGAGCCAGTCTCGCTTTGCTGGGGTGGTGGCACGTCAACAGCACAGCAGGGAGTCCACTGTATGCTCTCGAAGGAAGGCAGCCACACACGGATGATGTTCTCAAAGAAGAAGCTCTCCCTCAATGGCCCCGCGCTACCCCCTTTTATAAGCCCCAGGTGAAGGATGGGGTAAGGATCAGAAAGTGACATGCTGTGGCCCAAATCCTACTCCTCTATTGGGCCACAGAGACTCTAGCCATGCCCCGCCAGGCTCCGGGACCGGAAACCGGCTCCGATACCGACCAGTTCGGCAGGCTCGGAGTTCCTGACTTAACATGGCGAACACGCACCTCGAGCTGGCACCCCAGCCCCAAACGTGCACCGAGTGTAGCCTGGTAGCAGACTTTCTCCGCCACCCACGGACTCCTTCACGAGCCAAATGCACACCCGAGACCCAAACCAATCTCCCGGATCGCACTTCCCGCGACCCCTCCGAGTTGCTTACGGTCTTGCCGTGGTCTGATAACTGGATGGGGCTGAAATAATTCCGGATGCTCACCCGGGGCATTTCCGGTGAGATACGGTGGAGCTACATAGCGTCTGTAGCGTGGTCGAGCATTGCGTGGCCAATGACAAAGGCCGAGCGATGCTCGAAATAGAGTAGTAAATTGTAGTGATGCAGAGGTACGAGAGGGTGTGGGAGTATTTTTCCCGTGTGTGGGATGCATTTGTGGTTAAAGTGGTGAGATTTGGTAAGCGAGGTGAGGGGTAAGATGAGTTGCCGGTTGGGAATTGGCACGCAAATTTGAATGGAAAATGGTGCGCAAATTCCCGGGGAAGATTCTCTTGTGTGCAACGGGGACGATCCGAGCCATGGGAGGCATCGCAGTGTGCTTATTAAACAATTGTTCATTGAATGGTGTTTGCTTGCATGCTTGTTCTGTATTATGGCTAAAAGGAAAGGGTTGGAGTAGAGGTCAGAGTATGGATCAAAGAGATATTTATTAGACCTAAGGCCTTAGTTATTTTATAACTTGGTTTACGGATCTGCCAACGGTATATTTGCCGAAATGAAATATAAATATAAAAATAAAACACATTTTTAGCCTTTTATATTTATACATTTTCCGCCGAAGGTGCAAAAGTTTCAAAACCTGAAATGTAAACGTCGACATTTATTTTCAACATATAATTTCGTGCACGCACCAAAATGCCGAGTCACCTTTAACCAAACTGCGCAGTCGTCTTCGGTCATGGCATCTTAGCAGTGGCCAGCGTGGTTCAGATTGACTGTGGTTTCTGGGGCGAAAGTGATTGTTAAGAAGCATGTCAGCGGTATAAATTTGAGTGACTGTATTGGTGATTTAATCACGCAACATCTTGATGACGAATATTCTGGCCGAACTATTGCATCAATTCAGTGCAGCAGCAGGGATGATTCGCAGGCTACTCTCGATCGTGCCGATTTTGTTTCCATCGAAAGTTGCACACCGCTGTTCGTATTGAAAGATTTTGGTGCCAAGTATGTCAAAGTTTCCCTGCGAGATGCTGATATTCAGCCTTCAACGGACCAGAAATCAGCCTTTGATGTGCTCATAGGGATGGGGAGACGGTACGATCAGATGCCCACTGAAAAGTAAGAGCTGGTTACGGCTCTGATCGTTTGAGCGTGTTGACTCCTAGTAGACACCTTTTTTTAATCATATCCAGCACTATGCACTGGTGTGCACGCAAACATCTCCGACCTAGACAGTAATTTTCTCAGCATTGTTTCCATTTATTTGATGATTCAACAGGTTTCTATAAGAAAAACATGCCAGACGATATTGTAAGAACAAGTTTTAATCCTTCTTTATTGTTTTTCACATCAGATGATACAGCGAACATGGGCATCCTGCATTTGAATGGTCTTCCATCTTCAATGTTTTCTTAGATCCTCCTGGTCCAGGATCTTATATTTATTTCCCCCCGACCTACCCTCGTCTTTTCCATGGAACGTCCGAAAAAAAATCATAAAAATATATAATTTCTAAAAATTGAAATTATATTTATATTTCCACCCACTGACCTTACATTTTAGCTGAAGAACTGCGTAAACCAAGTTATAAAATAACTAAGGCCTAACTACAAGTCCCACGTAACACAATTCATCTCGTTAACCCACTAGAAACGAGGGGAGGACCAACTACATAAATACTAATGAAACAACTGCCTGGGGATCACTGTATGTTGGGTGTCATTGCCTTAGAGGCATGCAGTTTTGCAGAACCGCAACAATATTTAGCCGGTCTGCCCGATTGGCACCATACCCACTGGCCACATCATCAATCCCCTTCAGCACCGGTGTACGTATTTCCAGGATTAGTGTGACTGCACCACCGGTGCAGTGCAGATTACTTACAGGATGCACCGCAATAGCTTATCAAGGTTTCTTGGTAGCATCTCCAAACCCGTAACCAACACCTTTTAGAAGGACAAGGGAATCTGGTTTATGGGAACACCATGACCTTCATGTTCTCCTCCAATTCACACACTATTCTGACTTCAAAGTGCACCGCCATTCCTTCATCATAATCCTGGAACTCCTTACCAAATAACATTGCTGTAGTAACTACACTATTATGGATTACAGCAGTTCAAGAAGAAGCAACACATTCACCCTCTTTAAGGCAACGAGGTATGGGTGATGAATTATGGCTTTGCCAGTGATGCCTATATCCCTAAATAAATTTAAAAATAAATAACATCTGTAGTTAGCCAAATTATGGCATACAGTATTTGAACTTGGGTTCTCTGCATCACGAGCCATGGGTTCAGATGAGAACACCAAGAGATCAACCCAAATATTGGCATGAAGTTTCGGCAAAATTGGCATCGAGTTTCGGGATTTTAAGGGCTTCCAAAATATGTAATATATTAAAACGAAAATTTGTTCGTTTATGCATTCAGAATCTGCAGGAACCAGTGCAACCAAACTTTGCATAGCCTTCTCTTTAATCCAGAGAAAGGTCAAGGGCAATGTTTGGAATTAAAAAAAACAAAAAAAATTGATGTCAGACAAAACTAGATAATTGGCATTCAGGCGTCGATTGGGTCTTGCGCTTATATACTACCTGGGTTTGCAGTGATAGAGTAATATGTATTGTGAATTTCGTACGTTGAGGTTGTAGTGATTTGTCGTCAACACCACAAATTTAATCAATAATAGCGTTTACACGTGTGCCTGTTATTAAAAAAGATTACTTTACACAGGAATATGTTGCTTGTACACTGCCTGGGTTTTTTTTCCTGGCAGCAATTGAGTAATATGTTTTGTGAGGATTAGTTATTCATCCAAAACCACAAGGCCAACATTCCCCAATTTGGCATGCAGGAAATATTTTAATACACATTTCATTGAATCTCCCCTGGGCAACGGCAGGTACTTCAGCTAGTACCTAATAAATGAGGGTAAATAAGAGCAATCCGAGAGCTATATGTAGTACAGTACTTGGTAGTTTTCATGTACTTTGAAAGCTTTTGGGTTGTTGATCTACTTCCACTTCGTGTTGGTGACCATCAGATCATTCGTGTTGCCGACAATGAACTTCGACACAGGAGGAGGCCATTAGGTCCATCATTCCTACACTGCACCAACCCAAGTATCCATCACATATGTACAAGATAGTCCTCCGAAATCCTGCCAATATTCCCATACACCTCTATCTCCAATGTATCCAGGTAGCTATCTAAATCCCACTTAAACATACCCACCTCTTCCACTGCCACTACATTTCTGCGGAGACTATTCCATGCATTAACCACCCTCTGACTGAAAGACCCCTGACTTAAAACTGTTCGAACTCTCATTGGTTCACGAGTCAGTAAGTGACCACTATATTCGTTATGGGTGTGTGTCTGTCTGTCTGTCTCTGTCCCGAGCATAGCTCAGTGGGTTTTGATCCGATCCTGATAAAATTTGGGTGGGAGGTTTATATCATGATCTAGTTGCGTTTTCCTGAGAATGGGCGTGCTGCGCCCATTATGGGCGGAGCCACGCCCAAAAAACATGTGTTTTTAGGGGGTAGCCGATTTCAAGTTACATCTTCTCCGAGGGGGTTTGTCAAATCTGGCAGGGGTTTCGGTATTTGGTTAGCTCAATGGCACCTGCATAGCCCCACGGAGCTCGATTTTTCATGTTCGTCCCAAGGTCAAGGTCACAAGGTCACAAACCTAGAAAATGTCAAAAAAAAAATCAATAAATTGGGCATCGAGCTCCTCGGGTTTTCAATTGTTTTGAATGAAAGTTGGTATGCAAGTAGTGCTCTTCGAGTACTACAACTTTCATCATTTAAGTTTTTCCCGATTCCTGCCAGTTTGCCCGTGGCGTCCCCTCGAAGGTGAAAAAATAAAAAAGGCGAACCGTGTACATTGCTCGTGAACCATCGCCGTCTCCAGACATGTCTTCTTTACCATCAAGCTGGGGCCCCTGGTCCTAACACTGTCCACTCTGCTGAAAACCTCCACTGTACCTATCCTGTCCTGTCCTGTCCACACCCTTAATTATCTTAAACATCTCCATCAGATCCCCTCTTAATCACCTCCTTTCTAATGTAAAAAGTCCTGTCTACTTCAGGCTTCAACCATTCCTCATAGCTTAATTTAGATAGGCCAGGAATCGATCCAGTACCCATACGTTGAACCCTCTCGATGGCAGCTACCCATGTCCTTCCTGAGCTGTGGTGACCAAAACTGAACACAATATTCTCGACGAGTCGTCGATGCATTACTGGACAGTGTTAACACTAACCCTTTTGAGTCATAATTTATGCCCAGGCTACAAATACAACCAAACAGCTTGTTAGCTTTACCTACAGCTGCCTGGCACTGTACTCTCTGCTTACCCTATATATATTACCACCTCGAGATCCTTCTCCTGTGTGACATGTAACCTCAGTCTTCATGGTACTTGCACATCCCAGCATTTATGTTAAACGGCGTCTGCAATCTTCATTACCCAATCCATTAAAGTATCTCGAATTTACTTTCCTCAGCAGTCTCTGAGCTGTCGAACCGAGATCGAATCTCGATCCCGCTGTAAAATGCCACCCTGGTGAACCTCAAGGATCCCACGGTGGCTTCCACGAAGAGCAAGGCCCCAGTCATTGTGCTCGTAATCCTGAGCGTCAAGCCTCGCCAGCCGGTTCGTGAAAGACTTGAGCCAAAAACTTTCCCCATCAGTCCTTTCATGGTGTCAATAATCGGGGGCCCTTAACGGAGGTAAACAAACGTCTTACTTTCGTGTTGCCGACGGATACCTCCCATCGGTGAGCATCGTAACTACTGTACGTAATAAAAAAATATATATATACATTATTATTATTATATTATATTATCCAGTCAGACAGTATGTACCACAGTCTAGGCCTCACCCGCCCCGGTGAAGGACAAAAGACTCACCTGCACGTTGTCTTTCCCACACCACCCTTGCCACCCACGAATATCCACTTGAGCGACTTTTGCTCCAGAATGTTGACGAGGGATGGTGCAAGCAGCTCCACATCTGAAGCATCTTCAAAAGCTTCGCCGGTGGGGCCTCCATTGCTGATGTTGCTACTCGAAGCCGCTGCCATGACGTCAACACTTCCGCCGGATGTCGTTAATATTTTTTCTTTCAGTTTTTCTGTGGCGACGACACAAATCCACCTGGCAGATATGAATTTGAATATTTTATTAATCTTTCTCATTATTAATGCACACGCTTCGTCGGGTAAAATCCTGCCTCCTTCTTTTTATTCGAGGTTAAAGCATGAAAAAAAAAAAACGAGTTCATCTCGAGAAAAAAAAAAAGGTGAGAAGGTGATTTTCCACGTCGAGCTCGATTTGAACACGTAAACTACAGGTGTAAAATAGGATTAGTACAGCAGGAACAACCGGAAAGAATAGAAAGTAAATGCAAAATAATGGTAGAAGTTACTCGAAGGACACTCGGTAGAGCGCATACCTCCGCCACGTAATGCCTGATCCACAAGAACATATCGGATCCAATACATTTTTGAGATTTGCTACATACCGTTTTTGGCCACATCTCTCAATGGCGAAGAATCACTTTGAAAATTAAATAATTCTCAAATCCAAATCCGGATTCGGATCTTCACCAAAATCGAATCAGTTTGTCCTCGTCACACACCCAACCTGTGCACAAAATTTCGTCCGAATCCGTCCACAACTTTTTGAGATATCCTGTACACAAACAAACAGACCAACGGACCGAAAGTGGTGAAAACATCTTTCATCTTCGATGGTGGAGGTAACAAATTTACACAGAAAGGCAATGACACAAAAAGGCGACATTTTACATCCACATTTCCAAAGTTCCTGACCCATGGGGACCAACACATGTCTCATAACCATCCCTATCAGTTCCAGTCGATGCATTGAAATCCCCCAAGACTAGAAGTGTATCTCGTCTGGGGCACTGATCAACCACAGACTCGAGTGTGGCGTAGAATGCATCCTTCACAGTGAGATCACTCGCCTCAGTCGGAGCATAGACAGAGACCAGGGAAATGACACCTAAGGAGTGACGAATCCTTAATCTCATAATACGCTCGTTGACCGGTGTTACCTCAATTATCATTGGGGTCAGCTTATTGGACACAGCTACTCCTTAGGTATGGTAACCATCAGAGCGACCAGACCAATAGTAGGTGTAACCACCCACCATGATCTCGCCGCAATCCGGTCTCCGAACCTCAGAGAGAGCTGCAATCCCGATGTCCAAACGCTTGAGCTCAGATGATAACAGAGACAGGTGATCATCCTCTCTTAGGGATAGGACATTCCAGGCACCCACCCGAAGGGACTGCGTCAGGTTAACCCAAGGAGACCGCCGTCTGGTGGACGACACCTCAGCACCATCCCGACACACACCACCGCAATCTAATCCGGGAAGGTTACCCTGTTGTTTTTCGTGTTATCATCAAAGACTGGGGGTCCTAAAGGCTTTGCCCCAATCCCGTCAACCGATGAGCTGCCCTGCGGAGAGCAGCTGCACAGGAGGTACTCCCACCGAGTGGGTTTTCAATTTTCTTTGCGTTTTTCTTGTGTTTTGCAGAGTGAAGGGTTTTACGTTGGCCGGAGTGCAAATCCTGCACCCAAACTCCTAAAAAAGTACCCCAACTACAGGAGCATGTCTACAGACACAGTTGGGTGCAAGATATGGATGGCCATTGGCTCACAAGGAGTTCCTCCACCCTTTGACAGGTTTTGTTTTTAATCCTGCTGGGTGTGCCAAACCCTAACCCACCATCGAAGAGAAAACTTGAGGATCGTCTGCCATCAAAGAGAAAACGTGATGATAGCCCACCATAGAAGAGAAAATGTGATGATAGCCCACCATAGAAGAGAAAACGTGATGATAGCCCACCATAGAAGAGAAAACATGATGACAGCCCACCATAGAAGAGAAAACGTGATGATAGCCCACCATAGAAGAGAAAATGTGATGATAGCCCACCATCGAAGAGAAAACGTGATGATAGCCCACCATAGAAGAGAAAACGTGATGATAGCCCACCATAGAAGAGAAAACGTGATGATAGCCCACCATAGAAGAGAAAACGTGATGATAGCCCACCATAGAAGAGAAAACGTGATGATAGCCCACCATAGAAGAGAAAATGTGATGATAGCCCACCATAGAAGAGAAAATGTGATGATAGCCCACCATAGAAGAGAAAATGTGATGCTAGCCCACCATAGAAGAGAAAATGTGATGATAGCCCACCATAGAAGAGAAAACGTGAGGATAGTCTGCCATCAAAGAGAAAACGTGATGATAGCCCACCATAGAAGAGAAAACTTGAGGATAGTCTGCCATCAAAGATAAAACGTGATGATAGCCCACCATAGAAGAGAAAACGTGATTGCAGCCCACCATAGAAGAGAAAACGTGATTGCAGCCCACCATAGAAGAGAAAACGTGATGATAGCCCACCATAGAAGAGAAAATGTGATGATAGCCCACCATCGAAGACAAAACGTGAGGATAGTCTGCCATCAAAGAGAAAACGTGATGATAGCCCACCGTCAAAGAGAAAATGTGATGATAGTCCACCATAGAAGGGAAAATGTGATGATAGTCCACCATCAAAGAGAAAACGTGATGATAGCTCACTATAGAAGAGAAAATGTGAGGATACTCTGCCATCAAAAAGAAAATGTGATGATAGCCCACCATAGAAGAGAAAACGTGATGATAGCCCAGCATAGCAGAGAAAACGTGATGATAGCCCACCATAGAAGAGAAAATGTGATGATAGCCCACCATAGAAGAGAAAGCGTGAGGATAGTCTGCCATCAAAGAGAAAACGTGATGATAGCCCACCATCAAAGAGAAAATGCGAGGATACTCTGCCATCAAAAAGAAAATGTGATGATAGCCCACCATAGAAGAGAAAACGTGATGATAGCCCACCATAGAAGAGAAAATGTGAGGATAGCCTGCCATCAAAGATAAAACGTGATGATAGCCCACCATAGAAGAGAAAATGTGATGATAGCCCACCATAGAAGAGAAAATTTGATGATAGCCCACCATAGAAGAGAAAACGTGAGGATAGCCCACCATAGAAGAGAAAACGTGATGATAGCCCATCATAGAAGAGAAAATGTGATGATAGCCCACCATCGAAGACAAAACGTGAGGATAGTCTGCCATCAAAGAGAAAACGTGATGATAGCCCACCGTCAAAGAGAAAATGTGATGATAGTCCACCATAGAAGGGAAAATGTGATGATAGTCCACCATCAAAGAGAAAACGTGATGATAGCTCACTATAGAAGAGAAAATGTGATGATAGCCCACCATAGAAGAGAAAATGTGATGATAGCCCACCATAGAAGAGAAAATGTGATGATAGCCCACCATAGAAGAGAAAATGTGATGATAGCCCACCATAGAAGAGAAAACGTGAGGATAGTCTGCCATCAAAGAGAAAACGTGATGATAGCCCACCATAGTCTGATAGAAGAAAACGTGATGATAGCCCACCATAGAAGAGAAAATGTGATGATAGCCCACCTGATGATAGCCCACCATAGAAGAGAAAACGTGAGGATAGTCTGCCATCAGAGAAAACATGATAGCCCACCATAGAAGAGAAAACGTGATGATAGCCCACCATAGAAGAGAAAACATGATGACAGCCCACCATAGAAGAGAAAACGTGATGATAGCCCACCATAGAAGAGAAAATGTGATGATAGCCCACCATCGAAGACAAAACGTGAGGATAGTCTGCCATCAAAGAGAAAACGTGATGATAGCCCACCGTCAAAGAGAAAATGTGATGATAGTCCACCATAGAAGGGAAAATGTGATGATAGTCCACCATCAAAGAGAAAACGTGATGATAGCTCACTATAGAAGAGAAAATGTGATGATAGCCCACCATAGAAGAGAAAATGTGATGATAGCCCACCATAGAAGAGAAAATGTGATGCTAGCCCACCATAGAAGAGAAAATGTGATGATAGCCCACCATAGAAGAGAAAACGTGAGGATAGTCTGCCATCAAAGAGAAAACGTGATGATAGCCCACCATAGAAGAGAAAATGTGAGGATAGTCTGCCATCAAAGAGAAAATGTGATGATAGCCCGCAATCGAAGAGAAAACGTGATGATAGCCCACCATAGAAGAGAAAACGTGATGATAGCCCACCATAGAAGAGAAAACATGATGACAGCTCACGAGAGAAGAGAAAATGTGATGCTAGCCCACCATAGAAGAGAAAATGTGATGATAGCCCACCATAGAAGAGAAAACGTGATGATAGCCCACCATAGAAGAGAAAACGTGATGATAGCCCACCATAGAAGAGAAAATGTGATGATAGCCCACCATAGAAGAGAAAACGTGATGATAGCCCACCATAGAAGAGAAAACGTGATGATAGCCCACCATAGAAGAGAAAACGTGATGATAGCCCACCATAGAAGAGAAAACGTGATGATAGCCCACCATAGAAGAGAAAACGTGATGATAGCCCACCATAGAAGAGAAAACGTGATGATAGCCCACCATAGAAGAGAAAACGTGATGATAGCCCACCATAGAAGAGAAAACGTGATGATAGCCCACCATAGAAGAGAAAACGTGATGATAGCCCACCATAGAAGAGAAAACATGATGACAGCTCACGAGAGAAGAGAAAATGTGAGGAAAGTCTGCCATCAAAGAGAAAACGTGATGATAGCCCACCATCAAAGAGAAAATGCGAGGATACTCTGCCATCAAAAAGAAAATGTGATGATAGCCCACCATAGAAGAGAAAACGTGATGATAGCCCAGCATAGCAGAGAAAACGTGATGATAGCCCATCATCAAAGAGAAAATGTGATGATAGTCCACCATAGAAGGGAAAATGTGATGATAGCCCACCATAGAAGAGAAAATGTGATGATAGCCCACCATAGAAGAGAAAATGTGATGATAGCCCACCATAGAAGAGAAAACGTGAGGATAGTCTGCCATCAAAGAGAAAACGTAATGATAGCCCACCATAGAAGAGAAAACGTGATGATAGCCCACCATAGAAGAGAAAATGTGATGATAGCCCACCATAGAAGAGAAAACGTGATGATAGCCCACCATAGAAGAGAAAACGTGATGATAGCCCACCATAGAAGAGAAAACGTGATGATAGCCCACCATAGAAGAGAAAATGTGATGATAGCCCACCATAGAAGAGAAAACGTGAGGATAGTCTGCCATCAAAGAGAAAACGTGATGATAGCCCACCATAGAAGAGAAAATGTGAGGATAGCCTGCCATCAAAGATAAAACGTGATGATAGCCCACCATAGAAGAGAAAATGTGATGATAGCCCACCATAGAAGAGAAACGTGATGATAGCCCACCATAGAAGAGAAAATGTGATGATAGCCCACCATAGAAGAGAAAATTTGATGATAGCCCACCATAGAAGAGAAAACGTGAGGATCGTCTGCCATCAAAGAGAAAACGTGATGATAGCCCATCATCAAAGAGAAAATGTGATGATAGTCCACCATAGAAGGGAAAATGTGATGATAGCCCACCATAGAAGAGAAAATGTGATGATAGCCCACCATAGAAGAGAAAATGTGATGATAGCCCACTATAGAAGAGAAAATGTGATGATAGCAAACCATAGAAAAGAAACGTGATGATAGCCCATCAAAGAGAAAACATGATGATAGCCCACCATAGAAGAGAAAACGTGATGGTAGCCCACCATAGAAGAGAAAATGTGATGATAGCCCACCATAGAAGAGAAAACGTGATGATAGCCCACCATAGAAGAGAAAACATGATGACAGCCCACCATAGAAGAGAAAAGATGATAGCCCACCATAGAAGAGAAAATGTGATGATAGCCCACCATGATAGCCCACCCATAGCCATCAAAGATAAAACGTGATGATAGCCCACCATAGAAGAGAAAACGTGATTGCAGCCCACCATAGAAGAGAAAACGTGATTGCAGCCCACCATAGAAGAGAAAACGTGATGATAGCCCACCATCGAAGACAAAACGTGAGGATAGTCTGCCATCAAAGAGAAAACGTGATGATAGCCCACCATCAAAGAGAAAATGTGATAGTCCACCATAGAAGGGAAAATGTGATGATAGTCCACCATCAAAGTGAAAACGTGATGATAGCTCACTATAGAAGAGAAAATGTGATGATAGCCCACCATAGAAGAGAAAATGTGATGATAGCCCACCATAGAAGAGAAAATGTGATGATAGCCCACCATAGAAGAGAAAACGTGATGATAGCCCACCATAGAAGAGAAAACGTGATGATAGCCCATCATAGAAGAGAAAATGTGATGATAGCCCACCATCGAAGACAAAACGTGAGGATAGTCTGCCATCAAAGAGAAAACGTGATGATAGCCCACCATAGAAGAGAAAATGTGATGATAGCCCACCATAGAAGAGAAAATGTGATGCTAGCCCACCATAGAAGAGAAAATGTGATGATAGCCTACCATAGAAGAGAAAACGTGATGACAGCCCACCATGGAAGAGAAAACGTGATGATAGCCCACCATAGAAGAGAAAACGTGATGGTAGCCCACCATAGAAGAGAAACGTGATGATAGCCCACCATAGAAGACAAAACGTGATGATAGCCCACCATAGAAGAGAAAACGTGATGACAGCCCACCATAGAAGAGAAAATGTGATGATAGCCCACCATAGAAGACAAAACGTGATGATAGCCCACCATAGAAGAGAAAACGTGATGACAGCCCACCATAGAAGATAAAACGTGATGATAGCCCACCATAGAAGAGAAAACGTGATGATAGCCCACCATAGAAGAGAAAACGTGATGGTAGCCCACCATAGAAGAGAAAACGTGATGGTAGCCCACCATGGAAGAGAAAATGTGATGATAGCCCACCATAGAAGAGAAAACGTAAGGATAGTCTGCCATCAAAGAGAAAATGTGATGATAGCCCACCATAGAAGAGAAAACGTAAGGATAGTCTGCCATCAAAGAGAAAATGTGATGATAGCCCGCCATAGAAGAGAAAATGTGTAGATAGTCCACCCTGAAAGAGAAAATGTGATGATAGCCTGCTATCAAAGGGAAAACGTGATGTCAGATTAGCGTCATCCTCCAAAATGAAACTCAGATGTGTAATACATGTTCAGGGATCACACTGTGGACCACTCCTGTTGTTCATAAACATGAAGGTGATGAGAGACTGGCCAAACTGAAAGAAGTCCGATCCATAAGACTGTGCCAACCAGCTCGTTCCATAAATAGAAAGCAACAGGTGTGTGATTTCATCTCCACAACATATACAGATGACTGTATGATAGATATCATCACAAATATTACAAGAGGTTCATCATGAATCTTAACTGCATGGAGGTTCATCCAGACACCCTGGAATAGCATGGACATCAAGAACAAGTAGCGATCTTAAATAATAGTGATAACCTTATCTTCAAGCCTGATCGTTTATTTTGTAACTCCGAAGGGTGCAAGAAAATCGAGACGAAGGGAAGCTGGTCAACCAAAGGAACCTTTAGGTTTGAGTTTGATGGATGGAGAAGAGTTCTAGAATCAGCTGAGTGGAAATCAAATGAACAACTCCTGACTCGGATAATAAGCCATTATTTGTTTGTGTGTGAGGCACATTACCACAAGAGCTATCGGGCCAAATAGATTCTGGCATGGGTAATCCAAAGCAATGGAGAAGTACTGATGACGAGAAAAGGACACAACAAAAAAAGCTTGAACGAGCACATAGGACAACATACTCAGATGTGTGTGTCAGACGATTGACAAGGATATTATACGTGAGAAAAACATTGTCAAGCTGAGCAAGCTCGGTCAGGTGTCCATCTCAAGCCTGGAACATAAGGAATTCCCCAATTCAAGCTACCGTATTGTTAAGTTAAAGGCCACGGCCAAGCTGAAGTTTAAAATATATTGAAGGTCAACTCTAGTGTGAAATTATCATTCTGCAAACTTGATAACCAGAAACACTTCCCTTTGAACCCTGAGCTCCTTAGACTTTCGACTCCCCGGATAAAAATCTGGCCACTCGGGTGTATGAAGGTTTTAATGGTGGCTGATAAACCAGTGGCTCAGGTGTATGGAGGTTTGAAAAGCGGCTGGTAAAACGGCCACCAGGGTTCAAAGGGTTGTCATACATCGTATACAGCTCTGACATTGATGTAAACAGTGCTGTCAAGTGTGCATATGAACTAGGTTCAGCAGACATCATTATCGGATGCCGCCACTTACCTGGATCAGTTGATTCTCCATTTTATGAACAATCGAACTAAAATGGCCACCGACAATAAAAGACCTAGAAAACAAAGAGGAGATACTACCACCGCAGCTTAAGAGGTTCTTGAGTCATGTGATAACTGGGAAACTAACTGCTGCCACATCACGAGCGAACAGGCTGGCACACTCCATTGATCAAAACTTATGTCGGGCTGCCACCAATGGTGAGTGGAAACTACCAAAGCACATGCTCATTTTGTATGACAATGCGCCACTCATTCAGGAGTGAACGACTGATAACCCTGTTGAACAGAATGGGACACTCAAGAGTTACTCCTTCTCTCTCAAACTTGAGACAGCGATCGCTCAGGCTGTGGAAGAAACATCGTTGACTGGTGTGGCACCAACCAATCTCACCACCATGGACTATTACCCAATCATCACACCATCACTGATTATAAACTGCACAAGAGTGCCTGATATATGCTGTGGAGGCCACAAATGAAGCAAAATAGCTCCTGGGAAGAAAAGGCGTCCTGATCTGTGAAGGAGACGTTTGAAGATGAAAATTGAAACTGCATTCAACAACCCAAGAGGAAACAGACTCCAGAGTAGTTCGATACTGCATGTATGGGAAAGACAAGGGATACAAGTGCATCCGGATCAAAAGTCCAGACAGTGGTGTTGTTCTTCCTGCTGCACTCCACCCTCACATTGGAAAATGGTGTCATTCTCTTCAATACTGGTATGGGTAATAAGCAAAGACTGAGCAACATCAATGATCTCACAGAGGGTTACACATAGCAGCACTGCGCAGCACTTATGTGTCTCTACACATGCACTGCATGTGACACAACTAGCACCTTCAAGGGACGAGGAAAGATCAAGTCCATGAAAACTCTAGAAAATTCCAAAGTTTTCAGCTGTACTGTCCAGGTTGGGAGAAATGTGGGACGTGGCAGAAAACCTAATTGATGAACTAGATGTGTTTACTTGTGCCATCTATGGTCGTGCTCGAGTGCATAAAGTCAATGAACTGTGACACGTCTGCATAAAGGAGCTATGTGCCAAGGAGGACCAACTCAACCCTTCAAATAATGTGGATCTGGCAATGCTACCACCACGTAGAAGTCAAGAGCAGCAAATAAGGTGGGTGAACTATCAGATTGGAATCTGAAAGAGGGCCCATATTGCGAAACCGGATATTCCAGATGTAACGGTTGACCGTGGAAGGAAGTTGAGGGATGGCAAGCTATAGCCACTATCGTACGTAAGAAATGTTCTGCCACAACAGCTCATTGTCAGGTCAGGCCAGATCAGATCTGACTTGCTACAGGTACCATATAAACCTGGACTACCTTCTTTCATGCTCGGGTTGTCGGCGACTAAACCGTCTCCCCCCACCAGGTTTCCTGGTGAGGTGGGTGTATGGATATGGACACCCAGTAGGATTAAAAACAAAACCTGTCAAATGGCTGAGGAAGCTCCTTGTGAGCCAATGACCATCCACATTTGGTACCCAACTGTCTGCAGAGATACTCCTGCAGTTGGGTTACCATTTTTCGAGGTTGGGAGCAGGATTTGCACTCCGGCCACCGTAAAACACTTCATTCCACAAAACACATTTTAAAAAACGCAAAGAAAACCGAAAACCCACTCCATGCGAGTACCTCCTGTGCCACTGCCCTTCGCAGGGCACCTCACCGAATGATAGGATTTGGGCAAAACCTTCAGGACCCCCACTCTTTAATAATAGGAGGAAAAGCATGGGGTAACCTTCCTGGGTCAGGATGCAGTGGTGTGTGTCGGGGTAGTGCTGAGGTGTCCACCAGACGGCAGTCTGCTCAGATTAACCTAAGGCAGTCCATTCGGGTGGGTGCTGGAATGTCCAATCTCAGAGAGAAGATGATCACCTGTCTGCTATCATCTGAGCTCCAGCATTTGAACATCAAGATTGCAGCACTCTCTGAGGTTTGGAGACCGGATAGTGGTGAGATACATTTTCTCACGGGCATATGTGTGGTGTTTTCGCAGTTTTTCATGGGAATTTTTAAATTTCTCTTATGAATCATGAACTGTCGGGAACCTATCCCCCCCTTTTCCCATTGAAACAATGCCCCGACATTCACAGCATTTTTCAGGAACTTATCCCCTGCGAATGGCAAGGTCCAACTACTGTGAATTACACAAGCTGAATCTACAACCAAGCCTGTGATTTGATTTGTGGAATACAGATCCTAAATAATCTACAACTACTACTACTACGACTTTAATGGCCCCAACTAATTCCCACCTTGTTGTGCGATCAGCAAAGCAATATTTTTAGCCCCAGTGTTTTGTTTTTTTAAACCAACCAGCTGGCCAGACCTGACATTTGCATGACCTATGTACCATCCTGCCATATACCCTATATCTGAGAATCATATGCTTCATTCCACACGCAAGCTGAAGTTAAATTTATCAACACACAAAAATCTACAACAACCAGCTGGAATTTGTAAGTTGACTTTGCATTTATAATCAAGACAACTGAATCCAGACTTGGTCGTATAATGGTAAGAGTGTCCGCTCCGAATTTGGGAGGTCGGTGGTTCGATTCTTACCAAAGACTTGAAAAATGGTACGTGCTACTTCCATCCTTCATGCTCAGCATTTAAAGGATAGAGCAAAGCCAAACAACCATAGGTTTCCACCGAGACAGAAATTCCTCCTCAATTGGCCTGGTGTGAGAGAAAAGGGATGTCAAAGATGGTTTGGCTGGTACCGAGAGTGCCGCAGGAAGTTATGTCGCTTCACCAAAGTTCAGCAGCTGTATTTATCCAAACTAAAGTTCAATATTGTCTCTGTAGCATTGCAGCTCCAGCTCGAACCTGAAATCATGTTGAAATGTTTTTCAAAACAGGATAAAACTGCATGCCAAGGCTGCCCGAGACATCCAAACTCATCAGCCATAATGCAATAAGTTATTGCTGCAACGTTGACAACAAATGTTACTTTTTGTGAAGTAGGACGATTCGATGAATGATTGAGGTCCCACAAAATACTGTATAAATAAGAATTTATTTCAACACGTGGAACATTGCTTGAACAATACACCATCAACTTCTCAAGTGTTAGCAGCAAATCTGTGGCCTGACCAAATGGACAACTTTTCTACATTGCATTTATTGAGGGAACTGGTTGGCAGGATGGCCTATAAGTATGCACACTCACCTCTCAGCCGTCTTGCTTGTGTTTGAATCTCAGCCGAGCTATAAACTGTAATCCCGGTGTTTCACAGGCAGTGGGTTTCATCAACATGTGTGCCGTCCTCTCTCGGATAAACGTTAAACTGGACGTCCCATCTGGTGACATTAATTGATAGATGTTCAGGATCCCAACAACATCTTTCGCGAAGACGGCACCATGAGCAAATTCCAAATCCTGCCCTAACCTACAGAAGGCACTGCATCAGTGGCATAGCCACATCCCCAGCCAATGATGCCACATACAAAAGAAGAAGAAGAAGAAGAATATTAAGGAAACTAATTTTAATAATAACCCCCATTTTCTTTCTCACTTCAATGTTAGGCCACAGACCGACTGATCAAACCCTCATATTATTTTCATTGGTGGCAGGATAACCTTGGAGAAGCGTATTCACCACCAAACCCTCCCAAACTTGAATGCCCTACAGATTCCTCCGTACATATCCTGCAAGCAACGATCGCATTTTGAACAAAGGAGGATGAAGTTTCCTTTGTGTGAAGAGTCTGGTGGCATAAAATGGCCAACTTGAGTTCAAAAGACCCTGTTGCGTGTCCAACTGAGAGTTTTGTTCGAGACAACATAATCTCTGCCATCATGTAATGCAGTCACCTCAACCCATCCTTTGGGATACACAATACCAGATTATATTCATTATGTTGGATTTTATAACTTATATGTACAGACTAAAATGTTACAGTGCATTACAAATCAAGGCATCAGTTCTTGGGACAAGTCCCTACCCCCTCTCCCCCTCCCTCACTGAAACAAACCAACAAAAGAGCTCCAAATGGTATCAGAAATGAGCTTTTTCCATGTTACGGCCAAAAGGATTTTCATCAAAGACCAAATGGAACTTTTAGTGGAAACACTGCCAAACTTCCTTAAATCATAATATAGACACCACCAGGTTTCCTGAATCAAAGTTGGTGAGGAGTGTAAATGACAAGAAGGCCGTTACAGAAACTATGGAAGAAAAGTGGGAGAGGGGTGGGCATCACAAAGTAGAGAAGAAATGGAAAAAGAAAGGAAAGGTTAGCCCATACCAAAAAAAGATGTATACAAGGGAACACAATGAGAGGTACCTGTGATAAAGGTAATTCAGCAATGAAATCAACTGTGAGCACATGCTTTTCAGATAAAACAAACAAGACCTTCTAACTAGTGTTCAGACATTGGGTCCAATGAGTTTAGTAAGAAACGCATCCAGCTGGTCTTCATCACAGACACCCACAATCTTGTCGACAACGTCGCCGGCCTGCATGCCAAGTATTGTGGGTACTGCCAAGACCTGTCAAAAAGCAAGAGTGCATGCAGTTCATGTAATATATATATACATATATATATATATATTTTTTTTAATGTGATGTTTTCAAAGCAAAATACCAAAGTGAAAAAAGTGAAAAGGGCAGATTCCAAAAACGAGAGCTCTCAAGTTTGATTCGTACATCTGACGACTCACTCAACATCCTTGTTTGGGGGACAAAGATGAACCTTTCCATTTTTTTTTTTTGAGGCTCGTGGTAGAGCAAGCACACTGAACGGATCAGGCCGGAAGACAAAACCAGGATGCAAAACCCGCATGTATGGAAAAGGAAACTCCAAGGAGGAAAAACTGGAAGATTCAGAGAGATTTGGGTGGTGTTAGTGATGGTAAAAAACAAAGATAAACCAATCTTGCCAAAAGGTGACCACATGTAACTTCTTTAAGGTCACACTGAGGTGAACAGAGCTGCTATCCAGCAGGAGCGACTCCTTGAGGAATATCTGCCTAGGAGAGATTCCAATGAGAATCGTTCTACAGAGTATCCATGAAAAATGTGCTTTTTCCTCATAACGTCACCAAATGACGTCATAATGTCTCAAGCTTGACATATCTAGAAAGCACTCATCGAGGTGTTCAATTTGAGGTACTACACGATATGGTTCCTAAAACTTGAAAATTTGACCTTGGGGTCAAATATGTTTGACCTGAAGCACTAACCATGAAGGTCAAGGCCAATCGCCACCAAAAATTAATCAGCTGAGCACCAGACCATGAACTATATTCCCATGAAGCTTGAAGACGATCCGATCAAAATTACTCAAAAAAATAAGGGTTTCGTCGACTCCCTGATTTGCGACAAAGTGACCTTGACCTTTGACCTTCAAAATTTTATGCGTTGAAAGAGACCTCTATAGGCCTCTGATATGCGAAGTTACAAAAATTTCCAATGATAACTGTGCTCTGCAGAATTTTTTATACGTGATTACAGACAAACAACAAAAAAAAAACATACAAGCTGACTAACATATCTTGCAAAAACTTCGTTTTGGCAAGATAATAATGGTTTTGGATTGGGGATGATCTGAGGTGGTGGTGAACAGCTGTCTTGAAGATCTGGAGGGAAGAATGAAATTGAACTTTGAAGAGGATGTGGAAGTTGATTCCACAAGCAGAGAAAAAAAAAAAGGAACAAATGCGTGGAGGTGAGCAGAGATCCTGGATTTAGGTAGTTTTACCAGAAAGTTGATGGTGGATCATGAGCCCAACAGAAACCTCAGGGGTGGGGGGAGGGACAAAGCACAGAAAGAGCAGAGGGTGAAAGACCAGAAAGGAGGTGGTAGATGACAGACCGATCTGTGATGGCAAGGTGATAAGCACATAGAATCAGCATCAACATGGGACATTCCAATGATCTTGAAGGCCCTGGTTTTCACAGTAGCAAGATGAGCAAGATGTGAAGCAGGGAGGACACCCCAGATGGGAGAGCAGTACTCCACAAAGCTGCGGATGAAGGCCTTGTAGGTGGATAGGAGTTCAGAAGTGCCAAAAAAGGACTTTGTATGATACAGGATGCCCAGTCGGCAGTTGGCTTTGGAGGCCTCCTTTGAAATGTGGTTTGCCCAAGAAATATCATGGATCATAGCAAGATGCACGAGCTTGAATGGCTGAACTTCCTCAAGAGGATTGTTAAGAAAGTAGATGGGGGGGGAGGGGGGAGGGGGGAGGGGAGGGTTGCAATGCAGCCCTTTCGGACAGAGATAACGAGAGTGTGGGATTTGTCAGGATTGAAAGACATATTCCAAGTGTGGCAGCTGGCTTTGGAGGCCTCCTTTGAAATGTGGTTTGCCCAAGAAATATCATGGATCATAGAGAAATGCACGAGCTTGAATGGCTGAACTTCCTCAAGAGGATTGTTAAGAAAATAGATGGGGGGAGGGGGGAGGGGGGAGGGGAGGGTTGCAATGCAGCCCTTTCGGACAGAGATAACGAGAGTGTGGGATTTGTCAGGATTGAAAGATATATTCCAAGTGTTTGATCAGCTTGTGTGTTTTTTCTCAAGGTCCGAAGAGAGGAAAGAGGCTCCAGCCTGCTTGTCAAAAGGATGAGGGATGTCACGGCATAGAGTGGAATAATCAGCAAATCTATAAAGAGGATTTTCCAGTCAGAGTTCATTGATGAAGATCAGGAATAAGACTGGGCCCAGAACAATGCCTTGGGGCACTCCAGTCTTGAGAGGGAGAAGAGATGAAAGTATTCCATAGAGTGCAACATGTTGGCGAGGAGAGTAGAGGAAGTCAGTAAGCCATGTCTGGAGTTGGCCTTGGATGCCATAAGCAGACAGTTTGGAGAACAAGGTAGGATGCCAGACTGTATCAAAAGATCAAGATATGTCCAGAGAGACAGCACTGAACTCACGTCTGACATTGAAGGCCTCCATCCATTGTTGGGTGAGAAGAAGCAGCATGTCCAAGGTGGAGTGATCTGATCTGAAGCAAAATTGATGATCTGAGATGATATTGGTGGAGAAAAGGAAGCATTTCATATCAACGGTGATGATGGATTCCATGACATTGCTGATGACTGTAAGAAAGCTGAGAGGATCCATTTTTGTACATCGTGCAGTGACATTGGCAGACTTCCAAGCAGATAGAAGATAACCTAGCGCAAATGATGGAGTGAAAATGGCAGAGAGAGGATGTGCAAGAGCGGCAGAGCAGGTTTTTAGGACATGTGAACTGATGCCGTTCGGTCCAGTAGCAAAGTCAGAGTCGAAGGTTGAAAGAACCTTTTCCACCTTCTCAGGTGCAAAAGACAGAGTCCAGGAGCAGTTGAGTACGACAAGGAGGGTACCGATAGTGAGAAGTTGGGTACAATATTTGGAAGTAAACACAGAATCGAGGCATTCGGCCTTCTCACGAGTGGAGGGAAGGGGAGCATACATCAGAGAGAGACTGAACAAGGCACCACCAAGTTTTAGAGGAGGGAGACATTTTGAAGCAAATGTTAGTTTAGTGCATTTGCCAGTACAGGAAGTGTCTTCCACATGTTGCACTAATTGATTTCAAAGAAAGAAGAACTGAATCATAGTTTTAATGCCAGAAACTATGACAAAAATTGTAATACCTTCTGGCAAATTTAAAACGTGATTATCAAAAGATAAATTTAAATGAATATGAAGAAAAAAATAAAATAAAATAACTGAACACCCAGTGATGGTGGACATGTGCACCATATGCCGACTATCAAATTGGTGTTTATCAGGCAAGTAGTTGCATCACTAAATGCGCTGTCCCTTGGATGGACGTTAAATTGGGTGTCTCATCTGTCGGCATTAGTTGGTGGATGTTAAAGATCCCACGGGGTCCATTGTGAGGTGTAAGCGAGCTATTACTAGCATACTGAGCATGTTACAAATTCCTGACTAAATAATCTGAAGTGGAACATCAGACTGCACTGGAACTGATGAAGTGTAACTGGCCACTTTGTAAAAGACTTGGGTCAAACTTCCCCCTTAAAAGGGTAGGATTAATTGGGACCATTAAATTAGTAGTACTATTCGTAGAAGTCGTCGTGCTGGTGTATGCAGACTTCACCTCCAAGCGGTCTAGCCTGGGTTTGAATCTTGGCCCAGTTACAAACTGTCATCCTGGTGTTTCACAAGCAGAGTGAGGCATCAATGTGTGTGCCGTCCCTTGGATGGATGTTAAACTGGGCCTCCGATCTGCCAGCATTACTTGGTGGACGTTAAAGGTTCCAGAGTAGGCTAAAGAGTAGGTGAGCTATTGCCAGAACCCTGAACAAATTCCAAATTTCTGCCCTAACCAGCAGAGGGCATTGCCTCAGTGACACAGCCACACACTCAACCAATAATGCTACGCTGCAGCCTTGTGCTGCACACAAAAGAAGTACGAGTATTGGCAGTAGTGAGAAACTGAAAATATTAGTCAAATGTAGAACTACAGGGTAGTAAATCTGCCTCATAGTAAAATTTACTGATTAATTGTGCATTTTGAATAAACATCCCCAGACATGTGGAGTTACAAATTAAAAAAAAAAAATAATCAGACGTAGTATTTCTCAATGTTTGAGATTCAACAGGAAAAACTCAGCTCACCCCATATTCCAAGGCCAGGTCAGTGTGATCATCAATATCCACTTTTGCCATGACCACTTTCCCATCCTGCTTAGCGATCATCTTCTCAAGCCTCGGGCCCAAAACTTTACAGGGTCCACACCATCTGCACAAGGCAAAGCACAATTATTGGATATCTCACAGATTGACAACAAAACAAAAACAAACGAGAAGGGCATTTGCTAGAGCGCATACCTCCATTACGCAATGCCCGATTCACAAGAACATATCGGGCCCAATACATTTTTGAGATATCGTACTATATATAGTTTTTGGCCCCATCAGTGGTGAAGAATCACTTTAAAAAATAAAATAATTATCGTATCTGGATCTGGATTCGTATTTTCACCAAAATCTAATCAGTTCGTCCTTGCCACACACCCAACCTGTCCACAAAATTTCAGCCGAATCCGTACATAAAACCTTCTGAGATATCCTGTATACAAACAGACAGAAAGGGGTGAAAACATAACCTCCTTCACCTTTGGTGGTGGAGGTAAAAAAGTAAAAACAGGATTCAGCTAGATTAAGAAAGAAAAGTAGAGTTCATAGAACACATCAGCCTGCACAGTGTGGAGAAAAAAAAAAAAAAAAGACATGAGCGGGGTCTGCGAGCAGCAAATTTGATTGGTCGAGATGATGTTAAACGCTGTAATATTTTTGGTTTGTTTGTCAGACAAGCAGACTTTAAATAAATAAAATCATCTCACACCTTTCTGCACATGCATGATCACGACAAAATCAGAGCCAAAGTATTGCTGAACCACAAGTTCATTTTCCAATTCATGCTCAAAATATAACATGCAATTTAAACAACTTGTTCCTCGATCATAAACTGACGTTTGTAGACACACGGACAGACAGACAGAAGTGAAACAATTCCTTAACCCCGCTCTCGACTTCACGCGAGCAGGGTAAAAATCCAGGATTAGTCAAGGCAAGTCCTCCACTCACGTCGCATGGAAATCGACCACGACAGGCTTCTTGCTGTTAACTACACGCTCCTCAAAGTCATTTCCATCTTGGATGTTAAAGATGACACGCCGCGTTGCCGTCATCGAAATGGGTCGACAAGCCAACGGAAGGCTTATCCTCGCAGTCTCCAAGCCGCCATTCCATGCGGTACCGCGAGTAGCCCAGAGACATCGCCACAAACCGCTCTGCAAGGACAACCTCTTCAGCGACCGAATCAGCACCATCTAGAGAAACAAGACGACATTGTTGCTTCAAATCCCTCTTGGTGCATGGACAACATGAAAGGCGTATTGCAATGAGAAAGAGAAAGAGAAATGAAGGAAAGGAATGTTGAGCAGAAAGCTTGACTTTGGCAGAATAAAACACCACACGTTAATGGATCATTCCCAAGTGGTATCAAGTATGGCAGGAATCAATACAAGTCATGGATCTTCATTTTAATCACAAAATCAAGCTCTTGCACCACATTTATCTTTCCATTCTCCATCACCGTCATGAGCAATGTCTACTTAACCCACCACCTAACAAAACGACCGCCCAAAGACCTTCCCCCTTAAGCCAGTTTGATAGCAAACAAAATTTAGACATTATTATATTAATACGCTAAGCCATATTTTGTGGACGTATCTCCTTCAAAACTGCCAGACGGATTGTCGCCACTTTCAACATGTGGGTGCTCTGTGGTCTAATGAACAGCATGGGCTATGTGAGATCACGACAGACAGACAGGTTTGGGAATTTTTGGCGATTTTCTCATTTTTACATTAGTTTGCATTGCTACGTATGACGTCACCGCTGAGGCGTTATGACGTCATTACGTACGTCACCGCTGAGGGGTTATGACGTCATTACGTACGACGTCACCACTGAGGCGTTATGACGTCATTACGTACGACGTCACCGCTGAGAGGCGTAATGCTACTCCGAGAAAACAGCGTCTGCAATGTAAAACCCTCTTCTGCACGTGCTGACTACCTCAGAAGGTGAATTTGACACAAAAAAATGTTACAAGAAACATTGTATTTAAAGAAATTCGATAAATCACATTGTGAACACCAGATATATTGACGTCCTAACGAATCCTCAGTTTAGAAACTTCTCACGGAGCGCGGGTTTGCCTCGTTTCCTTTAAATCCATCCACCACGAAGTTGGTGGTATTGCTCTGAGGAACCATCCATTTATTACGTACGGAAGGAAACAAAGGAGGGTTAAATTGAACAACAAAAATGTCAAAAGGAAAGAAAGGGCGATCAAGACCAAGACAACAAATGGGGATTTCATCAAGATCGCCTTTTATTTCTTACCTTCACAAAAGTCAAGGCGCCACAAGTCCGTCACACCGCGGGAAGAGCTTTCCGGTGGCGACACTTCCTCACAGGGGTAATGAAAGTTTGTTAATGTTCGATCACAGTTCCTTTTTACCACACCACGTCCGTACCACCACCCGCCCACGCATCCACCCACAAGTCAACGTGCTAGGCCGCACCAGAGACCCACAAGGTCGCCGAAGTTAGACCCCAACAAAGCGCCCACCCGTCTCCACTTGTACCTGTTATGAAAGGTAATCCCTTTTCTCAGATGAAACAACCATCGAAATTTCAAACATAATCTCCCGTGCTCGTGTTGGACTTCACTGTGTCCTCAATGGAAAATGGAAGGAACCAGCATCGTTCTCTCAAAGTAAGAGGATACACCCGCAGTTGCTTTCAAGAATGTTCGATTGTTTTTAACCATTCAGAAGCGTTTTGGTTTCAAATTAAAAAGCATGTGTTGGTCACACAAGTGTACATAGATTTTTTTTTAATATTACGCCTAATACCTGTCTGTAATTCCAGCAGTGTGTGTGTGTGTGTGTGTGTGTGTGTGTGTGTGTGTGTGTGTGTGTGTGTGTGTGTGTGTGTGTGTGTGTGTGTGTGTGTGTGTGTGTGTGTGTGTGTGTGTGTGTGTGTGTGTATATGTGTGTATGAGACCGCTGTTTCTCGACAACCACTGGTCCGATCTAATTGAAACTTGCCAGCTATATTGCTGGGGACCTGAGTATGTGCCTTTTCAAGGTTTGATATTAATCAGACAAGTGGTTCCCAAGTTATGGCCATTTATTTACCAAACCAATGACAGGACACGGTGCTATGACGTCACATTTGACGTGACAATTCTTCTTCCTCTTTTTTTTTGCCAGTACGGGCACGCGAGAGCGAAGGAACGGCCTGTGTGGTTGTTGTTTGTGGAACGCGGTTTGAAAGTTTTTTTTTTTTTTTTGTTTTTTTTTGCACGTACGGGCCCGCACTAGGATAATAAAATACAGAAGAATAACTTTTTAAAAGGAGAACAAAAGACGCTGAAATGGTTCGTTCAATTCCTGCGGTAATTCCAGGGTTGATTCAATTCAGGTGGAAGATTCACCCAAAGGAAACAAGTTTGGAACCCAATAATTGGGACACATATTGAGAACCGCGGGTGTGACACAGTCGCGGCGGTCCAAGAGATCCTGTAGTGCAGTGCAGCGGTATCACTTTGCCTTTGGTTTCGTAACATGTGACTCTGCTTTTGTTTTGGTTTAACGGGGTTTCCTGGCAGGGGTTTTGAGAGCTTTTAGCGTTGCGGTTTAATAAAGAACAAGTGGAAGTCCATGCATTGCGTTTCGAGACATTGTGTAATTATGATGGAACATCGATGGGAAAACAGGAATCCGTATCTTAGACAAGGTTTTGACAAAATAGTGTGGTGGGATTAATTAAGATCAGAGAGTGAGTGGCATGTGAGTGAGTCGAACATACATGCGACGTAACGCTGTGACGTAGGGTAGACAGACAATGAAAAGGAGACTGTGACGTAGGGGAGACAGACAGACAGGACACCAAAAATTTGCCCCTCATCCCAGTGCTTAGTCGATACTCGACACGCAATTAACTCCGAATCTGAACGTCTCGGACGTAGCCCGGTGGATGTTATTTATCACGAGCAAGGGATCCCTCCTCCCCCCTCCCCTTCCCCCTGCCTCCTCCCACCCCTCCCCTTCCCCCTGCCTCCTCCCACCCCTCCCCTTCCCCCTGCCGCCTCCCACCCCCTTGCCTCCTCCCCTCCCACCTCCTCCCCTCCCCCTGCCTCCTCCTCCTCCCACCTCCTCCCCTCCCCTGCCTCCTCCCACCCCTCCCCTTGCCTCCCACCCCTCTCTCCCCTCGCCTCCTCCCACCCCTCCCCTTGCCTCCTCCCCCCTCCCCTTGCCTCCTCCCCTCCCCCTGCCTCCTCCCACCCCTCCCCTTGTCTCCTCCCTCCCACCTCCTCCCTCCCCTGCCTCCTCCCACCCCTCCCCTTGCCTCCTCCCCTCCCCCTGCCTCCTCCCACCCCTCCCTCCCCTTGCCTCCTCCCACCCCTCCCCTCCCCTTGCCTCCTCCCACCCCTCCCCTTCCTCCTCCCACCCCTTGCCTCCTCCCACCCCTCCCCTTTCCTCCTCCCACCCCTCCCCTTTCCTCCTCCCACCCCTTGCCTCCTCCCACCCCTCCCCTTCCCCTCTCTCTGCACTCCCACACCACCCTTCCTCAGCCCTCCCTCTAGAATCCTCACAGAGGGTGTGACACGCCGGACGTTATGTTGACGAAAGATGAAAAACCGATTTTGGTCAAGGTTTTCATAACACCACACATTAATCTTAAATATACATTGTCTGCACTGTGTCCTTTGGGAAACCAAATCTGATTCTTGGTCTTGGTCTGCACTGAGACCAATTGATTTTAAAATAGGAACTGCATAAATGGACGACGACGACGACGACGACGACGACGACGACGACGACGACGACGACGACGACGACGACGACGACGACGACGACGACGACGACGACGACGACGACGACGACGACGACTTTCCTTCCACACTAAACTGGTGACCCTGACATGATCCATATGAATGGACAAGGAGTTGCACACGCGCAACCTGTCGCCGGGAATGAACGGCCACCTGTGCCCTTCCCGGATACTGAACCAGCTTCATGGGTGGCAGTGGTTTGGATAAAATTGTCGCCATTTTGGCCTAATGACCCGCAGCTGTGGCAAGTTGAAGCCCAATTCAACACCCAGAACATTACTTTCCACCGAGTTGATGTGGTTCAAATACATTGTTGGCTCCTTGTCACCAGAGTATGCAACGGAGGTGAGAGATGTTTTACTACAACCACAGATTTTCTGATGTCCCTTGTCCCCACTGTTATGGTGCTACCCTCTCTCGCCCCCTCGGCTCCTGCTACCTTTGTTATATGATACTAGTACGTGCCCGTAAAAAAAAAAAATAATAATAATAATAATAATAAATAAACCACACAGGCCGTTTCTTCGCTCTCACGTGCCCGTACATGCGTGACCCGGAAGTTCGATATTATTCGCAGTTACGATTATTCACAATTTATTTTTAATACCCAATTATTCAATTAACGCCAACATATTTTACCTTTTCACAATGTCGTGGCAAGGAAAAACAAAAAGAGAAGAGAAGAGAGAGAAAAAATTTACTTCCTGGTTCGGAGCATACCAGCACTCTGATGTTTCCGAAATTTATACACCGTCTAATATGAAAACGATCATAACTTGGGCCATTGTGTTTATCGAGAAATTATTAGAATACATGTGTGGTGAATTAACGTGAATCAAGGGACATGACGCGGGATCACATGTTGTGCGTCTCGCGTATAAGGGGAGGTCTCTGCGGCACGGGGTGATTGTCCCCGGGGCATTGCTATTGACATCGGCTGTCCACTTGATGCTCGTTAACTGAAGGTGCTCATTGACTGGTGAGAATGGAGATTATATCGAACTCCGTGCTTACGCGGATTTAGTCTGCAATGGTTAACTGCACATGTATACGTTACTGCTTATGTACTCCTAGCTGAACCTGTATTCCCCGGTGTGTCCACAGAAGCGGCTCCAATCAAATGGAATAAAGCCTAAACTCTGAAGGTTCATCTCTCGCTCTCATTTTAATTTATTCCATTTGATTTTCTCGGCTCTCTCAACCAAAGATGGACAAGATCTACAAACCAGAGAGGTTCGACGCAGACCCGAACACGACTGACGCAGAAATGAAATGGTCACATTGGTTCTGCTCCTTCTCACACTATCTGACCATCATCGCGGAGGGAGCTGACAAATTTGCCGCTCTCGTGAATCATGTCTCGCCCGGCGTGTACAGGCTCTTCTCGGGGTGCGACACTTACGAAGCAGCGATTGACGTGCTGCAGGCGCTCTATGTGAAGCCCAAGAACGAGGTATACATACGACATCTTCTCAACACACGCAAGCAAGCAGCCGGGGAGACAATCGATCAGTTCCTGCAAGCTCTGAATCAGCTGGGAAAAGACGGCAGCTTCCGGGCCGTAAGCGCCGAGGAACACCGAAAGGAAGCGACACGGGAGGAATTCATCCAAGGACTCAGATCAGCCCACATACGGCAACGCTTACTAGAGAAAGCGCAACCCACTCTTGACAAGGTAGTCGATCAGGCTCGAGCGATGGATACGGCTCAGCAGCAATCTGAGTCATTTGGGACACCGATGCTGCTCATGAACGCTGCTACGATGGGAACCCAAGGAACCCCACTGGCACAGACACAGCCAGACATGAGGGATGGAGAAACACCCGAGGAGCCGGATACCCAGACCTCGTCAAACTCCTCAGCAACTGCTCCGGTCGGTAAATGCTTCTTTGTGGGTACAAAAGGCATCCTCGTCAAAAAATGTCCAGCCAGAGATGCCACATGCATGAATTGCGACAAGAAAGGGCATTATGCCAGGGTATGTAAATCTACTCTAAGGAGAAATAAACCCACTTCTGCGGCTCTCTACTCGCAAAATAAATTGACTGCAGCCTCCCCGGGGAATCTATCCAAGGCTATCATCAACGTGCGAATTAACGGGCATATGGCTGAGGCACTGATTGATACCGGTAGCTCTGAAAGTTTCGTCAACAGCTCGCTAGTGAAGGGCAGGAAATGGGTAATCCACCCGACTGACAATACGGTATGCATGGCCGCCACCTCACTACAATCCCGCGTATGAGGGTACTGCAATGTTGAATTGGACGTAAAGGGTACACGCATCGGGATGTAAAGGTGCTGGTGCTTCGTGATTTGTGCGCAGACGTAATTCTGGGTCATAATGTCCTCAAGCAGCACACGAGCATCGAAATACCCTTTGGAGGAAGCAAGCCTCGTCTAATTTTAAATGCGCTGACCACCGCGGAGGTGACGTCCCCAGCTGTTCGCTAACTTGTCGCCGGTCTGCAAACCGATAGCGATCAAATCGCGGCGATATACCACTGCTGACATGAATTTCATCACTTCAGAAACCAAGCGATTACTGGAGGAGGGAATTATAGAACCGAGCGATTCGCCATGGCGCGCACAGGTGTTAGTGACCAGCAGTCAGAACCATAAGAGACGGATGGTTGTCGATTATTCCCAAACGGTCAATCGCTTCACCCAACTCGACGCCTACCCCCTGCCGCGCATAGATGAGATGGTCGAACGCGTGGCCAATTATAAGGTATTCAGTACCATCGACTTGCGAAGCGCCTATCATCAAATTCCCATCCGAGAGGAAGACAAACCGTACACTGCATTCCAGGCAGGGCGGCGCCTCTACCAATTCAGAAGGATACCATTCGGTGTCACGAATGGGGTAGCTTGCTTCCAACGGGTTATGGACGACATCATCTCAGATGAAAACCTCGAAGACACTTTTGTTTACGTGGATAATGTCACAGTGTGCGGTAGGGATCAGAGGGAACATGATAGGAATCTGGACAGATTCTTGAGCATTGCTGGAAAATATAATCTGACTCTCAACTACGAGAAATGCGTATTCTCGGCAAGGTCAATTGACCTTCTCGGCTACACGATAGCCAACGGCACAATTAAGCCTGATCCTGAGCGATTGCGCCCGCTCCGTGAGCTTCCACCACCTCAGGACTTGCAGACAATGCGCCGGGTGATCGGGATGTTCGCTTACTATGCAAGATGGATTTCGCAATACTCCGAGAAAATATATCCCCTAGTGCATTGCAAAAACTTTCCACCAGATGCCGCTGTCGTGAAAGCTTTCCACAACCTCAAGGATGATATCAGTAAGTCCGTGGTTTTATCGATCGACAGCTCGGTGCCCTTCGTGGTGGAAACCGACGCTTCAAATCACGCCATAGCTGCAACACTTAATCAGTCTGGGCGGCCGGTCGCTTTCTTCTCGAGAACTCTCTCTAGAAGCGAGCAGAGACACTCGGCAATAGAGAAGGAGGCGTACGCCATCGTCGAAGCGCTGCGGAAATGGAGACATTATTTACTGGGAAACCACTTCACGCTCGTTACGGACCAACGATCCGTGGCATTCATGTTTGATGGGAAAAATAACGGGAAAATTAAGAATGAAAAAATTATGAGATGGCGGATAGACCTAGCCTGCTACAGGTACGACATTGTTTACCGGCCCGGGAAGGAAAACCCTGCTGCAGATACCTTCTCCCGGGTCTACAGTTCGGCAACAATCAGTCAGGCTTTGCAAGACCTCCATGTGTCTCTGTGCCACCCAGGGGTAACCAGGATGGCACATTTCGTACGCAGACAAAATCTTCCCTATTCTGTTGAAGATATTAAACAAATGAATGCTTCATGCCCTGTTTGTGCTGAACTAAAACCCAGATTCTTTGGCGCGGCATCTGGCAGACTGATCAAGGCTACTTCCCCCTTCGAGAGACTAAACATCGACTTCAAAGGGCCCCTACCGACCGAGACAGACAACAGATACATATTCACCGTTGTTGATGAATATTCAAGGTTCCCTTTCGCGTTTCCGTGCTCGGATATGACCTCGGGCACTGTCGTAAAATGTCTCTCTGACGTCTTCGCTATGTTTGGGAGACCTTCGTACATACATTCAGACAGAGGGCCGTGTTTCATGTCGGCCGGGCTAAAACAATTCCTATTAGAGCACGGCATAGCAACTAGTCGAACGACGGGTTACAACCCACAGGGGAACGGGCAGGTGGAAAGGTATAATGGAGTTATTTGGAAAGCCATAACTCTGGCGCTGAAATCGAGAGGACTGGGCCCTGAGCGATGGGAGGTTGCTCTTCCTGACGCAATGAATTCCATACGCTCTTTGCTCTGCACGTCCACAAATGCCACTCCTCACGAACGTATGTTTACTCACCAACGACGTTATGTTGACAGTCAAACGGTGCCCAACTGGCTGACCCACCCCGGTACAGTGTTCATGAAACGCCCGGTACGACAAAGCAAGTATGAACCGCTGGTGGAGGGGGTCGAACTCATTGACACTAATCCAGAGTATGCTCATGTCAGGCTCCCCGATGGCAGGGAGACCACTGTGTCGGTTCGCCATCTGGCTCCCGCCGGTACTCCTCCCGCCGGTACACCACCTCCTGGCTCTCCTCCTTCTGACATTTCCCCCCCAGGAACTCCGCCAGGCGACGGGGCTGCCGTGTTCCCCCCGAGAGCGATCGAGGAGTCATCCCCGGCACAAGTCGAGGCTCACCAAGAGGATCGGGAGTCTCCCTCAAGTGAAACTGCCGTTTACTCCCGGAGAGGTCGACGAATAAGGCCCCCTCGACGACTCAATCTGTAAAGGGGATTATCGGCATTCTCGCTGCTCATGCTCCTATATGCCCATTATATCATATATCGATGCTCATTTCCATGCTCCTACAACTCAAAATAATCACTGCTTGGCATGTATGCTTCTGTAGATCAATTAGTCCGCGTTGCTTGAAATGTATACTCCTATAGAGCTAAAGCAATCATGGTGTGTAAGATGGGCCCCTAGTTACATTTTAAAGGTGAGGAGAATGTGGTGAATTAACGTGAATCAAGGGACATGACGCGGGATCACATGTTGTGCGTCTCGCGTATAAGGGGAGGTCTCTGCGGCACGAGTGATTGTCCCCGGGGCATTGCTATTGACATCGGCTGTCCACTTGATGCTCGTTAACTGAAGGTGCTCATTGACTGGTGAGAATGGAGATTATATCGAACTCCGTGCTTACGCGGATTTAGTCTGCAATGGTTAACTGCACATGTATACGTTTCTGCTTATGTACTCCTAGCTGAACCTGTATTTCCTGGTGTGCCCACAGAAGCGGCTCCAATCAAATGGAATAAAGCCTAAACTCTGAAGGTTCATCTCTCGCTCTCATTATTATTATTATTTTTATTAGAAATTATAGAGAAATTATTAGAATACATGAAGTCATCACTCTCCGGAAGCCCGTACGTTGTAACCTGGAATGGGGAACGCGGCTGAGCTTCCCTTCCCCATCGGCCATGCCCACGCAACAACGTGTCTTGTCATTGGATTGGTAAATAAATGGCCATAACTTGGGAAGCACTTGTCCGATTAATATCAAACCTTGAAAAGGCACATCCTCAGGTCCTCAGCAATATACCTGGCAAGTTTCAATTAGATCGGACCAGAGGTTGTCGAGAAACAGCGGTCACACACACAGACACACACACAGAGATTGCTGGAATTATAGATAGATGCTCTAAGTAGACAAAAAACGAGCCTCGACGAAGTAGACAAGAAAAACCCTCCAATGAACACTCAGTACACGACTTTGAAGACCGCACTCAACTTCTTGCAACTGAGGATTTAGGAGATCGAAGACCCAGAACTACTGCGTCATATGAAGCAGCTTCTCGGGGTCTTCAAGACAGCTGTTCACCTCCATCTCAGATCGTCACCATTCAAAAACTATGATCTTTTTCTCCCCTCGTTAACCCACCACCCAAATTCCTCGTCCTTCCAATTTTTCATCCTTGGAGTTTCCTTCTATCTCCATCTTGTTCACCTCATGTATGCGTGTTTGCGTCCCGTTTTTGTCTGTTACCTCCTGATCCGTTCAGTGTAATATTGTTACGGATTTGGAAACCTTGTGCACAAAAACAGCCAGAGTCCCCGTAGTTCAGTTATTTCGATAAGTATGTGTTTATAGTTAGAATCCATCCCCTATGTCTAATGGGAATTTTGTGTGTGCGCGACGAGTTATTTTTTCGTTCGGTTTTTATTACATCTACAACAACAACAGCGACGCCAACCCACACTCACCCGTTCGCCATTGCCGACGTGTTTTTGGCTGAGGGTGTGGGCGGAGCCTCCATTGCTTCAGATCGAGGTTCCGCCCCAAGGAGGGGCATAGAGCGTTTCCTCCAGCCAATGAGCGAAGGGCGAGAATTGAATCATTTCGTCTTTGTCATACAGCCAACCTGTCAACCAGGTTTCGTCCAAATCCGTCAATAAGCTTTTGGTGATCTGCATTCCCTGCAAGAGGTTGGGGGGAGACGATTGCCAAGACTTGCTAAGGGTACAGGTGTTTCTGGAAGGGTAAATACAGGTTTGGGTTAATCGTACACACGAGAGTTACACTGCTGCAAATTACAATATCTGCGTTGACTTCGTTGCTTCAAACTGCTTATTGTTGCACACATTACTGTAATTATGGGTCCTAATTTATTGGTTCAAACTGCTTATTGTTTCTGATTCGTGTTTATTAAATCCAAAACCAATTGTTTGTTTTCCTGTATATTTATAGCATGCTGCTTTGCCTATATTTATTCTATTGCCGATAATGAAATGCCATTTTGGCCGAATAGGTGCCGACAGGATGTTGCCGAGGTAGTACACATAGCTCGGTGCTGTCTATTCTGGATCCAATTTCAAACCTGACTATGAGCTGTTGTGTTTGTGTTTTGCAGGCAGGCCGTTGCATCACAAAGTGAACCTCGTCCATCGGAAAGACGTTCAGCCGGGTGTTCTGTCTGCTAGCATTTGCTGGCTGGTGTAGGTTAAAGATCGGACAATGCGTTTCACGAAGACGAGACCAGTTATCGTCGATACCCTCAACAAATTACAGATTCCTACTCGTATCCAATCGAACGGGAAGCCTGTCCAACCGGTTCATGAAAATCTTGGGCCAAAATGTTCCTCAGCCAACCCCACCAGGTCTTTGAAAAAAAAAACCTTCCTAGGCGAACCTCACCAGGTGGGAATAATTGAGGCCGTTAAGAACGTAGCAGCAATGGAGTGTACGTACAATCCATGTCTTTATTTATAATCTTGTATGACACCATTTTTCTTCCACTCCCGAATTTTCTTGCTGTTAGGAAACACACCAAACCCACACCATCACTCTCTTTTTAACATCATATTCACAGCTGGTGAAATTGTTCTGATAGCAGTTTTGCCACAGACAAAATACTCACAGTCAGAAAACTTTTACCATGAAAATTTGGTATCAGTGGTTTGGTGCAGGTAGCAACATGTAATGGCTGAAATACTGGTCTATCGAGACAGGTGAGTCCATTGCTCTACCTGGGGTTATGTTTTATCCATATCCAGAGAGAGAGAGAGGGAGAGTTTTTAACCACTTTCAACTATCTTCTGAATTTTATTCCCCAGAAATTCAGACTATTGACTGAGGTTTCCTTGGAACCTCTCATGAAACCACTGTGGACGTGAATTGGGATATACGATGTAAACACAAACTGGAATGACGACTAAAAAAGAATGGGAGAAACTTTCTGTATGTTTTAAAATGATAATTAATTTGGCTTCAGAGAAGAAAATTTACAATAACCCTTTCGAAAGATTTTTGGCCTGACATGTGTAGAAAAATAACATTTCAGTGATTGTACAAAATTAATGTTTAAAAAAAAGCTTAAAAAAAGAAAAAAATGTTTAAAAAATGCATAAAAGTTATCGTGCTTGGTATAATCACACCACAATACGTAATTTGGTGGCTGTCTGTCTGTCTGACCACAAATACATTCAGTCGTTACTTATCCAATCTCAACCAAACTTGACAGGACGATTTAGGGTCACATGATGGAGGTTGTAGCTATTTAATTTGCCTCCCTCCCCAAGGGGTTTTTCTTTCTTGGACAAACACAGTGTTAACACGTATAAATAGCTTATTGTGGCATTTTGTGGAGTACCCCTACCGGAGGTAAAAGAAAAAAGTTACAAACCACAAACATGTATGATTGATTACCTTTTTAGACAGTCACCACTGCTGTTTAATACTAAACTGAAAGGGAGGAAACCCGATGTTCTTGAGGCATTACATGCTTATCGCTTACGCCACAGACTAACTTACCCGATCCGAGATCGACTGTAATCTATATATACCCCAGAGAGGCCAATAACATGACCCTTCCTGTTGCTCCCATATGGAGCGGGTGTACTAGTTCAGTTAAAGTCATAGAATGACGATTTCAGGCTGTAACTTTTCACATAAATGTCGTACACCTCCTCCCTTTGATCTCATTCTTACCCATTCTTCCTCCACTACTACTACTACTACTACTCAGTGGACGCATCCGAGATAGAGTTCACAATGCCGCGCCATGAGTCTTTGTCCATCATCAGTGTCTGCATGTCCACTATGTCATGCTGGATATCCATTGCTACGCAGTCGATGTAGTTCAGTGGCCTTCTTCTTCTGATTGGGCAAGGCAATCTCAAGCAGATCACATCAGATATAATTTGTTCTTTGGCACAGAAACAGTGACCAGAAAAACGTGTTCTGCGACGAGCTACAATGGTAGAAATGGGTGGTCTGTCTCTGTAGATCTCTGCTTTTGTTCTGTGTCCCCGCCAGCTGGTGTTCTGAACTCTCATAAGAAGCCGAGTATATGTGCCATCGAGCCAGTCCTGCAGGGCCTTCTTCATGGTCCATGTCTGATCCATATAAGAGTACGTTTTCTCCACAAGCTCGAAAGAATGTAAGTTTGGTAGATCTTGAAATGTTAGACTGCCAGATGTGCTGCAGCCTGTTACATGCACTCCAGGCTTGACCTTTGCGTGATATGAAGTCTTTCTTGGAGTCAGCTACATAAGACCCTAAGTACTTAAAGTCTTTGACTTCATTTAGTTGTGTCATCCTTGGAGAAGATTGGTAGATGATCAGCATCCTCCTCCAAGTTCACCACTTCTTCCTCCAAGTGTCCGTCTGTTGTGTCCCTCTTCTTGCTGTTGGTGTGTTTGCCTCCATTGCTCTATGTTCTTCTTTTTCCGTTATGTTCTGGTCTGTTCTATGTTCAAGCCCTTCCATGAGCCCGAATTTTGCATCCAAAAGAATAAAAATTATAAAAATCCAGGTTCCTGGATACTTCCTTGTAATATTTCCAAAGACTACTTTGAGAAAAGAAAATTGGACAATATCACAAAGTCCATGATTCTGAAGCCAAGGTAATTAATATGACCAATGCATATCTTTCCTTTCTTCCAAATTGAAATTCCAATGCTGTGTAATAAATCAGCCTGCAATGGAAAAGCTTGAGGTTTCTGTGGATAATGTTGAGGCTCGTGGAAGAGCTAGGTCACAGAACGGATCAGGACGTATCGATATAAGAGTGGGGTTGGGCAGGACATGGACAGATGACATTGAAGAGAATGAGGAAGTTGGAGAATTAGTCAGTTTTCTAATATATATATATATATATATATATATATATATATATATATATATATATATATATACATACATATATACATACATAGGATATCAAGCCGAGGCTCGTTTAAGAGTTAACACACAGAAACATATAACAGAGGGAGCAGGAGACAACAGGGGTGGGATAGGGAAACAAATAATAGTGGGGAACAGGGACAATCGGAGATCTGTGGAAGGGATGGGGTGGGGTACACAGGGTAAACAAGATGGTACTACAGGGACTTTCACGAAGGAAAACAGAGAATATGAAGGGGTTGGGATTGGGGTGGATTAACGGGGGGGGGTAAGAAAATATCAACATTTTGGATGGGGGAAGACATGAGATGGTGGTGAACAGCTGTTTTGAAGACCTAGCGGTAGGAGTGGGATTGAAGAGAGTTTGGGAGTTTGTTCCCAAGGTGAGAAAAAAAGAGGAATGAAAGAGTGAAGGTGAGCAATGGTTCTTGATTTTTGCAGTTTTACCATAAGGGGGTTTTTGGTGGACCTTGAGTGCCCTGAGGAAATATAAGGGGACAGATAACAGACAGAGCAGGTGGGGCAAGGCTGGAGAGGAGATGGTGGAAGACAGAAAGAGCACCGACCTGCCTCTGGTGAGAGACCCAAAGACTCAGCTTCATCACGGGGGATACCAATGATCCTAAAAGCTTTGGTTTCCACTGTGTGAACTCAAGCTCGGTGTGAGGCAGGAGCATCACCCCAGAGGGTAGAGCAGTACTCTCTCTGGCTGCAAATGAAAGCTTTGTAAATGATTAGAGCAGCGTTTCTCAACCTTTTTATCCTTGTGGAACCCTTGAAATAGTTTTCATGTCTCAGAGAACCCCTGCATAAAAATTATTATATCCCATTATCAATATCTAGCTCTTTTATATAATTTTATCGTAGTTCATGTGGTAAATATAATATATTTTTTCGGATACCTGGTTTAAGGAAAAAATGACCCCCTTTTTGTCAAATTTATTGGCAATGAAAAAAAAAAAACATCCTGCTCTTTTATGGATGTTTTTTATGGAATTTTATGGAATTAAAACCTCACACCGAGGTTTTAATTCACAAAAAAAAATAAATCTTTTTTTAAATAAAAAAAAAACACACCTCATGTAACTTGATAAACAAAACTTAAACAAATAAAGCTGAAAGGAGAGAGAGAGAGAGAGAGAGAGAGAGACAGAGAGAGACAGAGAGAGACAGAGACAGAGACAGAGACAGAGACAGAGACAGAGACAGAGATAAAGAGAGAGAGAGAGAGAGAGAGAGAGAGAGAGAGAGAGAGAGAGAGAGAGAGAGAGAGAGAGAGAGAGAGAGAGAGAGAGAGAGAGAGAGACAGAGAGAGACAGAGAGAGACAGAGACAGAGACAGAGACAGAGACAGAGACAGAGACAGAGACAGAGACAGAGACAGAGACAGAGACAGAGACTTCACGCTGGGAGGCACAGAGAAGATAGATGGACACCGTGAATGCGTCCCGTACTTGAGTCAGTCACTCAATGATACACGAATCCGCCGCGTACAGGACGTCCACAAACCAGTGAGGGCGGTTTCACACTGGCGCCATATAGACATCGTTAAATACATTCCTTATGGTTGTTATAATTGTAAATAATATAAGAGGTTGAATCCTCTATTATAATAACCAAGGAGTTTCCAACAATATGCCGTACGCGTATAGTAAAATTACGAATATTAAATCAAACAAAAACTACTCAAAAATACATTAGCCTATTTATTACTGTTTCTCGCGGAACCCCTAGCGACCTCTTGTGGAACCCCGGTTGAGAAACACTGGGTTAGAGGCTCAGGTATGCCAAGGAAGGACTTTGCATGACGTAGGATTCCCAGTCGGCGACTGGCTTTGGAGGTCAGCTGAAGATGTGGCTTTCGCAGAAAAGATCTTGGCTGATACTGAGACCCACAAGCTTGAATGAAAGGACTGCTTCAAGAGGATTGTTGAGAAAGTAGATGGGGGAGGGGGTGGGTGGAGGGAGGGTTCAAGACCGTCCTATCGGAGAGACATGGTGAGGCCGTGAGATTTGTCAGGATTGAAAGACATGTTCCAAGTGTTTGACCAGCTTGTGATTTTATCCCAGTCTGCAGAGAATGAAGAGGTTGCTGCCTGCCGATCGGAGGGATGAGAGATGGTACGGCAGAGGGTGGAGTCATCAGCAAAGAGATAAAGAGGATTTTCCAGGGAATCTGAGAGATCATTGATGAAAACCAGAAAAATAACAGGGCCCAGAACACTGCTTTGAGGAACTCCAGCCTGGACAGGAAGAAGGGATGAGAGAACTCTATTTAGGGCCACACGTTGACTGCGACAGGAGAGGAAGTCTGCGAGCCATGAGTGGAGATTGTCTTGGATACCATAAGAAGAGTTTTGTGAGCAGTGTGGGATGCCATACTGTATCGAAAGCTTGCAATATGTCTAGGGAGATGGCTCTGCTCTCATGTTTGCACTTAGAACTTCCATCCATTGTTTGGAAAGAAGAAGGAGCATGTCCAGGGTTGAGTGACCTGGTCTGAATCCAAATTGATGGTCAGAAATCAAAGCATTGGAGAAGAGGAAAGATTTGATGTCAGAATCGATGATGGATTCCATAACCTTGCTGATGATTGGGAGAAGGCTGATGGTCTGTAGTTGCAGGGATCTGTTTTTGCACCTTTTTTATGCAGAGCGGTAATGGTTGCTGATTTCCAAGCAGATGGCAGATGACCTTGATTGAATGAGAGGGTGAATAGAACAGAGAGAGGGTGAGCAAGAGCAGCAGTGCAGGTTTTTAGAACACAAGGGCTGATGCCGTCTGGACCGGTTGCAGAATGTGCGTCGAGGTTTGACAGCAAGCTCTCCACCTTGTCAGGAGAAAGGGACACAGAGACTAGGAACAGCTGGGTGTGACTGGGTAAGGTGGGTACAGAAAGTGATGGGTTTGGGACACAAGATTTAGAAACAAACACGGAGTTTAGGCATTCAGCCTTTTCACATGCAGTATCAGCTGTGTAGTCATTTGAGGTTAGTGGGGGGATGGAGGCAGAACATTAATCAAAAATGGGCTTATCTCGATGCCACTAGGATTAGGAGGAGGGAGACAGGTTTGAGAGTTCGGACTTGCAATTGGAAAGATGTTGTTTCCTGGCTTTCCTCGGGGTAGACACACTTGTTCCGTGCTTTATAGAAGGAACTGAGATTGCCTTCATTAAGATTTGTCTTCCCTGGGGCAAAGGCAAGTTGTTTCATGACAACTGCCTCCCCACAAGCTTCAGTGTACCATAGGCATGAGGAAGGGTAGGACAACTGAAGACAAGATGGCATAAATCTGTGCATGTGAGAGAGCAAGTTTCTTTGAAAGAATTCCCAGGATGAGTTGATGTTGGAGAAAGTCGAAATGGGAGACCAGTCTTGAAGTTTGATGGCTGCTTGAAGACCCTGCCAGTTGGCCTGAGTGAAGTGCCTGACTCGTCGGCGCTGAGGTGGTTCTCTAATAACAGCCAGAGAGATGACAGCTTTAACAAGCTTATGGTCAGGTGAACTGATTGGAGCAAAAGAAGAACAGCAGACATTTTCTGAGAAATTCGTCAAAATCAGTTCCAGAAGAGATGGAGTACCGTTGGCTGAGATCCGGGTCGATAAGTTGACAGATTGAGTCAGTCCCAATGAGTGGCAGAAGTCCTTTACTGAAGCAGAAGTCCATGGCAGGTGACAGAGGTACCCACACCCAGCCAACTGGCATGATGACAGTTGAAGTGACCACAGATGAGGAAGAGAGAGTTTGGATGAGTGGATAGAAGTTGGTCCATGTTTTCGGCGAGTGAGATGTAAATGGAGTCCTCACTCTTTGGTGAGGAGGTGATAAACAAGAGCTGAGAGTGGAGGGAAGCCTTTGCCAGAGATATTCCTGGAGGTGTGGAGGAATGGGGGCACTGCATGGAGAGTGAGGAATAGAGTTTTTGATGAAGAGAGAAACTCTGCTGCCAGGACAAGGCTCAGGTCTGTCATACCGGAGGAGGGAGTAACCAGGGAGAGAAACTAATGAGCCAGAGATGTCTTGAAGGAGGAAAGTTTCTGCTAAGCAGATTATGTCTGCTTTGTCAGTTTCCCTTCGACAGGATAAACGTGGGGTAGAAGGTAACCTGTATGGAGAGATCAGTTAGGTTAGAGCGAAGGCCTTGGATGTTTGTTGTCCACACTGTTAAAGAAGAGGGGGGGGTGAGGCTTTGATTACAGGGGAGGGGGAGGGCAGGATGAGGGAGGAAAGATGAGGTGAGGAGGAGGTAGGGAGAGTTGTTGATAGTGTGTAGGAGATTGCAGAAGAGCTAGGGGAGAGGGTTGGATGGGGAGGACAAAGGGCTCGGTGATGAAGGGATGAGTAGCAGTGGGGAGTAATGAGAGGGGGAAAAGCGAAGTGGGAGATTTGAGGAGGTGGAGGAATGAGCTGGAAGAGAGAGGTTGGGGAAGGATGCAGCTTTGTAGATGTGAAGGGGGTGCAGCTTTGAGAAAGAGGAGTGAGGGGCAAGATTTGAAAGGGAGGGGTGAGAAAGAAATTGGGGAGAAGGATGAGGGGGAAGAATTGAGGGAGAGAGGTGTGTGAGGAGCTTTTGAGAAAGGTGAGGGGAAGAGAGAGAAGTTTGTTTTGAAAAGGGAGGAGGTGGCTGAATTGAGAAGGAGAGGTGAGAGGTAAGCTTTGAGAGGGAGGGGAGACGATAATAGCAGGCACAGTCATGGAGGAGGAGGGAGAAGGGAGGAGTGGGGAGAGGGGGAGGACGAGACTGGGTATTGGTATGGTAGAGGTAGGAGCGGGTGGGGGAGGAACATGATTTGAGGAGGTGGGAAGAGGGGGAGATGTGATGAGAGGAAAGAGAGGGAGAGCGAGAGGGAGAGGGAGAGAGAGGGAGAGAGAATGATAGAGATATTGAGCAGTGCGCTGAATGAGAGTGTGAGACATTTGAAAACCATACAGTTTGGGATACCAGAGGGGGAACTGTTAGTACAGCAGAGGACAGTGGAGAGATGCTAGGATGGGGGGTGGGGGGCAAGATGGGATGGATAAGAAGAGGGTATAACAGGAAAGGAGTTAGGAGGAGGTAGATTTAAGGAGGTGGGATGAATTTGCAATGAAGTTGGAAAAAAAACAACGATTAATAATCGAAGACAAACAATCATTGCAAAATGGGATTTTAAAAACTTGTAGGCCAGAGATTCGTTTAAATACATTGGAAGATTGATGGAGCGAAGAAGAAATGACAGCGTGGAAGAGTAAAGGAAGAGTTTGAAGAAAAGGTCATGAAGGTATGTGATGAATACCTTCACGATTGGAGTGGGATTGGCAGGGAAGAGGGAAGAGAAGGAAGAAAAAGAGTCAGTACAGTAAGTCACGTGGTTACGTGGGGCAGAAGTGAGAAGGGCAAAGGTTTTTGTTGTTGTATTTTTTATATTTTAAGACATGAAACAGAAGGTATAGTTGGGAGGGAGAGAAGGAGGATGGAGGGAAAAGTGGTGAAAATAAAAACTGATGGCAATAAGGAGAAAATACAACTAAACACAATAGTGCACATAGACAGGAAAATGTGTAGGCCTCAGGGAAACTGGATATGACAAAACCGATGAAAACTCACTAAATAGCACAAGTTTTGAAACAAAACCAAACTAGGAACACACAGACAACATGGAGGCAACAAAATAAACAGTCAAAATGCGACAAACAACGACCAGAAACTTATCTTTGAGAAAGTCAGCAGAGATCGCTGGAGAGAACCAACCATCGCTTCAAAAATCGGAACAGGAAGTCTTCCAAGGCACAGACACAACATTAGTTGCACAGACATTTGTTGGACTTGGTTTCCAGGCCTTGTTCAAATTTTGTTTCACATTTTCATAAATAATGTATATATATAATCCATTGTACAACAGTTTTTCCAGGCCTTATTCAAACTTTGTTATACATTTTCAGAAATCATCGATTTGGTGTATAAAATACTGCACATAGTTATAGAAACGGTTCTATTTAAGAAAGATATTAATAATTTCTCCAAATAATGTTCCTTGGAATTAATCTCAAAATTACAGAGAAATGCTTCGAAGAAGGATTTGATACCACCCTTTGTCCGATAGAAATTTCAAACAAATGTCTCCAGAATATATTGCTTTAAATATTCATAAAGTTTTTTTGTGTTTTGTGTTTTTCCTAAATATTTCAAGTAATTTTAATAATAATTATTTGAAATAAAGTAAAAGAGGAAACGAGAATTTTAAGCATGAAGAATACAGAACCATTCCCTCTCCTGAGCATTTAGCACTGTTACCCTTTTCCTTGTTCAGGTTCTTCTGCAACCATCGGGCAGATAGTCGTGACCACGACAACTGCAATCCCAATGGTTACTTTCGATATAAAGGGACATGTAGTTGTAATGATGATGACAATAAGAAATATTTCTCAATCTATATCTTTGGAAGGACTGACAAGTAAACCCTCTGATTTAATTTCCACAAATCAACCTGTGAAGGAACCTCATCCCTTGAATAGCTCCATGAATGGTGAACCCCAACAATTTAAAAGCTTGATATGATTTCATGGAAATGCCAAGAATTAAAATCTTCATTTAACTGTCAGAAAAGAAAAAAATAATAATAACCACACTCATAATGACATTTCCAGCCACACTCTAAATGGTATTAATCTCTTATTTTGCAGACACTGTTCAAGAGCACAAGTGTGAACAGGAGACACATTCCCACGAGCATGAATAGGAGACACATTGTGATAGAACTGGGCATATGGGACAATCAGACGCACCTCCTGACTGTTATGGTGAGCATCGCCGCAGATTATCTCTCACACGGTAAAACCGCATAAACCGTAAAGAGCAACCACCTGTCTGCCACCCAGACGATTGTTCCCGCTAATGCACACCATTCAACCAGAAGGCACATATATTGTTGTGGACCTCCGCCACTCCGGCGTGTGGGTGACCGCTTTTACCTAATTGCGGCCGCGTGCCCACCGACCGTGGCAATCCAGTCGCAGCTTTCGGATCAACGCCGATATCCAGCTACGGGTGTGTTTTTAACCACACCACAACCTTGTCAATGCTCTGCCCGCGCTACAGGGTCGATTGCCGAATTGTCGATTTACCTAATTATTAACGCAGTCAGACTACCGAGAGGTTGTACCTCAACGGGACCTGTCCGGAAACGAGCCGCTTTTAAGCAGGCCATTCTGTTTGCAATTGCCGAACGGTTTATTATCTCCAAGCCCCGTTTATCCCGATTATCTTATCGGCTATTAATAACCAGCTGTTTATTCCAAACGCAATTATGGCAGTTCAATGGAAGAAGGGACATAACGAGCAGGTGAATATTCAAACAATGAGGACATTTATTTGTAATGCAGGCACGTGTGCAATGAATGGGGGTAAGGGACAAGACACGAGCAAAAAGACCTACAGCCGTTGTCTATTTACTATGTACATGCACTTAACAACAATTCTACTTATCGGACAAGGCGCCACAGACTTCCATGCAAAAACCCCAGGAAAGAAAAGGGAGAACAGGGCCCGTAGGCCTTTAATGTTCCTCGGAGCTGTGAAGACTGAAGGAGCTCTGCGAGACCGTGCAGGTTACCTGCCACTCTCGTGGTGAGTCGCTGGGCAACCCTTGATGTCTCGTCGTCAACACGGCAGCTCGGTTGGTCCAGGCCTTGCGGCCTGGTCGATCGGCCCCGGCTGACGACGCCTCAGAGGAGCGAATGGGCCTTGCTCTTTTGGAGTTGATGCTCTCTTAAGAGCCCAGGGCCCGATCACCTCGGACCGTTATGTCGCTGGCTGGCGACCTCTCTCCGGCTGGCGACTTTGCTGCCACCTCCACCGACCCACAACTCTGCACGGCACTGCAGGCTTGACTGGACTCCAGGCTCCAAACTGCAGACTCCAGGCTCCAAACTGCAGACTCCAGACTGCCGACTCAACTGGTTTCTCGGCATTTCAGCCCGGCCTTTTATCGGGTTCAGGGGTGGTGTTTGGTCTTTCACCTCTGACCCTTCACCCCCCCGCTGGCTCCGCCCCTTTTGACATTCTCATCCGATCTTGCCGTTAAACGCGGACGTGGTAGGAATCACCGGCTTTCGCTCTAACGAGGAAGCCGTCGTGTTTGTCGGCGGAGATGCAGCTCGCTCGTGGATGCCATTGCTGGTGAAAAGATGGTGGTGCCGTGGAGATGATGGTGAGGAGACGTTATTCATTGGTTGAGATGTTGGTGAGGAGATGATGTTTGCTTGTTGAGATGTTGGTCAGGAGATGATGTTGCTTGTGGAGATGATGGTGAGGACTTTTGTTCGTTTCAAGATAAAGATAGCAAAAGAATAACGGCTAACTCGAAGATGCACAGCCCGGTTCACAAATAAATCCCGTTAGACATCGGTGGGGAAATCTAATCTGGACACACACTTATCGACATAACTGATCTTCGGGGAACCTGAATGGTGTTCTGTGAATTTCCACAACCATAACAATATATAGTTGCTAGTTACAGTTCATCATTCAATGTATTACTTTCGCATTTAGTTCTGACTTGTATTTCATAATTATTTTGGTTTGTAACTTAAGAAATTGATTGTAATTCGTATAAAAGCTCTTCTACAACATTTTGAGCAGTCAAAAAGATCCACTGGGATCAATTTATGGCTGTTCTGAGATATTCTATCAGTGGTGTTACGTAGTATGTCACAGGGGCTAAACTACTAAATGCTGCCTGTAGTTCAACATTATGCCACGAGGTGGCTGTTGTGTTCCAGGCGTCTAACATCAAATGTAGAAGGTAAGTTTATTGATGTACGTTTTTTTCTCAAATAATGTCAAATAAACATGCGATTCTGAGAGTAGGTTTAATACATGTCAGTAGTGTAATTTATGTGATTCACTTGAACGCCAAGATACCATTAGAAAAAAACCTTTCAGACCATGTAGATTAAGTTGAACAGATATTGATGTAATTGGTCCACGTTCAATCGCTGCCATTTTGAAGGAAGCATCCATTGTTTTTCGTACATCCATTAGTGGTTACCGGTCAATGATATAACACTGTTATCACTAGTAAAGTAACACCACTAACAACAGAATATACCACTAGTGAAATTGTGCAGCCACTTTTCCCAATTTTGAGTTTTAATTGATAGCTGGGAGATACAACGGCCTGCAAAAGTAGTGTTGCGGTTCTGCAAAAACGCATGCTTCGAAGGCAATGGCGCCCAACATACAGTGATCCCCAGGCACTTATTTCATTAGTCTTTGGGTAGTCAGACCTCCCCTCATGTCTAGTGGGTTAACGGAACGAAATGTGTTGCATGGATCTCGTAGTTAAGTTGAGGAACTATCTCTAATTCATATTCTGATTCCTACTCCAACCCTTAACTTTTAGCCAAAGTACAAAACAAGTACACAAGCAAACACGCCATTCAATATGCGATTGATAATAAGCACACCACGATGCCTCCCGTGGCTCAGATCCACCACACTTCCTCCACTACACACTTTAAAACCCGCGCACGGGCATCATGCGTCATTATTTCGCTCAAATCTGCGAGGCAATTCCCAACCGGCACCTCACCTTACTTTGCACCTCGCTCACCAAACCTCACCACTTCAACCACAAACGTCTCCCGCACACAGGAAAAATATTCCCTCCCACATACCTCTGCATCGCTATAATTCGCCACTCCACTTTGAAAAGTACCGCACGATTTGGATTGTCCTCGGCACAGTGCGATGCTTGACCAAGCAACAGACGTTAATAGCTCGACCGCATCTCACCGGGGACGTCCCGGGTGAGCACGCGGAATTGATACAACCCTCGTCCTGTTGCCAGACCATGGCAAGACAGGGGCAACGAGGAGGGGAAACAAGAAGGGCGATCCGCAAGTTTGGTATCGGGGCCCGGGTGTGCATTTTTCCTCATGAGGGGGCCCGTGAGTGGCGAGGAAAGTCTGCTGCTATTCGACATCCAGACTGCACTTGGAGCACGTTCAGGGCCGGGATGCTGGCTCAGGGAGCATGCCGTATGAGTTAGGAGCTCTGACCCATGCCGAAATGGATGAGCAACTGAGACGGTTTCCGGTCCTGGCAGGGTGTGGCTAGGGCCGCTGTGGCCCAACTGAGGAGCAGGATTCGGGTCACAGCACGTCGCTTTCTGGTCATCACCCCACCCTTTTGCCCGGGGCTTATAAAAGGGGGGAGCGTGGAGCCATTCTCTTTCTCTCTCCCTCTCTCTCTCTCTTCTTCGCTGTCTCCCAGTTGCAGGCTCTCTGCTCGCCTCTCACTTAGCTCCCTGTCTCACAATTGGTGTGCAATTGCCAGGATGTGCTTATTCTTGGGCCTGGTCCAGGGTGACTGCCAAGACTCCCTGCCGTTTCCGCCACCCCTATGTAGCCAGGCGGACCAGTGTGAAGTGCACATTGCCAAGAGCCCCAGCAAAATAATTAAGCAGGGGATAATGCACCATATCACGAGGTGGGAACGCTCAGGCAGAGCGTCCCATGGAGGTACATGCCACACATACAGACCTTTACATGGCTAGGTTAGGGATCTTTCTCCTTCCACATCTGTTCTTCTCTCTCTCTCTCTCTCTCTCTCTCTCTCTCTCTCTCTCTCTCTCTCTCTCTCTCTCTCTCTCTCTCTCTCTCTCTCTCTCTCTCTCTCTCTCTCTCTTTCTCTTCACCCCTCTATCCCATCTTATTTGGATGCACGAAGAACGTCATTACTAACTCGCAATCCCATTTTCCTCTGGCACGACACCGCACCCCCACATTGCACACCACACCTCCACTCCCACACCTTAGACACCAGCAGTATTCCTCCCATCAACCTCTCCCTAAGCGTTCTGGGTTGTGTTCGTCTGCCGACTGCACCAGGTATTGAGAGGTCGTTTCTCTCTCGGCTGTATTTAATTGTGTGTGTGTGTGTGTGTGTGTGTGTGTGTGTGTGTGTGTGTGTGTGTGTGTGTGTGTGTGTGTGTGTGTGTGTGTGTGTGTGTGTGTGAGAGAGAGTGAGTGAGATGGCACCTGTCCTTGTCTAAATTAAGATTGTAGAAGATACAATGGGACAACTCTGCCCTGTATCTGCTTTTGTAAGTTGTTGCCTTTTGCTGCACACCACAAATTCCTTGCTATCCCCTGCTGTACATAAAAATAAACCCAATTCACTGTGCCACATTCTTTTCCTCACCTGATTGTAAATAAATGCTTTGTATAGAAATGTTCCCAGCTCATTTTCATGTTTTCTTTCATTGGTCCAGCATGGTCAGCATCCTCATTTCGCCGGGACGTTATTCCCCAACGATCTGTTTCCGAGCCGCTACGTACTTGGCAGTTCCGCTCCACTGCATCTGATCTGGTAAGCTGATCCGGTTTGAGCAAGTGCGTACCGGGGGCGTGTCCCTTGGTAATTTGATCATGTGACTTTTAGGTAAACGCTATTAGACAGAGGACCCTGGTCGAGTTATTGGCGTTCACGGTCATTTGGGTACCCGCCGCGTCACGAAGTTATTCGTGTGTGACGGCCTGCGATTTTTGAGAGTCTGGTGGGAACCCGAGGTAGCTCCCCCCGACCCCGGGTCTGCAACAGTATTAACCCCTTACCAATAATTCCACATTTAGTTGAATTACGAATTACGTGAAAGCATTTTTTCCAAATGAACTTTTTTATTCACAACGGAAGAGATCAAACAAAACACGTATAATTGAAAGAGGTTATATGTCAGGAACACCTGTAAAAATATGTACAATTCAAAATTCACTGGTTGTAAAAGTATTTGGCCCCTTAGATCAGTAATTGGTGTAAGCACCTTTTGCAGCAATGACTGCTATGAGTCTTTTTGGGTAGCTCTCTACCAGCTTTGCACAGTGAGGTGGTGAAATGTTTGCCCATTCTTCATGTGAAAATTCCTCTAGTTCTGCCAAGTTGAATGGGGATCGTCGAAGAACTGCAATCTTCAAGTCTCGCCATAAATGTTCAGTTTGGTTCAAGTCAGGACTTTGACCAGGCCAATCAAGCACATTTGTTTTCTTCTTATTCAGCCACTCCAGTGTGGCTTTAGCTTTGTTTTAGATCATTGTCCTGCTGGAATGGAAATGTCCTACCCAGTTTCAGATTCATGGCTGACTCGAGCAAGTTTTCATTAACGATTCTCCTGTACTTTGCACCGTCCATGTCCCTTCTATCCTGACAAGCTTGCCAGTAACTGCTGATGAACATCAGCCCCATAACATGATGCTGCCACACTATGCTTAACAGTAGGGATGGTATTGACTGGGTGATGTACAGTGTTAGGTTTGCGCCAGACGTAACGCTTTGAATTTAGACCAAAAAGTTCACTTTTTGTCTCATCTGACCACAAAACGTTTCTCCACATGTTTGCAGTATCATTAAGATGCTTTTTCACATCCTCCATATGAGCTTTTAGATGAGTCTTTTTCAATAATGGCTTCTTTCTTGCCAACTGTACATGGCGGCCAGCTTTGTGAAGGGAACAGGATATTGTTGATTGATGAATACTGTGACTATTGATTTCCTGTAACTCTTGATCAGTTCTGCTCATCAGTTTGGAGGAATTTTGCCCTATTCCTCCTTTCAGAAATGCTTCAACGAAGAGATATTTGTGGGATTTCTTGCATGAACAGCTCGCTTCAGGTTCTGCCACAACATTTCAATTGGGTTAAGGTCTGGATTTTGACTTGGCCGTTACAAAACACAAAATCTCTTCTGCTCCAGCCATTCTGTTGCAGATTTACTGGTGTGTTTAGGATTGTTGTTTTGCTGTATGACCCACTTTCTGTAAGGCTTCAGCTCATGGACGGATGGCCTGACCTACTCCTGTAGAATTTGCTGGTACAATCTAGAATTCATGGTTCTGTCAATGATGGCAGACTGATGAACACTGGCATTGGCCAATGAAAGAGAGGCCTGCAGATCATGAGATGTTACCCTGGGTTCTTTGTGACCTGGATTATTGTATGCCGTGCTCTTGGAGTGATTTTGGTTGGATGACCACTCCTGGAAAGAGTAACAATGGTGTTCGAGTTTTCTCCATTTCTGCACTATCTGCCTGACAGTGGAGTGGTGGAGCCCATCTTTAGAAATTCTTTTAGAACCCTTTCCATACCGATGAGCATCAACAACTCTTTTTCTGAGGTCCTCAGAAATCTCTTTTGATCTGGGCATGACACGCTTCCACAAACTTGTATGGTGAAGAATCTTTTATTCAGACTCAGAAGATCTGATCCCATTTTAGGTCAAATTTATGCAGAAATACAGAAATTCTAAAGGGTTCATAACCTTTTTCTTCAACTTGGCACAAAGACAACACATGATAGTATACATAAGCACATCATTTTGTTTAGCAATTTGATTAAAGATGGCCGATTGGCAGCCATTTTAGTTGCAAAACACCTGATGCTGAACATGTCCTTAACCATTTCTCGGACATGCATTTACCACTCTTGTTCAAACTTGGCACACAGATAACACTGGGGAACAAATTATTTATTATCTGTTGCATGAGATTTTTCAACTTATTCGATGTATTTTTTCAACGCTGATTTCAAATCTGAAATCGGTTTTCCTCTACATGCTCTAGTTTTCATGCAATTTGAAACTTGCGATTTTCGCAAAAAAAGGACACCCATTGCTATTTGCACTCGGGATAACTTGAGAACTCGGGGTGCGATTTCGGACTTTAGTGGAAATATACGATGCCTAAACTGCTAAGTAACTATGGACCGTATTCGTTTTGCTGCTCATGATTTATTCGACATCAATTTTCTTTATCTTTATTGATATTTATTTATCTTTATTGATATATATTCTTTAACTTTATGTTTTTCTTTGTTTCAGATCTGATCATGGCTTCTTCAATAAGACATAAATGTGTAAATAATCCTGATGCATTCTGTTATGTATGTGGCTGCTACACACTACTTCATCAAAAGCGCAATATAACATAGTTTGTAAGGCGTGCCTATAAAGCCTATTTTGATGTTCCCCTTGACGACCAAGACAAGAAATGGGCTCCTCATATTGTATGTCATAATTCTGAGGAAATGCTTCGTGACTGGACAAAAGGAAAACGAAAGGGTCTGCCTTTTGGAGTTCCCATGGTTTGGCGAGAACCCAAGGACCACGTAACTGAATGCTATTTTTGCTTGGTCAACACAAAGGGTGTCGGCAAGAAAAACCGGCAAAAGATCTCCTATCCCTGTATTCCCTCAGCAATTCGACCTACTCCGCACTCTGAGGAACTCCCCGTTCCAGTCTTTAATGGTTTTGTCTTATCTGAAGATGAAGGCAGTGAACATGATCAGCAAGAGCATGAGGGTCGTGATGACTGGCTTCAATAAATGATTTCAGAATCCGAAGCCTCTTCATCTGATACCAAACAGTCATCAGTCCCTCAGCAGTTTAGCCAACCGGAATTGAATGACTTAGTGCGTGATTTGGGGCTCTCCAAGAAAGCAGCTGAGGTATTAGCCTCTAGGCTGCAAGAAAAAAAATCTACTTGACCACTCTGCAAATGTTTCATATTTCCGAAAGCGAGACCAGAACTTTGTCGCCTTTTTCTCAGAAGACAAGGAATTTGTTTACTGCCACGATATCCCAGGTCTTCTCAGGCAATTGGGTGTTACTTCGTATAATCCAACAGAATGGCGATTATTTCTGGATACCTCTAAGCGCAGCCTCAAGTGTATTCTCTTGCACAATGGCAATGTTTATGGAGCGGTTCCAGCTGGTCACTCAGTGCATTTGCGAGAACATAATGACATAAAAATGGTCATTGACTTACTCAAATATCACGAGCACAACTGGATCATTTGTGTGGACCTGAAAATGGTCAACGTTCTCCTTGGTCAACAGAAAGGCTTCACAAAGTTTCCATGCCATCTCTGCATGTGGGACAGCCGAGCTCGAGAGAAACACTGGATCCAGAAGGAGTGGCCCATCCGTGAAACTCTGGAAGCAGGCATGCCAAACATTGTGAATGACCCAATCGTCAGCCGAGAGAAGATCATTTTTCCCCCACTCCATATCAAGCTCGGCTTGATGAAACAGTTCGTGAAGGCATTGGGTACTGATGGTGAATGTTTTCAACATATAGTTTCTGCTTTTCCTGCTTTGTCTTTTGAGAAGATCAAAGCAGGTGTGTTCGATGGACCTCAAATTTGTGCCCTTGTACGTGATGAGGAATTTGTAAGGAAGATGAATGACAAGGAGAAGACAGCGTGGCTGTCTTTCATCCCAGTTATACAAAACTTTCTTGGTAACAAAAAGGCAGATAACTGAGTTTCTGGTTACTAGAATGCTGTTGGCTTTTTGCGATCTTGGGTGCAACATGAGTGTCAAGCTCCATTTCCTGAATAGTCACCTTGATCAATTCCCTGAGAACCTTGGGGCTGTAAGTGAGGAACAGGGAGAGCGCTTCTATCAGGACCTCATGACGATGGAAGAGCGCTACCAAGGGCGATGGGACAAAAATATGATGGCAGACTACTGCTGGAGCATCAAACGAGATTGCCCTGTGGAAGTCCACAAACGCAAGAGCTTCAAGCGCAAATTCTTGCCTGAATAGGATGTATTTGAATTTTGCATTCCATCCTTATCAATTGTTCTGAATCACCTATCATCTTTATGTCGAAATATATGTTAATTTAAATTTGCTTTTAATTCAAATTGTAACTTACCAAATAAATGTTGAAAATGTTGAATTGCAAAATATATGCTTAATATAAATTTGCTTTTAATACAAATTGTAACCTACCAAATAAATGTTGATAATGGTGGATTGCAAAAAATCTAGAGCTTACAGAGAGAAACTAACTTCAGATTTGAATTCAGCACACTCAAATTAGGTAAGATCAAGTGCTGGTATCAATGCAACAAAAACTTTGTTCCTCAGTGTAATGAATGACGGCTTTCATAAGCACGTCATTTTGTTTTGAGATCAGATCCAAGATGTCTGACTCGTTTTTTTTTTTGCTACTTAATTGTTACTTAATTGTCCCCAACCATTTCTCAGACATGCATGGTCCAATATTATACAAACTTGGCAGAAGCACAGTACATGATGGCATTACACATGCACCTAACTTTATTTTGTGATCTGATTAAAGATGACCGACTAGTAAACTGTCGGCCATTTTAGTTGTAAAAGAAACCCCGAGATCGAACACATCCTCAGCCATTTCTTGGACAAGCATTTACCGATCTTGTTCAAACTTTAAGTACACAGATAATGAATGATGGCTTACATATGCACCTCATTTTTTTTTGAGATCAGATCTAAGATGGCCGACTGGTGACGATTTTTTGACTTAAGCAATCTCATATGTCACATGACCACTCAAGTCAGTTGTACAAACACATAGATCTTGTAAATATGGGCTAGCCCTTTAACTCTGTACAACAAAACAAGCTCAAATGAGCTGAGATCCTCATCCTCTTAATGATGACGTCATAAAAACGAAGAGGACGTCATTGTGATGCATCAGGTTTGCGATAAATTATCTGTGCTAATGCCCGGCTTGATTCCCGCAAACAAAATTCAAACAGCTTGCCTAGTTTCGGAGAGAATGGTATAGGCGATTTCCATTAGCGGCGATATTATGACGTCAACTTTTTTTTCTAGGAAGAATTTCCAAAATCGGAGATTGTGACTGCCTGCACGTGGGCTTTCTGAATATACATGGCAAGTTTCACAAAGATCCGATGAAAACTCTGGGTTGTGAAACAGTCAAAAAATAGGAATGACGTCATAAAAATTTATATGACGTCATAGTGATGTATCATATGTGCGGTAATTCATCTCTGCTAATGCCCTGTTCGATTCCCGCAAACAGAATTCAAAAAGCTTGCCTAGTTTCGGAGATAATTTTTTAGGTGATTTCCATTAGCAGAGATATTTTGACGTCATAACTTTTTTTCAAGGAGGAATTTTCAGAATCGGAAATCATTAGTGTCTGCGCAGGGTATTTTTACATACATATGCAAAGTTTCAGGAAGTTTCGATGAAAACTGTAGGCTGTGAAACAAAAAAGTTCACAAGAAGAAGATGAAGAACAACAACATGAGTAAGACTTAGAGATCCTACACGAGGATCTGAAAAGTCCACAAGAACAACAACATGAGTAAGACTTAGAGATCCTCCACGAGGATCTAAAAATGTCAAAAAATAGGAATGACATCACAAAAATTGATATGACGTCATGGTGATGCATCGTATGTGTGGTAATTCATCTCTGCTAATGCCCTGTTCGATTCCCGCAAACAGAATTCAAAAAGCTTGCCTAGTTTTGGAGATAATGTTTAAGGCGATTTCCATTAGCGGAGATATTTTGATGTCATAATTTTTTTCTAGGAGGAATTTTCAAAATCGGAGATGGTTACTGTCTGCGCAGGGTATTTTTACATATATACGCCAAGTTTCAGGAAGTTTCGATGAAAACTGGAGGCTGTGAAACAAAAAAGTCCACAAGAACAACAACGTGAGTAAGACTTAGAGATCCTCCACGAGGATCTAATTACTAAAACCACGGGGGCTATGACATTTTATGTCTTTTCTCCTTTTTTTTGTTGTGATTTTGAAGCAACACATACAATGAAATGGCCATTTGAGACATACATGCAGAAATAATTGGGGCAGATGAAAATGTAAAACATGTCTACATTAAAACTTCCTGGTTATCATCCAGTGGGATTTAGATTTCCATACCGTGGACAGAATCTTCACTATAATCCATGAACATTTCATTTCAGGTAAAGGACACCTTTCCTTCCTTTAAGATCTATAAACCTCCTTGCCATTTTATTCATCAGGTTCCTTTTCATCATCAGGAAAATTCAAATGAAAATGTTACTTTTGACAATTTTTGACATTGCAAGGCTATGACATGGCAAATAGTTTCATGAAAACTGGTGTGCCCTTGAAAAACCTTTAAAAAGATATGTTTGAAGAAATAAAACATCAAACATAACTCACCCTGTCCTCAGTGAGAAATAAAAATCGCAAATATTTGTTCACGAAAAGTTGTCGCTTCTGATTAAAAGAAAATTGACTGGAGTGTTCAATAATAACAATTGTTGTTTTCAGTTTCAATTAAAAAATTATATATATATATATATATATATATGTATATATATATATATATATATATATATATGTATGTGTGGGGGGGGGGGGGGTGAGTGTACATTTACGAGAGATTATCCTCATAGAGAGATTTGATAAACAGGAATAAATTCCAGCATGGGCCCAACATTCTAAACTATTCAAGGTCGTGTATACAAATAAGAGATGTTTGTGTGAAGAAACAGTAGATATGAGAGAACCGTTAAAAGGAAGTCAATATTAGGGAAAAAGGATAAAGAGAAAGGGCTGGTTAGAAGGGGGAGCAAGGGAGGAGGGGGAAAATTGTATTTATTTCCCTTTATTTTTTGCAAACTAAATTGTATTTATTTTGCAAATTTTTTGCAAATTGTATTTATTTTCCTTTATTTTTTGCAAATCTACATTTTCCTTTATTTACTTTGTTTAGTTATGCAAACACTGCCAGTTCTGGCAGACAAAGCCTCATGGATTGTCCGATAAAGAAATACAGTTCAGTGGCATGAACCCGCAAGCGGGCAGACAAGGCCAAGGGAAACGTTTTCTCCAAAATGAAAATAATGTAATGTACTTAACAAAATGCACAGCAGAAAGCTCGACACTGAAATTACATAATAAAACCTCACGTCCACATTGACAGAGTGATGATGTTTTCACGAAAGGCGGTGATTAAATAATACACAAGATCGACTGTGGTAACGAGGCTTGTATTTTTTATCAAGGGATTAATAGGTGGGAGGTTATCCACCACCCGAGTGTGCCTTCCCAATCACGTGACGGCCTCGAGCCTATCACAGGCGAGTGTGGAAAAAATTCCCGTTCGCCCACGCCAAAGTATCTATGGAAACGGGAATTAGGATATTCGCTCTCAAGTCAAGAGGACCTTTGTGTCCCAAAAAAAACATGGGTACTCATGACCTAGTAGGATGCTTGACAAAACACCACCTTTGAGGAAAAACACCTATGGTGTGTCACATGGTTAAACCGGAATCTTATCCATTAATTTTCTAGACAATAACATGGATATGTAAGGCCTGTGTGGAAAAAAATTTTTGTGCTGAAATGTTTTATTTACTATGGAAGGGATAAAAACGTTGAATTCTGGAAGACGACGTTTATTATAAGGTTATTTTTTTTCGGTAAGGCTTTGCTATGTAGAATAATACAATGAATTTTGACAGACTGACAAGTATGTCCTTCAGTACCCTGCCATGTCCGTGAATGTGATCGTTTCTAAACCTGCCAGGTGAATCATCATGCCACCAATGACTCAATGAGCAGCAAAAACTCCATAATTGCACCTCCTCTAACACCAATATTAGAGATGGCTCGAAACATCGCAACCAAATGAACTCCAGTGAATCAGATTGTTGATTGCACAAAGGGAAGAGGAGCTCAGAATTGTTTCCATTTGGTTCGGGGAGATTTATAGGGGGTGCTGCCTTTTCATTGGCAGCATTTTAAAGCCCATCCGAAGATGCCACTGAGGGCATTGAGTCAACCTCAACGTGCGGACTCGTGCGACACGTAGACGATAGAACGAAGAGCAGGTAGATTGTCCAGTCCGTTAATGTCATCAATGAAACGGCTGAGTTTTAACCACAATCCATGTGGCCATCGTGGTGACCAGGGATGAAGTCGAAAAAAAAAACAAGGACGTTTTGGCTTTTTGGCCCATTTTGAGCAAAAGAATATGAATATGATGCAAAGGGAGTTGATTTCTGTGGTTAAAGAGCACAAAGCATGATGACATAACAATCAAAGCTCAAAAACCAAAAACGTTTGCTTCTTCTTGCATTTGGCAGGTTGGCTGCAAGGTAACTATCATTTTGTATGGGCACAGCAGCTGGGCTGCTGATCCAAAATCCATTGGGACCATACTCTGTACAGATGTCAGTGCTGCTGAAGCAGTGTCCTGAGCTATTGGGCACAATCCTGGACAAGTTGCCACTCCAACACAGGATACTCGAATGGCTCAATCATCCCAGCAAGCTGGTATTCATTTCACCGACCTCAGAAGGATGACAGGCTGAGTCAACCACACCTGGTGTTAATTCAGCAGTCAACAGGACTCAAACTCAGGACCCTAAGATCCCAAGCCAGCTACCCCAACGGCTAAGCCAACACCAGGCTTATAAACGTTTGTTGAGAAAGGAAACATTAAAATAAATAAAAACTCGAACAAGAAGACGTCATTAAAACTTCAAGAAACTCAGATCGAGAAAAGAAATAGAAAAAGGAAAGAGGAGAGTTCGAAAGAATATTGATGAGAAATAATATTTACCCTTACAAAACATTTTTGATGATTTCTTCTTCTCTTTCTTCTTCTTCTTTCATGCACAGCACATGGATGACAGTTTGTAGCTGGGCTGAGATTCAAACCCAAACTAGATGGCTCAGAAGCAAGTGTGCATACCTCCAGGCCATCCTGCCATCCTCTATGGTTTCTAATCAGAACCGATGGAACGTGGATGAAAATGTCACTTTAGATTTCAGGAGTGGATTTTGGAAGGGTACGTAGACAATGCAAAATTAAATGGGAAAGCAGACGAGCAAATCTCCGGAGACGATGGTTACGCATCTCTGCATTGTTGCTTTAAAGGGCGAAGATCATACACGACGCTCATTTCATGCAGGGCACTGGCAGAACACACAATTTGGCTAAAGCACAATGAGATGAGATCAACAAAGCGTGTCAGCATACTTGCATACAAAAGGTCATGTCCTCAAAAAAAAACAAAAAAACAATAATACGACAAAGAGTTAATCATGCATGAATGAAAAAATAAATAAAACTTACAAAAATAATTTTTCTTAAATTAAAAGAAAAAATAGCTGGCAGGATTTTCCTCGAACAGGTGTTGGCAACCGAAATAACAAAAGACTTTTTTTTTCAAACTCGGTCGAAAACGCAAGATGGAGGATGGAGGCTATTTATTCACCCGTGTCTGTTTGTCTGTCTGCGAGCACGATATTTCAAAACCTTTTGGACGGATTTGGACAAAACTTCGTGGATGAATTGGTTAGGTGACAAGAATAAGCCGATTAGATTTTGGTTCAGGTCTGAATCCAAATCCGGACAATCATGCCGTTCTAGTTAAAAAAGATGTTTTGTGTCATCGTGGGAGGGGAGGCTATTATGGACTGGGGTATTTTGGATGAAGGGGAGAGGGTATTCTGTTGGAAAAACACATTTTTGAGGGGGGGAGGGGGTATACAAAGCGTCATGGAGTGGGGGGGGGAGGTGGGAATGTCATAAAAGAGTCACGAATTTTGTGGGCAACCCCTAACAGGACAGACACACGTTGGCTTGCAATGCAATACTTGTTTAGTCTATACTCATGTTCACAAACTTTTTACACATTCTATTTCTTCACACTTTACACAATATTATTGACAGTCTACATCTCGACATCTAAATCTTTACCTCTACATCTACACCTCCACATCGACACCTCTACATCTACATCTCTAGCTCTGCGTCTACATCCCTACCTCTACATCTCTATATCTCTATCTCCACATCTCTATCGCTACAATTTTATCTCTACATCTCTATCGTTGCAATTTTATCTCTACATCTCGACATCTAAATCTTTACCTCTACATCTACACCTCCACATCGACACCTCTACATCTACATCTCTAGCTCTGCGTCTACATCCCTACCTCTACATCTCTATATCTCTATCTCCACATCTCTATCGCTACAATTTTATCTCTACATCTCTATCGTTGCAATTTTATCTCTACATCTCGACATCTAAATCTATACCTCTACATCTACATCTCTAGCTCTGCGTCTACATCCCTACCTCTACATCTCTATATCTCTATCTCCACATCTCTATCGCTACAATTTTATCTCTACATCTCTATCGTTGCAATTTTATCTCTACATCTCGACATCTAAATCTTTACCTCTACATCTACACCTCCGCATCGACACCTCTACATCTACATCTCTAGCTCTGCGTCTACATCCCTACCTCTACATCTCTATATCTCTATCTCCACATCTCTATCGCTACAATTTTATCTCTACATCTCTATCGTTGCAATTTTATCTC
>NC_140975.1:25300860-25305860 GCF_056783735.1 Eptatretus burgeri | reverse complement strand
CAGAATAACCGAGCGGTGTTATCGCCGACCTCGACGGTTCGACACTATCGGGCGTATTCAGCCCACTACCAACCCTTTACGTGAAGCAAGATGAGGATTCAATGGGAGAAATGACGAAGCGAAGCGGGAAACAGTTCAACACAAAAGCACATTTATTCGCGGCACACGGGAAGCACACATATACAATTCCACCAAAAGCACACAGAAAAAACACAATTCCATTTACACAAAAAGCAAATATAAAAGCGAAAACACAATGCAGAGCTAATACCGACTACCGAGCACACGGCAACACTTATACAATTCTACCTCACAGACGGCGCCGACAACACATACCCAAACCAAGGAAAAGAATACCCCCAAGAATGAGGCGGGCCTGAGGCCGAGACCGGGTCGCGCCTACCCGTCTGGTGATGAGACGCGGAGCGGCGATGGCGCCGCAACCCCGCGGGCCTCGCGGAGGGTGTCTGGTAGGGGGTGGGAAAGGGGCCCCCTTGGTCGCACTATCTTAGCGCGGGGGGAAACAGGAGGGGGTTGTTGATGCTCGGGGTATAGAGGATCTTTATTATCCCTGGTGTGCGTCTCCACCTCGGCCAGGTCGCGCTGTCGGCCTCCCTCGGGTGCAGCTCCCTGCACGACGCGAGCACCCCCTCGTCTGGTGTCGCCGCCTTTCCACAGCTCGTCCCCTCCGTTCCGACTCCAACGCACACGACGAGCAGCTCCACCGCCCGCGAAGTCTTGACCCTCTGCTTCCGACTCTCCTACTCTCCGCCTCTGGACTCTCCGACTCTGGACTCTTCTTTGGACTCTTCTTTGGACTCTCCCCCTTCTCCGCCTCTCGACTCCTGACTGACGAACACGGTCCTTTTATCCCCCCGTAGCTTCGCCTTTGACCCCCTCCCTTTGACCTTTCACCTCGCTCCCCATTGGCCCGAGAAAAAGTGGGCGTGAAGGCTTTTTGATCCACAAATTTGCATATATCGATCGTCCTGGAGGCGGGGCCAAATCGCCCCTCGCTCACCGATTGGACGGCAAAAAGTGGGCGTGTGTCGTTTTTGATCCGTTTTTGAAGCACAAAATCCGTGATTTTGTACACGCTGCGCCCTTGGCGCGCCCTGCACGAGCCCAACACCGGTACCCACAGGCGGCGCAAGAACGGTGGCGATGCGACGGCTGCGAGGTGTGACGTGAAGGTCGTGGCGGTTGTGGTGAAGCGGCGTTGTGGTTGGTGGTTGATGTTGTGGTTGTGGTGGTAATCATAGCGGTTGGTCCAAAATAAAGATAGTAAAAGAAAAACGGCTATCCTGAAGAGTCGCAGCACGTATAAATGACATGTATTCCCACTAGACAACGGGTTTGGGCCTAACTACACATGCACTTACCGAGATACCTCACCTAAGGGACCTGAATGGTGGTTTGCGAATTTGGTAACCACAACACTACCCCCTTCCCTTTTTACAGACTCGTCCCGAGTCGTCAAATTTTCGTGTGCCATCATGTGTAGTTTTCCTCTACTACATTTTACCTACGCATCCCTGAGTGCGACATTCATGGTATTCGTGTCCCCAAAATAAATAACCTGAGGGCTGCGTAATCACTAAACAAACTCACTCACACGGACGACTTAAATAAAATTGCCGGCGCTAGACATACATGCCGGGGGCGCACTCATATTTACAGTACATCTTAACCTTAACTTACAAATTTTACACTAAACCATGGCCCAGGATCATTGAACTCTGCAAAAAGAAAAGCAGTTAGCAGGGAGCCAGGCTGCCCACATGCAGTCTCTGGCTCAAACAATGCAGGTGACAGGGAACGTGGCTGGCTGCTCACACGCAGTCCAAGGCCTTCCCTTTTGAACTGAACGCAGTGAACCACAACGGTGCATGGGCTGCACAAACGCAGTCTCCGTGCCAGCTCAAGTGGCACACGCAATGAGCACAACGAATGGATGCATGAACACAAACACGGTGCACGGGCCGCCACTGCAGGCCCGTGTTGTAGCTGCCAACAGGGCAGTTCTCGCAGCTTGCAAACTGTTGCCTCATGCGGATCCTGGCGCATGGAAATGAACAGGGGGGGGGCAAAGCAAAAATTGAACGGGGCTGGTGAACGTGGGCAGTGGGCATGGCATGGCAAAGGCAGCAGGCAAACACAGCCCGCAGAAGAAGGCCGCTGCAGGCAAACACAGCCCGCAGAAGAAGACCGTTGCAGGCAAACACAGCCGGCAGACGAACTGGCCGGCACAGGCCTCGAAGAAAAACAGCCAGCAGATGAACTGGCCGGCACAGGCCTTGCAGCACACAGCTGCCGATGAAGTTGGCCGGCCTCCGCCTTGAAGCAAAACACGGCCAGCCGATGAAGTTGGCCAGCCTTTGCCGTTCAGTGGAGGTTGGTGGAGGGAGTGCGGTGGTGCTGGCCACTTGGAAGGTGGGCTCGGACCTACCTACCTGTCTCCCTCCCAACCTATCGCCTTTGCCTGTCACTGTACATACCCACTCCCTTAATTTGTCAAACCCCAATTTAGCCCCAACTTATTTTTTTATTGTTTTTATTTTTACTTCCCCACTATAAATCGTCCCCTCACCCCCTTTATCGTCCTTGTTCGGCTAACCTATCCTGTCACCTAGCCCACTCCCAACCCCTACGTTCCCTTCCCGGAGGGGAACAAGGGAGAGCTAGCGTCCTGTGTCGAGGCCCAACTCAAGCCTCAGAATGGCCTCCCCAGAGTTCGGCGATCTATAACCAAAGTGGGTCCAGCGGCCCACAACGACAGCGAGGGGATGGATGGTTCGGAGGGGTACATCTCCTAATCTACCCTATCCATTTAACTGTTAAACTACCCCGGGGCTTTCAACAAGCGCCTCTTGCTTAAACTATTGGTTCTAACAACCCAGATTCCCGTCGCCTGTGTTGGTGTCCTCACAATTTCGGGCCTCGCCCCCCAATTTTCTCTCCGTGCCCTCACACGGTCTCCTGGCTGGGACACGTGGCTCCCTTTGGCAGGCACGACCCTCTGCCGAATCTCCCGCTATGGCACCCCCGGGCACTACACTGACTCCGAGCCTACCAGCTCCCTAACACCGGGGAGTGCCCCCCATGGCACCTCCCTGAAACGCACACGTGGCAGGCCGGCCTCCCGGGCCCCTTTCCGAGGGTCACCCGTGCCCACAACACTGCCCACGCGGCTAATGGCGCCCCGGGCCCCCGCACCAAGCAGGCGCACCCGTGCCCACTACGCTATCCCGGCCCCCCATGGGCCCTTGGCCTACCGCGGCCGACTAGCCTGGTGCCCGGGGTACCCACTCAGCGATACTCACCTTTCGCAGCCACGCTCCCAAGCCCGTCAACAGGGCTCCTGCACCCCTCCAAATGGGTTTCGAGCCTACTTTCCCACCAACAACAAAACGACCTCCATTTTTCAATTTGACTAACCCAGCTAACTCACTTTACACTGACCCCGGGGTCCCTTGGGCGGGAGTCACTCCTCCCCCCAATCACTCATCGCACCATGCATTCCCCATTCGCTCCATACACACAGACCCGCTGGCCTCACTCACTCACCAAGCACATGCTTCCACTTCACTCACCAACTCTTCAACACACATACCACTGAACTCTGCCATCCTTCTAACTACATCCCCTAACTAATTCGTGCTCCCACGTCGTCCCTTAAACTACAGCACGTTCCATTTAACACTACGTAGCTAAACTACGTCCCCTCTACACATCCACAGGTCTGTCACTGTCTCCAAATAAATCATTTCATTTCCCAACCTAAATCTGGCTACAATCCCTCTAACTAATCCATTCCACGGACTCCATGAGGACTTACCCCTGCCCCATGGAGTCGGTCTAGCTAAGCTAACCCTTCCCCCTAACTGGTTTCCATCCTGTGCCCAGGTAAGGGGGTCTTCCACCCCTTGCCCAGGAATCCTGTGCACCCGAAAGTGAGGCTTGTTTTTTTTTTTTTCATGCGCAGCACCTGCGCGGCAACTCAGAGCTCGCGCACTTTACACCTGCCCGTGACGTCATGCAGCTGCACGTGTACCTCGTCCCTCCTTGGACGGTACCATCCGGCCGGACATACCCTCCTGCCGGATTCCAACCACACGTGCAGCCATGACGTCACCGTGCGCAAAAAAACACAAGCCCCACGTCTCGAGGGGTTCCCCACGCGAACACATGTGCTTTGCCCGTTGGAGCTTAACACACACGATCGCGTGGAGAACCCGTCCGGTCCAAATCCGTTTACCTGCCTAAACTTTGTCCGGCCGCGGGATCGGCAAATCCACCGCGTGCGTTTCCGGACCGGGACTTCACTTTCGCAAGCGAGCACGTGGTGGTCTCGTGCGTTGCACAGCACGAACCGCGTGCTCACTGCTGGGTGAACCCGGCACGGTCCCCGAAACAACTACAGCCGCTACTCGGCTTTCTCTCCTCTGTCGCCGTCTCCGTGTCCATTCCACACACGCATACCTGCGTGTTACGACGCACACAGTCCACTCCATCACATTCACACCGGGAGACGCGGCTGCGTGCTCCCGCATGCCAACCGACATCTCCCTCACATACCGCTCTCTCACACACACGGTCTCCCTTGCACACAGCGACCTTGCACACGGCCGTTCACTCACGCACGGTGCCTCTCCACTCACACAAACCATACTACTTACACACGCGGGGGAACTCACCCGCGGTGCCTCACTCATACACCGTGCCTCACTCACACACGCGGGGGCACTCACCCGCGGTGCCTCACTCACACTCCGTGCCTCACTCACACACGCGGGAGCACTCACCCGCGGTTCCTCATCCACACTCCGTGCCTCACTCACACACGCGGGGAACTCACGCGCGGTGCCTCACTCATACAGGCCGTTTCACTCACACCCACGGCCTCTTCCACACACGGTCCCTCATCCACACACGGCGTGCTGGGAAGCACACACTCCGGCACCATCGCCACCACACCACTCACACACGGGGTCGCTTCC
>NC_140975.1:25253360-25295860 GCF_056783735.1 Eptatretus burgeri | reverse complement strand
GGGATTAATTGTTGCCTTCAGGGGCAGAAGATGACGAAAAAGTTGAACCTGGTCTTGGATTCTGGAGGATGAGATCCATACAGAACCAGCAGCAGACGTCCGACTTGTAATGCCATCACTGTATTTCATATTATCTCAGGCTGTTGTCCTTTGAGGAAGAAATTAACTCAGCTGTCCCATCTGCCGTCATTTGCCTGTGGATCCAACATAAATTTTCCATGATGAGATTATAACCTTGATTGAATAAAAATCACATCCATCTTTGCCAAAGATTGGTTTATAAAATTTGCAGGGATGAAGCTCTCTGTAAGCTGCGTAGTATATAGCCAACCTTCTTTTGAACATGTTTATTCAAAACCCCCCATAGACCCCCTTAATAAGCGCAGATTTTGATGAGGTCAATACACCTTCGTTAGGCATCAGATATGAAGCTTGTGGTCAAATTTCATCAAAATCGGGTGTTTGGTTCAAGCGATAATGACTGAAGTGTTTACGGACGGACTCACTCACTCACCGATGGACACCGGACTAAAGTCCAGGTGAGCTAAAAATGACTACAAAGAGAAAATTATTATACTCATCAGGCTTGGTGTTGGTTTAAAGGTTAAGGTGCCTGGCTTGTGATCTTCAAGTCTTGAATTCAGGCCCCTGTTGTGATGTTAAATAACATTAGGTGGGTTGACTCAAACTGTCATTCTTCTGAGGTTGGCAAAATGAGTGCCAGCTTACTGGTTATTGGTAACAGGGGCACTGCATCAGTGGCACAGCTGTTCATTCAGAAAAACTGATGCAACCACAGGCTGCATACAAAACAACCACACTTTTGTGTTTGCCTTGTTATTCCTTTGGGACCACGGACCAACTACTTATTACGTATGCAATTGGAAGGAAGTATGAACCCCGCGCCACCCCTCCCCTCCCCCTATAGACACCCAAACCCCGTATCCTTTCCCTTTCTTAAGACTATTCGTATCTTCTCCTCACTCCTTCACCCCACCCCATCACTTCTCCAGTTCGCATGTAACAAACATATGGCTTCTTATATGATAGGCTGTTTCATTAAGGCTTTTTACACGAGTGCACAACAACTAAAATCACACTCGAGGATAAAAATGGGTTAATAATTATTGGGTGGATGTAGTACGTGTAATGTACACTCTACAGGGACGAATTGAAGCTGTCTCGGGCCCCAGACAGTAATACAACCATGGACCCTGCGACTCCACTTCCCATGATCGTGATAATAGACATCAGTGAGCCAATTGTCACAATACACTATGCTAACTGTGCAAAAGGTCAAAGTCAAGTCAGGTTTAGATCTCAACATACAGTATGTTCTTATCGATATATGACGATGCTCATTAAATATTTCATTTTGTAAATAAATTAAAAAAACGAAATCCTGAACAAACAAGAACAAGAACACTTTGATGAAAAAAAATCTCACATTTTGAAACGAAATCGAAAACGACAACAATTTAAAACAATAAAAAGAGCAAATAAGAGATTGCAGACCCTCGCCAGGACCTATTTTGTGTGGTGTTTGTGTGGTGATTGTGTACTGGTGTGTTACGTAATTAATGAGACATAATTAGAACTGCCACTTGATAACTGATGGCAGTGAAGACAGAGTACCAATTATTATTATTATTATTATTATTATTATTATTATTATTATTATTATTATGCAATTGAATTCAGAATTAGATTGAAATAAATTCAAATTCAAATCACATGGAAGATCAAATAGGTACTGTCCTGCATTGGAGTAATCAGAAGGAACCCGAACAAGCAAAAAGCAAAGATGAAGTCATCAGGAGGAACCTGGATAGGATTTACAATTCAGCTGATACTCCTCTTCCCTCAAACCCATCCAAGCACAGCCAAGTGAGCCTTATTCAAAAAACAAATTAAATCAAAAATAATCCAGATCAAAAAATTAAATAATCCTGGCTGCCAGACCATGTGTCCAATCAAGTTGATATTTAAAACATGTATTCTCCATCACTACTTGATAATGATTTTAAAGTTTCACATCGATTGATTAAGCGGTTCCAGAAAAAAAAAACATGATCGAATATTTTTCTTCAATCCAATATGGCTGCCAAACCATGAGACCTATCAATTATTCCTTAAATTATTTCTGTTATCGTCTGCGCGTAATTTGACGTTTCTCCTCCGAAACTGCAGGACGGATTGTCGCCACTTTCGGCATGCGGGTTCTCTGTGGTCTAATGAACAGCATGTGCTATGTGAGATCACGACAGACGGACAAGTTTGGGAATTTTTGGCGATTCTCTAATTTTTGCATTCGTATGCATTGCAACGTGTGACGTCACCGCTGAGAGGCGTAATGACGTCATGACATCATCGGTCATTCGCTGACGTCATTACGTCTGTCGTCGACAGAGCGTCACCGCTGAGAGGCGTAATGCCACTCTGAGAAAACAGCATCTGCAATGTAAAACCCTCTTCTGCACGTGCTGACTACCTCAGAAGGTGAATTTGGCACAAAAAAATGTAACAAGAAACATTGTATATAAAGAAATTCGATAAATCACAATGTGAACACCAGATATATTGACGTCCTAACGAACCCACAGTTTCGAAACTTCGCGCAGAGCGTGGGTTTGGCTAGTTATTCCTTAAACTAGTACACCCAAGGCTTGGGGACATTTGTGTGAAGTTTCCTCTCGATCTGTCCAGCTGTTTTGGAGAAGAAGATTTTTGTAGGTTTCAGGGGAAATGCAATATGGCTGCCAAACCATGTCATCTATCATCAAATGTGTGAACTTTTTGTTCCTCGTGTCATGGATAGGTGGTCACATGTGTAAAGTTTCACCCCGATTTGTTCAGCCACTTCAGAGAAGAAGATTTTTGAAGGTTTAAAAAAAAAAAAAAAAAAAAAATATATATATATATATATATATATATATATATATATATATATATATATATATATATATATATATACATATATTATATATAGCTGCCAAATCACGTGACCGATGACGTCATCAATTTCTTTCTGTGGACAATTTTTTCCCTAGATAACCTTCGAAATTTTTCATACTGATCAGATGTAGCGTCTACACATGAAATTATGACATCATAACGAAGGCACCTATGATGTCATTAAAAAGACATATTGCAAAGCAATTCTTGCTCTTGTTTTTCACAATTTACATCAACGATTTGGATCGTTAGTGGGATTAAGAGTCAGCATTACAAATTTACAGATAACACCAAGCTTGGAGGTAAGTTAGGTGGCATAGAGGGTGGGCATCAGATTCAGGAATGTCTAAATATTTCAATGGATTTGGCAAAAGATTGGCAGATACAGTTTAACATAAAGAAATGTGGTGTCCATGAAAAGGTAGTGGCAGCAGAGACAGTAGATAGGTTTCACAGGAATTAGATGAGTTCCTACAAGCTTTGAGGATACAGTTGTGGGTGGATGTTAGTGGGACCGGTAGAGAGTTTGGGTTTGGATTGTATGTGTATGTTTAATGACGATGCAGTCTATGTGAGAGGGTCTTTTCAAAGAGGTGAATATGCTGTCGGTGTTTGTTCATCTTTCACCCTACAACCCCCACCCCCATTGCTCTACCCCCCCCCCCCACACACACACACACCTCAACATCATGAAATTATTTTAATATACTGGTAGATGGAGTTAATGTGATGTCGATTGAGCACAGCATGATATAGACGGAATGGTCCCCTGCAAAGTCCAACTTCATTGACTATAAGGAAATCCCTAGGACTGTTTCTCTCCATGAATACCTGCCCATGAGGTGTGTACGTCACGAGCACTGCTTGGCACAAGGTGTGTCTGCAGTATATACAGTGCACGTTCAATCATAAAACCATCCATTTGAACCGTCTACACGAACGGTTCCATTTGTAAAATGCGAAATTAAATGAACCTTTTGAAGTTGTTCAAGTTCAACACCTGATCGATGTAAACAAGGAAACTTTGCGAGCGCTCAGCTGGTGTTCTCCACACCACGAGAGTGTAGTTTCTAATGATCACCCGCACCCTCCCGTGGCAGCACACATCCGTGCCAATTCGGGCCGGACCTGAGTGTGCCGTGCCAGGGTCCTCGTCACTATCACACCCTGTCCCAACGGACCCCACACGGACGCGGTGCATCCTCATCCCACATCTCTGCACATCCCCGCTCGCCCTAACATGGCGGACACAGCTGCTGCTCCCAGAACACCAGAAGATGCTGCGCAGCCGACGCCCGCAGACGGCTCTGAGGTTCCAACAGGCTCCCTCGCCAACGACAACCACGCTTCGGGGGCTTCAACAGCTCCTTCGGAACCCTTCGTGGAGCCGCACTATGACGAGGAGCTCATTCATAAAGTAAGGAATTCGGGATTAGACGCGGGCGGGATGAGGGGACTCGAGGGGAGGGTGATCATTGGGGAGGATATTTGAGGACTTCAGCAAGAGCTGAACATCTCTCCAACGGTCTGACGTCACGCACCACCCTCAAGGTTCACACTGTCATGCAAGGTGTTACTCAAGGCACTGTATTTTGAAAATCTCGCTAACCTCGATCAAACTATCAGCTTATTAGTGGTTTGTTACAATAAGATATATTATTGTAACAATAAAACTGTTACAATAAGATATATTATTCATATCTTATTAGTGGTTTGGATCTCTAATTAAAGAAACACTGTGACTTCCTTGAATTTCGAAGCATTATATCCACCTGTTCCTTATTTGAATACATTCTATCTACCTGTTCTATACGTAAATCCATTCTATATACCTGTTCTAAATGTGAATCCATTCTATATACCTGTTCTATATGTAAATACATTCTATATACCTGTTCTATATGTGAATACATTCTATATACCTGTTCTATATGTAAATACATTCTATATACCTGTTCTATATGTGAATACATTCTATATACCTGTTCTATATGTAAATACATTCTATATACCTGTTCTATATGTGAATACATTCTATATACCTGTTCTATATGTAAAGACATTCTATATACCTGTTCTATATGTGAATACATTCTATATACCTGTTCTATATGTAAATACATTCTATATACCTGTTCTATATGTGAATACATTCTATATACCTGTTCTAGATGTAAATACATTCTATATACCTGTTCTATATGTGAATACATTCTATATACCTGTTCTATATGTAAATACATTCTATATACCTGTTCTATATGTAAGTACATTCTATCTACCTGTTCTATGTGTTAATACATTTCTATATACCTGTTCTACATGTAAATACATTCTATCTACCTGTTCTACATGTGAATACATTCGATATACATGTTGTATATATGAATACCTTCTATCTACCTGTTCTATGAATGAATACCTTCTATCTACCTGTTCTATGAATGAATACATTCTATCTACCTGTTCTACATGTGAATGTATTCTATCTACCTGTTCTGCATGTGAATGTATTCTATCTACCTGTTCTACATGTGAATGTATTCTATCTACCTGTTCTACATGTGAATGTATTCTATCTACCTGTTCTACATGTGAATGTATTCTATCTACCTGTTCTACATGTGAATGTATTCTATCTACCTGTTCTACATGTGAATGTATTCTATCTACCTGTTCTACATGTGAATGTATTCTATCTACCTGTTCTACATGTGAATGTATTCTATCTACCTGTTCTACAAGTGAATGTATTCTATATATCTGTTCTACATGTGAATGTATTCTATCTACCTGTTCTACATGTGAATGTATTCTATCTACCTGTTCTACAAGTGAATGTATTCTATCTACCTGTTCTACAAGTGAATGTATTCTATCTACCTGTTCTACAAGTGAATGTATTCTATATACCTGTTCTATATAGGAATGCGTTCTATCTACTTGTTCGATATAGGAATGCATTCTATCCATCTGTTCTATACTGCATATGAATGAAAGTTCTTCAGTTTTCTGACATAGCGATGACTCCATTTAATGTGAAATACTGCTCAACCAACGTTTAACCAAGCACCTTGTGACAACATCAGGGAGACAAATGGAAATTGGAGTTATCATTGCGTCATTTTAGGTGACCCATTTAACTGGTTTGAGAGCAGGATTTGTAGAACGTTTCCCTTGCACTCGTATACATACAAGTAATCAAAAAAACCCATTTTAAACTAGTCAGCATACCATCACAAATCCCCACGCTTCGACAAAGAGTACCCAAAAGACAAAAAAAAGAGCCATGAAGAATCGACAGAGGGTCAAACAGAATTGCCGAGGTCATGTCAGGCCAAATTTGCTCTCCCCAACCAAGGTCTCATCATCCAACGGCTGATGAAATCAAACTAACATCGGCAAAATAAGTCAAGACTCACGCAAAATGAGAAACAGACTGTGACCAGAGGTAATTTTCACTTGATATCCATGAATCAGCTGTTGCTTATCAAAAGGCACAATATTCTGTGACTTCTGCAAACATGGGCAGTCAAACCATTTAGTCAATTTCATCAACTGGAGAGAAGGTGCATTCTGCTGAGGAATTTTTTGTATTCGGAATAAATGCTATGAAAAAAATCGATAAACATTCAAAATCACATGATAATGCAGAGACAGTGACAAAGATTATGTTTTTGATGATCCAAAAGTAGATGCTTCCCTGTAGCTGAATGAAGAACTACGAAAGGTACAATAGACCTGCCGTTTTCTGCTCAAGCAGACAAGCAGTTTGAGATGCCTGTCACGTCAAGATCTTGGTGTTTGAGGACATTATGAATTAGAGAGTAACCTCCAGTAGCTTCTTCTAGTGACAGCCGAGGATGTACCTGAACTGCAGCAGTGGGTTCAAGATGGACAATACTTGAGCCACAACATCGTCAATGAATTGATTGTGGTTCATTAAGTGGGTTCAAGATGGACAATCATGGGGAATACAGTTCTAAAGTCAATCCTATAGGATGTGTGGAAGTCTCAACTTTTAAGATTGATTGCAGATGAATCCAGGGATATCAGCAATAAAGAACAGCTTACCTGTGAATTGAGATGGATAAATCTGACGGACATGCCAGTGAATGAGGACTTCATTGACATGTATGAACTGGATAAAACCGATGCTCAAACTGTGACTTCCGCTCTGAAGGACATCTTCCTGAGTTGCAACTTGAAGTTGGAAAACTGCAGATGGCAAGGATATGACGGCGCAGCGACTATCGTTGGTTCCATTATTGAGGTGGCTGCTCACGGATAAGAACATTGTCCTTCTGCTCTCTACTTGCACTGTGCCAATCACAGCCTTGATTTAACTTTACAATAATTGGCGAATGAGAACAAGCTTTCAACAACTCTCCTTACCTCCCCCCTCCTCTCTTGTCCTACCCCCTCCCCCTCGCCTCCTCTCCCCTGCACACAAAGCCTCCTCCACCCCGTCTTCATTAGTAGTGTGGAGCTCAAATATTCAGGGCCTTCGCTCAAACCGGACAGACCTTTCCATTCAGGTTTATACTGACAAACCAGACATAATCTGCCATCAAACTTCTAGACTGGTCTCCCATCGCTACTTTCTCCAACATCACCTCATCCTAGGAATTCTTTCAAAGAAACTTGCGCTCTGTCATGCACACATTTATCCCTTCTCTTCTTCAGTTGTCCTTCCCTTCCTCCTGGCCATGGTTCACTAAAGCTTGTGGCGAAGCAGTTGTCCTGAAACAACATGCCTTTGCCTCATGGAAAGCAAACCCAACAGAGGGTAATCTCAGTTCTTTCCATAAAACTCGGAACAAGTGTGTATCTACCCTCAGGAGAGCCAGAAAACACCATCTTTATAATCTCAAATCTCAAATCTAAACTCTCAAACCTCTCTCCCTCCTCCAAATCCTGGTGGCGTCTAATGAAATCTGTTTCTGGTGTATGTTCCCCCTCCATCCCCTCCCTTACCTCAAGGGCCGCACTGCTGATACTGCACGTGAAAAAGCTAAATGTCTAAACTCGGTGTTTGCATCTAAATCTTGTGTCCTCAACCCATCGCTTTCTGTACCAACCTTACGCAGTCGCACACAACTGTCCTTGTTCTCTGCGTCCTTTTCTTCAGACAAAGTGGAGAGCTTGCTGTCAAACCTCGACTCAGATTCTGCAACCGGTCCAGACGGCATCAGCCCTCGTGTCCCAAAAACCTGCTCCTCTGCTCTTGCTCACCCTCTCTCTGTTCTATTCACCCTCTCATTTGCTCAAGGTCATCTGTCATCTGCTTGGAAATCAGCAAACATCACTGCCCTGCATAAAAAAGGTGCAAAAACAGATCCCTGTAACTACAGACCAATCAGCCTTCTCCCAATCATCAACAAGGTTATGGAATCCATCATCGCTTCAGACATGAAATCCTTCCTCTTCTCCAATGGCTTGATTTCCGGTCATCAATTTGCATTCAGTCCAGCTCACTCTACCCTGGATATGCTGCTTCTGCTCTCCCAACAATGGATGGAGGTCCTCAATGCCAGACAGGAAATCAGAGCCGTATCCCTAGACATATCACATGCTTTTTGACATGCTCTGGCACCCTGCCATGCTCACCAAACTCTCTTCTTATGGTATCCAAGGCCATCTCCACTCATGGCTTGTAGACTTCCTCTCCTGTCGCAGCCAACGTGTGGCTCTAAATGGAGTTCTTTCATCCCCTCTTCCTGTCCAGGCTGGAGTTCCTCAAGGCAGTGTTCTGGGCCCTGTTCTTTTTCTGGTTTTCATCAACGATCTCTCCGACTCTCTGGAAAATCCTCGTTATCTCTTTACTGATGATTCCACCCTCTGTCGTACCATCTTCCATTCCTCAGACCAGCAAGCCGCAGCTTCTTCGCTCTCTGCAGATCTGGATAAAATCACAAACTGGTCCAACACGTGGAAGATGTCTTTCAATCCTGACAAATCTCACACTCTCACTATGTCTCTCCGAAAGGACCATTTAGAACCCCCCCCCCCATCTACTTCCTCAACAATCCTCTGGAAGAAGTCCTTTCATTCAAGCTTCTGGGTCTCACTATCTGCCATGATCTTTCCTGGGTAAGCCACATTTACAACCTGGCCTCCAAAGCCAGTCCTCCAACTGGGAATCCTCCATCAGGCAAAGTCCTTCCTTGGCCCACCTCAGCTCCTGACTACATACAAAGATTTCGTCCACAGCCTGATGGAGTACTGCTCTCCCCTCTGGGCTGGTGCTCCTGCCTTTCACCTTTCTCGGCTTCACACTGTGGAACCCAAGGCATGTAGGATCATTGGTATCTTCCGCGATGAGGCTGAGTCTTTGGGTCTCTCACTCTCTTAACGCAGTTAGGTCGGTGGTCTTTCTGTCTTCTACCGTCTCCTCTCTGGTCTCGCCCCCTTCTTTGTCTGCGATATGTTTGTCCCCCCCCCCCCCCATATTTTCACAGGGCGCTCAAGGTCCGCCAACAACCCCCTTCTGGTAAAACTACCAAAATCACGAATCACTGCTCACCTTCACTCTTTCATTCCTCTTTTTTTCCCGCGTTTTGAATAAACTCCCACACTCTTCAATCCCATTCTTCCTTCCAGGCCTTCAAAACAGCTGTTCACCACCACCTCTCATCTTCCCCCATCCAAAACCTCGATCTTTTCTACCCTTGTTAATCCACCACAATCCCACCTCCTTCAAATTCCCTGCTTTCCTTCCTGAAAGTCCCTGTGATCTCCATCTTGTATACCCCATGTTCCTCACAAAATCCCTCTCCCTTCCACGGATCTCCTAATGTCTGTTCCACACTGTTTTGTCCTTCCCGGCTCGTCTCATGCCCCCCTTGCTGTGCATTGTGTGTTAGCTCTCATGTGAGTCTCGACAATGTATACAAAAAAACAGAAGCTGATCAGGAATGTGTTGGATGCTTGCAGGACCTTGCTGTCTTTATTCGTTCTCCAAAAAGCATGGCTCAGTGCCAACACATTGAAAAAAAACAAAAAAACAACAATGATACAGAAGATCTGCACATTTTGTGCCACCATCAGATTGGCACTATGCACAAAAGCTCTGCTATATTGGGAAGCCACGAGGACCTAGCTGAGATGTTTCAGAAGACCGCTGATGAAAGCACCAAGGGTGATGTTTGAGACACAGGCACGTGATTGGCCACTGAACTTGAAACATATGACATGGTTTTTGGCCTGCACTTAGCCAAGAACGTGATCAGCATGTGTGAACAAGTTGCAATCATGCTGCAACAACCGTCGATAACTGTGCAGATGACAGTGGCATGCGTGAAGGCCCTATTGTCAAACCTAGTGAGTGTATGAGCGTAATTATCCCTTGGCTAATGATATCCGTGGATGATAGGAGTCAGGTTCCTCTCATTTCCTGTTAATACAATTCGCTAGTGGCGGCAGCAATTACAACACACACACACACACACACACACACACACACGGATGCTTCTTTCACCAATAGATGCAAAAATATATAAATTCTCTCTTGTGGCCCCAGAACCAAACAAAGAATATATACATGTTATGACAGTCACAGCCCATACAACTCACCCCTCCCCCTACCAAACATGATTAATAGTAAATATCATTTAAAACTTACCCTGTGCATTGACAAGCCCCAGACATGACCTTCCCATCGGTGTTAAGTAGCACGAAGGTTTGGTTAGAACGCAGACATCTACGAACCTTCAGACTTTCACAGGCCCACATCATTGGGAGTTTTTGCGATACGGAATGTAAGATATCAACTTTTTGGATGATATGATCAGGAGGTTCTCCAATTGTTTTGTTGTGTCGAGGCACATCCCTTTCTTGCAGATGCGCTTACAAGTACTTTCGGCTCTTTAAAGTTTTTTTTTGGGGGGGGGGGGATTGTTGAAGTAAACCACTACCTGTGAGGCATGAAATGTGTCCAGACCACCCTGATTTAATTAATTACCTGGGGGGTTTCTGCGCTTGTTGGCCGAGCAATCTGAGGCGGATTACTGCAGATTGTGTTACCGTGGGTCCACCCCCACCAGGCTGATTGACAGGCTTTGTTCCGCCCACAGCTCTTGGGCCTTCATGGTGTTCGCTGACTTCCCAATTTTTTTACATTTTCCCTCCAACTCTTCTTGTCCTCATATAATTTATAGCCTACAAAGATGCTGCTCCAACTGATCCACCTCACCAGCACACCCCATTTCCAGCTTGAATGTTCAAAGCAATAATGAATTCTCTATGTTCACCGCAACTGCTATCATCATTATTTCCTGTTAGGAAACCCTCCTCTGGGATCTTCCATGATAAATGGGTTGTTCGAAGACCAATGTGTATTGGGAAGGGACAATGTTATGTCTTTCCTTGGGGAGGTCCCATGGAAATTGCAGTTGAAGAGCTAGAGGTATCAGGATGTGCTTTCTATTAAAGATAAGATTCAGATGAAAAGCAGTGGGATGATAGAATCCAGAAAAATTTTGATTGATCTGATCTCCCATCGGAGGATGTCACAGTGGAAGTTATAAATCAGAAATAGTCCAATGCCTGTGGCTGCTTGGCTGCATCATTTCCTGGGGGTGCAGCTGTGCCGCTGATGCAATGCCACTGTTACCAGAAAGCTGGTACTCATGCTGTCGACCTCAGAAGGATGACAAGGTGGGCCAACACACCTGGTGTTAATTCAATAGCATGACAGGGGCTTGAACTCAAGACCCTAAGATCTTAAGCCAGCCACCTTAACCATTGAGTCAACACCAGGCTGTCCGATGGATGTAAAAGTGAGCTATTCAGGAAATTGAAATTTTGGACAGAAAATCAATCAAATGTCTTGAAAAGACTCTTGTTTTTTTTAAACTTCGACAAGATAACTATACCTCCAGTTTCGCTAAAACTGCCTTTCTCATGAAATGGAGTCAATTGTATTTCATATAACTTGAGGAATATTTTGTATGCAGCACGTGCCTGGTACCTTGCATCATTGCTGGAGTGTGGCTCAGTCGCTGATGCAGTTCCCCCTGTAGGTTGGAGTAGGAATTAGGAATTTGTACATGGTGCTGGTGACAACTCACCGCCTCTTTGGGAAGGACACCATGGGATATTTAACGTCCACCAAGTAATGCTGGCAAATGGAACACCAGTTTGATGAATCACCCTTCCTGCTCAGAAGTAGGATGACGGTTTATAGCTCGCTCAGGATCAAACCCAGGCAAGACAGCTCAGAGGGGAGCATGCATATTTCTAGGCTGTCCTGCCAGCCCTTCCTTTATAGATAGATAGAGAGATAAAACAGGTAGATGATGATGATCTGTACCATACTGTACAGATTGGTTGTGTTGCCGAAAAGATTTCTTAGTATGTGTTATTTGGGGTGGTTTTCCATTGCCTTCTCAGCAGTCAGTCGGGGCAGGAATTTGTAATTTGTTTAGGGTGCCCAGTGCCGGCGATAGCTCACCTACTCTTTGCAAGGGACATCGTGGATTTTTTTTTTTAACGTCCACAACCTAAAGACCGCAAACGGGCCACCCAATTTAATATCCATTCGATGTACGATGGACACATTGAAGCCTTGTCCTGCATGTGAAACACCAGGGTGGCAGTTTATAGTTAGGTCGGGATTCAAACCCAGGTTAGACAGCTCAGAAGGATTAGGCCTATATATAGCTTAAGACTATCCTGTTAGCCCCCTGCAGAAGATTGTAAATGTCAACCACATTATTTGAAACATTTGTCACGTCTAAAGTGAACATAAAATTGATGTACAGGCTTTGACAGTTGGCCGATGTAGCCTGCTTCATGAAGCAGTCATTTGGTCATGACCAAGACTTTCTTTCCTCATGACAAGCTGACTTCCTTCCTTCATTGATTGGTGTTGTCGATGGTGATAACTGCTTTTTCTCCTTTCTCCTTCTCTCTGGTAGCTCCACAGATAAGTATCTTTGGTCTGATTTTGTTTCTTGAGCTATATTAATTGTGTATGAACCACTTACTTTTGTAAGAATGTTCTCTTTCACTTTGCAGATATTCATGCCTGTGATGTCACAACTCTATTGTGACCTCAGGTAGAGGACAAAAAAGGGAAACACCTGAATAAATGAGGTGTGGCCCATTGTTAATTAAGCAAATAACATCCCAGCATGATTATGGTCGTGTATAAAAATTCTGCACAGGCCTGGTTGCCCATAATTATGGCGAGCATTGCTGAAAGAGACCGCAGTGACTTTTAAAGAGGGGTGATTGTTGGGGCACACTTGCAGGAGCTTCAGTGAGAAAGACAGCTCAACTTTCTGGTGTTTCACGAGCAATGGTGTCTCAGGTGATGTCGGCATGGAACTCCAAGGGAAAGACATCATCAGCAAAGGACAACAGTGGGTGGAAGTGTATACTTCAGGATCGTGATATCCAGGCAAAGCAGGTGAGCAACTGCAGGTCAGTTGACTACATTTTAACATGGGGCGCAAGCAGCCAGTTTCATCAAAAACCTTCCGCCGAGAACTCCACAGAGCGGGTACCACAGTCGGGTTGCAGTGCACAAACCACTCATCACACCTGGCAATGCACGTTTTTGAGTCGAGTGGTGCAATGAGCACAGCCAATGGACGATTGAGCAGTGGAGAAATGTGATTATGGTCAGATGAATCATCCCTCACCATGTTCTTGACAAACGGATGAGTGCATGTGTGGTGCCAACCTAAAGAACTCCACAACGCTGAGTGCTTGGCTCCATCAGTAAAGGGTTCTGATGGTTCCGTAATAGTGTGGGGCCATTTTCGTGGCATGGTTTGGTTACAGTCATTCCCTTACAAAGCAAGGTTCATGCCAATTGCTGCTTAATGGAACCGAGTCATCATCTTCACCCAATGTTGCAGCATTTCTTTCTTGCTGGGAGGGGTGTCTTCCAGGATGACAATGCCCCCATACACAGAGCGTGTGTGGTACCCCAATGGTTTGATGAGCATGACACTTGTTATCTATACGTCATGACCTCAGCCACCAGATCTGAACCCAATCGAGCATTTATGGGATATACTGGAATGACACCTGAGACCGTTTTCCACCTCCATCAAACAGGTGTGAGTTGATTGACTTTCTCGTGGAAGAATGGTGCCACATCCTTCTTGCAGAATTCCAGACGCTTATGGACTCTATGCCACGGCACATACAGGCCATACCGGCCGCAGGTGGTTGCCCCCGCCCTATTAAGTGGGTGTTTCCATTTTTAGCTTATCTGAAATTGAAATTCCAGAGAAAGTATTGTCGTTGTGCACCGTCTGTCCGACTGTCTGTCTGTCCGTCTCCTATTTTGACTTCTCCGGCCAAACCGCTGGGCCGATCCAGCTGCAATTTGGCAGCAATGTTCCGCTCCTGACTGGTAATGGTGATTGCAAAGCTCGTTCTGGTCTCGTGACTTTAAGTAGGTCAAAATGGCCAACTTAGTCAATTTTTGAGAAAATCATGTAAATTACTTCAAAAATCTTATTCTCCAGATCCACCAGTCAGAATGCTACCAAATTTGCGTTGCACCATTAGGACAGGGTCGTGATGTTAAATTGTGGAGGTCGTGCCGATCACGTGACCGGAAGTGTCAAAATGGTGGACTTTGTAAATGTTTGGGAAAATCACAGTCATTCCTTAAAAAAAATCTTCCTTTCCAGATCCACCAGTCAGAATGTTGCTGAATTTGGGTTACAATATTAGGACAGGGCCCAGATAAGCTATAGTTACAGAGGTCCTTTTGTTGTTTTTTTTTGTCTACTACCTGTATATCAATCTGCAGATTTGATTCAATTTGAACTCTGCTTTTGTCTATTTTGGTGCCTCCTTTGGGTGGAATTGTTTGGAAAATTGTAAATTGTGGGAAAGGTTTAAGATGCCAAGGTGACTTATACCCAAGTTTCCTCCATATTGACAATGCAGAGTATATTCCTGATTCGGGAAAATAATGATGTACTGTTCTTGAAATGACATTGACGCTGTGATCTTTAAACTTGTGGTCGCAGTAAAACACAAGAACCCCAAAGTGTAAGTGTAAGTGTGTGAGCTCTGCATTTTTCACATCAATCTTGAACATATTTCTCATTGATGAATGCATTTTTATATACAGTTTTTTTTTTAAAGGTTAATTATCTGTACATTTGGACAAAACTGAACACTTTATCCCAAAGATGTCTGACCGTCAGTTTGGATTCTATCCCAGTCCTGGAAATACTGCTGCTTCACTCTCAGCAATAGTTGAAGGCCCTCAATCTTAAACAAGACTTTAGGACTGTTTCCTGGCCATATCACAGGCATTCAACACAGTCTTTGCATCCTGCTTTGGTTACCAAGCTTTGTCTGTGGCATAGAATGGAGTGCCCCATGTAGGTCTTACACCCAGTCTTGTTCCTCATCGACATTAACAACCTCTGCAATCATCTGAAAATCATTCTTTTTACAGATGATTCCTCATGTCATACAGCATCCCAGTCCACTGACAATCCGACAGCAGCTGTGTCACTCTGCTTATTTGGAATTGATTCGATGTTTGTCTGACAGATGAAACATGTCCTTCAATCATGGCAAATCCCAGAATCTCACCCTGTGACTGGAAATATTGTCAAGCAAACCCACCTGTCTACTTCCATGGTCAGCCACTGGAAGATGTTCAGTCCATTGAGCTTCTTGGCCTTATCCTCACATGCGTACAACGACACATGCACCTTAGCCTGATCCAATTATTGGGACCAAACTGGCTGACAGGATGGCCGAGAGGTATGCTCACTTGCCTCTAAGCTGATTAGCCTGGGTTCGAATCCTGAACAGGCTATAAACAGTCATCTCGGTATTTCACAGGCAGGGTGATTCATCATTGTGTGTTCCCTCTGATGGGCATTAAACTGGATTCCTGTCTGCTTGCATTTGTTGGTTGACTTTAAAGATCACATGGTGTCCTTTGCGAAGAGTAGGTGTGCTATCACCAGTCTCACGACCAAAATGCATTGTCATATAAAAGAACCACTTACTATTTATGCTGTCAAGCATAACTAGCAGGGTAACAGGACAATTACCCAAGTGAAGATCCAGAGCCTATAGGTTACATCGGTTGTAAACTGTTCGATATGACAGAACAAGTTAGTTTAGTTAGAAGTGCAGAGGGCCAAATGAAGCTGGATGACTGACCCGCACTTCTCCAAAACGTCATCAGTAATGTCGTAATTTGGATCAAATTGGATTGTCAATCGATGTTATCAGGTAAACGATTTTGATCGTGGCCTCATTGAGTGCTTTATTTCTGTTGCTGTGTCTTGGCAGACGGTGTTGGTTGGTGACAGTGGAGTTGGAAAGACGTCCTTCCTGGTACAATTTGACCAAGGAAAGTTCATCTCAGGTTCATTTTCCGCCACTGTTGGCATAAGTTTCATGGTGAGTGGTGGAGTGAAAGGTGTGTACAAATGTTATTGTAAGCAACCACAGCATAAAAGGGAGATACATGCAATGGTCACGTGGTGGTATGTTGGGAGGACGATGAACACAGATATGTTCCAGGTCGATTTACAAACCACATCCACAAGGAAATGGAATGATATCCAAGTTGGAACTTCAGGAAATTTACAATCAATATGTCTGAAATATACACAATTAATATATGTAATTTAATTTATTTTTGGAAGGTTTGGCCTGTTGTCAGTTTGGCAGGTCAAGTATTACATTTCGGATAGAAAGTATGAGATTTTGATAACAACGCATTGGATTAAATTTAATCATCCTGCTGTTGGGGAGCCCTGAACTTAATCAGGTGTGTCCTGCATATAATTAATCTATCATATATATATATATATACATATATATATATTTATATATATTATCCCTGTGCCGTAAGAGGCGACCAGGGTTGCGTCAGGAAGGGCATCCGGCGTAAAACATGTGCCAAATCACTATGCGGATCACACGGATGATCCGCTGTGGCGACCCCTAACGGGAGCAGCCGAAAGAAGAAGAAGAAGATATTTATATATATATATATATATATATATATATATATATATATATATATATATATATATATATATATATATATATATATATATATTTTGAATGCACTTCTCATTAAAGTTGCATCACCTCCACCTATTGACCATGAGCTTTGCAGAGCTACAGTCCCGTACATCCCAGTAGGATTTTACTGTGGAGATTTTAATTCTCAATTTTATAAACCAGTCCAACCCAGAGAAGATGTGATGATGGAGTGTAGTCATGATGTCATGATTAATGAGTGTAATCATGATTTGAGGTGATTGTGGAGTGTAATGATTTGAGGTGATTGTGGAGTGTAATCATGATTTGTGGTGACTGTGGAGTGTAATCATGATTTGAGGTGATTGTGGAGTGTAATCATGATTTGAGGTGATTGTGGAGTGCAATCATATGTGGTGATTGCGGAGTGTAGTCATGATTTGCAATGATTATCGTGTATCCATGATTTGTGGTGATCATGGAGTGCAATCATGATTTGTGGTGATTGTAATCATGATTTCAGGTGATTATGGAGGGTGATCATGATTTTGAGGTGATTGTTGAATGTAATGATTTGCAACAATTATAGTGTATCCATGATTTGTGGTGATTGTGGAGTGTACTCATGATTTGAGGGGATTATGGAGTAGAATCATGATTTGATGTGATTGTGGAGTGTAATCATGATGTGTGGTGATTGCGGAGTGTAGTCATGATTCGCAATGATTGTGGAGTGTAATCATGATTTGAGGCGATTGTGGAGTGTTGTCATGATTTGAGGTGATTGTGGAGTGTAATCATGATTTCAGGTGATTATGGACTGTAGTCATGATTTGTGGTGATTGTGGAGTGTAATCATGATTTCAGGTGATTATGGAGTGTAGTCATGATTTGTAATGATTGTGGAGTGTAATCATGATTTGTGGTGATTGTGGAGTGTTGTCATGATGCAGTGCAGTCATGATTAATGAGTGTAATCATGTGTAATGTGTGGTGATTATGGAGTGTAGTCATGATTTGTAATGATTGTGGAGTGTAATCATGATTTGTGGTGATTATGGAGTGTAATCATGATTTCAGGTGATTGAGGCGTGTAGTCATGATTTGTGGTGATTGTGGAGTGTAATCATGATTTCTGGTGGTTATGGAGTGTAGTCATGATTTGTGGTGATTGTGGAGTGTAATCATGATTTCAGGTGGTTATGGAGTGTAGTCATGATTTGTGGTGATTGTGGAGTGTAATCATGATTTCAGGTGATTATGGAGTGTAGTCATGATTTGTGGTGATTGTGGAGTGTTGTCATGATGCAGTGCAGTCATGATTAATGAGTGTAATCATGTGTAATATGTGTGGTGATTATGGAGTGTAGTCATGATTTGTAATGATTGTGGCATGTAATCATGATTTGTGGTGGTTGTGGAGTGTCATGATTTGGCGTGCTTTCAGAACATCTTGAAGACACCAGAGACAATTTTATATCCAACATGAGCTTTAAATTCATGTTCATGACATGATATAAGTTCAACTAAAACATGAATGCTCTGAATAGCGATTTGACACCATGCAACCTCTTATTTTCTGGCACCTCGATCAATCACTATCATACAAATCAGTCAGATTTGTCACGATGTCACTTGATATTATATGCGTGTGATTACCGGTTCCTTTTGAAGCATTCCCTTGTTCTTCGTGTTATTCCCACAATCACCCACTAGAGGGTACAAGAGGTTTGTGGTGGTGATAGGGGTGGATGGTGGTTGCTGAGATAAACTGTCATTTTGGGTTGTTTTGAAGGACTTGTTGAATCAAGCTGACATTGTCAGCCCTGGTAGAGCATTGTTCGTCCAGTTTGACCTCGTTCTAGCAGGGTGGTGGATACTGATCACATGTTTTTTTTTCAATGTTCCACACTTCTCCTGGTGCGTTATTTAATTATTTCAGATGTTTGAACATGACAAACGGGATGAACGCGTCCGTGTTCTTTTTACGTGCTGATCGCATCACCGTTGTTCCAGATTTGGTTATGCTGTCCTTTGTACAAGTAAACAGGTGCAGTTGGTTTTGCCCGTTTTAATTGGCGGTTTGGTATCGCTTTTGCCATGCTTGATGTGGTATTGAAAATAAGATCAAGAAAATTAAGAAAAGGAATAATTGTCTGGAGCGAATTTATATGAACGCGGGCGGTGATGGAGAGCTGCGGTAGGTGTGGGGTACGGAGCTGAGACGGGGTGGAGGAGAGGGGCCCGCTCCCCCACCCTCACCGAACCCATCTCCATCGTACCCGCTTACCATGCCGTGAGAGATCGACCAGAAGCATGCGGAGATGTCTAAAAAGAAAGGCTTGTCCAAGAGAGAGTGCGCGACGGCGCGGAGCACCAAAGCTCATACAGTGTCCCTCGAACCGTCCGGGAAAGCGACGAACGGTGGTGCCGGGAACGGTGGACACGATCGTCTAGACCGCTCGGCTCTCAACAACAGCAACGAGTTTTATGACGTGGCCTGCAAGGTGAGAGTCTCGTCAACGGGACGGCGTTTCCACAACACGTCACAATCACGGCTCGCTCTGACGTCACACAACCCTCATATTGCGTCATTGTCATTGTGGGCGATTGTAAATGCTTTTTGAGCAAATACACTTTCGCGCAATTCATTGTGATGTTGCGTGTTCCTTTTATACAAATTCATGATGATTATTTGCTTATTCCATAGTTGTCAAGAGTAAGTTTGTTAATTAAGGTATGATGATATCATTTATACCTCAAACTATTCAGTTTGCATGAGCCGTGTAAACATATTGTTCTATATATATATATATATATATATATATATATATATATATTTGCATATTTTGTGTAATTCTTATTGGGATGGTTTCTATAAGGTGTAATTATTTTGGTGACGTCGTACTGATAATTATTACGTCATAGTACTCGATGGTATGCGCTTAATTTGAAAACCTTATTATTGTGCGTGATTCCTGTTTGACTTCTTATTAATATCTGCCACCTTCACCATTGATTAATTTTGCTCGCACAATGATCGATTATATTCGAATTACTTCGTTCCAATTAGACAATTTTGTAAAATGTTCGTTTTCAGATAAACTCGATCACTGGATCATTCCGTGACGATCAATATTAAACGGATCACGAGATCATGTTTTTTTTATATTTTTACACTCCTCTCCAAATTGCTGTCGATGCCCCCAACCGCTTCCTTGTAACGCACTCTTTAATATCGTCTCCTATTTCCAATTTTTCAATGTATATACCCAAACCGAACTAGGTGATGTTTGTGATGCAATATGTGAATGCAGATCCATGTCCGTTTCATAGATAATTCATTTGTATTGTGTGTGTGTGTGTGTGTGTGTGTGTGTGTGTGTGTGTGTGTGTGTGTGTGTGTGTGTGTGTGTGTGTGTGTGTGTGTGTGTGTGTGTGTGTGTGTGTGTGTGTGTATATATATAATATAGCTTTCGGGAGAGAGAGAGAGAGAGAGAGAGAGAGAGAGAGAGAGAGAGAGAGAGAGAGAGAGAGAGAGAGAGAGAGAGAGAGAGAGAGAGAGAGAGAGAGAGAGAGAGAGAGAGAGAGAGAGAGAGAGAGAGAGAGAGAGAGAGAGAGAGAGAGAGAGAGAGAGAGAGAGAGAGAGAGAGAGAGAGAGAGAGAGAGAGAGAGAGAGAGAGAGAGAGAGAGAGAGAGAGAGAGAGAGAGAGAGAGAGAGAGAGAGAGAGAGAGAGAGAGAGAGAGAGAGAGAGAGAGAGAGAGAGAGAGAGAGAGAGAGAGAGAGAGAGAGAGAGAGAGAGAGAGAGAGAGAGAGAGAGAGAGAGAGAGAGAGAGAGAGAGAGAGAGAGAGAGAGAGAGAGAGAGAGAGAGAGAGAGAGATAGATAGATAGATAGATAGATAGATAGATAGCATGGAGAATGACGAGTAAGTGAGTAGACAGAAGGGAGTGCAGGAGGGTTAAACATATGTTCGCTTACATAATATGTCGATGGTCCTTTTAAAGGTGGAGGCTATTTCTTCCTCAACGAGCTACAACACTGTGATAGGCAAACATTACAAGGAGGTATTTTATGAAATCTAATTGGGGTTACAGAGTCCATTGTATGTGTTTGGAGAATGGAAAGTAAAGCCATTCTATTTATTATGTGTCGCAGGTCCTATGTTTAATAATCCAGATGCGAGATGTTATTACCAGTACGAGCTGACCAAGTCATTTTAAACAAGTAATTAATGTGAGTAATGGTCGCCCATGCCTCACATTGGTCACGCATGCCACGATGCCGACCTGCAAGCTTGCAGCTCAACAGGCAATTGCGCCGGAGTTTTACAAGTCGTTTAATTATTGATTCCTGTAATCAATCTGTGCGATCAGTGGTAGGGAGCAAGATCAACAATACAAGTGCTGGAGTGAATGAAATATTCTCCATGATGGGAACATCTCTCGTGCTCGGAAAACACACACACACACACACACACACACACACACACACACACACACACACACACACACACACACACACACACACACACACACACACACGCACACACACACACATATATATATATATATATATATATATACATATATATATATATATATATATATATATATATATATATATATATATATATATATATATATATATATATGAGCTAAGCTTGCAGTTTCTAAAAGCAGGTGGTCCCAAAATGAAAGTGAAATTAAATGTAAAAGGAATAGTTGATGGTTGTTTTGTGATGATCAAGATTGTGGGGGTACGGAGCTGACTGCTGAGAGATAGTTGCACAAAAAAAGGTTGTTTGGAAACATCTTTGGCAAAACTCCGAACATTCGGCACAAGTCCGGTTACTCATGGACCCAACACAGTCAATGGAATCACTCTGGCCACTGTGTACCGTTCTTGTTACCCCAACCACACAATGCGAAACACGGGGTTAACCAATATGTTCACTTCTGTCTGTCTGTCTGTCTGTCTGTCTGTCTGTCCATCTGTCCATCCATAAACATCAGTTTATGATCGAGGAACAATGTATTTAAATTGAATGTTATATTTTGAACACAAATCAGAACATGAATAACAAACCTGTAGTTTAACAGTACTTTGGCTCTGAATTCGTCCCGATCGCCCAAGCGTAGAAAGGGGTGAGATTACTTTTTATCGTTTGTCTGCCTGTCTGTCTGTCTGTCTGTCTGTCCATCCATAAACATCAGTTTATGATCGAGGAACAATGTATTTAAATTGAATGTTATATTTTGAACACAAATCAGAACATGAATAACAAACCTGTAGTTTAACAGTACTTTGGCTCTGAATTCGTCCCGATCGCCCAAGCGTAGAAAGGGGTGAGATTACTTTTTATCGTTTGTCTGCCTGTCTGTCTGTCTGTCTGTCTGTCCATCCATAAACATCAGTTTATGATCGAGGAACAATGTATTTAAATTGAATGTTATATTTTGAACACAAATCAGAACATGAATAACAAACCTGTAGTTTAACAGTACTTTGGCTCTGAATTCGTCCCGATCGCGCATGCGTAGAGAGGGGTGAGATTACTTTTTATCGTTTGTCTGCCTGTCTGGCAGTAAAACAAAATTGAAAATCATTCCAAACAGGAAACGTACTGTTTTTAATGACTTTATAAAGGACACAAACAGCACGAACAAAGAACTAATGTAACGTGTTAAATAAGGTGGTGTAAAAGACATGGCGGTAAACTTTCAGAATTATTTTTTTTTAGACGACCTTTACAATCTTTATTTGATTTCAATCTTATTATACACTTGAACACTGTAGAACACAAATCGCCTTCTTACCGCTTCCAAAAATCTCCAGTTTTGCAGGACTTGGACATGTTAAATGAGGCTTTGGTTTTGACACTGCACAATGGCGGTAAATATCTGGATTTTTTTTTATACAACCTTTAAAATCATTATTATATTTCATTTGAATTATATCCCTAAACACTGCATGGGGTAAGGTTTTCTATGAACTCTCTAATTGTTTGTCACGGGAATGCGTCCAATAAACATAAACCAAGAGAGGATAGTTAAATATCAATTTCATTTTATTTACACGCACTGCATGAACATATGTGTAAAAAGTCCTTATGTGGGAGAAAAATCAACTTGATGCATAAATCTCAACGCTTCCATGACTTCAAAATCAGAATTGAAGTCTTGAAGCACAGTGTGAAAACTCGGTGCCATCACACATTGGAAAAATAAGAAAAAAAACCTGAATTTGGGAAAGGGCTCATCTACATATTTGATGTGAAAAATGGCAGAATTTTTCCCTCTTCTAACCTCACCCTCTTCCTTTACACATCCCTCCATCTTTCCCCGAACAGTTTCACTGGACATTCAGCTCACAAGGGGGAAGAATGTCGAAATTCAACGTTCACCTCCAATGGTTGTGTACCAAGCCCATCCTTCTCTGATCGCACCTTAGCTGATACCCCGACTCTCACTGCCTCCTGAGTTGGTTGAAAGACTCTTCAGCATTCTGGACTCGATAAGCTTAGATGGCATTGATGCCCATGTCCTAAAATCCTACTGTGCTCTCACTTCATCTCAGTCTGCTCTCGTCTGTTAATCCTTCAGCTTCGGTCACATCCCATCTGCTTTGAAGACAGCAAACATCACTCCCATTGACAAGAAGGGAGCGAAAACAGATCCTCTCAACTACAAGCCAGGAAGTTAACTTTCAGTTGTAAACAAAGTTATGAAATCGAACATCACAGCTGACATTATTTTTCCTCTTCTGGAATGTTGTCGTAGTAGTAGTAGCAGCAGCAGCAGTAGTAGCAATGGTGGTCCACCTAGATACAGTAGTGTAATGCTTCGAGCTTTTCTGGTCCGAGTCACACCAAAAACTTTTAAAATGGCAGGTGCTGCTTAAATTGCTTGACACTCAGCATTTCAGAAGGATAGAGCATGGATAAACAACCATAGGATGTTCTGCAAGAATCTTTAGGATTGAAGGAGACAGACTAACCAGAAGAAGAACAATGGCCTGATCTCTTATATGTCCCATGCCACTCAAGTGTATACATGCTGCTGATTCTCTTTCAATTAATGGATTGAGGCTCTGAATCCTAAACAAGAGATCAGAACTGTCTCTGGATGTCAAACAGCTTTGACGGTGTCTGGCACGCCACTCGCCAAGCTTTCTGCCTGTGACATCCGAGGCCATCTTTATTCCTGGCATGCTGACTTCATCCATGTATGCAACAAGCGAGTAGCTTTCAATGATACCTTTTCACCTTCTCTCCGAGTGCATATTGGAGTATTCCAAGGCAGCATTTTGAGACTGCTTTTGTTCCTCATATACATCAATGAAGTCTTCAATGCCTAGAAAATTATACTCTTCTCTTTTCAGCTCATTCCACATTTTGCCTTGCGGTGCCCTATCCCACGGACAGACCTGCAGCAGCTACTGCATCCCCTTAGAGACTCAACAGGATCAGATGCTGGTCCAACACATGCAACATGCTATTCAATCCAGGAAAATTTCACATTCACACATTCAATCTCCAGGTGAATCTGATGGGCCTAGTCATAAGACAAGACCTCTCCTGCACAGGAAATATAGCCATGCCGGAGCATCCAAAGATATCTGAACAGTGGGTACCCTCCATTGTACTCAATACCCTCCATTGTACCCTCCTTCCTCAATAAATATAACCTCCTCACAAACCTACAAGAGTCTCACAGGATGGTGCACAGGTAGCGCATTTACCTTTGAGCTGTCTCGTCTAGGTTCGATTGCCGACCTGACTAAAAACCGTTGGGTTGGTGTTTTGCAGGTAAGGTGATGAATCACAAAGGACACCATCTCTCGGATGGATGTTATACTGAGTGTCCCACGTTCTAGCATCAGTTGGTGGATGCTAAATATCACACAGTGTTTCTCTTGAAGAGTAGGAGAGTTATCACCGGCACCCTGAACAAATGACAAATTCCTGTAATCTTCAGCTGAACGTCAGGTCTAGCCAGCAGGTTGGCGAAAGACTTTGGTTAATCCGTCTCCTCCGTTGACCTCACAATAAGTTGGGAATAAATAGGGCTGTTAAAGAAGTCGTGATAATGTTTCAGATGCCACAATCCATTTGTTCTTCGTTGAATGGAATACAACTCTCTCGAATTGACTGTGCCTGTGATTTTCACCTGTCACTCTTTATTCTCTGAAATTAAAAGCTCTCAGTATCATTGGCATCTTCCACAAAGAAGCAGAGGGACACGGTTGCTTGCTTCCTCATCACAGACAGGTTGGTGGTTTCTGTTTTCGAATAACTCCATAACTTTGGTCTTGCTCCTCTGGCTCTTAGAGCCTCACATGCACCCCCCCCCTTTCCTCTTCCATTCTTTCAGTAACCCTCTCATTCTCAACCTTCCAAAGATCAAGGTTATTCCTCACCATAATCCCCTGTTCCTCTTTTGTTCCACCTGTGGAACCACCCTGAGGCATTACCATCTCACTCTTCCCACCCTCTGGGCTTCAGTCTGGCCGAAGAGCACCATCTCGTATCATCTTCCTCACCGACCCTGTGATCTTCAAGTAATAGTCCCATGATGACTCCTCCTCACTCATACCCCTCTTATATGAAGGACTCTATCTCTCTACTTCTCTACCTCTCTCTCTTTCTCCTTTCTTTTTCTCTCTCTCTCTCTTCTTTCTTTTTCTCTCGCTCTCTCTATCTCTCTCTCTCCTTTCTTTTTCTCTCTTTCTTCTTTCTTTCTCTCTCTCCTTTCTTTTTCTCTCGCTCTCTCTCTCCTTTCTTTTTCTCTCTCTTTCTCTCCTTTCTTTTTCTCTCTCTCTTTCTCCTTTCTTTTTCTCTCTCTCTCTCTCTCCCTCCCTCTCTCTCTCTCACTGTCTCTCTCTCACTGTCTCTCTCACACTGTCTCTCTCTCACTGTCTCTCTCTCTCTTTTTCTCCTTTCTTTTTCTCACACTGTCTCTATCTCTCTCCTTTCTTTTTCTCTCTCTTTCTCCTTTCTTTTTTCTCTCTCTCTCTCTCTCTCTCTCTCTCTCTCTCTCTCTCTCTCTCTCTCTCTCTCTCTCTCTCTCTCTCTCTCTCTCTCTCTCTCTCTCTCTCTCTCTCTCTCTCTCTCTCTCTCTCTCTCTCTCTCTCTCTCTCTCTCTCTCTCTCTCTCTCTCTCTCTCTCTCTCTCTCTCTCTCTCTCTCTCTCTCCTCTCGCCCTCTCTCTATCGCCCTCTCTCTGTCTCACTCTCTGTCTCTCCCTTTCATTATGTTACCTTTGTACCATCTAACACCTTGCTCTGCTACATGAGCCCATATTACTTAACAAAGTTCTCATCTCTATGCAGTGCTATCTGTAAATTTCCGAAAAGACGTCAAAGTTAAACAAATCATATCGGTATGATGCACCGATTCAGATCACTCATCCAGCCTTCCCGATAATGTACTTGTAAGTTAGAATCCACAATGCAAACGGATGGATTATAATTACAAGTTAAGGACAACTAAACCGTGAAACATCCAAACAAAGGAATGTTTAATCGACCGATTCCATGTTTTGCACTGATTTGTTCAGCGGACCATTCCTTCAAACAACCCACACGTCTTCTGTGGCAGTAGATCGAGTCTTTATACCTCCGCACACAGGTGATGCTCGTCGGTGATTCGGGTGTGGGCAAGACCTGCTTACTCGTTCGCTTCAAAGACGGCGCCTTTCTGTCTGGCAGTTTCATCTCGACCGTGGGCATCGATTTTCGGGTGAGGAAAGGGAGGCGAGGATTCAGTCTTCAGCGTTTGCGCTGTGACACGCAGCCTCGACGGTCCTTGTCCCTTCCCTTTCTTCTTGCACCGTTACCACTCGCATCCTTGAATTCCCCGCATCGCAATCCCTCACCATGATGCGTGTTGGGATTTTGTACGTCACTTCTCAATGACGTTTTGGTGTTGCAGCGGTTTATTTGCTGTTGCCAGATTTTGCAGCAAACAACTGTTGGTTTTTTTCATTTATAGAAAAAAAAAAACATCACATGTATTATTTAATGATCCCTTTTAACATGAGAAAATCACTTATAAAGCTTATATGATTATCATCTTCAGTTTGTACATTGTTGTAAACAAATAGTTTTTATATAATTTTTACAAGAGAACATTCTGTTGGTGTGGCTTGCCATCTATGTATTAATATAGAAAAGACTATGTTGTGTTGGGGGAGTGAATGGGGAGCAGGAGGGGTTGGGGGGGCAGGCAGGAGCAGTTGGGGGATCACTGGAAGAGGAGAAGAAAGACTGGAAGGGAAAAGGAATGAAGAGTAGTGAATTATGCATGGGTCCGACCACGAGGACAAGGTGGTCAAAATTCTGTACCCATGTGTACCTAACATAAGATGAAGATAGCACCTTAGTTGCAGTACACTCTTTATCTTTCATTCATTCATTCCTCTTCCAAAGGCAACCATGTTCTCTTTAAGTCTGAGGATGTTTTAACTCTGGGTTACTCTTTGGCTCTCAATGAGACATCCAAGTCAAAAGCATGATGTTTAAGTCAAATGCAGTGGTTGGTGAATTCAAGATTCAGGAAGCAAAGGTTTGCAGAAAAGGTCATGACAGAAAAACCCATGAGGACTAATTGACAAGATGGATGGAGAATTGATGATATTTGGTATTTTCTCCGTTGCTCCTGAGCATACTCTCTACCTGTGATTCCATTGGCAGTTGAGCTGTCCTCAACAGTTATTTTTGATATCACTCATTACTGTATTGAGGAGTGCCATGATGATTTATTCTGAATTTTTTTGCAGATAACATAAAATGAGATAATTACACATAATATAAAATGAGTAATTTAATAACCTCGTCAAAATAAAATAGGTAAGTAATTTTTTCATGTGTGACAGGATGACGCATAGGTATAGGGCACCTGTCTAGCCTGGGTTTGAGTCCTCATCCTACGGCGTAAACTGTCACCCCCATGTTATCAGGCAGGGCATTGGATCAAAACGTGAACGGTCTATAAAATGGGATGTGGAACTGGGGGACCCATCTGTTAGATATGTTGGGGAACAGCTAGCAGACGTTAGATATCCCAGGAGTTATCACCTGAACATCGCTACCCTGAACAAATTCTAAATTCCTGGCCTAACTTGCCTGGCAAAATCCAATTCCCCACGTTGGAGGGGGCTCTGGCACCTCATCACTCAACATGGACCAATGGTCCTTGGCAGAGCTTGAAACACAGCTGGGATAAGCGGCAGTACCTTTGCACTGTGAGAGGCTCTTCTGGGGCTGCAGTCATGGTGTCGTCTTTATTGTGTCATCAAGGTGTTCATCCAGGTCGAAGAACTCAATTCATCATCTTTATTGGTTTAAATATATATATTTGAATTTTTGCACACGTGTGCACATGGATGATTTGTTTTTGACAGCCACAATTATTCTCACCTTCGCATGGGATCAGCCGAGGAAAGTTATTGGGCCAAGTCCTTCACAACCAGGTTGTTCGACCTAACGTTTGCAAGTAGGTTACAGCAGGAATTGCGAATTTGTTCATGATGCCAGCGATAGCTTGCCTACTCTTTGCGAAGGACACCGTGGGATCTTTATCATCCACCAACTAATGTGAGCAGATGGGACACCCAGTTTAACGTCCATCCGAGGGATGGTACGCACATGCCCTATGTTTGGATGAATTCCTATACAAAACATGTTTCTACCAAAATTACTGGTAAATTCACGAAAGTTGCGTTTTCTGTTTGATGGTGCATTTGTATTTATTTTTTTTGCATACAAAGTCTATGCTAATGAAACAACTGGGTGACAAAGGGTAGAAGGCAATGCAGTGACACGAGGGCAATGGAGCAACACTTGGATGCACCAAGGGATGAATAGACAGGAGAAGGGAGACAGAGGGAAGGAAATATAGCAACCTGCAAGTGCATGAGGAAAGATAAGGGAGGGTTAGTGAGGATAAAAAAAAATCATGGGTAATGATGGAGGATGACTTGAAGTGGTGGTGTACTGCCAACTTGAAGCTCTGGACTCTAGAGGGAAAAGTGGGATTGAACATGAAGGAAGCAGGTCCCACAAACAGGTGAAGAGAGGAACAAAGGAATGGAGATGAGCAGTGAGCCTGAAATTTTTGGAGTTTCACAAGGAAGTGGTTGTTTGAACATGTCGCCTGGAGTAGCTGGGGAGGGTGAGAGGATCAAAGAGCAGATTTAGAATTACCTGAGGAGAGTCAGGAGAAAAGGAGGCCAGAAACCTGCCTGCGATGAAAGAGCAACAGAACATGTGCTTCTTCCTCTTTGTGGAAGATAATAATAATAATAACAATGATAATAATAATAATAATAATAATAATAATGAGTTCTCTGACAAGGAACTTCAAAAAAGGGTGGGGCCATTCGGCCTATCAAAGCCTGTGAAATGGTTGCCAAGTTATGGTTGTTTGTTCATGTTCTATCTTTTTTTAAATACTGAGCATGAAGCAAGGAAACATCACGTACTATTTTAAAATTTATCTGGTTTGACTCTGCTGGGGTTCGAACCCCACCTCCCAGACTCAGAGTGGATACTCTAACCGTTACACCACTAAGTCTGGTTAAAGATGCTCATGACGTCAAAGTTTGGACTGCAAATAATCCAGGAGAGATAGATGGGATGCTAGAGCACCAGTCCATAGGGAAAGCGGTACTCCATTGGCTGATAACCGACAGAACCTCCAAGTTTTGTCCGAATCTGTCCATATCTTTTTCTACAATCCTGCTATATATATATATATATATATATATATATATACATATATATTTATATATATATACATATATATATACATATACATATATATATATATATATATATATATATATATATATATATATATATATATACATATATATATATATTTGTCGTTTTTGGCCCTATCTCTCAATGTTGAAAAATCACTTAAAAAATTCTCAGATCCAAATCTGGATCTGGATCGTCACCAAAATCTAATCATTTCGTCCTTGTCACATACTCAAGCTCTCCACCAAATTTCATCCAAATCCACAACCTTTTGACATATCTTATTCACAAACAAACAAACAGACAGACAGACAGACAGGGTTGAAAACACAACCTCCATCCACCTTTGGTGGTGGAGGTAAAGAGGCCTTGTAGGCCATGAGTTGTGAAAAGGAAAATTTGATCATGACCGCAGCTGGTCATCCTCAGCATTGAATTTTGATTTTTCTTTCACTTTAATGATAATGCAGCATATTCGATTATCACGTTTTCCCTGTGATTTTGACTCTGCCACATCTTGCTGAGGAGAGCGGCGGAGCTTGGACTATGTATGCACATTTGCCCAAAAAATTTCCTGCTTCGCTCCATTTTAGTGAGGAGAAGGACAGAGCTTGCATCAAGCAAGTAAGGAAACTTTCTTATATGTATATACGTGGTCAGCTTGTACACATTTGCATCAGTGACACTGCTTACCTTCACCCATCACTGTTGCATATAACGAATTATCATCCACGGTTTCGATGTTTTGAGAATGTGGCTGATGTAGGTGGCGAGGCCATGTCTTGCTACGTTAACGGAGGCCAATGAGGTTGTAGCCTGCAATGTTTTTCTTTGCAGCCTTTTTGTCATCCTCGCTATAAGTTTCCTGGAGTCGATGTTGTAGTCCTTCAGGATTTTTGGTGAGGATCTCACACTGGGGAAATGTCAGCCCCTCAACATTGAGTTGGAAGATGTGGAGGGAGGGACCCACTGGTCTTGTTGTGGTCCACGACTTTTGGCCCTAAAAGGGGCCTTTTTTAGCACCATGCAACCTCAGGCTGCATTGCTGGAGTTTGTCCTGAGTGTGTCACTGGTATTGGCCAGTTGATGACAATATTCGTGATATCTTCAGAGTATAACACTGTCAAATATAATTTAACAGGAGCACTGTGTGGAGGTTATCATCTAGCTCTATATATATATATATACTAGTAGGGTACTCGTCACTTTCCGGCTCGTTGATGCCCAACCTCAAATGAGTGTGTATTGGTAGGCAAAGGGATTCAGTGTGCAGATATTGCAGTAGGTGGAGTTGGTTACCTTGGCAATCTTGTTCCATTCCACCAGCGAAGATTTCCAATCCATGCTTGCTGTACCTCTGAAGTGAGGGTGATATAATGAAAGCTTGGCTGGGAAACAAATTTTGGCACGTTTTGGGCCTACTGCCTGAAGGAGGATCACCAAAGTTCTTTCCAACCAACCAACCACCTCCAGGCACCTATCCCTCTCCATATCGCTTCTTCAGTCCCCAACTTGCTGCCTCTCTCTATACTCCCCATAGCTTTGCTTTTGGCAATTTCCATTCCGTATTTTTTACAGCATTTCATTCTGGTTTCCCATTCGATGATCCATAGATCAGTAGTTTCAATTTCACTTTTATACATCAGTTTCACTTTAGGATATCAGTTTCGATTAGTCATCGCAACTTGTGATGCAATGCAAATGGTGCACGAAAAACGTCATCAAAAATTATTTTTGGGGAAATATTTTTCGATTTTCTAAAGGGTGCAGACGGGTCTAAAGTGGCTTAAGGGTCTTAAAAGATCAAAAAGGGGTCTAAAATGTTTACAGGGTCAAAGGGACTTGATTGGGTCAAAATGTCGAAAGGGGTCTAAGGGCGGAAGGGCAAAAGTGGTCTGAGGTGTCCAAATGGTCTGAAATTATCCAAAGGTCTTAAAAGGTCAACAGGTCTGAAAGTGTTGAAAGGGTCAAAGATGGTCGAAATGTCTCAAAAGGGTCTAAATGGGTATTGAAGAGTCTCAGGGGTGTAAAGGGTCCAATGGGGTCTACAGGCCATACTGGGTGTAAAAGAGTGAATCTGTAGTAAAGAAATTACCTCATGTTCGTAAATAAATTAACTCTGGAGTACAACACGGCAATAATGGGCCAAATGACCTCCTCATGACTGCTGAAACTGCTGATTTAAGTGCATCATGGTTAAAAATCTGATCGTAGAACGTTTCGTCGTGAATTAACTTTGGGATGTCAAAGCAGTAAGGTCACAAACAAAAACTCATTTTGGTTTTATACATAGAGATGGACAACCTACTTTACTGTTGCAGCCTCTTCATCCTCTTCTCAGAGAGGTGGCGTCACGTGTTTGTTTGTTTGTTTGTTTGTTTTGGTGTTTATAATTTATGAATTGTGAGACAAAGACTGTATAAAACTCATATTTTAGAGGTGCACCGTGGTAAATAATGTGATTCTGTAAAGTTTTGTGGCGAGTCATTGAAGGAGCTCAGAGGAGTAGGGTCACAAACAAACAAACAAGCCGGTAGGCGACATGGGTGGTCGTTACATAATTGCATCCTCGTCATACAGTTTTTGACCGATCGGGCTGAAATTTTTTGACAAAGACGTTGATTATAGTACGCATAAAAGCCTGGAAGCCGATTTTTGATTTTCGAAAAAATAATTTTTGGGGGATTTTTCAAAAATTTCAAAGTCCCGTTGCTCGGCAATGGTAGTGTCCATAACAACAGTGCCCAAAAGCATAGAACTAGATCCTGGTATGAACCTACCAGTCAAGTTTCATCAAAATCGGTTGACTCCTCTGGCCTCCAGAGCTGTTCATTACATACAGACAGACGGAAAAAGTGAAAATAAGGGGACTCGAGCGACCACCCAATATATATATATATATATATATATATATATATATATATATATATATATATATATATATATATATATATATATATATATATATATATATATATACATATATATATATATACATACATATATATATATATATATATATATATATATATATATACATATATATATATATATATATATACATATATATATATATATATATATATATACATATATATATATATATATATATATATATATATATATATATATATATATATATATATATACATATATATATACATATATATATACATATATATATATATATATATATATATATATATATATATATATACATATATATATATATATATATATATATATATATGTATATATATATTTATATATGTATATTATATGTATATATATATATATGTATGTATATATATATGTATATATATACATATATATACATATCTATATATATATATATATACATATATATATACATACATATATATATATATACATATAATATACATATATATATATATATATATATATATATATATATATACATACATATATATATACATACATATATATATATATACATATATATATATATATATATATATATATATATATATATATATATTGTAGAATTCCCGCCCGTCGGCGTGCGAACGACCGCGTCTAACCAATAGCGGTCACTTCGCCCACCGAACGGACAATCCAGTCGTGACTTTCTGGAACAACGCCAGAAACCAGTCACGGGTGGGTTTTTAATCCCACCACGGCCCAGTCCGTACTCTACCCGCGCGAAATAGGGTCAATCGCCGAATATCGATATACCTAAGTACCCGCGCGGGTAACCTACCGAGGGACCGTACCTCGGCGAAGGCCTGCTTGGACATGAACCGCTAAAGCGGTCCGTTCCATTCTGGGATAACCGAGCGGGTATTATCGCCAGACCTCGCCGGACCCGATTCTATTTATCGGCTATTTAAAAACCAACTATATTCTGAGTGCAAGATGGGGCAGTTCAATGAGGGAATGGACGCAACGAACAGGTTTACATTCACACAAGGACATTTATTACAATAAAGCACGTATGCAATTGAACAAGGCAAAAAACGTATGCAATTATACAAGCAACAAAAGCACGACAAAAGAACTACAACCGTCTACTTATTATGTACAGTCACTTGCACTTAACAGCAGCTCCTACTTATGAGACGGGCCCACAGACACACGTACGCACACACACACACCCAAGAAATGGTGGCAGATGCCTTTAATAACGAGCTCCAGCTCATAGGACAGGTGAGCTGAAACCCAGAGCCTATCTCGAACCTCTCCACCTCGTGTGGTCTTCAAGTTGTTCGGACCCGGGCTCCCGCGAGAGCGAGCTGGATCCAATCGCCGAGCCGCGATCCTTCTCGAGCTCCTGCGAATCCTCCCGCACTTCTCAACACGTGCTGGTGAGACGAGGCGCCGATCCTTCCCGTCGATACGTCGCTTCGCTGAGGAACCACCTCCCGCGCTTCTCAACACATGCTGGTGAGACGAGGCGCCGAACCTTCCCGTCGATGCGTCACTTCCCCGAGGAACCACCTCCATGAAGAGGTCGATGAGTCGCACCAAGCCGGGAACCAAAATGGAGAACAAAGAGCTCCACGAACCAAGAAGAAGAAGCCACCATTCGCAGCTCGAGCCGAGCGACCAGCTTAACTTCCTTCCAAACAAGGCAGCTTGAAGCAAAAAGCTCTCCCGAGCCAAGCAGAAGCCGAAGCTCACTGAACCGTCAAAGCAAAGAGCCTCCAAAAAGCCTCTCCCCGAGCCAGGCCTCAGCCGAAGCTCACTGAGCCAGCCGAATCAAAAAGTTTCCAAAGGCCTCAACCCTAATGCAAGCCAAGCAGGACCCGACGGTCTGCTGAACGACTCCCCTCAACTCCCTTCTCCAACTCGGCCCAATGACTACTCTCTGCCGAAGAAAAAAGCTTACTAACCAGAACAAAGAAAGGATCTCGTCCTTATCCTTCTCCCGCCCTTCCCCCACTCCCGGCGTGACTCATGACTCATGCCCTCGTGCTCCATCCCCCGCTCAGCCATGGGTGGGAGGGAGTTGTTGACATCATGAGTCACGGGAGGGCAGGGTGGTTCTTCCTCTTCGCAGAAGAGGGGGAGGGATGTCTCCATTGTTCGTTCTCTAACTAGTAAATCGATCCGCAGCACATCTAATCGATTTCTGAACATTTAAACAATGAAAGGTGAGCTATCTCGGGAACAAGCACTTATCGACATAGCTGACTAAAGGAACCTGTATGTTGTGTGCAATCGAATTCCCAAATTCGTAACAATATATATATATATATATATATATATATATATATATATATATATATATATATATATATATATATATATATATATATATATACATTTATATATATATATATATATATACATTTATATATATATACATATATATATATATATATATATATACATTTATTTATATATATATATATATATGTATATATGTATATATGTATATATGTATATATATATATATATATATATATATATATATATATATATATATATATATATATATATGTATATGTGTGACTTGTCTTCTCAAAAGTGATAAATAGTGAGTGAATAAGCTAATAATAGGCAAGATGAGAAGTCACAATCTTACCATGAAATCGCCTTGTTACACAAAATGAGCTGTTCTTGCAGAAATTTTGGTAAAAATTTTCAAACGTGGAAAATTTAGTCATTTTGCCATTGAAGTGGGCTGAATGATTGAAATAATTGATGGGTTGAAATTTCCTCTTTTCCAACCTCTGCAATGGGCAAAAATCACGATTGAGCATAAATGGCATCAAATTGATGCTTTATCCAGCAGAGATCGGTGCAAAGAGAAAGAGAAAAAATCTGGCCATTAGTTTAATTTGCAATACATTTGATGACCGGAACAAAATTTGAAGTCGGTTCCTTTAAAGCTGCTTGTGATGAAATACCTCTGTAGTATACAATTTCAAAACTTTTTCAGCTACAATGCTTTGTAAATGTAGGATTGTAAGGAAACACTGTATAAGAGAAAAGCTGAGACACAGGAGGAGGCCATTTGGTCCATGACTCTTGTGCCGTATCTACGTGCAATTAACTTAATCAATTTACTTGCCTTCTGTGTTGTAATCCCATTGTCATGGTTAAGTTAACCTAACTTAACTTCACATCTTTTTACCTATCCAATTTCATCTCTCGGCATGGAATTTATCTAGGACACCAGCACAAATTGACCTACTTTTTTTCAACAGATATTGGATCTGTAACGTCCCCAACCTAAACAGGAGCGTGACAGGTGGCTTTAAGTCTCCATCCAAAGGACAGACTGCATTAACAAAGACATATTGCTGACGTATAAACTATAAATCACCTGTCTATCAATTATCTTTCCAAATATAAATGGCAGGATATACCTGTAAAAATTGCATTTATGTTTAAACATTGATCTTAAGACTCATGGAGTAGCTTACAAGCTCCTCCATGAATCTTTAGATCAATGTTTAAACATAAATCACATGCAGGAAAAAAATATTAATAATTTATATATAAAAGAAGAATCTGAAAACAATGGAGCAGGTATTTGGATGTCCGCTCGACCCATTGGTTGGACAGCTGGCCTGATGCCATCCACAATTGTAACCTGAAAAAAAAAATCATACATCTGCCATTTTGGTGCAATGGTAAGCCAAAAACATCTTCGGAAGAGTCATATTCACAATTGCCATGCCCTCCATACAAGTTTTCCGTTCAGTGTAAAACAACCAAAGTGTGTGTTAAAAGGATCATCACATATCAAAAGCTTGGAACTGTTGGGTGTCGTGGGCTTTGTGAAGGTGACAGTACTTATCGGCCACAAGCTTCAGGCATCTGATGTCAGTCTATGGGCCAGTGCAATTGGAATTTTGTGAACTATATAACCACAATGTATTATAGATGCACATGAGCAGTTCACGTAATCTTCATTTACGTAATCCGGGTTTTTATTTTATTTTTGGGAGCGATCGAGGCAGTGGTCTGTTGCCTATACACTGTCCAAATAAAGGGATGTGTCAGAAGAACCTGTTGCACACTTGTAACAAGATCGCCCATAAGGCAAGTACTCTGCCAGTAATAATGACAAGTATTAGGCATCCACAACCATCCATGAACATGTCAGGTCATGAACATCCATGAACATGAACATTTGGATGTCAGTTCAGGTTCGATGTGTGACCTGCTACAGGTACCATGTAAACCTGTACTAACCTGTTCCATGGTCGGGTTGTCGGCGACTAAACCGTCTCCCCCACCAGGTTTTCTGGTGAGGTGGGTGTTTGGATATGGACACCCAGCAGGATTAAAAACAAAACCTGTCAAAGGGCGGAGGAGCTCCTTGTGAGCCAACGGCCATCCATATCTAGTGCCCAACTGTGTCCGCAGACGTCCTCCTGCAGTTGGGTTACTTCTTATCAGGAGGTTGGTGGCAGGATTTGCACTCCGGCCACCGTAAAACCCTTCATTCAGGAAAACGCAAAAACGCAAAAAAAATCTGAAAACCCATTCCGTGGGAGTACCTCCTGTGCAGCTTCCCTTCCCAGGGCAGCTCACCGGATGACGGGATTGGGGCAAAGCCTTCGGGACCCCCAATCTTTGATGATAGGAGGGAAACCACGGGGTAACATCCCTGGGTCAGATTGCGGGAGAGTGTGTCGGAGTGGTGCTGAGGTGTCGTCCACCAGATGGCGGTCTCCTTGGGTTAACCTGAGGCGGTCCCTTCGGGTGGGTGCCTGGAATGTCCTATCCCTAAGAGAGGATGATCACCTGTCTCTGTTATCATCTGAGTTCAAGCGTTTGGACATCGGGATTGCAGCTCTCTCTGAGGTTCGGAGACCGGATTGCGGTGAGATAATGGTGGGTAGTTACACCTACTATTGGTCTGGTCGCCCTGATGGTTACCATACCCAGGGAGTTGCTGTAGCTGTGTCCAATAAGCTGACCCCAATGATAATTGAGGTAACACCGGTCAACGAGCGTATTATGAGATTAAGGATTCGTCACTCCTTAGGTATCATTTCCCTGGTCTCTGTTTATGCTCAGACTGAGGCGAGTGATCTCACCTTGAAGGATGCATTCTACGCCACACTCGAGTCTGTGGTTGATCAGTGCCCCAGACGAGATACACTTCCAGTCTTGGGGGATTTCAATGCATCGACTGGAACGGATAGGGATGGTTATGAGGTGTGTGTTGGTCCCCATGGGTCAGGAACCATGAACCAGAATAGCACTAAGTTCCTTGACTTTGCAAGAAGTCATGGACTTAGGGTGGCTGGTTCATGGTTTCAGCGCCCACAAGCTCATCGCTGGACTTGGTATTCCAACGCTGGCGGTGTGGCAAAGGAGATTGACCATGTCCTCATTAACGGTCGTTGGAGGATGATCCAGAACTGCAGGGTCTACCGGAGTGCTCAGTTCCTCAATACTGACCACAGGCTTGTTGTAGCAATTCTAAAGCTGCACCTTAAATCCTGGAGAATGGTACCATCCCAGCCTAGGCTGGATGTTGCCAAACTCAGGGATGAGAGAGTAGCTGAGGAGTTAGCGAATAGGCCGAGTGGACACTTGGGGGGTCTGAGTGCTTTGGGGGGTCCTGAAGAATTGTGGAGCGCCTTCAAGACCACCGTCCTTGATGTTGCCGGTGGATGTCTTGGAGCTCACCACAGGGCAAAGAAGAATTTTGTCTCTCAAGGGACACTGGATACCATTGACCAGAGTCACAGGGCCAGGCTGAATGGCAGAGCTGAGCTGTTCAGGGAGCTGAGGCGTAAAACTGTACGTGCACTGAGGGTGGACAAGGAGGCCGATGTGCGAGGAATCTGTGAGGGGGTAGAGCATCACCTGTGGACAGGTGATTCTCGTCCCGCTTACAGGGGAATTCGCGCATTACGTTCATCCAAGCCCATCCCTCGGAGCACTGCAGTTCGAGCAGAGAGTGGTAGGCTCTTGACAGAGGAGTCTGAAGTGAAGGCACGCTGGGCCGGTTTATACTTTGAGCGGTTGTACCAGGCTGATCCGCTGGACGTCGAGTTGGACGTCAAGGGTGTTACAATCCCTGTTGCTGACCCTCGAATCAACTGTGGTCCACCTTCGCTTGTGGAAACACGGGCTGCGGTGAACCAGTTGAAACGGGGCAAAGCTCCAGGGATCTGTGGCATCCATGCCGAACTTCTCAAGGCTGGTGGAAATGCTGCACTCGTGTCGTTGCATGCAGTTTTGTGCTCTGCCTGGAACACAGGCATCATCCCAACTGACTGGAAGAGAGGCCATGTTGTCCCTCTCTGGAAAGGGAAGGGTGATCGCCAAGACTGCAACAACTACCGAGGGGTGACGCTGCTCTCAGTGCCGGGCAAGGTCTTTGCTCGGATAATTCTTGATAGGGTTCGCCACCATCTGCTTGAGCACCAGCGTCCAGAGCAGTCAGGCTTTACACCAAAGAGGTCAACGATTGACCGTATCCTTGCCCTTCGTGTCCTCACCAAACGCAGACGAGAGTTTCGGCAGGGGCTGCTTGCAGCCTATGTTGATCTCTGTAAAGCGTTCGATTCAGTGAATCGGGATGTCCTCTGGAGGATTCTTGGTCTTCGTGGGGTGCCACCAAAACTGATCGATCTGATGTCTGAACTCTACTCTGGTACTGAGAGTGCTGTGAAGTGTGGTGGTACCATCTCTGACTTATTTCCAGTTGTTGCTGGAGTTCGTCAGGGATGTGTACTTGCCCCCACACTTTTCAGCACTTGTATGGACTGGATTCTCGGGAGGATGTCGGAGAGATCAAGTTGTGGTGCATCGTTTGGGAATGTCAAGATCTTGGACCTTGATTTTGCAGATGATGCCGTCATCTTTGCGGAGACTTTAGACATCCTCTTGGGGGCCCTCGAGGTGCTGAATGAGGAGTCGGAGCCGCTGGGATTACGGGTTTCTTGGGACAAAACTAAGATCCAGGCTTTCGGTGACATCTTGGATGCTGCTGTCCTGTCTGTGTCTGTTTGTAGTGAGGATGTTGAGGTCGTGGAGAGATTCACTTACCTTGGCAGTGATATTCATGTCTCTGCTGGCTGCGAGTCAGAGGTCAATAGACGTCTGGGTCGGGCCTGGGGAGTCATGAATTCACTGGATCATGGAGTGTGGCGCTGCCGGTACCTGTGCGGGAGGACGAAAGTCCGAGTCTTCAGGTCCTTGGTACTTCCAGTCTTGCTCTCTGGGTGCGAGACTTGGACTCTGACCAAGGATCTGAGACGGAGACTTCATTCCTTTGGTACCAGGTGTCTTCGGAGAATCCTTGGCTATCGCTGGTCGGATTTTGTGTCCAACGAGCGGTTGCTGAGAGAAACTCGGATGAGATTTGTTACCTGCATAGTCCGTGAGCGTCAGTTGCGGCTGTATGGACATGTGGCTCGTTTTCCTGACGCCGATCCTGCTCACCAGGTTCTCTCAGCGAGGGAGTCTCATGAGTGGAGGAGGCCAGTGGGCCGACCACGTGCCTCATGGTTGCAGCAGGTTGACCATCATCTCAAGGAGATGGGGATGGGCCTGGCATCTGCCTGGGGGATGGCCAGACGGAGTCCTCTGGAGTACCGGCGGAAAGTGGACGCAGCGACGCGCTGTTCTGGCACATGCTCCCATACCTGACTATGAAAATATTGTGGAACATCAGCTGAACCCCTTTTTTTTTTCTTTCGTCCTCACTTTTTCACCTTTATTCACTTTGAAATTCGTTTTCTCTGCAACTGCTTGAACAATTGGCATGAAACTTTGAACAAAGGAGTGCCTACACATGGATAACTTTACAAAGTTACATGATGATTGCACAGAAAATGCTGCCAGCATTCCAAAAAGTCTGTTCTCTGTAGGCTTGGGTTGCAGGGTGTTTCACGTACCAAAAATAAATGGCCTTGACGTTGCTTTGCTTGGCCTCGGCCAAATAATATTTCGAGGCCATAGCTCTTTACAGAGCTGCAGAACATATCACGACTAGTTGATAAACGTTTCTCGGCCATAAACAATCCTTGAATGAGTGGCTACTCCGACTCAAAGTACTCAACTCGTGGTGGCAGGAATTTGTGATTTGTTCAGGGTGCCAGTAATAACACATCGACTCACCGACTCTTCATGAAAGACATTGTGGAATCTTTAATATCCACCACCTACCATGACAGATGGGTCGTCCAGCTTCATGTCCATCCGATGATGGGGTACACATTGATGCTGCATCCTGTAATGTGAAACACCAGGATGACAGTTTAAAGCTGGGTTGGGATTCTAACCCTGGTTAAACAGCTCATCTGCCAGCACAGACAAATATATTTATAGTTGTCAGTGCACTTTTAAATTAATTACAAGGATATTGGTAGGCAATGGACAAACACATATCCATGTTTATATATATATATATATATATATATATATATATATATATATATATATATATATATATATATATATATATATATATATATATATATATATATATATATATATATATATATATATATATATATATATATATATATATATATGTAAAATGGGATTTGAACATTGGTACCTTCTATCATGACCCTTCAGTTCAGATGAGAAATAGGCCAACCTTCTATTCTACCACATTAATAAAACAATCTTGGAAGACACCATTTTCCTTTTGTCTCCCTATGGGTTTGTCAAGTCTTTTTTGATCCAAATAATTTTTACCATTCAACAAAAAATATTCTCAAATTGGAATATTTTCCTGAAATTGGATTTACCTGAAAAAAATTGGATCAACTTACCAGAACTCGCAGAACAGCCAATTAACTTATTGTGAGGAGGACATTAAAATCAATATCATTTTGGTAGTTTCATTCCAGACACATGCATTGTTGTTGAGGGGCTAAACACACGTCGCAAAAACTACTTGGTTTCATTCGCTGAAACGAGACGTCTCAATACAAGGGGATTTAAAATTGTGACTCTCAATAACGTTTGAGCACTCAGTCCAGGAGATTAATATTTGGTGAGGAAATGATCAGTGTTGTCGTATGTCATGACATCTGTTGTCGCGAGTGCACGTAACTCGTGTCCAGACGTGGGTGGAACGACTCTCCGATTCACGCGTGTCAAGCTCGACACATAGCCTGCTAATACATCTGGCACTGGATAAGATCATTTGAGCTTTCACTCTTGCCCTGCATGTTTGTGAGTCCCTTTTATGGATTTTAATGGCCATTTCAAAAGCATCCTTTGGCGAAACACGCCGGCCCTCAAGTACAATCCTTTCCCTATTTTTGCATTCATGTCCATTTTGTTATTTCTCCTTTTTATTTCCCTCCTGCCCTTCTGTTTGCTTTCCTTTTTATTGGAAAGGTACATGAGTAGGTAGAAAATTTGAGGATCGCCTATTTGATTCTGTATTCTTGATTGGCCCACGTCTTTCGAGGACTGTATTATGAATTGCAAGTCCAAATGAAAGGTTTTTTGTTTTTTTTCTGAGTACAATAATTGTTATGCACATGCCCACGTAGTAGGTTATAAAACATTCTGCTTGCATTTGTTTGATCAGTCGGTCTCATTAAAATATATGGTGATAGAGTGATCCATAGCCATCCATCCATCCATCCACCCATTGGATGCATATTCTTCCAGTTGTATCACAACTGGAGCACATACCTCTGCTGCTGATGCCATAAGCTCCCCTGTAGATTTGGACAGGGCTTTGGAAATTGACTAAGCATACTGACCAAGGAAATTAACCAGGACCAAGGACACAATGGACCCGCTCTTTTGTGGAAAGTGCTGTGGGATCATTCAAATCTGGCACACAATGGTCTCTTTTTTTCT
>NC_140975.1:25053360-25245860 GCF_056783735.1 Eptatretus burgeri | reverse complement strand
ACGTCGCATCTGCTGGCATTGGTACGGGATTGAACAAAATAGGGTATGTTCAAAAAAGTTCACAGCACGTACCATCTATCGGTGTCGTTGACAATTCTTCAGTGGAGATAGATTGTCATTTTTCCACATATTGTGTGTAACGAATTAAACGACATATCACATTTGCCCCACTCACAACTTACAACACGACGCTTTCCCATAAGATAAACGTCAAAGGTCAGAGTTTAGAGTAATAAAATGTGCCTTGTACAGGAAATTGACCTTGACGAGATAACCCCATGTTATTGTCTTATGTAAGCATGTCCTGGAAGGATAGCTTGGAGGTACACACATTTGCCTATGAGCTGTCTAGCCTGGTTTTGAAACCCGACCCAGCTATAAACTGTCATTCAAGATGATTCGTCAATGTGTGTGCTGTCCCTCGGATGGACGTTAAACTGGGAGGTCCAATTGCCGGCATAAGTTGGTGGATGTTAAAGACCCCATAGTGTTCTTCATGAAGAGGAAGGGAAGTCATTCCCAGGACCCTGAATAAATAAATAATAAATTCCTGCTCTAACCTACAGGGGCACCCCCAGAAATGATGCAAGCAGCAGGCAGTGACTGTACACAGATGAATGATGGAATCACTCTGCTAACACCTCATTGGTTTTAACATGTTAGCTACTGGTCGTGTAGACTGCAGAAGATTCAAAATCATGGAGACTTTCCCATTCCTTATAGCAACATGAAATCGCCGATAAAAATGTGGCAACTGGATTTTTGCCTTCAGATCTTGCACCACTTCCTTGCTCTCCTTTAACTTGTGGATTGTTTCATAAACAGACATGTATTAGATCCTCGTGTCAAAGGGCGGAGTAGCTCCTTGTGAGCCAATGGACATTCATATCTAGTGCGCAACTGTGTCTGTGGATGTCCTCTTGCAGTTGGGTTACTTTTAATAAGGAGGTTGGTGGCAGGATTTGCACTCCGGCCAACGGAAAACCCTTCATTCTGCAAAACACTCTCGAAGCATAAAAAAAATCTGAAAACCCACTCTGTGGGAGTACCTCCTGTGCAGCTTCCCTTCACAGGGCTGCTCACTGGATGATGGGTTTGTGGCAAAGCCGTCAGGACCCCCAATCTTTGATGACAGGAGGGACACCACGGGGTAACCTTCTCGGGTCAGCTTGGGATAGTGTATGTCGGGGTGGTGCTGAGGTGTCGTCCACCAGACGGCGGTTAACCAGACGGCGGTCCACCAGACGGCGGTCCACCAGACGGCGGTTAATCTCCTTGGGTTAACCTGAAGTGGTCCCTTTGGGTGGGTGCATGGAATGTCCTATCCCTAAGAGAGGATGATCACCTGTCTCTGTTATGATCTGAGCTCAAGCGTTTGGACCGGTATTGCAGCACTCTCTAAGGTTCGGAGACTGGATTGCGGCAAGATCATGGTGGGTGATTGCACCAACGATTGGTCCGGTCACTCTGATGGTTTCCATGCCTAAAGAGTTGCTGTAGCTGTGTCCAATAAGCTGACTCCAATGATAATTGAGGTAACACCGGTCAACGAGCGTATTATGAGACTAAGGATTCGTCACTCCTTGGGTGTCATTTCCCTGGTCTCTGCATATGCTCCGACTGAGGCGAGTGATCTCACCGTGAAGGACACATTCCATGCCATGCTCGAGTCTGTGGTTGATCAGTGTTCCAGGTGAGATACTCTTCAAGTCTTGCGGGATTTCAATGCATCGACTGGAACTGAGAGGGTTGGTTATGAGATGTGTGTTGGTCCCCATGGGTCTGGAACTGTGAACCAGAATAGCACAAAGTTCCTTGACTTTGCACGAAATCATGGACTTAGGGTGACTGGTTCAGGGTTTCAGCGCCAACAGGCTCGTTGGTGGCGTGACAAAGGAGATTGACCATGTGCTCATTGATGGTCGCTGGAGGGTGATCCAGAACCGCAGATTCCACCGGAGTGCTCAGTTCCTCACCACTGACCACCAGCTTGTTGCAGCAACTCTGAAGTTTCAGCTTAAATCTAGGAGAATGGTACCATCCCAGCCGAGGCTGGATGTTGGCAAGCTCAAGGATGAGAGGGTGGCTGACGAGTTGTGAACAAGCTGAGTGGAGATTTGGGGGTCTGGGTGCTTTGGGGGATCCTGAAGAGTTGTGGAGTGCCTTCAAGACCACCGTCCTTGATGTTGCCAGTGGATGTCTTGGAACTCACTATGGGGTGAAGAAGAATTTTGTCTCTCAAGGGACACTGGATACCCTTGACCAGCATCGCAGGGCCAGGCTGAATGGCAGAGCCGAGCTGTTCAGAGAGCTGAGGCATAAAACTGTACGTGCACTAAGGGTGGACAAGGAGGCCTATGTGCGAGGAATCTGTGAGGGGGTAGAGCATCACCTGTGGTCAAGTGATTCTCATCCTGCTTACAGGGGAATTCACGCATTGTGTTCCTCCAAGCCCATGCCTCGGTGTACTGCAGTTAGAGCAGAGGGTGGTTGGCTCTTGACAGAGGAGTGCGAAGTGAAGGCCCACTGGGTCGGTTACTTTGAGCGGTTGTACCATGCTGATCCACAAGTTATCGAGTTGGACGTCAGGGGTGTTCCTATCCCTTTGCTAACCCTCCATTCAACTGTGGTCCACCTTCATTTGTGGAAACACAGACTCTGGTGAACTGTTTGAAATGGGGGTAAAGCTCCAGGGATCTGTGGCATCCATGCTGAACTTCTCAAGGCTGGTTGAAATGCTGCACTTGTGTCGTTGCATGCAGTTCTGTGCTCTGCCTGGAATGCAGGCATCATTCCAACTGATTGGAAGAGGGGCCTTGTTGTCCCTCTCAGGAAAGGGAAGGGCGATCGCCAAGACTGCAACAACTACCGAGTGGTGACGCTGCTCTCAGTGCCGGGCAAGGTCTTGCTCGGATAATTCTTGATAGCATTTGCTTGAGCACCGGCGTCCAGAGCAGTCAGGCTTTGCACCAAAGAGGTCAACGATTGACCGTATCCTTACTCTTCGGGTCCTCACCGAACGCAGACGAGAGTTTCGGCAGGGGCTGCTTGCAGCCTATGTTGATCTCTGTAAAGCGTTTGATTCAGTGAATCGGGATGAAACCCTCTGGAGGATTCTTGGTCTTCGTGGAGTGCCACCAAAACTGATTGATCTGATGACTGAACTATACTCTGGTACTGAGAGTACTATGAGATGTGGTGATACAATCTCTGACTTATTTCTAGTTGTTAATGGAGTTCGTCAGGGGTGTGTACTGGCCCCCACACTTTTCAGCACTTGTATGGACTGGATTTTAGGGAGGATGTCAGAGAGATCAAGCTGTGTTGCATCGTTTGGGAATGTCAAGATCTCTGACCTTGATTTCGCAGATGATGCAGTCATCTTTGCGGAGACTTTAGATATCCTTTTGGGGGCCCTCGAGGTGCTGAATGAGGAGTCTGAGCCACTGGGATTACGGGTTTCCTGCGTCAAAACTAAGATCCAGACTTTCAATGGCATCTTGGATGCTGCTATCCTGTCTGTACCTGTTTGTGGTGAGGATCTTAAGGTCTCGGAGAGATTCACTTACCTTGGCAGTGATATTCATGTCTCTGCTGGCTGTGAGCCAGAGGTCAACAGACATCTGGGTCGGGCCTGGGGAGTCATGGATTCACTGGATCATGGGGTGTGGCGCTGCCGGTACCTGTGCGGGAGGACAAAAGTCTGAGTCTTCAGGTCCTTGGTGCTTCCAGTCTTGCTCTATGGATGCGAGACTTGGACTCTGACCAGGGATCTGAGATCTGATCTGAGAGGGAGACTTAATTCCTTTGGTACCAGGTCTCTTCAGAGAATCCTTGATGATCGCTGGTCAGACTTTGTGTCCAACCAGCGGTTGCTGAGAGAGACTGAAATGAGATTTGTTACCTGCATAGTCCGTGAGTGTGAGCTGTGGTTGTATGATTATGTGGCTCATTTTCCTGACGCTAATCCTGCTCACCAGATTCTCTCAGCGAGGGAGCCTCATGAGTGGAGGAGGCCAATGGGCCAACCACGTGCTTCGTGGTTGCAGCAGGTTGATCAGCATCTCAAGGAGATGGGGATGGGCCAGGCATCTGCCTGGAGGATGGCCAGACAGAGGCCCCTGGAGTACCAGCAGAAAGTGGACGTAGTGATGTGCTGCTCTGGTGCATGCTCCCATACCTGACCTGACCTGTTACTGGTTATTCTATCGCTCACGATGCTTGGAATCCACAAAACATCCTTGCGGAAAAGAGTGCTAATTTGCATTGTGGCCTCAATAGTAATTAAGCCACACCCTATAGGATAGCGTGAGGCTTATCACTGCTGTCGGGTTTGTTTCTACAATTGGTGCCCCCAGTTTTTAATGGTACCACAGCGTTTCTTAGATCCATAGAAGTACTAAAGCACCATTTAGGGTTTTTTTTGTTTCATTCTGTATTTTTTCTGCCAATATCCGAGCTTTATTTCAGAGCTGGCTGGGACTTTTGGAATGAAATTCTACAGCAATAATGGGAATCAAGAGTCTGTGGTTTTGACATAATTTCTTGACCTAATAAGGTCATGACCTAATTATAAACATTTTAACATGTTTCACCATAACTTGACTGAGGTTTATCCGATCGGACCAAAATTGCTATCTCTAGATAGCCTCAAGGAAGGTGCATTTACACTTAATTTACATCATACCCGTCCAAGTTAAAGGTCAAGGTCAAATGGCGGTCTGAAAAAGATAACGCGTTTTTTGTCATCGCACAGCATCTCAAAGACCGCTTGTCCTTCCAATATGTTCTTGCATCATAATAGTGTACTTACAGTGAAGTTGTAGACCTGATATTTGATTAGTGTCCTTCACCTACTATTTTTGGATGGGAACCTAATGAACAAAAAAACACTTTAGTGATCATAACTTGAATAATTTTCCTCCGATTCTCATGATGTTAAGTTTTTTGGATAGATTTTAAATCGGGACATATTTTCTAAATTTACACTTCCTTCCTAAATGTTGAGGGTGAAGGTCATATGGCGGTCCAAACAAAATATGGCCATCATTGGATCATGGGCTTACCGGAGAGCCGGAGGAGATCATGGGCTGGGGGAGGCTTACCCTTGGCGATTGCTTTGTGATCACAGATATCTAGTTTCGAATCGCTGGTGTGACTTTGCTGGATTGAGAAATTGTCAGATTAAAATCCACATGGAAGTGAATAAGGAATGGCATTATAGATAGCGAGGATTTGACCAATCGAGCCATTTTGAGGTTACCTTAAGTCTTCTTTTTTTACTAATTCCTTTCATAAATCCGCTTCCCTTGACATCGTATACCCTTTCGAAGGAATTTTGAGGCAGAATGCAAATCTGTGCCCTTTTGATTCCACAGAATGTTCAGAATAAATTCAGTGTAAAAGTAGCACACGGCATGTGGATAAAGGTCACGTCTTCCTCTTTCACTTGTTGCTTGTGGCTTCGCTAGGCTGTTGAGTTACTATAACCTGCACGTGATTGGTTTGCTTCTTGGGGAGAGAGAGAGAGAGAGAGAGAGAGAGAGAGAGAGAGAGAGAGAGAGAGAGAGAGAGAGAGAGAGAAAGAGAGAGAGAGAAAAAAAAAAAAAAAAAAAAAAAAAACACTGAAATACGCATGATAAAATAATTATTATCGCATGATTTGTGTGGCCAAAATATGTCACCATACCATACACTGTGTGTTGGTGCTGCCTAAGCAGTCTCCTTGGCTATTGGGCACAATCCCAGACAGATTGCCACTCCAACACAGGATACCAGCAAACTGGTACTCATTTTGCCAACTTCAGAAGGATGACAGGCAGAGTCAACCCCACCTGGTATTAATTCAACAGCCAAGGGGGGTTTGATCTCAGGATCCTAGGATCCCAAACCTACCACCCTAACCATTAAGCCAACACCAGGCTTAAAATAAGTTACCGCTCGACACTTAATCAGTATGAATGACTATAATAAAGATGTTTGTCACGTCTTTCTTATGTTAGGTCCGGCACTGTCAAGCCTGAGAAGTAAGTGTATTCACATCTGGGCTGTCGAGCCTGAGTTCGAATTCCAACCTCGCTATAAGCTGTCATCTTGGTGTTTCACATGCAGGGTGATTCATCAATGTGTGTGTCGGCCCTCAGATGGACGTTAAACTTGGCACTCCATCTGCTAGCATTCGTTGGTGCGTGCTGAAGATCCCACAGTGTCCTTCATGAAAAGTGGACGAGTTAACGCCGGCACCATGAACAAGTCCAACTTCCTGCCCGAACTGCTGAGGAATGCAAAACCCGCCAGCATGACCCCAGACCTCGAAATTGTTTCAGCAGAACCAAAGATCTGTAACACAGAGTATGGTCCATCGGATCGCAATTGGTGTCCCATGTATAAAAATGCATTGTTGCTTTACGCATGATTTAATACGACTTCGACTACAGCTCATCACAATGTTCTCATCATTATGGCTGAGCAAGGATGGGATGATCTCCAATTATGTGTAAGGCACTCATTAAAGTCAATTCCAGGCAAACAAGAAAATGTGCTTGCGTGTATCAATCAATCATGGGGAAAATAGGGATTCAAAATTCAAATGCTGCCATTTATTTGTGTACTAGGAAATACAACCCATCGCTTTCCTGATGGGAATATTAAGGGGGGGAGCTTGGAGAAAAAGGGAGAGGAGGGAGGGGAAGGGTTGAGGAGGGAGAGGAGGGTGGGAAGGGAGGGAGAGAGGACAGGGGAGAGGGAGAGAGAGAGGAGAGGGGTAGGAGAGAGAAAGGGATGGGATAGCGGTGACAGAGAGGTGGAGGGGTGAAAGGGAGAGGGACGAGAGAGAGAGAGAGAGGCGAGGCGGGTGAGGGAGGGGAGAGAAAGAGAGAGGGGGTGGGCGAAGAATGCAGACGAGGAGGGGAAGGGTTGAGGAGGGAGAGGAGGGTGGGAAGGGAGGGAGGACAGGGGAGAAAGAGGGGTGGGAGAGGGAAAGGGATGGGATAGCGGTGAGGGAAAGGTGGAGGGGTGAAAGGGAGAGGGAATACAGAGAGAGAGAGAGCGGCGAGGCGGGTGAGGAGGGGAGAGAGAGAGAGAGAGAGAGAGGGGTTGGCGAAGAGTGCAGACGAGGAGGGGGGGTGGGGATTCTGGCAGATGTGATGCTCAGTTTAACGTCCATCCTTAAGACGGCACACACACTGATGAATCACCCTGCCCGTGAAACACCGGGATGACAGCTTATAGCTGGGTCGGGATTCGAACCCAGGTGAGACAGCCGAGAGCGAGCGTGCGTACCTCTCAGCTATCCTGCCATGATCTGGTGATTCACTGGTATATAAAAACTGCATTGATCCGAGCAGCAGTTCTGACGACTGAAAAAAAACAAAAAAAAAGCTTTCATTTGTCCAATTCACATATTCTCTGACACTCCTTTCTCTCCTCGACCTCTGGAGAGTTGTATGATAGAGGAGGAGGTATGGGAGGTGGAGAGAATAAGGGGAGGGAAGGCAGTACGAGGGGATGGGAAGGCAGCACGGGGGGCGGGGGGGAGGGAAGGCAAGGCATGTTTGAATCGGCCAGACAAAATGGCGATTTCAGACCCCAGCAATTAGCTGATACAGGGCTGACCAAAGGATAATTAAATAAGGTAGTTAATTATCTTCAAAAATGATGTATTTAACTCAAACACCCAATTTTAGTTATTGTACTTCCTTGGAATTTTCTTAGAATGCATGAAAAGATTCAGGCTGCTAGGTTTATGGTTTTGGAGTTAGGAGGACACACACACACACACACACACACACACACACACACACACACACACACACACACACACACACACACACACACACACACACACACACACACACACACACACACACACACACACACACACACACACACACACACACTTATGAATACAGATGGTGGCATTGGAATCCCAGTTGTTGTGTATCATGTCAACCGATTACTTCTTTCAGGGCCTCCTTTACACCCACCTTCCTGTGGGGTTGGCTGGAAATTCTTTTTGAGCCAAGTCTTGCACGAACCTACTGGTCAGGCCTAACCTTCGACTGAAGGTGATTTAGGCGGAAATTTGTAATTTGTTCAGTGTGGATAACTGAATTGACTGATAACTCGTCTACTCTATGTGAAAGACACCGTGGGATCTTTAATGTACACCAACGACCAGTGCTGGCAGATGGGTCCTTTGTGTTAACATCCTTTCAAGAGACCCTGCATGTGAAACACCATGGTAACGGTTTGTAGCTGGGCCAAGATTCGAACCCAGGATGGATATCTCAGCCAGTCCTATAATGTACCGTTGTCAATAACCCATCAAAAGAAGAATTAAAAGACATTTGTTGTTATTTGACCATTTCATTTCTCGCACAATTTGAAAGGACAAAAAACCGTACGATGATCGTCATAAAAACTTTGGATTGAATAAAGTGGATTGGCAGTTTATCAGGTGGATTTGGACTAATAAATAAATAAATAAATAAGACTGCTGGAACATGTATGAGGATGGTTCAAATGTGGTCTCGGCTTTTCTTTATAAAGGATGAGTTGTTCTTCTTCCAGCAAATACATATTCCACTGGGATTCAATAGCTAATTTGTCTCGCTTGTTGCATCATTACTGAGGCACACCTGTTCCTGTACCACTGATGTAGTACGGCCTGGGATTTGAAATCTGCTCAGGGTGTCGGCGACAAAAGCGGCGAGATGTATAAGGTTCTGAGAGGCTCGCTTGGAAAGCTGAGGTCACCTGTTCAAGATTTGTCCTGTTTAGTTTTGTTAACTATTGCTGTTGGTTTGCTATTATATATATATATATATATATATATATATATATATATATATATATATATATATATATATATATATATATATATATATATATATATATATATATATATATATATATATATATATATATATATATATATACACACATACATATTGTATGCAGCCTGAGGCTGCTGGTTGCATTATTGGTGGGAGCACAGCTGTGCCGCCGATGCAGTGCCCCCTGCCTCCAAGAAGCTGATGCTCATTTTGCCGACCTCGGAAGGATAACTGGCTGAGTCAAACCATTTGGTGTTATGTAATGGCATGGCAGAGACTCAAACTCAAGATGCTAAGATCTTGAGGCAGCCACCTTTACCATTAAGCCGACACCAAGCTTGGTTTGTTGATGTAATATTTGTACTGTTTTGAGTACCTTCAACTGTGCTTTTGTACGAGCTTTGTGTGTCCTTGTCTGGGCCTTCAGCTCTTTTGGGTCTCATTGACCTGTTGCTGCCTTTTGCTGTTTCCTTCACTTTCCTCTTCTGTTCCTGTTCTTTCATTCTTCTCCTTGTCTTTCCCCCCTCCATCACCCAACTCTTCCACGAGACTCGATTCCGTAGAAGAAAAATCCGACCACCTGTCCTGAAGATCACCTGGATCAGGAACAACAGTCACTCAACCTGATCCTGATGTTTTAAAAAAAAAATTGAATGCCGTGAACAAACTCGGTACATCACGGGTGATGAAGGTTGTGCTGAAGTTTCATCAAATACATGTGTGATTTAGCTATAATGTGTGTACATGCTAGCACATGCTACAGGTAGCACATGCTATATGTCAAACTGATGCTGATAATCCCTCACATGTCTCGTTGTGGCCGCTCTCCGATAGATCATGGCAGCAAGTTCATGTGGATTTTTCGGGGCCAGTCATGGGCATATGTTTCTGATGGTGAGAGCAAATTTTCGGAGGAGAGAAATAGCTATTTTGGGCGGTCAAACCACCCCCTCCCCCTTTCCCCGTAGACCCGCTCAATGAGCGCAGATTTTGATGCGGTCAATAAACCTTTGCTAGGCATCAGAGATGAAGCTCGTGGCCAAGTTTCATCAAAATTATGTGTTTGGTTCAAGCAATAATGACTGATGTGTTTCCAGACTGAATGACTGACTGGCTCACTCACTCTCTCACCTACAGACAGTGCTTGATCGCATAAGTTTACCAGACTCTAAAAATGAAGAAAAAGAAAAGTCCCAGTGGGATATTTGACATCCACCAGCAACAACACAAAACGAAACACTTACTTAAAACTAAACACATACTGAAAACTAAACACATATTGAAAACTGAACATTGACTGAAAACTAAACACTGACTGAAAACGAAACACTTACTTGACACTAAACACTGACTGAAAACGAAACACTTACTTGACACTAAACACTGACTGAAAACTAAACACTTAATGAAAACTAAACACTTACTTAACACTAAACACTGACTGAAAACTAAACACTTACTTTACACTAAACCCTTACTTAAAACTAAACACTTACTGAAAACAAAACACTTACTTAAAACTAAACACTTACTTAACACGAAACACTTACTGAAAACTAAACACTTATTTGAAAACTAAACACTTACTGAAAACTAAATACTTACTGAAAACTAAACACTTAAAACTAAACACTTACTTTACACTAAACACTGACTTGACACTGAACACTGACTGAAAACTAAACATTAACTGAAAACTAAACATTTACTGAAAACTAAACACTTACTTGACACTAAACACTGACTGAAAACTAAACACTTACTTAACACGAAACACTTACTGAAAAGTAAACACTGACTTAAAACTAAACACTTACTTAAAACTAAACACTTACTGAAAACTAAACAGCCTGGTGTGTTGGCGCAGTGGTTAGGGCAGCGGCTTGGGATCCAAGAGGTCCTGAGTTCAAGCCCCGTTGGGCCACTGAATTAATTCACCAGGGGGTTGACTCAGCCTGTCATCCTTCCGAGGTCGGCGAAATGAGTACCAGTGTACTGGGCCGGTGTATACCCCGGTTAAAATAGGTGTACCATATCCCTGTGTCGTAAGAGGCGACCAGGGTTGCGTCAGGAAGGGCATCCGGCGTAAAACATGTGCCAAATCACAATGCGGATCGGATGATCCGCTGTGGCGACCCCTAACGGGAGCAGCCGAAAGGAGAAGAAGAAGACTTACTGAAAACTAAACACTTACTTCACTCTAAACATTGATTGAAAACTAAACACTTACTTCACTCTAAACATTGATTGAAAACGAAACACTGACTGAAAACTAAACACTGAATGAAAACGAAACACTGACTGAAAACGAAACACTTACTTGACACTAAACACTGACTGAAAACTAAACACTTAATGAAAACTAAACACTTACTTAACACTAAACACTGACTGAAAACTAAACACTTACTTAACACTAAACCCTTACTTAAAACTAAACATTTACTGAAAACGAAACACTTACTCAAAACTAAACACTTACTTCACTCTAAACACTGATTGAAAACTAAACACTGACTGAAAACTAAACACTGACTGAAAACTAAACACTGACTGAAAACTAAACACTGACTGAAAACTCAACACTGACTGAAAACTAAACACGTACTGAAAACTAAACACTTCCTGAAAACTAAACACTTACTTAAAACTAAACACTTACTGAAAACTAAACACTTACTTCACTCTAAACACTGATTGAAAACTAAACACTTACTCAAAACTAAACACTGACTGAAAACGAAACACATACTGAAAACTAAACACTTACTGAAAACTAAACACTTACTTAAAACTAAACACTTACCTAACACGAAACACTGACTGAAAACGAAACACTTACTTAACACAAAAGACTGAATGAAAACGAAACACTTACTGAAAACTAAACACCAACTTAAAACTAAACACTTACTTAACACTAAACGCTTACTTAAAACTAAACACTTACTTAAAACTAAACATTTACTGGAAACGAAACACTTACTCAAAACTAAACACTTACTTCACTCTAAACACTGATTGAAAACTAAACACTTACTCAAAACTAAACACTGACTGAAAACTAAACACTTACTGAAAACTAAACACTTACTGAAAACTAAACACTTACTTAAAACTAAACACTTACTTAAAACTAAACACTTACTGAAAACTAAACACTTACTTCACTCTAAACACTGATTGAAAACTAAACACTTACTCAAAACTAAACACTTACTGAAAACTAAACACTTACCTAACACGAAACACTGAATGAAAACGAAACACTTACTGAAAACTAAACACTGACTGAAAACGAAACACTTACTTGACACTAAACACTGACTGAAAACTAAACACTTACTTAACACTAAACCCTTACTTAAAACTAAACTTTCACTGAAAACGAAACACTTCCTGAAAACTAAACACTTACTTAAAACTAAACACTTACTTAAAACTAAACACTAACTAAACGTGAAACACTTACTGAAAACTAAACACTTACAGAAAACTAAACACTTAAAACTAAACACTTACTTAACACTAAACACTGACTGAAAAATAAACACTTACTTGACACTGAACACTTATTGAAAACTAAACACTGACTTAAAACTAAACACTTACTTAACACTAAACACTAACTGAAAACTAAACACTTAAAACTAAACACTTACTTAACACTAAACTTTGACTGAAAACTAAACACTTACTGAAAACTAAACACTTAGTGAAAACTAAACACTTACTTAACACTAAACACTTACTGAAAAATAAAACCCTGACTCAAAACTAAACACTTACTTCACTCTAAACACTGATTGAAAACTAAACACTTACTCAAAACTAAACACTGACTGAAAACTAAACACTGACTGAAAACTAAACACTTACTTAACATTAAACACTGACTGAAAACTAAACACTGACTGAAAACTAAACACTTACTTAACATTAAACACTGACTGAAAACTAAACACTGACTTAACTCGAAACACTGACTGAAAACTAAACACTTACTTAACACGAAACACTTACTTAAAACTAAACACATACTCAAAACTAAACACTGACTGAAAACTAAACACTTACTGAAAACTAAACACTAACTGAAAACAAAACATTTACTGAAAACTAAACACTTACTTAAAACTAAACACTTACTTAAAACTAAACACTTACTTAAAACTAAACACTTACTGAAAACTAAACACTTACTTCAAACTAAACACTGACTTAAAACTAAACACTTAATGAAAACTAAACACTGACTGAAAACTAAACACTGACTTAACACGAAACACTCACTGAAAACTAAACACTTACTTAACTCTAAACACTGACTGAAAACTAAAGACTTACTGAAAACTAAACACTTCCTGAAAACAAAACACTAACTGAAAACTTAACACTAAACACTGATTTAAAACTAAACACTTACTTAAAACTAAACACTAACTGAAAACTAAACACCAACTGATAACGAAACATTTACTGAAAACGAAACGCTTACGGAAAACTAAACACTTACTTAAAACTAAACACTTACCTAACACGAAACACTGACTGAAAACTAAACACTTACTTAACATGAAACACTGAATGAAAATGAAACACTTACTGAAAATTAAACACTGACTGAAAACGAAACACTTACTTGACACTAAACACTGACTGAAAACTAAACACTTACTTAACACTAAACCCTTACTTAAAACTAAACATTTACTGAAAACGAAACACTTCCTGAAAACTAAACACTTACTTAAAACTAAACACTTACTTAAAACGAAACACTAACAACGTGAAACACTTACTGAAAACTAAACACTTACTGAAAACTAAACACTTACAGAAAACTAAACACTTAAAACTAAACACTTACTTAACAATAAACACTGACTGAAAACTAAACACTTACTTGACACTGAACACTCATTGAAAACTAAACACTGACTTAAAACTAAACACTTACTTCACACTAAACACTTACTGAAAACTAAACACTTACTGAAAACTAAACACTTACAGAAAACTAAACACTTAAAACTAAACACTTACTTAACACTAAACACTGACTGAAAACTAAACACTTACTGAAAACTAAACACTTACTGAAAACTAAACACTTACTTAACACTAAACACTTACTGAAAAATAAAACCCTGACTCAAAACTAAACACTTACTTCACTCTAAACACTGATTGAAAACTAAACACTTACTCAAAACTAAACACTGACTGAAAACTAAACACTTACTTAACATTAAACACTGACTGAAAACTAAAAACTGACTTAACTCGAAACACTGACTGAAAACTAAACACTTCCTTAACACGAAACACTTACTGAAAACTAAACACATACTCAAAACTAAACACTGACGAAAACTAAACACTTACTGAAAACTAAACACTAACTGAAAACAAAACATTTACTGAAAACTAAACACTTACTTAAAACTAAACACTTACGTAAAACTAAATACTTACTTCAAACTAAACACTGACTTAAAACTAAACACTGACTTAAAACTAAACACTGACTTAAAACTAAACACTTAATGAAAACTAAACACTGACTGAAAACTAAACACTGACTTAACACGAAACACTTACTGAAAACTAAACACTTACTTAACTCTAAACAGTAACTGAAAACTAAACACTTACTGAAAACTAAACACTTCCTGAAAACAAAACACTAACTGAAAACTTAACACTAAACACTGACTTAAAACTAAACACTTAATGAAAACTAAACACTGACTGAAAACTAAACACTGACTTAACACGAAACACTTACTGAAAACTAAACACTTACTTAACTCTAAACAGTAACTGAAAACTAAACACTTACTGAAAACTAAACACTTCCTGAAAACAAAACACTAACTGAAAACTTAACACTAAACACTTACTTAACATTAAACACTGACTGAAAACTAAACACTGACTTAACTCGAAACACTGACTGAAAACTAAACACTTACTTAACACGAAACACTTACTGAAAACTAAACACATACTCAAAACTAAACACTGACGAAAACTAAACACTTACTGAAAACTAAACACTAACTGAAAACAAAACATTTACTGAAAACTAAACACTGACTTAACTCGAAACACTGACTGAAAACTAAACACTTACTTAACACGAAACACTTACTGAAAACTAAACACATACTCAAAACTAAACACTGACGAAAACTAAACACTTACTGAAAACTAAACACTAACTGAAAACAAAACATTTACTGAAAACTAAACACTTACTTAAAACTAAACACTTACGTAAAACTAAATACTTACTTAAAACTAAACACTTCCTGAAATCTAAACACTTACTTAACTCTAAACACTGACTGAAAACTAAACACTAATTTAAAACTAAACACTTACTGAAAACTAAACACTTCCTGAAAACAAAACACTTACTGAAAACTTAACACTTTTTTTTTTTTTTTGTATACCTTGGTCGAGGCTCGTATGAGAGCTAACACACAACTGACAGCAAGGAGGCATGAGACAAGAGGGGCGGGAGTGGAAGGGACAAAACAGTAGGGAACAGACACATTAGGTGAACTGTGGAAGGGAGAGGGATGGGGATGGGACGGGGAACATGGCGAAGAGAAGATGGACATTTCAGGGACTTTCAGGAAGGAAAGCAGGAGAAATGAAGGAAGTTGGCTTGGGTGGATTATCGGGTGTAGAAAAGATCGAGGATTTGGATGGGGGAAGATAAGAGGTGGTGGTGAACAGCTGTTTTGAAAGCCTGGAGGGAAGAATGGGAAAGAATAGAGTGAGGAAGTTTATTCCAAAGGCGGAAAAAAAGTGGAATGAAGGAGTGAAGATGAGCAGTGATTCGTGATTTTGGTAGTTTTACCAGAAGGGGGTTGTTGGCGGACCTTGAGCGCCCTGTGGAAATGTGGTGGGGACAAATCGCAGAGAGAGCAGGGGGGGCAAGGCTGGAGAGGAGTCGGTAGAAGACAGAAAGACCACCGACCAACCTGCGGTGATTGAGTGAGAGGCCCAAAGACTCAGCTTCATTGCGGGAGATGCCGATGATCTTAAATGCCCTGGTTTCGACAGCGTGAAGCCGAGAAAGGTGGGAGGCAGGAGCATCAGCCCAGAGGGGAGAGCAGTACTCCATCAGGCTACGGACAAAAGCTTTGTAAGTGGTCAGGAGCTCAAGAGGGCCGAGGAAGGACTTAGCACGACGGAGGATTCCCAGTCGGCGACTGGCTTTTGAGGCGAGGTTGGAAATGTGACTTTCCCAGGAAAGGTCATGGCAGATAGTAAGACCTAGAAGCTTGAAAGAAAAGACTTCTTCCAGAGGATTGTTGAGAAAGTGGATGGGGGGGTTTTGTAAACGGTCCTTTCGAAGAGACATAGTGAGAGTGTGAGATTTGTCTGGATTGAAAGACATGTTCCACGTGTTGGACCAGTTTGTGATTTTATCCAGATCTGCAGTGAGTGAAGAAGCTGCTGCTTGCCGGTCTGAGGGATGACAGATGGTACGGCAGAGGGTGGAGTCGTCGGCAAAGAGAAATAGAGGATTTTCCAGAGAGTCCGAGAGATCTTTGATGAAAACCAGAAAAAGAACAGGGCCCAGAACGCTACCTTGAGGAACTCCAGCCTGCACAGGAAGAGGGGATGAAAGAACTCCATTTAGGGCCACACGTTGACTGCGACAGGAGAGGAAGTCTGCGAGCCATGAGTGGAGATGGCCTTGAATACCATGGGAAAAGAGTTTGGTGAGTAGGGCAGGGTGCCAGACTGTGTCAAAAGCACATGATATGTCCAGGGATACGGCTCGGATTTCCTGTCTGGCATTGAGGACCTCCATCCATTGATGGGAGAGCAGAAGCAGCATATCCAGGGTAGAGTGACCTGGTCTGAAACCAAATTGATGATTGGAAATCAAGCCATTGGAGAAGAGGAAGGATTTCATATCTGAGGCGATGATGGATTCCATCACCTTGCTGATGATTGGGAGAAGGCTGATTGGTCTGTAGTTGTAGGGATCTGTTTTTGCACCTTTTTTATGCAGGGCAGTGATGTTAGCAGATTTCCAAGCAGATGGCAGATGACCTTGGGCAAATGAGAGGGTGAATAGAACAGAGAGAGGGTGAGCAAGAGCAGAAGAGCAGGCTTTGAGGACACGTGGGCTGATGCCGTCTGGACCGGTTGCAGAATCTGACTCGAGGTTTGAAAGCAAGCTCTCCACCTTGTCAGGAGAAAAGGATACAGAGTCCAGGGACAGTTGGGTGCGACTGGGTAAAGTGGCTAGAGATAGAGATGGGTTTAGGACACAAGATTTAGCTGCAAACACCGAGTTTAGACATTCAGCTTTATCACGTGTGGAATCAGCAGTGCGGCCATTTGAGGTAAGGGAGGGGATGGAGGGGGAACATACACCAGAAACAGATTTGATTAAACGCCACCAGGATTTTGAGGAGGGAGAGAGGTTTGAGAGTTCAGACTTGAGATGAGAAAGATGTTGTTTTCTGGCTCTCCTAAGGGTAGATACACACTTGTTCTGAGCTTTGTGGAAAGAACTGAGATTGCCCTCAGTTGGGTTTGCTTTCCATGAGGCAAAGGCAAGTTGTTTCAGGACAACTGCCTCGCCACAAGCTTCAGTAAACCAAGGGCGGGAGGAAGGGTAAGACAACTGAACACGAGAGGGGATAAATCTGTGCATGAGGGAGAGCAAGTTTCTTTGAAAGAATTCCCAGGATGAGTTGATGTTTGAGAAAGTAGTGATAGGAGACCAGTCTGTAAGTTTGATGGCTGCTCGGAGACCCTGCCAGTCGGCTTGAGTGAAATGCCAGACTCGACGGCGGTGAGGTGGTTCTCTGATAACAGCCAGAGAGATGTCCACTTTGACAAGGACGTGGTCAGAAGAACCAATTGGAGCGAAGGAAGAGCAGCAGATATTGTCAGGGAAATTTGTCAAAATCAGATCCAGAAGAGATGGAGTACCATTGGTTGAGATCCGGGTTGGGAAGTTGACCGATTGAGTCAGTCCCAATGAGTCGCGGAAAGCTTTTGCTGAGGTGCCATGGCAGGTGAGAGAGGTAAGAAGAAGAAGGGTATACACTTACTTAAAACTAAACACTAACTGAAAACTAAACACCAACTGATAACGAAACATTTACTGAAAACTAAACACTTACTGAAAACTAAGCACTTACTGAAAACTAAACACTTGCTCAAAACTAAACACTGACTGAAAAGTAAACACTTACTGAAAACGAAACACTGACTGAAAACAAAACACTTACTTAAAACGAAACACTTACTGAAAACTAAACACTTACTTAAAACTAAACACTTACTGAAAACTAAACACTTTCTGAAAACTAAACACTTACTTAACACTAAACACTTACTGAAAACTAAACACTTACTCAAAACTAAACACTAACTGAAAACTAAACAGTTACTTAACTCTAAACACGGATTGAAAACGAAACACTTACTCAAAACTAAACACTGACTGAAAACAAAACACTTACTGAAAACTAAACACTTACTTAAAACTAAACACTTAATGAAAACTAAACACTTACTGAAAACTAAACACTTACTCAAAACTAAACACTAACTGAAAACTAAACAGTTACTTAACTCTAAACACGGATTGAAAACGAAACACTTACTCAAAACTAAACACTGACTGAAAACAAAACACTTACTGAAAACTAAACACTTACTTAAAACTAAACACTTAATGAAAACTAAACACTTACTTAACACGAAACTCTTCTTCTTCTTCTTCTTTCGGCTGCTCCCTTTCGGGGTCGCCACAGCGGATCATCCGTATGTTCCGCATAGTGATTTGGCACACATGTTTTACACCGGATGCCCTTCCTGACGCAACCCTGGTCGCCTCTTACGACACAGGGATATGGTACACCTATTTTAACCAGGGTATACACCGGCCCAGTACACTGGTACTCATTTCGCTGACCTCGGAAGGATGACAGGCTGAGTCAACCCCCTGGTGTATTAATTCAGTGGCCCAACGGGGCTTGAACTCGGGACCTTTTGGATCCCAAGCCGTTGCCCTAACCACTGCGCCAACACCAGGCTGCGCTAACACTTACTTAACACGAAACACTTACTTAACACGAAACACTTACTTAAGTCTAAACACTGACTGAAAACTAAACACTCACTTAACACTCAACACTGACTGAAAACTAAACACTTACTTAAAACTAAACACTTACTGAAAACTAGACACTTACTGAAAACTAAACATTTCCTGAAAACAAAACACTTACTGAAAACTAGACACTTACTGAAAACTAAACATTTACTTAACATGAAACACTTACTTAAAACTAAACACTAACTGAAAACTAAACACTTACTGAAAACGAAACACTTCCTGAAAACTAAACATTTACTGAAAACTAAGCACTTACTGAAAACTTAACACTTACTCAAAACTAAACACTGACTGAAAACTAATCACTTACTGAAAACTAAACACTGACTTAAAACTAAACACTTACTGAAAACTAAACACTTACTGAAAAGTAAACACTTACTTTACACTAAACACTTACTGAAAACTAAACACTAATTGAAAACTAAACACTTACTGAATACTAAACACTTACTTAACACTAAACACTTACTTAAAACTAAGCACTTACTTAAAACTAAACTATTACTGAAAACAAAACACTTACTGAAAACTAAACACTTACTGAAAACTAAACACTTACTGATAACAAAACATTTACTGAAAATTAAACACTTCCTGAAAACTAAACACTTATGGAAAACTAAACACTTACTTAAAACTAAACACTTACTTAAAACTAAACACTTACTGAAAATGAAACATTTACTGAAAAATAAACACTTACTGAAAACTAAACACTTACAGAAAACGAAACGCTTACTGAAAACGAAATACTATTTGGACTGCCACTGATAACATGTAACCCAGTGCTACTTGCCGCATGATCAGGTTGTTGGTGAATAAACCAACTCCCCGAACTGGTGGCTTCACAGTGGGGAGGGTGACTGTGACACATTGCAAGACTAAAAAAACAACACCTGACAACGAGCAGACGAGCTCCCTCTGGGACCCAGCTGCCATCCAGTAAAGAGATGGTGGCTCCTAAAAAACACCCATGATCCCGTTGGACTGGTTCGTGGCAACTCAGGTAGCCTGAGAGGGTTGGTGGAACCCTTGATGGAGAAAATGCCATCAAAAGGTGAATGAACTAGTGCAGGAGTAGCTCATATTAGCCAACGACAACCACAAAGCTACACTCGTGAGGAAGAGGGTGGGTACGCTGCGTCGCTGAAGCCGTGGAAGGAATGCCCTTCATAGTCCTCGTCCGGTGGATGACACTTCAGTCTGATTCTTCCACAAGCACTTTTGCACCATTTTCATTGTAGAAGTGGGCACTGATTTATTTTTCAGTGCTTATTCGTAAAATAAATGAATAAAATAAAAATACTCACAGCTTTTCTCCACTCTACTTTCAAAAATCACAGAATCTTCCATCAAATAACAGCTTCAAAGCAACTGTCATATGAAAACTTACAAATCGTCTAACCGAGGTGCTTTGAAAACGTTACCGAAACAAGTCGCCCAGTTGCACAGAGGAGACCGGGATCTACAAAGCCACCGAGACGTGGCAGCTGATGTGGGTGTGCTCCGTGGGTGTACATGTTGTGAAAGGTGTCTGAGTGAGTGGTTTCACCATGTGCATACTCTATTCCCATGTTATGGGTGGTTACGGTTTCTGTTTGGACTGGGTATTCCAATAATTTTTAGAAAGCAGGTATGCAATCTTCACTTTCTTTTGTACTAATCGGACAACTTCAGAATTTGGAGAGGAGACCTTTTAAAGTGGACATCTCAACTTTGAACACCATGTCCTAACTCCTTTCCAATCACCCCCAACTCCAAGCCTTCACCCCCCCTCCCTCTCTCCTTTACCTATGCTCCACCTGCCTCATTTACCTATTCTCCACCTGTGAAATGCATATTACTACCCATCCAATAATATCTCATTATCAAGCGCATGCAACTTTTCAGCTGGGTCAGACTTTTTTGTACTCTCGCTTCCCAAGCTTCTGTGGAGCATCGTAATAAATAACCTTTGCATTATTAATGAGCCATATGTGCTTCGAACATGGTGTGCTAAATTTACCGTACACGGCTCTATGTGGGATGTCGTTGTTCTTGATGCACCGCTCAAGATGAACAAGGGTTTTTGCATTAATATGCTTGAATTGTTCTCTTGGATCCAAAGCATCCATTTGGCTTAAAGACTGAAATTAATATCACGTAATAGGTTATTGATTGATTATATGTGTGCGTTTGAGTCTCTCCATGTGTCCTCATCATTGTGCTAAAGACACCACAATTGGCGACGAGGATTTGTTGAACCGTGACTACATCGCATGATAAGGCCCTGGAGTATGCTGGAGACAACGTTGAACTCTTTGCACAGCAGCTCAGTTTCTATTTCGTCACGAACGATGTCACCGATGTTGGGAAACAGAAAGCGAGTCTTCTGTCATCACTGCCGGCAGAGGTGTTCCATATTCTGTCTGACTTGATTTCACTTGTGAAGGCGTCGGATGATGCGATCACCTACGAATCCATAGTCAAGATGTTGCACAACCATATTAAACTCGGCAAGTCACCACAGTTATCACAGTACGAGTTCGACAACCTGGTTCGGTTTCTCGATGAGAGGGTAGCTGATTTTGCTGCCAGACTCAAGCATCAATTCTTCGGATAAATTTTGAAGAGATTACATTTGTTAAAGCGGTTGAAACTGCAGCTGTCGTGGTACAAGCGAGAAAGGATTTCCACATCATCACTGGGGAGGACTTGTCTGTCAATGTCATAGCTGCTGGCAGGTGACGTGCTCACAATTCTCCATCTGGATCAGGCTATCAGGAACCTCTCATCCCGGTTGCATGCAAGCAGGGCATCGCAGGGCCAGCTGAAACCGCAGTCTTGTCACACTACTCTTCGTGCCTACAATGGGGGAGTTGATCAAGCCATTAGGTTTGATGGATGTAGTGGTTCGTTATCAGGAATGCAAGCAGTGTTGTACCTGCATGTGAGTGATTGTTCGGGACCATCTTTCCTGGGTCATGACTGGTTGCACACAATTCGTTTGGATTGGACAGACATTTACAGTGTTCATATAGTGTTTCCATCTCCTTCTTCCTGGTTGCAGAGAATCTTGGAAAAACACCAAGTTCTATTCGAGGCTTGGGAAGCTCATAGTTGCTCATGGTCACCTACATCTGAAGGAGGGTGTCAGTCCGCGATTCTGTAAGCCTTGACCTGTGCCGTATGCATTTTGTGATCGGATCGAAGCTGAACTAGACCAATTGGAAAAGGTTGGTGTCATTGAACCGGTGGTGCACTCTGAGTGGGCAACATCCCATGGTCACGGTGCTGAAGCAGAATGGAGGTATCCATCTGTGTGCTGGCTTAAAGCAACCACTAACCCCAACCTCTGTGTGGAGCAGTATCCGCTGCTATCCATTGACGACATATATTCAAAGTTGGCGGGGAGTCGGTATTTCACGAAGTTGAACTTGCACGATGCCTACTTCCATCTTGAGATCACACCGGAGGATCGTCACCTCGTTACCGTCAGTACACGTCAGTACATGCACCAGTATACCTGGCTTTGTTTCGGTATTGTTTCAGCTCCGGAAATGTGGCAAAAAGCTATGCATCATCTTTGTGCCGACTTACCGGCACAATGCTACTTGGATGAAATCTTCATCGTGGGTGTCACGGCCGAAGAGAATCTTGAGAACATTGATAAGGTGATGTCTAAGTTAGTTTCTCAGGGTCTCCGCCTGAACAAAGACAAATCTTTATTCTTTCAGAAGCGAGTGGAGTACCTTGGCCACGTCATCACCCCAAATGGGCTTTCGAAAGCCCCTCTGAAAGTTCACGCCATAGCCGGCATGTCCAGCTCAAGAAACAAAGTTCAGCTTTGGTCTTTCATTGGGCCCACTCAGTATTACCAGAGGCATGTCAGCAACCTAAGCACTGAGCTCGCTCCTCTGACTCGCATGCTGCGTCGAGTTGTTTGTTGTATGTGGAGTTTGACGGAACAAGCAGCATTCGAACGAGTCAAATCTCGCCTTACTGCAGACACAGTTCTTGTGCATTACGATCCTTCACGTCCTCTCATTCTTGTGTGTGACAGCTCATCGTACGGCATCGGTGCTGTCTTGTCTCAGGTGATGAGTGACGATACTGAGCATCCGGTGTGTGTTGCATCACATGCTCTGATGGACGCAGAGCAGAATTATGCTCAAATTGAGCGTGAAGCGCTGAGTCTGGTATGGAGCATGTTGAAGTTTCACCGGTACTTAATAGGTCGACATTTCCTCCTACAAACTGACCATCAACCGCTTCAGTTCTTGTTCAATCCCCAAAAATGCATTCCAGTAACTACCGCTGCTCGGCTGCAGAGATGGTGTCTTTTCCTCAGTGCGTATGACTATGAAATCAAATTTTGTGCTTCTGAACGGCATGCTAACTGTGATGGCCTGTCTTGACCGCAGTCTCCTGAGGTCGGTGCCGAAACCACAGATGAGATTGAAGTTTTCATGTTCTAACAGATCGAGTCTGGTCTAGTAATCGCTGCAGACGTGGCTACTGCCATTCATCGCGATCTCGTTTTGTCGTGTGTTGCATACGCTGTATTGTCAGGTTGTTGACTTGAGTTTCCCTTGATGTCAGAATATGCTTTCATATACAGTGGAGAGAACAAGTATTTGATACACTGCCTATTTTGCAGGTTTTCCCACTTCCAAAGCACGTAGAGGTCTGTAATTTTTATCATAGGTACACTTCAACTGTGAAAGACGGAATCTAAAATAAAAATCTTGAAAATCACATTGTATGATTTTTAAATAATTAATTTGCATTTTATTGCATGAAATAAGTATTTGATACATCAGACAAACAGAATTTAATATTTGGTACAGAAACCTATGTTTGCAATTACAGAGATCAGACCTTTCCTGAAGTTCTTAACCAGGTTTGCACAGACTGCAGCAGGGATTTTGGCCCACTCCTGCATACAGATCTTCTCCAGATCCTTCAGGTTTCGGGGCTGTCACTGGGTAACACAGACTTTCAGCTCCCTCCAAAGATTTTCTCTTGGGTTCAGCTCTGTAGACTGGCGAGGCCACTCCAGGACCTTGAGATGCTTCCAACGGAGCCACTCCTTAGTTGCCCTGGCTGTGTGTTTCGGGTCGTTGTCATGCTGGAAGACCCAGCCACGCCCCATCGAAAATGCTCTTGTTGAGGGAAGGAGGTTGTTGGCCAAGATCTCGTGATACATGGCCCCATCCATCCTCCCCTCAATACGGTGCAGTCGTCCTGTCCCCTTTGCAGAAAAGCATACCCAAAGAATGATGTTTCCACCCCCATGCTTCACGGTTGGGATGGTGTTCTTGGGGTTGCACTCATCCTTCTTCTTCCTCCAAACACGGCGAGTGGAGTTTAAACCAAAAAGCTCTATTTTGGTCTCATCAGACCACATGACCTTCTCCCATTCCTCCTCTGGATCATCCAGATGGTCATTGGCAAACTTCAGACAATCCTGGACATGCGCTGGCTTGAGCATAGGGACCTTGCGTGCGCTGCAGGATTTTAATCCATGACGGCGTAGTGTGTTACTGATGGTTAATTTTGATACTGTGGTCCCAGCTCTCTTCAGGTTATTGACCAGGTCCTGCCATGTAGTTCTGGGCTGATCCCTCACCTTTCTCATGATCATTGAGGCTCCACGAGGTGAGATCTTGCATGGAGCCCCAGACCGAGGGAGATTGACTGTTCTCTTGAACTTCTTTCATTTTCTAATAATTGCGCCAACAGTTGTTGCCTTCTCACCAAGCTGCTTACCTATTGTCCTGTAGCCCATCACAACCTTGTGCAAGTCTACAATTTTGTCCCTGATGTCCTTCGACAGCTCTCTCGTCTTGCCCATTGTGGAGAGGTTGGAGTCTGCTTGATTGAATGTGGACAGCTGTCTTTTATGCAGATAACGAGTTCAAACAGGTGCAGTTAATACAGGTAATGAGTGTAGAATGGGAGGGCTTCCAAAAGACAAAACTAACAGGTCTGTGAGAGCCGGAATTCTTCCTGGTTGGTAGGTGATCAAATACTTATTTCATGCAATAAAATGCGAATTAATTATTTAAAAAATCATACAACGTGATTTTCAGGATGTTTGTTTTAGATTCCGTCTTTCACAGTTGAAGTGTACCCATGATAAAAATTACAGACCTCTACGTGCTTTGTAAGTGGGAAAACCTGAAAAATCAGCAGTGTATCAAATACTTGTTCTCCCCACTGTATGCTGCGTGCGGCCGAGCTATCTTTAGCTCAAGGTTGTGTTATGTGGGGCATGAGGGTGATCATTCCCGCTTTATTACATCAGCGCTGTCTCAACGAGTAACACGAGGGTCGTTTAGGTGTAGTCAAAATGAATAGTTTAGCCTGGAGTTTGTTGGGGTGGCCCAGGCTTGATGCAGACATCGAACGGATGGTAAAAGCAAGTGCTACGTGTCAAACTGATGCTGATAATCCCTCACATGTCTCGTTGTGGCCGCCCTCCGATAGATTATGGCAGCAAGTTCATGTGGATTTTTCGGGGCCATTCATGGGCGTATGTTTCTGATGGTGATCGATGCTTACTCAAAGTGGTCGGAAGTAGCTATCATGCATCATGCATCTATCATGTAGAGTATCTGTGGAGTATTTTTGCAAACAGATATTCTGGCGATTTTAGTTTCAGACAATGGTTCACAGTTTGTATTTGAGGTGTTTGCTGTATTCATGCATGGTTATGGTATCAAACACCTGAGGTCAGCACCTTACCACCCAGCTACAAATGGTCAGGCCAAGTCATTTGTTAAAGCTCTGAAACATTCCTTAAGTAGGACCTAAGCAGTACGATCTATGCAGTCGGGTCAATGTGTTTTGCAAGTCTATAATAATTCGGTGCTTTCTACTACACAGGAAATAAGTATGGCTGCATTCCACAAGTCTGGCTGACAGTTGCAGTTGTGGCTGGATGTGCTTCGACCTTGCCCACCATTAGTTGTTACGGTGACCAATGTTCATTCGTTCACGGTGGACCAGCCAGTTTTCGTGCGAGACTATTTGCACCAACAGAAATGGGTATCAGCTGCTGTGATCTGAGCTTTCAGATCGACTAACTACCTTGTTTGTACTTCAGTCGGTCTTACCTGGAAACGTCATGTGAATCAATTGTTGTCTCATGGGTCTGATCGTTCATACACTGCCAATTCCGTTCCACTGTTTGATGTGTCCTCATTCATCGACATGCCCGTGATCACATCCCTCTATCTGGTGATCCTGATCTTCAGGGCGGGGATAGTGACATGGATGTTCCTCAATTATCGGTTGCACCTGGTTTGGTATCTGGTGAGGCGCCATCACCTGTTTTCAAGGTTCCACCATCGCCAGTCATGTCTGTGGCTCAATGTCCGCATGTTTCTTCCAGACGTGCTGTACGACCCGCCTATTTGGGTGATTGTGACTTAAGGGGGGAGAAGTGTAGTGTCGTGTACAGCCGAGTGAGGCCGTTGTTGGCTCAGCCGAGTAAGGCCTGCTTGGTTGGAATAAATGGCATTTGATTCTCTCAGTGTGTCCTCATTGTGCTAAAGATACCACACAAATATGGTGAGATACATACCCCTTCCGTTTTCTCCCATGGCCCTTACCCCACCCAAACTTCTTTCCATTCTGTCTCCATTACCCCATACATCTCACACACATGCACGTACATACACGAGATACAACACAAGACTGTGAGATGAGACAAACAGTTACTGAGCTTAGGGGAAGTGGCGCCACTTCCCATGGCACTCGTTACCAGTTCCGCCACAACAATGGCGCCACCTTTCTCACCGCACTCAGCAGGGTATTTCCTCCTCCCCATGGCTGCCAACCTATAGGGATCGTTTGTGCTTTTATCCTTTCAAATGCTGAACGTCAAGCAAAGGAAGCGGCATGTACCATGTCAATAACCATTTTTTAAGTCTTTGGTATGACTCGGCCGGGATTTGAACTCCCGATCCTCTTGACTCAAAGCAGACTCTCTAACAATTACACCACCTTCCTCCTCTTCCTTTTCACAATTTTCATTTTCTCAATTTAGCACTCCCTCCCCTTCCCCTCTTCCCCCCTTTTCGATCACCCAGTGCATATGGAATCAATAGATGGCCCCTAACTGCTCAGTTTGTATCTTGTTAGATGCACCGGTCACACCAGTCTTGCTCATCAGCTTGGTCAATCTTACACCTTGGAATTTGTACCATCAGACACACAATGAACCACTCTGGTGTTGTTTAACAATATGAAAATAACCATCACTAGAACTTTCCAATGCATCATGTATCTATCATGTAGAATGAAAATGAGCTTTGTAATCATCAGATAATTATCACAAAGTAAACTAGTTTGCATCCCAAAATGCGAAGCCCACTAAAACATCTGTTTTGTACTCAAATTAAACTTGACGAAAGCAACAGCTATGAAGATATGTAAAATTTATTAATCAGTGTTTTCCATAATTCTCATAATTAAGGTTTGTTGAAAATTTGACAAACTCAAATGGTTAAAAAAAAAGTGGCTAATAAAGTAGGGCTCCTCTGTTTTACATTCCCATCTGAACACAAGACTGGTAAAGCCAGACTGCCAGGTTCAAATTCCATATAACAATGTAAGTTGGTCCTTCGTTGTCCTCATGTTATTGCAAGTTACTTCAAAGAACAATAATGTCTCCTAGTGTCCTTGTCCTGCACATGATCTATGTCCAAGTTCCTCCACGAGACTTCGATCTTTGTTTGGAAAAGGAAAAGGTTGATGGAAAGTATGTCTGTGCTGTTTGCAGAATAAAGTTGTTGCTGTCGATGATGCAAAAGTCAAGCTACAGGTACGTTGCGATTAATTTCTGCCGAAAACGGGTAACAGAAGATTGTGGAGGAAATTGTGGAGGAAACCTTACACAAAGACCTTTTGTGAAAGACGACAATCTGCATTTGCCGGTCGATCTTACATCCTCAAATGCAGCTTTGATGTGCCTAATTGTGATTACAATTGCAACAAATATTAATCTTCAGAATTGATATCGCTTGCTGGTAGAATTATTACTGTGTAAATCTCTTAAAGCAATTATTTTTAATGAAAGGAAAATTTAATTTTTGCAGTTTCATTGTCTTTCGAATATGATATACCGAAATGTCCAAACCGTGTGATTCAAAAGATGACAATTTCTCTGGTCATTGCTGCATGCATAAACTAGAGTTCAGAGTACACGTTACCCCACGCAGTGTTCAAGTACGTACGTCAATTGAAATCGGAAAATTATTTTAAAGTTTATTTCGTGACAATGAAGTTAAAGTTAAAAAGAATTTTTGTTCAGGGTGCCAGCAATTAATTGTCAAATCTTCACTAAAGACACCGTGGCATCTTTGATGTTCACAAACGACCAATGTTGGGAAATGGTTCCTCCGGCATACACGTTGATGCCTCGTCATAAATGCGAAACACCGGGGTGAGAGTTTATAGCTGGGTCAGGATGCGAACAGCTCAGAGGTGTATACACATATCTCTCAGCTATCTTTCCAGCCTGAATTTTCTGGAATGAATGCTTATCCACATGAAGCATCTGTAATCACAAACTCTGACTTATAAAGTCACGTGATCGAGAGTCATGGAGGAAAAAGGTTTTTGGGCAAGCCTTGATTCCAAGTGATCTTAGGTAAACCTATTCCATATTAATCAATGACGCAAGTTTCAGCTTTTGGAAACAAGGTGAACTGGGGAGAGAGACAGTTAAAAGAAGGTCAAAAAATTAAGGGAGTAATCACTCTCACCATATTTGGCATGATGGCATTGAGTGCGATGTGAAAGGTCGTTGGGCATCCAGGACCACGTCAATAACTTTAGGGTTCGCTCTCGGCATTCACTGCTTTCTCAGTCCAAACTATGCCTGAAACACAGCAAATCACAAAGTGAGCAGATTGAGAACGAAGTTACGTCTTTTTGGAAAAGTTTTGATTGTTTCTGTAACACTTTACTTGTTTGTAGATTTGGGACACGGCTGGGCAAGAACGTTTTCGCAGCGTTACACATGCCTACTACAGAGATGCCCATGGTAAGCCTCTTATTGAAGTATTTGCCATCAGTAACTTTATCACTTCTCTGTGCATTCATTGCACTCTCTTATGTTTCTAAAATGACCGAAGAAAACAAGGTAAGGGGTGGACAAGCTAATAATAAATAAAGGTGGGAAAAGTCTGATTTAATGCAATTTAATTCATGGCTACAAGGTAATAAAAGGTGAAAATTTTTAAAGGGGATGTAGACTTTCTATAGGCACTGTATATGTGTGTGTGTGTGTGTATGTATATATATTTATATATATATATATATATATATATATATATATATATATATATATATATATATATACATATACATATATATATACATATACATATATATATATATATATATATATATATATATATATATATATATATATATATATATATATATATATATACACAGTATATTGTTGTGGGCGTGGGGTCGGTGGCAAGAACGACCACGAGGTGGGGAAAGCTTGCTTCGTCTCCCACCAAACTCCCAGGAATTGTAGGCCCTCGCTTGGATAACTCCGCGAGCCGGTGGGGCATTTAACCGACCGTGGTCGCCAATATTTCAACCGCGTAGCGTAGGGTCTATTTGTCTAACAAATTTACCTAATTAACTACGCGATTTCGACTACTGGGGAAACCACGCCCTCGGCACGTCTTGCTCGAACTGGGTCACTCTATCGACTGCAGTAGAGTTCCAACTACCAACTACCGACTACCAACTCCGGTTCGGGTGCAGCCGAGCGGAAACTGCCAAAGCCGTGCCGGCTGGAATGAACGGATTATCGGGGATAAAACCCTGCCGAAACTCATATCCGAACCATGATGGAGCAATTCAAGAAGGGACAGAAACGGACTGGGGACATTTCTAGAAATGTTTATTTACAATAAAAAGACAAAAGCAAGACTTAACGTGAATACACAAGAAGGTATATTTACAATGAGCAAAAACACTTATTCAGATCTACTTACAAGACGGGCCCACACGCAGACACACACACACAAAATGAATAGAAACCCAGAGTCTTTATTGGACTCTCACAGCCGTGGTGAGAGACAAGCTGGGGGTCAGAGTTCGGTGGTGTACCTGAACATCGGAGGAAGGGCGTGCTCCGCGATGCAGCACATGACAAAGGTCATTGGTCCGGTTCCCAGTCGCACGTAGGGACTCGTGGTTCGTGGCGGAGCTCAGTGGTGAACAATCGGGGTCCACGGAGGGAGGTCAGGGTCGCTCTGTCCTTCCTTAAAACTCCTTGTAGCAGCCACCGTGAAACTCCAGAACCCCGTGCAGTCACCGTGAAAGCAAACTTGACACGTAACAGCCACCGTGAAAGCAAACTCGACCCGTTACAGCCACCATGAAACTCCAGAACCCCGTGCAGCCACCATGAAACTCCAGAACCCCGTGCAGCCACCATGAAAGCAAACTCGACCCGTTACAGCCACCATGAAAGCAAACTCGACCCGTTACAGCCACCATTAAACTCCAGAACCCCGTGCAGCCACCGTGAAAGCAAACGCGACACGTTACAGCCACCATGAAAGCAAACTCGACCCTTTACAGCCACCATGAAACTCCAGAACCCTGTGCAGCCACCGTGAAAGCAAACTCGACCCGTTACAGCCACCGCGAAAGCAAACTCGAACCGTTACAGCCACCATAAAAGCAAACTCGACCCGTTACAGCCACCATGAAAGCAAACTCGACCCGTTACAGCCACCGCGAAAGCAAACTCGACCCGTTACAGCCACCATGAAACTCCAGAACCCTGTGCAGCCACCGTGAAAGCAAACTCGACCCGTTACAGCCACCGCGAAAGCAAACTCGACCCGTTACAGCCACCATGAAAGCAAACTCGACCCGTTACAGCCACCATGAAAGCAAACTCGACCCGTTACAGCCACCATGAAACTCCAGAACCCCGTGCAGCCACAATGAAAGCAAACTCGACCCGTTACAGCCACCATGAAAGCAAACTCGACCCGTTACAGCCACCATGAAAGCAAATTCGACCCGTTACAGCCACCATGAAACTCCAGAACCCCGTGCAGCCACCGTGAAAGCAAACGCGACACGTTACAGCCACCATGAAACTCCAGAACGCCGTGCAGCCACCGTGAAAGCAAACTCGACCCGTTACAGCCACCATGAAAGCAAACTCGACCCGTTACAGCCACCATGAAAGCAAACTCGACCCGTTACAGCCACCATGAAAGCAAACTCGACCCGTTACAGTCACCATGAAACTCCAGAACCCCGTGCAGCCACAATGAAAGCAAACGCGACACGTTACAGCCACCATGAAACTCCAGAACCCCATGCAGCCACCGTGAAAGCAAACTCGACCCGTTACATCCACCGCGAAAGCAAACTCGACCCGTTACAGCCACCATGAAAGCAAACTCGACCCGTTACAGCCACCATGAAACTCGAGAACCCCGTGCAGCCACCATGAAAGCAAACTCGACCCGTTACAGCCACCGCGAAAGCAAACTCGACCCGTTACAGCCACCATGAAAGTAAACTCGACCCGTTACAGCCACCGTGAAAGCAAACTCGACACGTTACAGCCATCTGAAAGCAAACTCGACCCGTTACAGCCACCATGAAAGCAAACTCGACCCGTTACAGCCACCATGAAAGCAAACGCGACACGTTACAGCCACCATGAAAGCAAACTCGACCCGTTACAGCCACCATTAAACTCCAGAACCCCGTGCAGCCACCGTGAAAGCAAACGCGACACGTTACAGCCACCATGAAAGCAAACTCGACCCTTTACAGCCACCATGAAACTCCAGAACCCTGTGCAGCCACCGTGAAAGCAAACTTGACCCGTTACAGCCACCGCGAAAGCAAACTCGAACCGTTACAGCCACCATAAAAGCAAACTCGACCCGTTACAGCCACCATGAAAGCAAACTCGACCCGTTACAGCCACCGCGAAAGCAAACTCGACCCGTTACAGCCACCATGAAACTCCAGAACCCTGTGCAGCCACCGTGAAAGCAAACTCGACCCGTTACAGCCACCGCGAAAGCAAACTCGACCCGTTACAGCCACCATGAAAGCAAACTCGACCCGTTACAGCCACCATGAAAGCAAACTCGACCCGTTACAGCCACCATGAAACTCCAGAACCCCGTGCAGCCACAATGAAAGCAAACTCGACCCGTTACAGCCACCATGAAAGCAAACTCGACCCGTTACAGCCACCATGAAAGCAAATTCGACCCGTTACAGCCACCATGAAACTCCAGAACCCCGTGCAGCCACCGTGAAAGCAAACGCGACACGTTACAGCCACCATGAAACTCCAGAACCCCGTGCAGCCACCGTGAAAGCAAACTCGACCCGTTACAGCCACCGCGAAAGCAAACTCGACCCGTTACAGCCACCATGAAAGCAAACTCGACCCGTTACAGCCACCATGAAACTCGAGAACCCCGTGCAGCCACCATGAAAGCAAACTCGACCCGTTACAGCCACCATGAAAGCAAACTCGACCCGTTACAGCCACCGCGAAAGCAAACTCGACCCGTTACAGCCACCATGAAAGTAAACTCGACCCGTTACAGCCACCGTGAAAGCAAACTCGACACGTTACAGCCACCATGAAACTCCAGAACCCTGTGCAGCCACCGCGAAAGCAAACTCGACCCGTTACAGCCACCATGAAAGCAAACTCGACCCGTTACAGCCACCATGAAAGCAAACTCGACATGTTACAGCCACCGTAAAAGCAAACTCGACCATTACAGCCACGGTGAAAGCAAACTCGACCCTTACAGCCACCGTGAAAGCAAACTCGACCCTTACAGCCACCATGAAAGCAAATTCGACCCTTCCAGCCACCGTGAAAGCAAATTCGACCCGTTACAGCCACCGTGAAAGCAAACTCGACACGTTACAGCCATCTGAAAGCAAACTCGACCCGTTACAGCCACCATGAAAGCAAACTCGACCCGTTACAGCCACCATGAAAGCAAACTCGACATGTTACAGCCACCGTAAAAGCAAACTCGACCATTACAGCCACGGTGAAAGCAAACTCGACCCTTACAGCCACCGTGAAAGCAAACTCGACCCTTACAGCCACCATGAAAGCAAATTCGACCCTTCCAGCCACCGTGAAAGCAAATTCGACCCGTTACAGCCACTGTGAAAGCAAACTCAACACGTTACAGCCACCATGAAAGCAAAGTCGACCGGACCCCCTTTTTACAGAGAGTCTCGGAGATTTATTGGCCTCGGGGAGGGGACCTTGGTGAAAACGCACCTCGCTGTCCGCCTCTGATTGGACAGGGTCCTCCGGCTCACCTTTCCGGGGCGGACCTCGGCCCCTGCCTGGAGACCCCAGTTACTCCTACACGTGGCTTTGCTCTCGACGAGTAACAGTGTCAGCACCGCGAAGGTCATCGTACAAGAGTTACAACGTTCGTGGGAGCCGAGAACTGGAACCGCGAGACACCCTCTCGGCAAGTCAAGGTACGAGCAGCCAGTGGGTGGTGATGGAGCGTGATGGGCCGAAGGGGTCATGCAGATGGGATGGTTTATTAGATGTAATAACATAACTAAAAGAAATTGCAACGCACGCCTTTGATTCTCCCACTAGACAAAAGGAAGGGGATCTGACTACACACATATTTAACGACATAACTGACTTTTGGGACATCTGTATGTTGAATGCAAATGGTTTCCAGATCCGTAACAATATGTATACTCTGCATGAACGAAACTCTCCCTTTGTCCGTGGTGTTATCTTCAGCTTGTATTCTGTTTCCAAGTCCCTGGGGACCGACCCAAAAGATTTCAATGCAACGGTAACTACCTGAAATTTATGACATCTTGAATTTGCCACTACTGAGAACCCTCCATTCCACCCAGCCCACCCCTTTGTTTGTAAACATTGTCGAGGCTCGTATAAGAGCTAACACACTGAACGTATAACAAAGGGAGCAGGAGACAAGAGGGACGGGACAGTGAAGGATAAAACAGTGGGGAACAGAGACATTTGGAGATCTGTGGAAGGCAAAGGGATGGGGCGGGGAACACGGTGTATACAAGATGGACACTACAGGGACTTTCAGGAAGGAAAACGGGGAATTTGAAGGGGATGGGTATGGGGTGGATTAATGGGGGTGGAAAAGATCATGGTTTTGGACGGGAGAACATAAGGGATGGTGGTGAACAGCTGTTTTGAAGACCTGGAGGGAGGAGTGGAATTGAAGAGAGTGTGGGAGTTTGTTCCAAAGGTGGGAAAAATAAGAATGATACAGTGAAGGTGAGCAGTGATTTTTGATTTTGGCAGTTTCACCAGAAGGAAGTTGCTGGCGGACCTTGAGCGCCCTGCAGAAATATGGAGGGGGACAGATCACAGACAGAGCCAGGGTGGGGGTGGGGGGGGCGCAGAGAGGAGACGGTTGAAGACAGAAAGACCATCGACATGCCAGTAGTGAGAGCATGAGAGACTTCATCATGGGAGATACCAACGATCCAAAAAGCCGTGTTTTTCCACAGCATGAAGCCAAGAAAAGTGTGAGGTGGAAGCAGCAACCCAGAGGGGAGAGCAGTACTCCATCAGGCTGCGAATGAAAGCTTTGTATGTGGTCAGGAGCTCAGGTGTGCCAAGGAAGAACTTTGCACGATGGAGGATGCCTAGTCGGCAACTGGCTTTGGAGGCCAGCTTGGAATTGTGTCTTTTCCAAGAAAGATCATAGCAGATAGTGAGGCCCAAAAGTTTGAATGGAAGGACTTCTTCAAGTGGATTGTTGAGAAAGTAGATGGGGGGGGGGGAGGGGGAGTTCCAGACAGTCCTTTCGGCGAGACAGTGAGAGTGTGAGACCCCTTACCCCCTTTCGCAATTCCTCACCTCCTGACTCCTACCATGCATAGTCTAGTCTTTCTTTTTAAAACTGTCTCAAACCTTCCATTCGTGTCATCATGACAGCTCAGCTGGAGTTGAAAAAGCACGCGATAATCAAGAGATTGCCGATCATGTCTCATCAAAGTAGGTCGAAACTGTTTTCCGCTTTCCACATAAACAACGATGGTGTGTCATCACCTGTCCCTCCCACCATTATATGGGTCTTTCATAATTTCTTCTCCTTGTGCTCTGGCCCATACACAAAGGCCCAGGCTTATTAACGGAGCATACTTAGTAATCACTCAGTTCCATTATCATCCACTCACTCCCGTTTCATCACAGCAGTGCCTGACACAAATACATCCAAATCATTTTTTTCCACCCACCGAGCCATTGATGGTACATGTGTAGCACGATGAGTGATAAAGTAACTTAAGGCCAAGCCCCCCCCCCTCCCCACCCCCTTGTTCTCACGAGTCCACAAAAAAAGTCTGGCAAAGATGAAAAGAGATACATTTTGCCCTACATTTACAACACTCTTTCTCTATTGCAGCGTTGCTGCTGCTTTATGACATCACCAACAGACCTTCCTTTGAAAACATCCGTGTAAGCAAAGCACCTGATGTCTGCTCACAGTTCACTGCAGTGTTTATCGTGCATACTTTACCAGCTTGATGTGTGTGGTGCTGATGATTTCGCTTTCTGAGTAACCGCTTTCTGAGTTCCTCCGTTTGAAGGAAGCTTTTTAAAAAGAAAAGCAAGAAAAAGAGCAATCAGAGATTGCAGACCCACACCAGGACTTGTTTTGTGTGGTGCATGGTGTGGCGTTTATGTACTGGTGTATTACGTAATTAATAAGAGGCATGATGAGAACTGTCACTTTATAACTGCTGGCAGTGATGACCGGGTACCAAGACATCCCGCTTTGATGCAACCCAACTTTGAGCGGACACCTGACCGTGACCCATGACGTTTTTTTATTGTTATTCAATTGAATTCAGAATGGGATTAAAATAAATTCAATTCAAATCAAATGGAAGACCAAATAGGTACAGTCCTGCATTGGAGTCATCAGGAAGAACCTGGATAGGATTCGGGTTCCAGCTGCTACTCCTCTACCCTCAAACCTATCCAGGCACAGCCAAGTGAGCTTTAGTCAAAAAAAAAAAGAACTTAGATCAAAAAATTAAATAATTATGGCTGCCAGACCATGTGTTGATCAAGTTGAAATTTAAAATATGTATTCCCCATCACCTTTAGATCATAATTGTGAAATTTCACGTTGATTGATGAAGTGGTTCCAGAGAAAACATTATTTAATATTTTCTTCAATCCAATATGGCTGCCAAACAATGTGACATCAATTATTCCTTGTACTCCCATGGCTTGGGGAACATTTTTTGTGAAGTTTCCCTCGATCTGTTTTACCGTTCTGGAGAAGATGATTTATATAGGTTTTAGGGTAAATCCAACATGGCTGCCAAACCATGTGACCTATGATGTCATATGTTTGAACCTTTTGTTCCTCATGGATAGGCGGTCATACGTGTAAAGTTTTGCTTTCAACTGATCAGCCATTTCAGAGAAGATTTTTGAAGGTGTTTTTTTTAAAATAAAATAAAAACAATGCGGCTGCCGAATCACATGACTGATGACGTCCAAAAAAATTTGTGGACCATTTTATCCCTTGATGACCCTCAAAAATGTTCTTCCTGATCAGATGTAGTGTTCTTTTCAATTAAGTAAATAATGCAATGATGACGCCATAATGAAGGAACCTATGACATCATAAAAAAATCACACTCATTCCTCATGAGGAGTACTTGGTATGTGTCAAGTTTAAATTTTTTCCTTGGTGCGGTTTGAGAGATGGAGGTCCAAAGTTTTTTAGTTTTTCCAATATGGTTGCAATACGACGTGACCTATGACGTCATAATTATCATTAAAACATTCGACATAAGTAGTTACTCGTATGGTAAAAATTTAGTCTCAATCAGACTAGCGGTTGTGGAGAAAAGCACTAAAGTTCTGTGTGGACAAACAAACAGACGGACCCAAGTGCAACACCCTCTCCTTCGGTGAGGGGAAAGACTGGGAATTTGTAAAGGGAGGGGCTTGGAGGGGGTTAATAAGGGTAGAAAGAAAATAATGGTTTTGGATGGGGGTTGATCCGAGATGGCAGTGAACAGTCTTGAAGACCTGGAGGGAGCAATTATATTGAAGAGGATGTGGAGGTTGGTTCCTCAAGTGGGAAAAAAGAGGAACAAAAAGGTGGAGGTGAGCAATGATTTTGGATTTTGGGAGTTTCACCAGAAGGGGGTTGATGGTAGACTGCGTGCACCCTGCAGATACCTGGGGGATAGAAAGACAGAGACCACTGACCTGTCTGGAATGTGAAATTGGTCAGCCCATTGACTCAGCTTCATTGTGGGAGATTTCAATGACCTTGAAGGCTTTAGTTTCCATGGCATTACTTAAGATCATAAGCAAAACGTATGTTTTGTCCTTCCACCCTCCCCACCCTCACACCTCCAAGCACCTACAATGTGATAAACTGGTAAAATATGGTCTTATCGGGGTCACCTCTACATTATGTAAGCAAAGGTGAAAGGGAAAGGGAAAAATAAAATCATGAAGAGAAGGGAAGAAAAGGGAGGGGTGAGAAAAGCAAGTGTAAGGGTGTTGGGTGGGGTGGGGGCGATGGGGAGGGTAGGAAGGTAAAAAGGCTATATGAATGTATGTGGTAGGGGGCTCTGACTCCGTTCTGCTATTGTTCAGTAATATGTAGATAGTAATGACATGCGCATCAGGGGAAAGAGGTGCTGACTCAAAAGGGTTGATGACAATCGTGTATCAGAGCAGATAGAGGTTTGGACCCTCAGAGGGTGAGTACAAAGACAGCACTCAGCCCAAGACAGTCAGCCAAAGAAAGCTCCCATGCCACAGATACAGCCTGCGACAGTCATTCCGGAACAACATTGAGACAGCCATTGGTATTGCGCACACAGCCTGGGATAGCAATTGTGAGAGTCGCAAACAGCAGACAGCCCATGATGCCTCGTCAGTGCCATGCAGCAACAGACAACCAGCTGCGGAGAGCCTTGCCGACCTACAATATCAGTTTCCACTGCGTCTCATAACACTTCAATATGGAAACACACACACCAATGCACACTGTCAGGTCTCCTGTTAATATTGTGTTCCTGACTGAGTCTGCTGCGATACATTAGTGTTAAGGATAGCGCTGCACTGGTACCGTTCCATTATGTGTGCCTTTTCAGTGGTCTGAGTATTATTTTACTGACTCTCCACTTCCTGTGACCCCATCCCCATTATTTATTAAACTTGTTTCTTTTTAAAACCGTTGCTGTATATTTTGAACTGCAGTTTCGTTCTCCAGCACAAACAACCCCCCTCCCCCCCAATTAAGCCAACCGTGCTCACTGAAACCACTTCCCATTTAAAGTAATTCAAGGTGGGGCAGATTCCTACACAGTTGAAGTAATTAAAGGTGGGGTAGACTCATATCACCTGTTAGGGAGACCAAATCTGTTACAATATATTGTCGCATCAGAGGTGTCCGTTGATACGGTCACTATGAGCCGGAGGTTTTACAAATGCCTCTGCAGATCCCAATATGGTGTTTATAGTAACTGCATTCAAAGTTACTGGGATTCCCCATCCCCAAGGCCACCCAACATCGCAAAAACTAGAGGTGTTCATACAGGAAGGCAGGAAAACGGGGAAATGTTTACTTTACAACTAAAATGGTTTATTATAGGTATACGAGAAAAAAAAAAGCCCCTCAAAAATGACGGGTTAGAATTATTTTATTCGAAGCATTCAGAGATTGGAAGATGTGATGTTTTGTAGCAAGAAAAAGCGTTATTTCAAAAACACTACGTTTGCAAATGTTACCCTATTTTCTTTAACTTCTGGGACCTTTCATTTTGAGGGTACAGCCTCGTGAGTATGCCAAAGCGTAAAGCCTCGGCCTAGCGTCAGGTGTGCTTATATCTTCTTTATTTATTAGACATTGCACGATGTAAATGAACACTCGTTTTACTCTGCGCGTGTTACACATCACGTGCAGCGAATTTTACCTCCCTGCGCCTTGTATTTGTTGTTTTTTTTTAACGCATCTGTACACCGCCATTGAGGCCCGGTTGCAAGTCACCAACTACATTTCCAAAAGAAGAGACGTAATTCGTCTTTCATGGAAAATCTTTTTGGAGTTTTATATAAGATGGGAAAAAAATTAGACCATCGTGAACAAACAGTCGTGTTAAAAGATCGGCCTTCAAAACCCTTCTAAATCGTCCTTTTGAAGGGGAACACATCACACAAACAAATACACACACATTGTGTTTTATATGGTAGATGGGAGGGTAGAGATGAGACGCTAATAAATAAATAATCGGAACAGACTATGCGATTAAAGGATGAGTAGGGAGGTACAAGTACTTGGTAGACAGACATTAGTTTGGTGCCTTTTTTAAAGATTCCACATGGGGCTCAAAGGTTAAAATCTGACAAAAACCACAAACAGTTTCTGGCTTGCCAAGCATTTATAGTCAAATCAATCCAGACAAGACATGGTACAACCAACCATACCTTACCATAGCCAGACTAAAGCAAGTAAACATTGGTCTTCGTCTTAATTTGGCAACGATTTATGCGTTCACATTGGTGGTGTCGTAGAACTAAGCCATTTTTTTTTTGCAAACTACAGTAGGTCATTTATGGCATGATCTCACCTCTGACCTATTCACAAGTTTTAGAAGAGATATGACCTGATAATGATTGCAACAATGGATTCTATCACCTTATTCATTATTGGGAGAGTATATATTTTATGGTGATTCATTGGATCAGATATATTTCCATGATTGCGATTCTGTGCCAAATTTGTTTGCTTTTCACGTTGGAGGGAGACAACCAGACAATGTGAGAAACACGAATGTGGAGTTCATGCAGTTGAGCAAACCTTCAATGTTAAGGGACTGATTCCACTTGGTCTTGTTTCTGTACAAGTCTCGAGATCAGACAAAGCGAGTGGGATCTCCTCCGAAGAGAAAACGGCTGCTAGGTTGGAGAAAGAAGTGACAGTCAAACCATCGGAAAGAAGATGGAATATAGGCTTTTGATGGAAAGGAATTGAAATGAAATATTGAGCTTTACATCTTTTGCAGACAAGATGCTTTGAGATGTCTGATGTTGTCTTTCACAGGGGAAATAAATGAGAATCAAGACATTACAGGACACCACCGGAGCTTCGGCAACTGAGATTGCATGATGTTAATATGATGTTTAGTATAAAGTACTGTATATGTGTCCAGTGTCCCTCAAAAGTTGATTGGCTTTGTCAACATTGTAGCGGTTCATCATACACATCGTCACTCGCAAAGGCAGTGCGATCGTGCGTGCATTTGCTTGTTTAATGATTGCATTCTGGATGTTTATTGGAGATAATGTTTCCAAAACTCAAATTCACCTCCCACCACCCTTGACCCACTTGCCACCCCTCACCATCTGTGCTGCTTCAGGCCTGGCTGACTGAGATCCACGAGTACGCGCAGCAAAATGTGGTCATCATGTTGCTTGGAAACAAGGTGATGCTTCCATTCCCTAGCAACCAGTAAATACATATGGATTAAACGAGGGGTAGGGGTGTACCGTAAAAGGGCTGCGAGGATCATTTGTGGGTTTTTTTTCATTCTTTTCAATTAATTGTAGGTCTCAAAACATTTGTTATGTTCATTGTAAATCAGTCAAGATTGTTATGTTCCCCTTTGTAAATAGATTCCGATTCCGTTGTATCGAGCTTTCTATCTGGCATTCCGAGATCCGCTCAGTGGCTTGCTAAGCAGATGTAAATTTTCAAATTTTCGTGCAATTAAAGATAGATGTTTTAATTACAGTTATCGTCCTTTCTTTCCACGTCCCAGGGAGACATGACGGCCGAAAGGGCTGTGAAGAAAGATGAAGGTGAAAGACTCGCCAAGGTAATGTGATGATGACACATTTTAAAAATAGATATCGGTGGAGGCATAATTTTTTAATTTTTTTTCAAGCATTTTCCAATGTCTCCAAGGTTACCGCATCCCATAGTGCAGATTTGAAAGTCCGATTGAGATTCTGGCACTTCGGTGGACTCGACGGTTCGTGTACCTCGGTCCGTGTCAGGTATCTGGTGACGCACGGAGCTGCGGTACTCTTGATGCATTGGTCTGAAGTGCAGGACTTCCCTGCCATGACATGTCAAGGCCATTGCATCTGGATATTGGCACTTCCCTCTCCCTGCTCCCCCTCCCCAACTCCTGTAAATAATGTACCAGTTCATGACCGGTGTAGTCTCAAGGCTTAAAGGGATCACAATGTGTGGCGGCGACCTTTCCATGGCACCAAGTTCTTTCCACGCGACTCATTCCTAAAGGGTTGGCAATACTGTGAAATGGGACCTGTATCGAACCGATAAGGTCGAAATGACATTATTCAGTCGGGTATTGTTATCAGGAGCGTTCCTTATAATGGATTTCGTTATCATAAACGATACTTCTGACGGGCAAACATGTTTTGATTTGTCCATTTAAAAATAAATAATAATAATTTCAACTCCATCTTAATGAATGGTAAAATAAAGAGCCTTTTCATTGATCCCTTTTTGATATATATATGTATATAAATTCTAAACATAAATTAGGTACACCTCTCAATTGCCAATTTATTAAACACTGTCATGGCCAACCACGTTTGATGAAATGTATAATTTGATATTTTGGGGGTGATGCCATCCTAAGCTCCTGCACAGGTGGGAGTGCCATTTTTATTTATTTGGGGAGAAGGGAAGGATGTTTGTTAGTGGGGGGAGGGGTGAAGAGTTTGTTGTGGGTCATACAAAAGTTTTCAATACAATGACCAGTCCATCTAAGATTTGTGTTGGTTAAACAGACTCGGCGGTGTAATGGTTAGAGAGCATTCCGAGCGTCTGACCCGGGTCTGAGAGATTGGTGTTTCGAATTCCAACAAGTCATACCAAAGACTTTAAAAATGGTACGTGCTGCTTCCTTGCTTGATGCTCAGCGTTTACAAAGGATAGAGCACGGATGAAACGCCATAGGTTGGCAATCATTGCGTAGGCTTCATGGGCCTAATCTAAACTGTATACATATTTTAAAGTGTTTGTGCGTTTGTACATTTTTCTTTCATGGCCCCATGTAGCATCTCAAGGCCCCAAGTTTTGTGTGTATGCAATTCAGAATCGGGGCAAGGTTTTAACCTTCCATTCTTGGCCTTAACGTCCGTTTTGAGGTCACCAATGGCTGCTATAAAGTGTATATTGGTATGTGGGGTCAGGCAGTGCTGTCACCAGCCCACAAGAAAAAGGTGTCCACCATGAGGCCATTACCTCCATAGCTTTTCAATGTCCCACGATGTCTTAAAACCATCGCCTGGAAAAGCTCACCCAGCTGGGCAGCGCTGGGTTGTCGTCCCCACCCCCCCCTCCCCGAGCAGTGCTGGGTAGCCCCTGCTAGTAATATAATAATGGGAGTTCCCTTGCAAGGAACTTTAACATGGGAGGCCATTCGGCCCATCAATGCCTGATCTATAGTAGTTTGTCCGTGCTCCTTCGTTTTTAAAATGCTGAGCTCAAGCAAGAAAGCAGCACAGGCCATTTTTAAAGTCTTTGGTATGACTGGGCGACGTCGTCGACCCAGACTCAGTTTGAACCCTCGACCACATAGTCTTAGAGTTTGAACCTCTAACCATTAAGCGACCAAGTCTGGTAATGGCCAAGTTCCTTGTAAGGGAACTCTTATTCCATAACAAAACTCTGCTGCAGCAGTCTGCAAGGCCAATGAATTTATTTCTGCCTTTTGTCGAAAATGATTGTGGAACTGGAGCTCAAACATGTCTTTACAACCAAGGCCATGCTCGGTGTTGTTACAAATCATAGAATTTCTTCGCTACAACTACTTTTTGAAGCTATCAATAATTTTGGCATCAAAAGAGAATTTCATCCCAGGATTCTGTCTGTGCACCATTGTTTGCCAGGAGTATGGCATCCCTTTCATGGAGACGAGCGCCAAAACTGGCTTGAATGTGGAGCTGGCATTCACTGCAATTGCAAAGTAGGTTTACATCATCTGCCCGTCGTGTTCCCTTCATGCATGTGACACGAACATATGTCTTTGGAAAATTCATCTTGGTTGTTAATAAGTCCTCAGCTCTAATTCCATGGACATATTGAGCAGTTTTCAAGGCTGGTATGTCGCATAATTTATGTCACTGGGCTGTGAGGTTGAAAGCAAAGTTGAATTGTACAACATGTACACACATATATCATTGTAACAAACCGACACATCAGTTTGTTTGTTTGTTTTTTTCAAAGGAAAAATACATCATCATAAAGAACAATAACATTATTAATACTAAAGAAGAAAAATAAAAGTTTTTATGTTGATATTCTCCTTACTTGCTTATCAAGATCAAGTTGTATTCCTCTTTACTATCCCACAAAACGCACTATTGCAAATACGATTAACAAGGCTGATAATATAGTTTGGAGGTGTGCATACTCACCTCTGAGCTGTCGAGGCTGAGTTTGAATCTCGACCCAGCGATAAGCTGTTACCATGGTGTTTCGTATCCAGGGTGAGGCATCGATGCGTGCGTCGTCCGTCCATCCGAGGGCCCCGAGGGCCGTTAAGTCAGCTGACCAGTCGATCAGCACTGGAGGCGTTAGTAGAGGTCATTAAATATCCCATGGTGCCTTTCTCGAAGAGTAAGTGAGTTATCGCTGGGACACAAAACAAATTACGAATTCCTGCCACAGTCAAATGTCGCACTCAGGCTAGTCAGTCACCGAAAGACTTGTGAGAGAACCGTACCTCTCCTCAATCCCACTCTCAACCTGAGCCAATCCCAAAAGGTAGGAATAATTTGGGCCGTTAAAGGAAGAAGAAGAAAAAGTAGAACAAGAGTTGCAATCCATGTCCCCACTGAAGTGATAGTTTTGAAGTCCAAAAAGGGAATAACTCTAAAAAAAATTGATGAAACACCCTGAAAATCGAACTTGTTTTGTAACTTATCATAATCAAGCTATGTGCCAAGTTTCAGTTGAATATGTCAAAGGCTATGGGGGGAAAAAGTCTGAAAAACCACAGGTGGGACGGACAGATGAAGAGCAAACATATAGTCCCCTGCGGTGAAACCGGTTGGGGACGCACAAGAAAAAGCACACAACCCAAACATTTATGCTTTCTAACCCAAAGAATTGGAACAAAGCTTCACCAAAAGCTCCCATGAGTTGTTACAAATGTTGTAGGAATTCGTGCATTGGGATAATAAACGATTTGACAAACATTCTGAAGATAACGCTTCTCCGTGGACATTTTCCATACACCCTGCCAAGAGCATCAGCAAGCCTAAAAGCTTGCCCCAAAATTGATACAGGACGGAGATCCCAACAGGATGGGCAGAAGGATTTGGTTTATTTAGTTCTTGCAGACTCATTGGTCCCTGTGCGGAAGGAAATTCATTTGCGGGTATCTCACCTGCTACCGAGTCACCAATTTTGCACGGCTCGACCCCCTTGGGACTTGTTTGCGAGAGACACAGTTTTGATGGAGAGGAGCAGACCTTCAACGGGAGCTTGTTACCGTACTGTACAGCATAACCCATCTTATAATCCACCGGCAGATGGACGACTCGGTGAATTTGAGGAGGGAAATAAAGGGCCGAATGAATTACGAGTTCGATTGCAGCAATCATCTCACCAACTCTTTGCTCTTAATAACTGCGATATTTACCTCCGTTTGTTGAGCATGCATCTGGTGCAACATATGTCAAATTTATTTATTTTGATTTGATATCGCACTGTGGGTTTTCTTGCCCAGTAAATGCAATGACTTGTCTTCTTTCCATGTTTAAATGGCATTTTGCCAAAGTTCTAGTCGCTATTGCTGATTTGGTGATTTAATATGTGTGGAGTTTTCACCCTCCTTGGGAATATTGGTTACATCAGTGAAATGTCAGGATTCCAGATGCCGTGCAGGTCCATTATGTGTAAATAATAACCATTCCTTTCATAACCATGAAGCACATTGAGTTGCCGAGGCAGTTTCATTTGGCTTAGGATCACAGTCCTGGACGGATCACCACTCCGACACAGGATACTCGAATAGCTCATTACTCCAGTAAGTTGGTATTCATTTTTCCAACCTCGGAAGGATGAGAGGCTGAATCAACCCACCTGGTGTTATTTCAGTGGCACGACAGGGGCTCGAACTCAGGACCCTAAGATCTTAAGCCAGCTGCCCTAACCGTTAAGCCAACACCGAGTTTTCAATTATGTGTGTAGTAACAGCTACTGTATATGCACACATTATCCAAATAATTATAAAAACACACAGACACACACAAACTCATTTTCAAGGGTAAATCAAGAGACGTTTCAAATGAACTTGTCAATCCTTCAGCCCAAAAATAAAATGAAATGCTTCCTCTTTCAGAGTAGACCTATACAACACAACGGGCCTTTGGCCAGGAATTCTTTTTGAAAATACGGTTTGGTTTTGACAATGCAGTGAGAAACAACCGAAGCCATTTGATGCTTATTTTTGGCAACTTTTAACAGCTCGTTAATGGTAGTTAGCAAACTGTCCAGAACTAGTTATCAACAAACTCTCCCAACCCTTTTACCCCAACCCAAAACTCATTAAACCACGAACTAGAGAGTTCATAGAACACCTTACCCCACGCTGTTTTGAGAAACAAGGACATAGGCGGAGTCCACAAGCGGAAAATTTGATTGGTCCTGATGATGTAATGTGCTGTAATATTTTGTCCAAGTACTGCTAAACGGAAGGATTTTGAAAAGTGGCAAAAAGGCGATTTGTGTTCTACTGTGTTCAAGTACATAATTTAATTGAAATAAAATAAATATTTTAAATGTCGTCGCAGAAATTATTTTTACCGCCATTGATGTTTATTGTTTTTTTTATTTTTACAATATAACACATTACATTAGTTATTCGTGCCTGTTGTTTGTGTCCTTTATTATGTCCCTAAAAAAACGTCAGTTTCCTGTTCAGAATGATTTTCAATTTTGTTTGATTGCCAGACAGGCAAAGTAAAGAAAATTATCTCACTCGTCTGTGCGCATGTGCAATCAGGACAGATTCAGAGGCAAAGTACTGTTAAACTACACGTTCGTTTTCTGATTCACGTTCAAAATATAACATTCGATTGAAATCAAGTTGTTCCTCGATCATAAACTGATGTTTGGCGACCGACAGAAGCGAACCAATTGCTTAACCCCGCTTCTCGCTTTGCGTGCACGGGGTAATTACTCGTTGATTCACCTGATCAAGATCAGTGTATTTTGCCATCAGCAGCCAACGTGCTGCCACTCTCCCAGCTGAGGTAGTGACATGCCACACCCGAGCCAAAGTAAGATAGGGGGCACACATACGTATGTCATGTGATGTACGACGCTCGCCCATGGAAGATGCCATTATTTCATGTTTTTTAATTTTTTTTTTTTTTTTTACACCAATTGGATTCAGGATTTAAAGTTTTATTTTGATGTTTACCTTCCATGTGTGAAAATAATGGGGTACAGAAAATTTGAGGGAAATTTGCTCAGGGGTTTGGAAACATATCAGGAAACAAACTATTATATATATATATATATATATATATATATATATATATATATATATATATATATATATATATATATATATATATATATATATATATATATATATATATATCTTGTGTCATCGGGTCATCTTGTGTATATATACATACATACATATATATATATATATATATATATATATATATATATATATATATATATATATATATATACATACATATATGTATGTATATGTATGTATATATATACATATATATATATATATATATATACATACATATATATATATATATATATATATACATATATATGTATATATATATATATATATATATGTATATGTATGTATATATATATGTATATATATATATATATATATATATATATATATATATATATATGTATGTATATATATATATATATATATATATATATATATATATATATATATATATACATATATGTATATATATGTATATATACATACATATACATACATATATGTATGTATATATATATATGTATGTATGTATATATACACAAGATGACCCGTGAACCAGTTCGGTTCCCGTTGTGACAGTGGTTGATAAATAAAACATCATTTCAAAACAAATAAATAAATAAAAAGATAGCTCCAGTGAACGATACCGCTGAGGTTGTTTGCATTGATCAAATAATCCCGGAGTACTTGACTGAATCGGGAATTGATTTTTGAATAATTTTATTTCATTTCCCGATTTGAACAAAACTTGATATTGCACGTCAATGTGAAAAAAAAACAGAGAAAAGAAAGTCGAAGAAATTATTGTGCGTAATCTTCTAAACACAATTTTATTTATTTATGAACATGGAAGTATTATATCAAAATGGCGATGTTTATTTTATGCTTAAAAAATAAATCGTTCTTTGTCTAGACTAAATGTTTGAGATTTTTAAATAAATAATTTCAAGAAAATAAAAAAGATAGCTCCAGCGAACTGTACTGCTGAGGTTGTTTGCATTGATCAAATTCTCCCGAAGAGTACTTGACTGAATCGGGAAATGATTTTTAAAATAATTTTTTCGTTGCCCGATTTGAACGAAAGTTGATACTGTACGCCGCAGGAGAATGGTGAGTAAGGTGGGTGAAAATGTTTGCGCTATCGTGTACCGTTTTGGCTGTATTTCAGGAACATACATACATACATATATACAAGATGAGAGTTTTAGTAATATACAGGTAGATAGCCGAGTTCATATCTGTGGGCCACATATCTTATAAGCGCCACCCATTCTCCAAGCCACGCCTTCCCCTCTCTCCCCCAGTGCCACAAGCACCCCCCATTAGGCAGGCCACGCCTTTCCCTCCAGTCGGTCGCTCCGCAAAGCTCTGAGGGTTCATAGCTGACTCCGATGTACATTTGAAGACTGAACAACATGCCTTCTATAATTAAATAAAGGTACCGTTTTGAGGAAACAAAGGAACATTTTGATTACAACTCAAACGAGGTAATGCTTGTTTTGTTTGCAGCAATTGCGGCAGCGGTTCAATATATACAGGACAATGAAGGTACGTAAATTGTCATAATGCAGAGGAAAGGAAATCGTGGTCTTTCGTTCAGATTTTTTTTGGTTTTTGCCTGACTTTTCAAGGCTGTTAGACAAACTGATGGACATGCACAGTGATTCACATATTATCTGAAGTGAATAAACATTAAAATTGACTTTGTCGTGAAATACCTGCATCCGTAATTAATTAGTCGGGAGACCGGAGAAATTCCCAAGAGATATTGAAAAATGGACACGTACACTTTAAAGTTGTATGAAATGTACACGTCCACTTTCATACTCTCAACATCACCTCTGAGTTAATGTACATTTTAAAAACGAAAACAATGCAATTATAACTGAACGAGGTCCGTTTTCATTACAAAAAAAGTCATGATTAATATTTGAAATCTTTCATTAAAAAACACTCCTTTTTTTTTTGGCGTTTTGCATGAACAGTACTGTTTGCTGTCGAGATGTCCAGAGGTGTGTTCAGTTACCAAGCAGCTAGCTAGCGCTTGCCAAGCCAGCTGTTCCTTATCAATGGTTTTGAATGGAGTGCTTGCTTGAGTACTTAAGCCACTTGACGAGCACTCTTCAAGAAACTTGGTAAATGAACACATCCCTGATTTATTACATGGCGATGAGGATAAACATCTAAACCAGGACTCACTTTGGTCATAACCGATGAATTGGTACCTCAAGGGGCAAATTTTGACATGACACGTGGCAAGTTAGAGGTTGGTAGGAATTCAAAGCAAGTTTTTATTTTAATTATATATTATTTTCCCAAATGTGGTTAAAAACCGTTCAAAAATTATTTTGTGGGAGAGGAGAAGGGTGAGGAAGGATATCCGGAGGGAGGGGGTGGGAGTCTGGAGGGACCTGGGTGAGAGTCCAAAGGGACTGGAGTGGGAGGAGGCAGGGGGAGGGGTGGAGGGCGTCCGGAGGGAGGAGAGTGTGTGGTGGGAGGAGGGAGCGGATGGGGTGGGACGATGGAGGAGAAGGGTGGAGGGCGTCCGGAGGGAGGGGGTGGGAGTCCAAAGGGACTGGGGAGGGAGGAGGCAGGGGAGGGGTGAGTTGGGAGTCCAGAGGGAGGGGAGTGTGTGGTGGGATGAGGGAGGGGAAAGGGTGACAGAGGGAGGGGAAGGGGTGGGAGGAGGGACCCGGCAATGCTGGGTACCCCTGCTCGTATTGTGTGTGTGTATATATATATACATACATATATACAGTGGGGAGAACAAGTATTTGATACACTGCCGATTTTGCAGGTTTCCCACTTACAAAGCACGTAGAGGTCTGTAATTTTTATCATCGGTACACTTCAACTGTGAAAGATGGAATCTTAAACAAAAATCCTGAAAATCACATTGTATGATTTTTAAATAATTAATTTGCATTTTATTGCATGAAATAAGTATTTGATCACCTACCAACCAGTAAGAATTCCGGCTCTCACAGACCTGTTAGTTTTGTCTTTAAGAAGCCCTCCCATTCTCCACTCATTACCTGTATTAACTGCACCTGTTTGAACTCGTTATCTGCATAAAAGACAGCTGTCCACACTCAATCAATCAGACTCCAACGTCTCCACAATGGGCAAGATTAGAGAGTTGTCTAAGGACATCAGGGACAAAATTGTAGACTTGCACAAGGCTGGGATGGGCTTCAGGACAATAGGCAAGCAGCTTGGTGAGAAGGCAACAACTGTTGGCGCAATTATTAGAAAATGGAAGAAGTTCAAGATAACAGTCAATCTCCCTCGGTCTGGGGCTCCATGCAAGATCTCACCTCGTGGAGCCTCAATGATCATGAGAAAGGTGAGGGATCAGCCCAGAACTACACGGCAAGACGTGGTCAATGACCTGAAGAGAGCTGGGACCACAGTATCAAAGAAAACCATAAGTAACACACTACGCCGTCATGGATTAAAATCCTGCAGCGCACGCAAGGTCCCTCTGCTCAAGCCAGTGCATGTCCAGGCCCGTCTGAAGTTTGCCAATGGCCATCTGGATGATCCAGAGGAGGAATGGCAGAAGGTCATGTGGTCTGATGAGACCAAAATAGAGCTTTTTGGTTTAAACTCCACTCGCCGTGTTTAGAGGAAGAAGAAGGATGAGTACAACCCCAAGAACACCATCCCAACCGTGAAGTATGGAGGTGGAAACATCATTATTTGGGGATGCTTTTCTGCAAAGGGGACAGGACGAATGCACCGTATTGAGGGGAGGATGGATGGGGCCATGTATCGCGAGATCTTGGACAACAACCTCCTTCGCTCAAAAAGAGCATTGAAGATGGGGCATGGCTGGGTCTTCCAGCATGACAACGACCCGAAACACACAGCCAGGGCAACTAAGGAGTGGCTCCGTAAGAAGCATCTCAAGGTCCTGGAGTGGCCGAGCCAGTCTCCAGACTTGAACCCAATAGAAAATCTTTGGAGGGAGCTGAAAGTCTGTGTTGCCCAGCGACAGCCCCGAAACCTGAAGGATCTGGAGAAGACCTGTATGGAGGAGTGGGCCAAAATCCCTGCTGCAGTCTGTGCAAACCTGATTAAGAACTATAGGAAACGTCTGATCTCTGGAATTGCAAACAAAGGTTTCTGTACCAAATATTAAGTTCTGTTTTTCTGATGTAACAAATACTTATTTCATGCAATAAAATGCAAATTAATTATTTAAAAATCATACAATGTGATTTTCAGGATTTTTGTTCAAGATTCCATCTTTCACAGTTGAAGTGTACCTATGATAAAAATTACAGACCTCTACGTGCTTTGTAAGTGGGAAAACCTGCAAAATCGGCAGTGTATCAAATAATTGTTCTCCCCACTGTAGATATATATATATATATATATATATATATATATATATATATATATATATATATATATATATATATATATATATATATCTGTCTAACTACTGACTCCCTGATATACTGTAAATGTTTAGTTCTTTCTCGGTGGGCTTGAAAGGTGAAATTTTGCATAATAATGTAGCTTAAAGCCAATATCTCAGGAAAAATCAGAAAACTATCAGAAAATATCTGTCAACGAAAATGTCCGAAAACAAGACGTCCGGCCAGTGCATCCTCGGTGTGTTCAGGGCAGGTCACGTGACCACACAAAGGAGTTTACACCATAACTGGTAGTTCGACAATACTTGTACACGTCTCTCCATTTCTTGTTTGAAACTTTTACCATATTTACATCAAAATTTTCTACAGCTGTAAACTTTTAAACAAAGAACTTGTGATATTCACTAATTCTCAATTTACTTGAGTAATTAGCTGCTTACAGAAGGCAACCTCAATGTACGTCATCAAATATATAAAGCCTATATTTATTACTGGTGGGGTATGCTTACACATTGTAAGCAATAATGACCTGTGCGTCTCCATTGTCCCAGGTTGCTCACTTGCATTTGATTTTTCATATATTTATTTTCATTTATTTATATTTTCATTTTCAGACGCTTTCCGTGATTCTGTGATTTTTCCCTGGTGTATCGGCTTCGATATCTGTCGGCACACAAAATTTCAGCTTTCTACATCACCTGGAAAATACCGAACGTTAATATCAGAGAGTCAGTGAGTGGTTAGAATGAGCTTTATATATTAGATGTACTCGCAGGGGTGTCTGGCATTGTCAGGTCCCTCTCCCCATCCCTTCCCCTCCCTCATCCCACCCCACTCCACCCCACCCCTTCCCCTCCCCTGCCTCCCCTGATTAGTGGAGGTTGGCCTTGAGGCTTCCCACTCTCTGGAGACATGTACAGTGTAGAATGCAAGTTATCTCCCCAGCTGACTTGTAATACCCTCTGCCACCACCACTGAGTGGCGCTACACAATACACATTCGCCCATGTTCATCATGAGGTCGAACTTTGTCCATGTGCCAAGTTTGTTGGCAATTGGCCCAGTAGTTACACACACACACACACACACACACACACACACACACACACACACACACACACACACACACACACACACACACACACACACACACAATGACAATCATTTATTTGCATCGCAAATACAACCCATCGCTTCACTGACAGGAAAATCATTGAGCTCGCCAACATCCTGGCGAGGCTGGGATGGTACCGTTCTCCTGGATTTGAGCTGCAACATCAGAGATGCTCCAACAAGCCTGTGGTCGTTATTGAGGAACTGGGCACTCCGGTAGACCCTGCACTTTTGAATCATCCTCCAGCGACCATCAACGAGCTCATGGTCAACCTCCTTTGTCACACCACCAGCGTTGGAATCCCAAGTCCAGCGATGAGCCTGTGGGCGCTGAAACCATGAAGCAGCCACTGTAATTCGTCCATGACTTCTTGCAAAATCAAGGAACTTAGTGCTGTTCTGGTTCACAGTTCCAGACCCACGGGAACCAACACATGTCTCATAACCATCCCTATCAGTACCAGTTGATGCATTGAAATCCCCCAAGACGAGAAGAGTATCTCACCTGAGGCACTGATCAACCATGGACTCGAGCGTGGCGTAGAATGCCTCCTTCAGAGTGAGATCACTCGCCTCATTCGGAACATATAGGGAGACCAGGGAAATGACACCCAAGGAGTGACGAATCCTCAAACTCATAATACACTTGATGACTGGTATTACCTCAATTATCATGGGAGTCAGTTTTCTGGACACAGCTGCAACAACTCCTTGGGTATGGTAACCATCAGAGCAACCACACCAGTAGTAGGTGTAACCTCCCGCCATGATCTCACCACAATCCGGTCTCCAAACCTCAGAGAATGCTGCAATACCGATGTCCAAATGCTGAAGCTCAGATGATAGCAGAGTCGGGTGATCATCCTCTCTTAGGGATAGGACATTCCAGGCACCCACTCGAAGGGGCCGCCTCGGGTTAGCCCAAGGAGACCAACATCTGGTGGACGACACCTCAGCGCCACCCCAAAATACACCACCGCCATCCGTCCCAGAAAGGTTACCCCGTGCTTTTCTTATCAAAGAATGGGCATCCCAAAGGCCTTGCCTCAATCCCGGCATTCGGTGAACTGCCCAGAGTGGAGTTTCAGTTTTCTTTGCGTTTTTTGTGTGTTTTGTGGAATGAAATGTTTTATGGTGGCAAATCCTGCCAACCTCCGAATAAAAAAGTAACAACTGCAGGAGGACGTCCACAGACACAGTTGGGCACCAGATATGGATGGCCGTTGGCTCACAAGGAGCTCCTCCACCCTTTGACAGGTTTTGTTTTTATCGTGGTGGGTGTTCATATCATACACCCTCCTCACCGAGAAACTTGGTGAGGGAGACAGCTTAGTGGCCGACAACCCGACCATAAAACAGGTTAGTACAGGGTTCCACGGTACATGTCGCAAGTCATAGACCTGATCTGGTCTGACCTGACCTAACAATAGTTAACTCTGAGCTCAAAAGCATCTGTGTCAAGATGATCGACTGTTCCAGTTTTCCTGGAAGTGATGACTTCCTTCACAACAAACACGAGCACATGCAGGTGCAGGTTTTGCCCTTCAAGTTCGAATTTCCATCCGGCACTCCATAACGTCACAACAGGTACAAGCACGGATGTCCGTCCCACCGGGTCAGCGTTATGAATGTGGAGATGCTGCTCATGGTTCGAGTTCAAGTTTCTTCTTTCCTGTATTGTTTGAAGATTATTAATTCATTTCGGCGGGAAAAGGTTGGTTTGTCTGAGGACGAATTGTTAATCTCGCCCCAAAGGAGATGTGAGACAATTGCAATGCCCCCATCTGTGTATCTGTCCGTCTGTCGATATATTTTTGCTTTCAAAATGTTTTTCTTTGCAACTGCTTGTCTGATCGATGCAAAACTTTAAACATCGATGATGATGATGATGATGATGATGATGATGATGATGATGATGATGATGATGATGATGATGATGATGATGATAATAATTTGTTTCTATGATGTCAAAGGTCACATGGTATGGCAGCCATATTGGATTAAAGGAAAAAAAATGGACATAATTTTCGCTGAAACCGCTCAATGAAAAAAAATTAAACTTGCCATATGTCATCAACTCCCCATGGGGTATATGGGGGTAATAACAATGACATCATCGCTGAGGTGGTATTCCAGCCATAATTGGTTGAATTGAAATCTTTATCTGAAATGTTGTATCCGATCGATGATCAGATGCGAGTGAAGAATTAAATTTATGACATTCATAACCCATGCCAAGAAACTATGTGACATAATAGGGTGCATGGTCATGGATGATATGGGTATACGGGCCAGAATAGGAGTGTGCCATAATAGTAGCGTGTTCAGTTCACGGTGGTATTTTTGTTCAGAATGAACGCACGAAGCGAGACTATGCACTCTATGAGTGCCATTCTAGTTCGGTTTAGTGGTTTAATGAGTGTGTGGTTAAATTAAGAGTTGCATGTTCGAATTTCATCCCTTTATCTATTATTTCAGGATTATAAAATACTGGACTTGATTTCGAAAATTATTCAGACCTTAATAACCATCAGGTTTGGTGAGTGGTCTGGTTAGAGCTTTAATAACACTTATTTGTCCGATCGGAGGGCTGCAGGATAGAATCCCGACCTTTTACCCATCGGTAAAAGATAATTATTAAATACTTCATTAAAAAAAAATTAAGTAACAATGGGAAAAGGTAGACGAGTGGGTTGAACATGTGTGATATAAACACGGCAGGTTCGAATTTTGTCATTTTGCCTTTCATTTAAGGATTATTAAATACTTCATTTGATAAATTATTTAATCTGAAGACTGAGCAGGTTGTGGGTAAAACACTTCTCTGACTGGTGAGGTTGAGTTTGAATCCCATCTTTTTATTCTTTAAGTATTCGAAGATGCTGTATTTATTTGATTGTTGTATTGTTTGATGAATTTTGGGGTGTGTTTGAAGACTTGGTTCTTCACTCAAAGGGTTCAAATCCCACGGAAGGCTGTTCCCTTGGCGGATGGTCCTGGACATCTAAATTAGTTAGTTCTTCAACCTGCTCTTTCAATTTAAGGGAACGGTAAGAGGGTGGGACAGGACAGGGACAGGGACAGGGACACACACACACACACACACACACACACACACACACACACACACACACACACACACACACACACACACACACACACACAGAGAGAGAGAGAGAGAGAGAGAGAGAGAGAGAGAGAGAGAGAGAGAGAGAGAGAGAGAGAGAGAGAGAGAGAGAGAGAGAGAGAGAGAGAGAGAGAGAGAGAGAGAGAGAGAGAGAGAGAGAGAGAGAGAGAGAGAGAGAGAGAGAGAGAGAGAGAGAGAGAGAGAGAGAGAGAGAGAGAGAGAGAGAGAGAGAGAGAGAGAGAGAGAGAGAGAGAGAGAGAGAGAGAGAGAGAGAGAGAGAGAGAGAGAGATAAGGGGGAGGGGGGGAGATGAAGGAGAGCGATAAAATTACAAAATTCTCAAATAAGTAGCAAGAGTGGAGAAAGGTACTTTTTATACAAGGTAAAGTAGTTATTTTAATAAATAATAGAATAGGTGCCCTTTTCATGGTGGAAAATGACCATTTTTTCAGGATAGAGGGGCACCCTTATCACAGGGAAAAGGCTCCTTTTTGTATAAATGAAAAATACTGTTTTCATGGGAAAAATACTGTTTTCATTTCAAAAATACTGTTTTCAAAAGTACTCCCTCCCAATCCCCCGCAATCCTGAAATGCTTCATCGCCTGCCCACCAACAAACGATGCTGGGAGACAAAACCCTGGCTCAACATTCCATCTGACAGACGGTGTAGTCATTGATTCAACACCCTGCCTGTGAAGAATCATGATGGAAGTTTATATAGTTGGGCAAGGAACAGCCATTTTTATTCAATAATGCTTGAGGTTACTTTAACATCCACCCCACCCCATCACTCCCCCCCAAACATTGTATTGTTTTAACACTCCCTCCAAACCCACACACTTTCCTTCAAACCTGCCTTATGATAAGATTGATGTGCTTTGCGATGTTAAATTGCTATATTAGAGGGAAAAATATATTCGGGGAGAGCACAAAATCTGGGACTAGATCAATTTTAGCACTAAATAAGGCAGGAAGAGGTGGGGAAGGTTGGTAGGGGTGGAGCAGATGTCATTTTATTTACTTAACATTTATCCTTGTTGGTCGGACACACTGACCATTAGATCAATAAAATAACTAACATATTGCCATGTTCCCACAGAGAGCTCAAACACCGGGTGGAAAAGCAGCCAAACGATGCAAAATTTCGGATCCAAGACTATATCAACTCGGAGAAGAAGAAAAAATCTACCTGCTGTGGTTAACGAAAGCACTGAGGTTGTCGGTGAGGCCTAAGCTGGAGACACTTTATGCACACCGGTGTGGTTGATGTTCAGAAGGGGTTAATGATATTTGTAGTCACGACTATAACCAGCTCACACAGAAATGGAAACACCATCTCTTAAGGGTACTTTCTGTGCAGTTGGCATGACTTGCAGATACTTTCTCAAACAATTTTTTTTTAAATAACAGAACAGTGTTAATTTATCTCAAATAAAACCCAATAACAATATCAGCAAGAAACAAAATTGGGATATCTCAATACTCTGAGCCCTATTTAGCCATTGTTTTATGCTGCGTCAGGAAAGTACGAAATAGTTGTGACGAAGTGTTGCCTTGCACGAGGGACTTCATTTTCGACTCTGGTTGTAACAAGTTGCATTTGAACAACATATCTATCCATGTCTATCCCAGGCAAAAATAACATTCCTTTCCTGTAATAATTCTCTGTAGACTACTGTAGTAGGACCTGTTACCAACAAAAGTTTATGAGAGCACATCTCTCATATACTATCATTCCAATTGTAGCATTTTTGCCTGGGAATCAATCTATATCTCTATCCATGTCTATCTCTTTCAATCTCTATCCATTTCTATCAATCTATCTCCATCCATGTCTTTCTCTTTCCATCTTTATCTCTATCCATCTCTACCTCTATCCATGTCTATCAATCTCCATCTCGATCCATGCCTATCAATATCTCTCTCCCCACCTACCTTGCAGTGTGTAAAAAGTGTTGCAAATACTGCACACTGCTTTACAAGAAATTTGTCCAACTATTCACAAAAGCTATTTTTATCGTGCTCCCTCTTCAATATGAAAATTGTGACATTATGCCGTTTAAACGTTGGAAACTTGTGTTGTATAGTGCGCTCACTGTGAAAATGGCATTAAAAGCGAGTGTTTTTTGATGCTTCACGACGTTGCAAGTATCTGCCGCACAGAAGATGTTTGCCACTCTGTCCTTTACCGTGCTGTACCTGAGAAGGGCCGTGTGGTCCCAGTAAGTAACCGCTGAATCCAAGTTGCACACTTCACGCGATGCTGCAAAACAAACGATTTCAAACTTTAAGCCAGGGATTTTCAAAAACACGTGATGTCATAATAGCTAAGGCTTTTCACCGATGATCCTCCACAGTACAGATCCATCGCAAAATCGCATTAATGTGATGAGCACACAATATGAACATCGATGACTTATTTAATAAATAAATAAAAGCACATTTTTGAAATAATATTGAAATAACATGAACCAAAACGACAACAAAGTGGAACGTGAAATAATCCGATTTGCCACCCAGCATTTTTGGCTCAACAAAGTAGTATTTCAAAATGATTCATTCAACAAGTTCATGGCAAAGGTCGTCGAAGCATTTTATGGTTGCAAGTGGTTCAGGACAATGTCTCATGTTATAACTTACTAGTGGTTTTGGTTTTGTGGTTTGACATTGTAACTTCTGAGTGGTTTTGCTAAAACCTTTTGTGCTGTAATGTCGCCTTACAAGGAAGCTCGTGTAATTTATATTTTTGTGAAAGCAAAATGAACAGACAGATGAAAAGGTGAAGGAACTTGACCTTTCATGACAATACCAATGTAGCCATCCAGCTTTCGGTATCGCTGGCTCAAAAGAAACATCACAATGTTGATTAATATTTATACACATAATCGCGCTTTGGCCTGTTTGTATGCATTAGTGTTCGGAGATTAATACAACAAAGGAAAATCGGTTTGCTGTGTTTTGCAAGCCGTCAACATTACTGTGCCAATAAAAATCATAAATTGATCATAAAAGTTTTTTCTTGTCCTTTTGACCTCACATGACTGTTTTTTTTGTTTTTGGTTTGTAGAATTCCATCTGAATCCACTAGCGAATAACCCGTCCTTACAAACTGGTAAATTCACCCAGAATTTGGACACCGGGTGAGTGGCAGCGTTAGTCATTTGGAGGCCTCATGCAAAACCCAATAGTGGCCCAGTGGGGGCCCCTGCAATTTGCAATTTGGTGTCTGTCTGTCTCTGCATGTCTGTGGCCGATCCATTCAGTAGTTAATTATCCAATCTCAACCAAACCTGCCAGGGGGACTAATTGTGTCACATGACAAAGGTTGCAGCTCCTTTGTTTGCACCTCCCCTCCTGGGGTTCGGAGGATGGCGACAACACAAATTCTTTACCACTTGTTGCGTAACGAAGATGAAATACATTTTGGTTGATTTTCAATCATTTTTCCTTCTGTTGAGCTATCTTTCGCTTTTCAGTGACATTGGGGTAATTTTGTTTCATCTTTTCCTGCTCCAACATACTTCCGATGAAAAAAAACCCCACAACATTCTGCCGTGGCACACATGGGTTAGTCCATCTTCGAATTAGGGTTGTTGGATTGATCATACAATACATCGTAGTGGATTTGCTCAACAATATTGATTTGTATTGACATTAGGCAATCACAGCATTTTACTGTCATGACCTCTATTACTGAAGGTGGACAGAGGTTCATGTTTTCACCCCTGTCTGTCTTTCTGTGAGCAGGATGTCTGAAAGTTGTGGACAGATTCAAACGAAATTTTGTGAACAGGTTGGATGTGTCATAAGGACGAATCGATTCGATTTTGGTGAAGATCCAGATACGAGAATTTTTTTTAATTGCATGTGATTCTTCACCCTTGAGAGAATGGACCAAAAACCCAATATAGTGTGATACTTCAAAAAGTTGTGGATGGATTATGACAAAATCTGGCGGATATGTTGGTTAGGCAACATGAACAAGCTGATTCGATTTTGGTTCAGGTCCGGATTCCAATCCGGCCTCTCAGTGGGATACAAAACGTAAATTATTCAGCCTGGTGGGGGGTGTGCGCTCTACCAAGTTCCGTTCTAGTCTTGTTGCATTTGTATACATTAAATGTAGTTATAATATTATCCCATTAACCTGCTGTCTTTACTAACCTCAATCCATAATTTTGTAATTGTCTTGTCTCATTAAACAACAGCAGAAAACTTTTTTCTGTTTCATCACGTGACCTAAAACCTCAACCACCAATTTTTTTTTTACCACCTAAAACCCTCCTGTGTACCCTCCCCTCAAGTACAACCACCAATTTTTAACTCATTACATCCAGCGGTTCAGGAGTTCATGTAAGATATGTCAAACAAAGACATAAACTAGAGAGTTACCAGAACACATTACCCTGCACAGACGTGCTGTCTTGAGAAACAAGGACATGGGTGGAGTCTACGAGCAGGTACATAATTTGGTCATGATGATGTAAAATGCCGTAATATTTTGTCCAAGTACTGCTAAGTAGACTTGGTACTTGCCAATTCAGCTGTTCCTTATCAATTGTTTCAAATGGAATGATTGCTTGATGATGATTGCTTAAGCCACTCAGTGAGCACTCCACAAGAAACTTGGTAAACTGAAGATGTCTGTTATACAGTGTCAGGTCAGGTCAGGTATGGGAGCATGCGCTAGAGCAGCAAGTCGCTGCATCCACTTTCCGCCGGTACCCCAGGGGCCTCCGTCTGGCCATCGCCCAGGCAGATGCCTGGCCCATCCCAATCTCCTTGAGATGCCGATCAACCTGCTGCAACCACGAGGCATGTGGTCGGCCCATTGGCCTCCTCCACTCACGAGGCTCCCTCGCTGAGAGAATCTGATGAGCAAGATCAGCGTCAGGAAAACGAGCCACAAGTCGATACAGCCGCAGCTGACGCTCAGGGACTATGCAAGTAACAAATCTCATTTGAGTCTCTCTCAGCAACCGCTCGTTGGACACAAAGTCCGACCAGCGATAGCCAAGGATTCTCCGAAGAGACCTGGCACCAAAGGAATTAAGTCTCGGTCTCAGATCCTTGGTCAGAGTCAAAGTCTCACATCCATATACAGTGTTCATGTATATAATTCGATTTCATTAAAGGTTTAAAGACATATAAATAGAAAAATTATGGGTTCTACTGCCATTTTCCGCAGAGTTTATTACATCACCCGATCTAACACATTACATTAGTTATTTGTGCCTGTTGTATGTGTCCTTTATGACGTCCTTAAAAAAAGTAAGTTTCCTGTTTAGAATGATTTTCAATTGTGTTGGACACCTGCTAGGCAGTCAGAGTATGTTCTGATTTGTGTTCAAAATATAACTTTCAATTTAAATAAGTTGTTCCTCGATCATAAACCGATAATGCCTGGTGTTGGCTTAATGGTTAAGGTAGTGGGCTTGGGATCCTAGGGTCCTGAGTTCAAATCCCGCTCAGCTGTTGAATTAACACCAGGTGGGGTTGACTCTGCCTGTCATCCTTCCGAGGTCGGCAAAATGAGTGCCAGCATGCTGGTATACTGTGTCGGAGTGGCGACCCGTCCAGGATTGTTCCCAATAGCCAAGGAGACTGCTTCGGCGGCACCAACGCTCTGCACAGAGTATGGTCCTAATGGATGGATAAACCGATAAGACAGACAGACGGACGGACATGAACCAATTGCTTAACCTCACTTTTCCCTTCGGGTGCATGGGGTAACAGACACTTCTTAAATTATAATGTGATTCTGCTGAATCAGATTAGGTTTATATAGTTATGGATTAGAAATTATACAAGATGTATCCATAACTTGGGAAGGAAGAGGGGCAGGGGTGGTAATCCTCCAGATGTCTCTCATTCTAAAGATCATCACAGATCTGGTGCAATACAAATGTGCTACTCTCACATTACATTTGTGTGTAAATTAGACCGAAAGAAATGAGACATGGGCTTCAATGTGAATGTATTATGGGTTCGACCAATCGCCATTTCCTTTGAAAATGCACATTACAGGTTCTACCGGGTTACCGCCGTTTTCTTTTCAATGGCTACCGCCATTTTCAAGCGCTATGAAAACGACCGAAATGCAGTGAATTCCCTTATAGCCTGAGTGGAAATGCAAGCAACTTAAAGTAAATGTCAGAAGTTTATAAGCTAAAGCCTGTTCAGGGAAGAACACTTTCGTGACGACGTCCTTTTCCAACCTACCCACACGGCTGATCGCAAAACCACCAGCAATAAACCATTTGCTTAAGAATCGTAATTCCCAAAAATCAGAGTTAAAGGATAAAAAGAAGACTCATTTTGTATACGAGGTCGATTCTCATGGAAAAGCTGGAACATTGACTGGATCAGGACACAATAGAACAAAAGCAACGGGGGGGGGGGGGAGAGAGACAGAGACAGAGACAGAGACAGAGACAGAGACAGAGACAGACAGAGAGAGAGAGAGAGAGAGAGAGAGAGAGAGAGAGAGAGAGAGAGAGAGAGAGAGAGAGAGAGAGAGAGAGAGAGAGAGAGAAGGGGGCGGGGGGTGGATACACTATCAGCAGGGTTGAAGGATAAAATAGAGGGAGATTGGGAGTGGGAGGATGCATAGAATGGACAATATGGATACAGAAGCAAACTCTCAGGAAGGAAAAACTGGAAATTTGGAAGGAAGTGGGTTTGGGAGTTTAGGGTGTGGTGAGGGAGGGGGGGTGGTGAAGGTAGAAAATATCCTGGTTTTGGATGGGGAATGATTTGAGATGGTGGTGAAGAGACCCATGTAGGAAGTTGTTTCAAGCCTTACAGGAAGTTGGTTCCACAAGCAGGAAAAAGAGGAACACATGAATGGAGGTGAATAGTGATTCTGGATTTAGGGAGATTCACCAGGAGAGGGTTAATCGTGGGCCACGTGCAACATGAACAAACCTGGGAGGGGGGGGGAGCAGGGAAAGAACAAAGGGTGCAAGACCAGAAAGTTGGTGGTTAGAAGACAGAGACAACACCGACCTGCTTGCGATGGGAAAGTGATAGGCCCATAGACACGGCTTCATCGCGGGACACTGGACTTCTGCATCAAACGTCAGAAAAGTAAACAGAGACGTAAGCTGAATTCTCATTTTCATCCTGTGCCGACAGCTCGAGAGGTCCAAAGTAAAATCACCACCGACGTCATACTTTTCCATACATGGCACACCATTCAACATGAGGGGAAGGGCAAATTATTGTCACGAAACGTCTTATCATGAGAAGGTTCGCGTTATGTCGGTCTGCATCAACTGAAAGCAGGCAAGAGGGCATCGTAACCACCATGGGAAATGAGGTGTGGCTGACGTTTCAAGCATTAGCCCTTTCTCAAAGCCCTCTTTTGCTCTGAGTTATGAGAATCTTTTAAGTGAATATATACGATATGACTGAGACTGCAGATTACTTCCACCAAACAGCAAACCAGAGATAATCAGGAGTTTAATATTATAGCATACTATTGATGAAGTTTAATAATACAGTGTTAACATTTTTGACCAGACCCAGTGGTGTAACAGTTAGAGCGTCCACGCCGAGTCTGGGAGGTCAGTGGTTCAAACCCCGGCAGAGTCATACAAAGACTTACACAACGGTGTGTGCTGCTTCCTTGCTTGATATTTCGCATTTAAGAGGATAGAGCACGGACAATCCCCATATGTTGGTATCCTTGGGGAGGAGGGAGCACGGATAATCCCCATATGTTGGCATCTATGGGGAGGAGGAAATGCCCTAGCTGAATGTGGTGAGAAAAGTGGTGCCATTGTTATGACGTCACTGGTACCCAGAGTATCCCGGGTAGGTGTCGGCACTTCCCCCAAGCTCAGTGGCTGTGTTAAGTGTTTGTCTCCTCATGCAGTATGTCCATGTCTGTGTGTGAGTGGCAGCTCCATTAAGAGCAAAAATAAAATAAAATAGCCCCACATCTGAACCCTCGAGCTCATGATGTGAAGCACCCAGAATCAAATGCCATATAACATACAGACCGCATCAAAATCTGCACTCATTAAAAGGGTCTATGGGGGTCGGGGGGGGGAGAGATTTTGACCCCCCAAAATAGGTATGTGCTCTCTCCTCCAAAACTACGCACACCATTTTGATGAAATTTGCTCACGACCTTCATCACCCGTGATGTACCAAAGTTTTTGCACGGCATTAAAATAAATCAGGGTCCGAGGGGGGGTCTGCAGGAGGTTTGAGCTCCCAAAATAGGTATTTGCTCTCTTCTCTGTAATGACATACAATTTCATTGAAATTTGTCCACGACCTTCATCACCGATGATGTACCAAAGTTTGTTCAAGCCATTGAAAAAAAACCATCAGGATCTAAGGGGGTCTGCGTGGAGTTTGAGTGACTTGCAACTGATCCAGGTGAGCTTCAGGACATGTAGTCCTATTTTTAATGAAACGGTGGTAAGCATATTGTGCTACTTTTTTGTTTTTAATGACTGCTGTAAAGTCATCAATCAGGATGAGATTAAAAAAAAAATCAATTACGAAGAAGAAGAATAAAAAGAGGGAGAGAATATTTGGTCGGTATGGTCATATGAAACGAAGGTCAAGATATGAAGCTGTAAAGAAAGCACTAAAGTTTGTGGTTGAAGGAAGAAAGCTGAGGATGTCCTGAAAAGACGTCGATTGAAAACGTCAAGAACGATAAGGAATGTTGGTTTGTCAATAAATAAACTGATGCAATGGATAGCTCTGCGTGGAAGAATGCCATCATCCCAGCAACCCCCTGGAAAAAAAAAAACATGGTTGTAAAAACATGTTGTTGTTGCTGTAAAGTCATCATGGGCTGTTCTTGTATCTTTCCAGAGCAGCTTGAATCGTCGTTACACTGAACGCTGGTTTCCTGGCGCTGCATCTGATGGCAGGAGAAACGTGGAACGAAATTCCCTGAAGTGATTTTAAATGGGAAATAGGTAAGAGGAGGGCAGGTGTTGGGATGTGTGCTTTGGTACAGAATGATTTGGTGACAAGGCTTAACCCTTTGGACTCTGGCGGCCATTTTACCAGCTGTAATTCAAACTTCCATCTCCCCGAGTGGCCAGCTTACCGGCCACTATAGTAACCTCCATCTACCCGAGCGGCCAGTTTACCAGCAACTATTGTAACCTCCATCTTCCCGAGCAGCCAGTTTACTGACCACTATTGTAACCTCCATCTTCCCAAGCAGCCAGTTTACCAGCCACTATAGTAACCTCCATCTACCCGAGCGGCCAGTTTACCAGCAACTATTGTAATCTCCATCTTCCCGGGCAGCCAGTTTACCGACAACTATAGTAACCTCCATCTTCCCGAGCGGCCAGTTTTCCGGCAACTATAGTAACCTCCATCTTCCCAAGCGGCCAGTTTACCAGCCACTATTGTAACCTCCATCTACCCGAGTGGCCAGTTTACCGGCCACTATTGTAACCTCCATCTACCCGAGCGGCCAGTTTACCAGCAACTATTGTAATCGCCATCTTCCCGAGCAGCCAGTTTACCAGCAACTATTGTAACCTCCATCTTCCCAAGCAGCCAGTTTACCAGCCACTATAGTAACCTCCATCTACCCGAGTGGCCAGTTTACCGGCCACTATTGTAACCTCCATCTACTTGAGTGGCCAGTTTACCGGCCACTATAGTAACCTCCATCTACCTGAGCGGCCAGTTTACCAGCCACTATAGTAACCTCCATCTACCGGAGCGGCCAGTTTACCAGCAACTATTGTAACCTCCATCTTCCCGAACAGCCAGTTTACTGACCACGATTGTAACCTCCATCTTCCCAAGCGGCCAGTTTACTGACCACGATTGTAACCTCCATCTTCCCAAGCGGCCAGTTTCCCAGCCACTATTGTAACCTCCATCTATCCGAGCAGCCAGTTTACCAGCAACTATTGTAATCGCCATCTTCCCGAGCAGCCAGTTTACCAGCAACTATTGTAACCTCCATCTTCCCGAGCAGCGAGTTTACCGGCAACTATTGTAACCTCCATCTTCCCGAACGGCCAGTTTTCCGGCAACTATAGTAACCTCCATCTTCCCGAGCAGCCACTTTACCGGCCACTATTGTGATCTCCATATCCATGAGTGGCTAGTTTACCGGCCACTATTGTAACCTCCATCTACTTGAGTGGCCAGTTTACCGGCCACGATAGTAACCTCCATCTACCCGAGCGGCCAGCTTACCGGCCACTATAGTAACCTCCATCTACCCGAGCGGCCAGTTTACCAGCAACTATTGTAACCTCCATCTTCCCGAACAGCCAGTTTACCGGCCACTATTGTAACCTCCATCTACCCGAGCGGCCAGTTTACCGGCAACTATAGTAACCTCCATCTTCCCGAGCGGCCAGTTTTCCGGCAACTATAGTAACCTCCATCTTCCCGAGCAGCCAGTTTACCAGCAACTATTGTAATCGCCATCTTCCCGAGCAGCCAGTTTACCGGCAACTATAGTAACCTCCATCTTCCCGAGCGGCCAGTTTTCCGGCAACTATAGTAACCTCCATCTTCCCGAGCAGCCAGTTTACCGGCCACTATTGTGATCTCCATATCCATGAGTGGCCAGTTTACCGGCCACTATTGTAACCTCCATCTACTTGAGCGGCCAGTTTACCAGCAACTATTGTAACCTCCATCTTCCCGAACAGCCAGTTTACTGACCACTATTGTAACCTCAATCTTCCCAAGCAGCGAGTTTACCAGCCACTATTGTAACCTCCATCTACCCGAGTGGCCAGTTTACCGGCCACTATTGTAACCTCCATCTACCCGAGCGGCCAGTTTACCGGCCGCAATTGTAACCACCATCTACCCGAGCGGCCATTTTACCGGCCACTATTGTAACCTCCATCTACCCGAGCGGCCAGTTTACCGGCCACTATTGTAATCTCCATATACATGAGTGGCCGGATTTTTCTCCAGGGAGCCCAGGGTGGGGGAGCCGAAACTCCAAGGAGCTCAGGATTCAAAGGGTTAAATCTGCCCCAGGTGAACAGTGAAGGTGTGCACCAATTGAGCACCAGTTTGCCTCAAGGTCTTCATAAATAATTAACCTTTCTGTCGTTTTTCTCTACCAGTACCGTTTTTACAGCCATTTTTCCCTGCTGTGCAGGGGTTTGGCTTTTTCTTGAGGCAATATTTTATGGCCGGATGCCCTTCCTGACGCCAACCCTGGTCGCCTCTTACGACACACAGGGATATGGTACACCTATTCTAACCGGGGTATACACCGGCCCAGTACACTGGCACTCATTTCGCCGACCTCGGAAGGATGACAAGCTGAGTCAACCCCCTGGTGTTAATTCAGCAGCCAACGGGTCTTGAACTCAGGACCCTGGGATCCCAAGCCACCATCCTAACCACTAAGCCAACACCAGGCTTGATACTTCTACTTCTACCAGTACAATGACAAGTAATGCTTGTTATAATTATATCTCCCTTATTGTCATTCAAGGGCCGCAACCCACATTGGAAGCCATCTACATATTGCATACACAAAATACCATGCACGGCAACATTGAGTTAAAAAAAGCCAAATCTGATAACTATTGGAATTAGCGCGACAGGTACTACAATCTAACTTGCCAATTAAAAAAAACATACTGATGTAAACAATGGAACAATCCTTTAGCTGAATAATCCAAGACACCATGAAAAATGTATTTTATCATTGAGAATTGTAATTAACCTTTAAATCAATATGGATTTGAATGGTAAGGCTGACAGCTGTCAAGCACAAAACCAAATGAGCTATCTGTGATCCCACTCATATGTGCAGCGATATTAATTCCAATTTTAATTAAAGAGGAAGTGGATTAAAACAATGGAAGAAAATTCAAGTTACTCTAAGATGTTATTGCTCAGGAACATTATAGGCAGCATCACAAAGTCGGTAGACTTCTTATGTAGGGATAGTCCGGACACTCCATTGGCTCAATACAACATAAATCTACCAAGATAGAACACATATAAACCTATAAATGACCTACCAGTCATTTGCGGAGAATTTCCCATCCAATAACACTTGTTAAACTTTTGGGACATCAGTGTTGAACAAGAAAAAAACATAGGAGCAATACCCCTGGGTGCTCACCTGGTAGTGGCTGGATAAGATAACCAGGCAACCACTGGTAGGCAAAGATGACCCACAAAACATATAACGGAGAAGAAAGTAAAAACCTATGGATGTTTTCATTTAATTCCGTGAACAAACTTTGGTTCATCACGGGTGATAAAGGTTGTGGTCAAGTTTCATCGGAATTGTGTGTGATTTCTGAGAAGGAAGCACATATTTTGTGGGGCAACCCCCACGTAGAACCCTTTGGACCCCAATTTTTTATCGTCGTGAACTTTGGTACACCATGGGTGACCCTGACCTTTGGTACACCACGGGTTAAGTTTTATCAGAATTGCATGTGCAGTTTCTGAGAAGAAAGCAAATACTTATTTTGGGGGGCAACTCTCGTAAAGCCCCTTAGGACCCCATTTTGTTTAATGCCGTGAACAAACTTTGGTACATACACAGTGATGAACGTTGTGGTTGTTTCATTGAAATCGTATGTGTAGTTTCGGAGAAGTTGCAAGTATTTGTGGATGGACGGACGGACGGACGGACAGACGGACGACGCGCCATCCCACAAGCTCCCTGGAACTATATTCCAGGTGACCTAATGAGAGACCCAGAATGCCCATTTGTCAATCTTCTTATTTTTTTCAGACAGCCTAATACAAAATTGCTTTAAGCTATGAACTTGGTTTAAATGCCAATCTACTGCATTTTGTAGTGGTAGTTTTGTACATTTTGTAGTGGTAGTTTTGTACATTTTGTAGTGAATCCTATCCAGGTTCCTCCTGATGACTTCATCTTTGCTTTTTGCTTGTTCAGGTTCCTTCTGATGACTCCAATGCAGGACTGTACTTATTTGGTCTTCCATTTGATTTGATTTTAATCCCATTCTACATTAAATTGAATAACAATTAAAAACGTCATGGGTCAGGGTCAGGTGTCCAATCAAAGCAGGGTTGAATCAAATTGGGACGTCTTGGTACGGTCATCTTGGCGGTCATCACCGCCAGCAGTTATAAAGTGGCAGTTCTAATTATGTCTCTTTTTAATTACATAACACACCAGTACACAAACACCACCTAAAAAACACCTCACAAAACTACACAACCACCACACAAAACAAGCCCTGGTGAGGGTCTGCAATCTTTGATTGCTTCTTTTCTTGTTTTTTTTTTTTCTTAACGTGTTACATTAGTTATTCATGCCTGTTATTTGTGCCCTTTATGACATCCCTGAAACAGTAAATTTATTGTTTGGATTGATTTTCAATTTTGTTTGTCTGCCAGACAGGCAGACGGAATAATAATAAAAAGAAATCATCTCTCTTTTCTGTGCATACGCGATCGGGACACATTCACAGCCAAAGTACTGCTGAACTACAGGCTCGTTTTCCGATTCATGTACAAAATGTAACAATGAATTGAAATGAAGTTGTTCCTCAATCATAAACTGGTGTTTGTGGACAGACAGGCAGACAAAGTGAACAAATTGCTTAACCCTGCTTTTCGCTTCGTGCACGTGGAGTAATGAAAGTACTATTCCTATAATTGTCTTTGCTAAATGAATGATGTACTTCGATGAAACACGCATGGAAGAAGACACTGCACGAGTCCTTAAATTGAGCAATTTAGCACATCTCTACCAGTGCACTATGGAACAACTAAGAGTTGTTCTTGACGAAAGACTTCATGCTACGTGATTGAAGCCAAGATTGTTAGTCCACTTTCCAGAGATGGGAGCTCACAATAAGGGTCGAGATGTCTTGCTTGTGTTTGAAGACAACATTGGTACTGCATTGGCCAGGGCCTGTGAACTGGATAGGGGACAATGATGCAGTTGTCCTTGCACATGCATCAGCAATAGTTCCTTGGAGCATGTTTGACAACAAGCACAATTCCGTGGGTCATTCCCCAGCAACTGCCTTTCTTGTTGTGTGCAAAATCAACTACTTGCCTGAGAAGAACCAAACATCTAGGATCAAAGCCATACTATAAGTGCAGGACTAGCAGCACTCTTAATAACTCAATATTTGAAGCATAATAGTGCAAGACATCTCTGAGCATAGAAGCAAACTGTCAGACAAAATTCTGATCACGGGTCACCTCTTCCAATCTATATCGGCCTTATGCTCCATGAAAAAAAAAATGCATGAGAAGTTGACAAGCCCAATCACATGACTGTGTACCTCTAATGAGACAGAGAATATCTAGTGAGATCAAATCACCGTGTGCCTTCAGTGAGATGGGGAATAGTGTCTGCAAGCGCTATTCCATGGAACATGTGGTTTGTCCAATAACTCTAAGTGGAAAAATCTTTACGACTGCTGCAGTGAAAAAACCAAAAACTACAGCCCTCGTGCCTCAACAGCAAAGGATTCATTCTTTGGCACAGGAATCTCCTTATTCCAGCATCCAAAATAGGAAGGTGATGGTACAGATCAGGGAACAGTCATAACGACAGGTGATGTTGCTTGAAAACAGTTGCTCTTCTACCTGACTGCAATATTACAGAAATGTTCATGCTGTTGTCTCAAGCATCATCAATCCCAGGAGCATGCTTTTAGTATAAGGAAAGGAAAAACATTAAAATCCATACTGATGATGAAATTATTTCAAGTTATGAAATTTCTAAATATGATGAATGTTTTAAATAAGTCTATGTTTTTATCATCATGAAAAGCATGGGGTTTAATGTGTTACTTCATCAGGGTGTGTCGTACAATTATGTATGAACTGAGCCATTCTCCAAAATGGCCATCACCAAGTTACCTGCGTATAAGCTCTATAAAAATAATAAAATAAAAGAAATCGTTCCAGCACATGAAGATGTACATACACACCTCATCCATGAAAATGCTCAGCCACTGCATATACATTTCAGTAAAATATCTGGATTTTTTTGGTTGGCCATTTTGGAAAATTGTGACTGTTGGACACTTCTAAGCACTAACCTGTGTGCTATGGCATTTAAACATACATATTTCCCATCCATGAAAACTTATGGTCAATTCCATATGAGAGATGCCAATTTTTGGAAAATTTCATTTTTGTCAAGTCTTCAGAAAATATAATTTCAAAGAGAATATTATGCAAGAATAAAAAACCAGTTGCAAATGTCTCTGCTGATTTTCTTGTAGGAGCAGTTTGAAGTTAGGTATTTTTCTGTCTGATAGAAATAATTTTTTAACTCGTTTTTTGAGCAAATATGTCTCACTAACAAGTATGGCTATTCCCTTATAATTTACTGATTCATCATTCTCATGTACCCTGGTGATAAAATAAACAAAGTTCTGTCATCAATACTTTTTGTTAAATACAGGAAACAATTACAAAACATACACATTTTTATTGGTAATTCTGTTACCAGAATATTGAAGAATTTCTTCCTCTGAGTTTACTTCTCATTCGAATAATTTGTAATTGTAAATTCTCTGATTTCATGTCATTAACAATGTCTTCAAACAAAAAGTTCTGAAAAATCCTTACACATATTTGAGAAAGCATGGTAACGGAATTACATTCGACAAGGGAATTACAGTAACGGAATTATAAGTGTTTACTGGAGCTCCATAGGATTCAGTAGTTTAAGGCTTGATGCATGAATGAGCCACAATAGGTCAGCAATTGTTGCAGAGCTATTGTATCCGCTCAATGGTTCCCAACCTGTGGTCCGTGGACCAATGGTGGTCGGTGAGGGTACTGCGGGTGATCCGTGGAGAAAAATAAAATAAAAACAATAATGATAACCTAATAATAATATAAATCACATTCACCTCTTATGTATCATATTCGATGCTTCATTATTATTCGCAATGTAATTTGTTTCACAAACATCTTTGTGTAATGTATTGTTGTGGTTGTGGGGGTAGATGGAAGAATTTAATAGGAAAGTTAGGATTGAATAGAGTTGTTTGGTCTATTCAATAGAGTTGAATAGAGAATAGATGTGTAGGAGACATCTCGATGTAATTAAGTAGGGAAACTGTGCGCTTAAGTGTTACTTGTCACCACATGGGGGGTGGTGCCATGTTAATTAGGTAGGGGTTAAGAGTAATTACTCCAGTATGTAATCACCCCACTGTGAACTTTCCCAACGTTTTGTATTCCAAGATTGGCAATCAAGGTGGGGAACATGTCCCTAAAACAACTACAAGCAGGCAGAAGCCTCACCTTCCCAGGTTTTGTGTGAGCAGACCATGCCGTGACAGAGGATTGATGGGCGTGACGAGAGATGCATGAAGAGGATGAGGGTGTGGGAGCCAGAAGATCAAATAGGACGGAGAGTGTAGAGTTGGGAGTAGAAACGCACGAGTGCGGAGTGAGGGACGCATGTGGTCGAGAAAGAATCTAGTTAGGATATGGCCTGCAAGAACAGTTTGGTGTGAGGCAATGTGAACCGATATTGGATGGTCAGACCGTGGAAATTCAAAAATGGATCGGTGGCTTTTATCTGGCACGCTTGAGAGAAAAGAGACAAATGGTCAAAATGACAGAGAGACATCAGCAAATGAAACTCAGCACCAACAAAAGTAAACAAATAGTGCGGAGAAAATATAGCAGTGAATACTTAAAAGTGGGATTTACTTTGACTGGTCCTGAGAATGAACTGTTACCAGTATGTGTCATGTGCTATGATGTTCTGTCAAATGAAAGCTTAAAGCCTGCTAATTTTCACAATTATCTTGAGACTAAACATATGGACACATATGTGGAATATGTGTCCAAGCCAATTTAATTCTTTGAAAACAAGCTCAAATAATTTCAACGTAGCAAGAAAATTATGGAATGTATATCGAAAGGCAGTGATAATGCAAAGTCTATGGAGGCCTCGTATCAGGTAGCTCGGCTCAAAGTAAAAGCAGGGAAGCCGCACATAATAGGGGAGGAGTTGATATTGCCAGTGGCTACGGACATGGTGGGTGTTATGCTGAGAGAGGAAGCCTGCAAGCAAATTCACGATTTAATTGTCATATAACACACTTCAACGCAGAATCGATGAGATGGCCCACAAAGTGTGTGATCAGCTCATAGCGAGAATACGAGCCAGTCGATTTTATGTGTTTCAACTGAATGAATCAACGGACATTGCAAACCTTTCAAACCTGCTCACCTATGTAAGGTATGAACACAATGGAGAGATATATGATGACTTTCTCTTTTGTAAATCGTTGCCCATACGCTCAACTACAGAGGCTATTTTTGACGTGTTGAACAGTTTCATTTTTGAAAATCGGATTGATGGGGCCTGTGCAATGTTAGGCCAACACAGTGGGATTATTACGCGTGTAAGAGCATTGGCTCCGCAAGCAACATCCATTGACTGCAGAATCCATCGGGAGGTGTGAGCTGCAAAGAAAATGCCTACTGATCTCAAGACCGTTTTGGAGAAAGTGGTTTCAGTTAATTATATTGAGGCCCATCCATTGAATTTGTGAATATTTGCAACTCACTGTGATGAGATGAGCAGTGATCACCATCAACTATTTCTGCACACTAAGGTGTGCTGGCTGTCCCAAGGAAAGGCACTCGCTTATCTTTGAGTTGCATTTATGATGAGGTGAGAATTTTTTTTAACTTGACTCAAAGTTTGAACTTTCACATTGCTTCGGTGATTTTCAGTGGCTTGCCAAATTGGCATATATGGCAGATATTTTCGATCACTTCAATGGTCTCAATCTGTATCTTCAGGTAAAATCAGTGACATTCTTTCATGTGCAGGACGAAACAGAAGTGGTGATCAAGAAAATAGAGAAGTGGACCAAACGACTTCAGGAGTCTAATTGCAACTCGTTGAAGAATCTGTCAGATTTTTTGGTCACGGCAAAGATGCAGCTTCCATACAATGTGAAACACATCATTAAAGAGCACCTCCAAAGTTTGAAAACAAACCTACACGAGCACTTCCCTGTTCCCAACACAAAATTCAACTGCATACGAAATCCCTTTGTGAGCCTTGATGATGACATCCTCGCAAGCCTGATCACGACAGAGGCAAGACAGTCTTGTGGAACTGTCGTCCTGTGACAGTGCTTTAACGCAGGATTTTTTTCGGCAATACCTGACTGACTTTTGGCTTTAAGTTGCTTTGGAACACCCAGCACTATTCAACAAGGCAGTAAAGTTTCTGAGGCCTTTTCCCACAACCTACCTTTGCGAAATTGGATTTTCAGCGCTCGTCACATCAAAGACCAAATATCGGAATAAACTTCCCGTTGAACGGGATCTCCGATTGAGACTGTCATCGCTGAAACCTGACATCCAGCAATATCAGCCTTCTCATTAGGTAAGTGTTGTCTTTTTCCCACTAGTAGGCCTACTGCAGGTAAATGTACTATGAGTGCAATGTATTCGCGAGTGAGAATAACATATATTTTCAGAAATAGCTGCGTTTTACTACCCATTGATATTCAAGTTTAACTACTCCCATCAGCCACAGGCTATGTTAAAAAGGTTTAAAACAGCTTGCTTACGTTGTGGTCCGAAAAAGTTTCCAATGACAATGTAGTGGTACACATAAAGGAAAAGGTTGGGAACTGCTGTATTAGCTTATTAGTGGACCAACAGAGGGCAGTATTTGGCATAATTTGTGAAAGCAAATGGTTTGCTCAAAGAAAGAGGAAGCTGAATAAATCCATTCACATTCAAAATTCTGGAAAGTATTTTACATCAGATTCTGCAGGATTCATGATGACAGATTAAAATCAGAAAGGTGTATATTATATTAATAAGTGTAAATCATGGATTAATTATCTAAGAGAGAAAAAAAATCATAGAAATATCATGGCTGGGATATTTCTCAGGACCATTCAAACGTGGCTTGATCAGGAAGTGCACCACTTCAAGAACTATCTTTTTTTCTGATCGTCTATCAAGCCGATTCAAACAGCATTTCCTGCTGTGAAGTCTCACTCTCCTTGATCCAAACGTGGTCTAGAACTTTTTCACTACCACCCATGGAAAGGGTCCTGTCAATGACATTGGTGGCACAACAAAAAAAAAATTAGTCTCGACAGAAATGATGTATGAAAAGCTGACGTCACAACATCAACACCGTTCACAGAAGTTGCCTCAAGAAAATGTCTCGACATCAGAGTGATCAACTGAAGAAAGGAAGAGATTGAGAAGATGACTCTTCAACTTGATGATATGTGTGACAGTATAAGGCCTATCCCAAACACAGAGCAGATTCATAAAGTCACTACTGTTGAGCCATACATACAGTACCTTCAGAGTAGTCACACCCCTCGACTTTTGTCACATTTTGTTGTGTTGCAGCCTGAATTTAAAATGGATTTACTTGAAATTTTTTTGTCACCAATCAACACAAAATACCCCACAAATACAAAGTGAAAACATGTTTTTAGAAATTTTTACAGATCAATTAAAAATGAAAAGCTGAAATGTCTTGCGTCAATCAGTATTCGACCCCCTGAGTTAATACTTTGTAGAAGCGCCTTTGGCAGCGATTACAACTTCGAGTTTTCTTGGGTATATACATCAGCTTTTCACATCTGGATTTGGGGATTTTCTCCCATTCTTCCTTGCAGATTTTCTTAAGCTCTGTCAAGTTGGACAGGCAGTGTTGGCAAACAGCAATCTTCATGTCTTTACACAGATTCTCAATGGGATTCAAATCTGGGCTTTGGCTGGGCCACTCAAGGACTTTCACATTCTTGTAATGAAGCCATTCCAGTGTTTCTTTGGCTGTATGCGTAGGATCATTGTCCAATTGGATATAAATCTTCGCTGCATTCTGAGGTCTTTTGCACTCTGAAGCAGGTTTTCCTTAAGGATTTGCCTGTATTTGGCTCCATTCATTATTCCCTCTGTCCTTTCAAGTCTCCCAGTCCCTACCACTGAAAAGCATCCCAATAGCATAATGCTGCCACCACCATGCTTCACGGTCGTGATGGTGTTAAATGGGTGATCAGCTGTGCTAGGTTTCCACCTGATGTAGCACTTTGCATTCCGGCCATTTCAATTTTTGTCTCATCAGACCACAGAATATTTGCCTCATGCTCTCAGTGTTTCACATGTGTTTTTGCAAACTCCAAGCTGTTTTGTGCCTTTTCAAACATGTGCCTTTTCCTCAGGAGTAGCTTGTTATGCGCAATGTTATGCAAAATCGGCTTCATTAAGATACCACTTCAGAGGCGCTGATGCAGTCTGCTCGCAGTGATAATGACGTCAATGATGTTCAAGATGATTATGATTTTCATTACCTTGAGGATGATGGTACTGACACTGCCAATGGAGAAAGTAAAGATGAAGACAACAGGAACTGCATAAATGACAACAGTCTTAATGATCAGAGCAACAAAAATGACAACAGTACAAATTGTGATGTTGCATGAGTTCATGATGATCTGCCAAGCAACCTAGTACAGGACAGCAATAATAATTGGGAAGGGGACAGAGGGTGGAATCAAACAAATTATGTGAAAGAGCTCAATTAGAAACGGGTCTTGGTGAAATATACGAAGGAGAAAAATTCCAAGAAGTTTATTGACCAAGTGATGGCAACTAAAGTATGTGATGATGAGATTAATCAAATTCATGAAGAGAACAGAATTTGACAAATTTGTGTGGCCTGAAGTTGATGATATTGACACTCTTGGTAATATTGACACTCAGATATCATCCAGACACTTCCAGAACCACAAATGGACAGGTATTCCAGAAAAACCTTCTCTCTCAAATTCAAATTGTAACCAGTGTCTGTGCCATTGTAGTGGCCATTGTTAGCCCGAGATGACTTGCATGTATGAATAAATATGTGGGGCAATTGAGGTAGTTTTTGAAATGTAAATACTAAGGCCTAAGTCACATTTGGCACGGCGGCCGTAAGGTCTACAAAATCTACGGCCACTAGTAATTATAGGGCGGCCGCAGTATTTCCACGGTCACACAATATAGCAGTCACATATGTTTTTATTTTTCGGGGAGCTGCACGGCATATTTAGAAATTGTGGAAACCGAAAACGTGGGGGTGCCGTACAGTCTTTGATTTGATGTCGCACGGTGACCTTAGGGCGTCCCTGCGGCGGCCATAGAATTTTCAAGGCAGACGCAAGGTGCCCGCAAGGTGACTGCAGAGGGGGCCCCAAGGCGAACGTGCGGCCAGACGGACGGTAACGAGTGGGTATATACATATATATACATATATATATACATATATATACATACATATACATATATATATATATATATATATACATATATATACATACATATATATATACATATATATATATATATATATATATATATATATATATAGCCTGGTGTTGGCGCAGTGGTTAGGGCAGTGGCTTGGGATCCAAAAGTCGTGAGTTCAAACCCCGTTGGGCCACTGAATTAATACACCAGGGGGTTGACTCAGCCTGTCATCCTTCCGAGGTCGGTGAAATGAGTAGCAGTGTACTGGGCCGGTGTATACCCCGGTTAAAATAGGTGTACCATATCCCTGTGTCGTAAGAGGCGACCAGGGTTGCGTCAGGAAGGGCATCCGGCGTAAAACATGTGCCAAATCACTATGCGGATCATACGGATGATCCGCTGTGGCGACCCCTAACAGGAGCAGCCGAAAGAAGAAGAAGAAGATATATATATATATATATATATATATATATATATATATATATATATATATATATATATATATATAGTTTGGAATATATATATATATATATATATATATATATATATATATATATATATATATATATATATATATATATATATATATATATATATATATATATAACTGAATATGCCAGTATATATAAAACTGAATATGACAGTATATATAAAACTGAATATGCCAGTATATATAAAACTGAATATGCCAGTATATATAAAACTGAATATGCCAGTATATATAAAACTGAATATGCCAATATATATAAAACTGAATATGCCAATATATATATATATATATATATATATATATATATATATATATATATATATATATATATATATATATATATATATATATATATATATATATATATCTGAATATACCAGAATATATAACTGAATATACTATTACTATAATATATATAACTGAATATACCAGTATATATAACTGAATATACTATAATATATATACAACTGAATATACCAGTTCGGAGTACCGTGGTGCCCCCAGAATCCGAACGCCCCATTGTTTGAACAAATTGGAATCCAAACAATTTTTTCGAGAAAATTTTGCCCTACAAACCCAACACAACGTGGCGTTCATGTTTGTTCACGTGCATCTCCCCCGCCTGTTCGACCCGGATCTTCGCGCTTTGTTCATTCAGTTCGTCGGTGGAAGTCCTCGTGAAAGCATCTCTCGTGTATCGATCGCTACTTTACCTCATGTTTTCACCTTGATTTCTGCTGGGTTTTTTTTTACTCATCTTGTGTTTTAATTAATAACAAAAAAGCAATCCGATCACGTGATGTGACGGACTGTCGGGCAAGGATTTAATTTCACAGAAAAACCGGTTGTAATTTGGAATATCCATGATTACCTCAGCCCGATGCGTTTGATGAAAGTGATTGTGGTTCTGGGGGCATCATGTTTGATGAGCTGCCATGGAGGCAGCGCTCTCGCAGAGTGCGCGAGCAACCGGAACCCAGGCCGGAGCACGAGCCTGTGTGGACCTTTGGATGTGGTGATTGTACCAGTTTACATACAATACACCGCCACCGAAGGTCATTTACTCATCTTATTTTACCTTAAACATGGGTAATTTCAGTTGAAAGTGTCTTGAAAGTGGGTTTTCTTGGGGTCCAGGAACGGATTAATACACTTTCCATTATTTCTTATTGGGAAAATAGTTTTGGAATCCGAACTTTTTGCAATCCGAACACCCAGCCTCCTGGAACGAATTAAATTGGGATTCTGGGGGCACCACTGTATAGGCAAACACCTATACTCTGATCTCTAGCGGTAGCGCACGGTGGACGCAGACTGCCACTACCGTACGTAGGACGCACGGCGGGCGTAGGGGAACTGTGCGTCGACCCTGTGTTGCCCGCAGGTAGTCACACAGACCGCAAGGCCACCGTACGTTGAACACAGGGACGCCTTAGGACTACCCTATGGCGACCGTGGAAATAGTGTGGCCGCCATAATTTTGTGGGGGTTGGCAAAATTCATTTTTCATTGATAAGAGCCTACGGCAGCCACACGAATAACGCAAGACCACCGTACGCCCTACGTACGGTCGACATGGAACACATCTACGTCACAGCTTGGCTTGTCGAATTGCTACGGCCAACGTAGAAATGAAAAAAGTTATAACTCCGCGCTATAATTCCACGGCGACCCCTCCGGCCTGTAAAAGATAGCCATACGGCGTAGGGCCACCCTGAGGCCACCTCAGAAACTGCGGCCGCCGCACGTTTCTGTCAATTTAGGGGGGGGTACGGCCGCTGTATCCTAGCCGTAGAGCAAATGTGACTTTGGCCTAAATAACATGTTTTTCACACCATGCAGACTGCTATTTGGACAGCAAAGATAGATATTCGATGTAGATTCACTGGCACTGCCCAAATATTGCCCAGTTGTAATTCTGTTACAAAGTGCATTAAATGCAAATTATGTGATGAAAGTTATGTAGTCGGACCCCGACATTCGCGGTCCCGCTATTCGTGGACTCCACATATTCATGGGTCATAAAGTGTAACCTGCTTCAACATTCGTGCTTCGAGTATTGTCGTTTTTTTATTTTTATTTTTTACACTTTTGGACTGGTCTCCTCTATCCACCTAGGAAATTGGAATTCAGCCAACATCACAGCATTACATAAAAAAGGTGCAAAAACGGATCCCCTTAACTCCAGCCCAATTAGCTTACTGCACTTCCAATCATCAGCAAGGTCATGGAATCCATCATTGCAGTTGACATAAAATCATTCCTTTTCTCCAACAACCTCATCTCAGATCATCAATTTGGATTCAGACCTGGTAACTCTACCCTGGACTTGCTGCTTCGACTCTCCCAACAATGGATGGAGGCCCTCAATATCAGACATGAGATCAGGGCCGTTTCTCTGGACATATCTCGAGCTTTCGATACAGTGGCATCCTGCCTTGTTCTCCAAACTGTCTGCCTATGGAATCCAAGGCCAACTCCACTCTTGGATTGCTGACTTCCTCCACTCTCATAGCCAACGTGTGACTCAACAGAACCCTTTCATCTCCTCTCCCTGTCAAGGCTGGAGTACCCCAAGGCAGTGTTCTGGGCCCCTTCTTTTTCCTAATCTTCACCAGTGATCTCACTGACTCTTTCTCTCTTTGTTGATTACTCCACTTTCTAGTGTCATCTGTCATCCTTCTGACAGAGAGGCAAGAGCCTCTTTCCGCTCCTCAGAACTTGACAAAAATCACAAAGTGGTCAAACACAATTTTGCTTATGTGTCCATATTGTTCACCCTTTGATTGCACCTGTTAATCCCACTTCAATCAGTGTAGATGAAGGAGAGGAGACAGGTTGAAGAAGGATTTTAAAGCCTTGAAACAATTGAGACATGGATTGTGTATGTGTGCCATTCAGAGGGTGAATGGGCAAGACAAGATATTTAAGTGCCTTTCAACGGGGTATTGTAGTAGGTGCCAGGCGCACCGGTTTGAATGTGTCAAGAACTGCAACGCTGCTAGGTTTTTCACGCTCAACAGTTTCCCGTGTGTATCAAGAATGGTCCACCCCACAAAGGACATCCAGCCAATGGCAGGCCAGTGGTTGAAAACGACTCATTGATGAAAGACGCCAAGAGGCCAACACAAATTGTGAGGAGCAACAGACGGGCTACAGTTAGTCAACTGACAGTCCAGTCAAACATTGGCACCAAAGACCCATAAAAGAATGCACAAATCGTCATACCTTGACACAAATGGGGTATGGCAGCCAACGACTGTAAGGAGTTCCACTTCCTTCAGCAAAAACAAGAACATGTGGTTGCAGTGGGCTAAGGAACAAAAACACTGGACACTGGAGGATTGGAAAAAGATTTGCTTGGTCTGATGAATCCCAGTTCCAGTCGTTTCATGCTGATGGGAGGACTCGGGTATGGAGAAAATCACATGAGTACATGCATCCATCATGCTGTGTCAATATTGCAGGCTGCTGGTGGTGATATGATGGTGCGGGGCGTGTTTTCATGGCCCATATTGGGCCCCTTGGTAAAAGTGGAACAACGTTTGAATGCCACAGGATATCTCAACATCATTGCCTATCAGGTGCATCCCTTCATGGCAGCAGTGTATCCATCTGCAAATGGGTTTATTTAGCAGGATAATGTCCCATGCCACAAGGCTAGGATTTTCCAGGAATGGTTCCACAAACATGACAGTGAATTCAGCTTACTGCAGTGACCTGCCCAGTCAGCAGATCTCAATCCAATTGAGCATCTGTGGGATGAGATGGAATGAGATATTCAGAGTAGAGATCCACTTCCAGCCAAGTTGACAACTGTGGGAAGCATTGGAGTCAACATGGGTCAACATCCCTGTGGAACGCTTTCGACACCTTTTAGTGTCCATGCCCCCAATGAGTTGAGACTGTTCTTTTGGCAAATAGGCCTGCAACTCAATATTAGGAAGGTGTTCCTTAAGTTTTGTACACTGAGTGTATGTGCTGATTCATAAATGTGACATTCTTCTTCACAATCCTTTATATTTCAGAAGAATCCCTTTGTAATTTGAGGATTTCATGATGCAATTCCATAACTGGACCTCAACTGCTCTCACTTAATTCTGAATGTGGATTGTCCATTCTTTATTTCAACTATAAAGAGGAGGTATATACAGTAGGCACCTTTTTAAAATTCAACCTTTTCTTTCTTGAATGCATTACTTTACAGCATGTCAAAACAAGGCCAAAAATTCTCTGATTTGTAATTCCGTTACCATAGAAGTGACCATAAACTAAGCTTTTAATCTAGAATCATAGCTCTCCTTTCAGGTAAATAAATGGATGTTTGAATATTTGGCAGCCATCTTGAAAAATGGTGACCTGTGGAAGTTTTTCCAGATTCCTCAGTATCAAAAAATAATTCATCCTTGCTCAGGGAAGATGACTCTGAAACATGGACACTGTTCCTGAGCTACACAATCACCCTTCACAACATACATCGCCAAATGGAAGTCTTCACCTGCATTATCCCATGGGAAACTGAAACAGATCTCTGCAATGAATATCACTTAAAAAAAAAAAATAGGATTTTCTGAATGAAAGTTAGGTGTATTTTGTTAATCTGCCCACTTCCCCCCCCACCCAAAAACTCTTCCCAAGTCCTTCCTTTTACCATCAATAAAATGAAAGAAACAGATAACCCAGGTTCACATCCCATACACAATGTGTGTTTGCCCACTAATCTTCTTGTAGTTCAAGTAAAAAGTAAATTCATGTCTACTCATGTCTTTGTCTTCCGTATGAAGTGTATACAAGCTCCACTAAGAGCCTTCGATCACTGTAAATAAATACTTTTTTTTTTTAAACAACAAAAAAAGGATAAGACAACAGCAGTGCCATTTTTGTCAATAAGAAACATAATGTAATTCAGCCTGAAAAGTGACAGTCTTTCAGGAGTTTACAAGTCTTTGTCAAATCATGACAATAAGAGCTTATTGTTTACCTCTTTCAAGGTTTTGAACACACACCGTCAACAACAAAATAAAATCTTTAGCGTGTCAAGTTGTATCTCAGACACCTTTTGAATAACTTCTTATGCATCCAGTAAAAGTGAATGAAATACTTGAAAAAATAGTTATGGGTGTTCCCTTAAGAAACAAACTTGAAACTAATGAAGGTTACTCAGCTTTAAAAGCCACACTACTGAGGCACATCTAAAATTTCCAACATATGTACATGGTGTCAACATGTGAACATGTTTAAAATGTCTTCTTTTTTTAAATAAAAACTTAATAAGGCACGAAATTATGAACTGTGCAATGTTGTTGAACAATGAAAACATCAGTAACATCAACAGACGACTAAGACAGGAACAACATGCTAAACTATTGAATTAAATTATTACAATTTGGCAAATGCTTGGCCAAAGTTAGAAAGTTATATTTTAAAAAACCCAACAGTTTTAAGATTGTTAAAAACAAGGCATATTTGTAATTCTACTGATATGTAGTTCAGAAACAAGGGGCTATCTACATTATACATATGCAGGTGGAAGTTGAAAATAGAGGTTAGGGTGGTAGTTAGGAGAATAAAACTGGCAAAAAGGAATGGGAGACTGGAAAAAGGTGCAAAAGGGAATGTATGGGGGAATGGCATAAAGAAGGGATGCTGGGGGTTTTGAGGATTTTGGGAGTGCAGGAGGAGTCCAAAATTCCACCATTTTCCTTGTATGAAATATGTAGACGGCACCTTCTGGTAGTCGTAAGAAAAAGTTCTCAGCAGGTGTGGGTTAATTGGGAAGCTCGCTGTAGTAATACTTCCTTGCTGACTCACCAAACTCCCACCCCCCAGCTCTGAATTCAATGATGTTGAGCAAAAGGAGGCGAGAGAGAGATGTGAGACTTTCAATGAAGAAGCAGTCACGCAGCGTGCAGAACAGCTCAGACATCTGAGTCTCGTTTTGGTTCTCCAATTGTTTGCCGATGCGATGTAGCTGCTCGACCAAACAATATACCTTAAAGGAAAAGTGTGATGTGTTAAGGAGTTAAATGAGATGCAGAAGAAATATAAAGTTGTAATAAGCAACAACAACAAAAACAACAACAGAAGCAAACAATCCCCAACCTCCTCTTCATGGGTCACAGCATCAAATTTAGTCATTCTGTTCAGGCATTCGTAAATGGGCTCCACCAGTGCAATCATCGGACCGCTGCCGACCTGGAGGACATGGCATCAAGAGTGTAACAATGCTTACACTAGATATCTTCAACAATCAAAATATGGCTTTGTCTCAACTGTCACATTCACCTCCATGATAAACAAAATAAACCTCGGACTGGACCCTCCCTCCTCCCCCTCTTCTGTAACAAAAATAATAAAAATTAAAAATTTGAGGATCACCACAAGTCAGGTTCATCTTTCTATCGGTTGATCAGCCTGATGTCACGAGTGACCACCAATGTGCTGGATTATGCAAATGAGACATTTGCTCAAATTATCCTACAAGTTATTTGGTATCACACAGTATATAAACCTGGTTGCAAATTTTGTATTTTAAGCGTATTTGGTCTTGCTCACAAAGTGTAAGGCAGAAAACATGCCTAAGACTGGTACTTAAAATACACGTTTACATACTTCCCCTTGGTTCTTATCTTTGATGCATCTATTGAGAGTTATAGCAATCCAAAATGTACCTTCATTTAACCAATAAACACACTATACATGTCAAATTAACCAGTCTTCCTGATTATTAAAGTTCATGTTTGTTTGAAATAATCTCTCAGGACACAAGAAGTATATCAGCTCGGTGGTCAACACAGTTAGATTGAACGTACCGATATCAAATTTTACATAACCATCAAAGATATTCCTTTGGATTTATTTAAATATTGATATTATGCATCTCAAAGGGATGGATGGGGAGGGGCTGAGTTGACAAAAGAGCAAGGGAAGGGGAACAACATTAGCGAAAAGTCAGTGGCATTGTGGTAAGAGCGTCCACTCCGATTCGAGGAGGTCGGTGGTTAAGTTCCAACTATGGCCGAGTCATAAGAAAGACTTTAAAAAATATATATTGCTTCCTCGCTTCATGGTCAGTATTTGGAGGTGGAGACCATGAATAGGCAAACCCTGTGAGTTTGGAATCCATTGAGAAGGGAGATTTCTCCCAAAAGGTGCTTCGTTGAATGAGGAAAGAAAAGCTCACTCAACTGCGACCGGTGCTGTTTGGGAAGTTACTTCACACAAGTTAAACAGCCTTGTTTATCCGATGTCAAGTCCCGTGTTATCTCTTGTCTGTATCTGCACGTGAATGTGTGGTTTGTGTGTGACATCTCTTCATTATGCATTCGTGACCATTAAAAAAAGAGGTCAGGTATACATGTGCTGGATGGGGTTAAGTGTTGTGTATGCTATGTATGCTATGCTGGGGCTGTGCAGACAAAAGTTCTACAATTTTTTTGTCCACAAAATGCAGTTGTCCCATCAGCTCAAGGAAATGAGTTTTGGAGCAAAATGCCTGACAGGAAAGCTCAGAGGTAACGATCTCACCTTTCTGCTGACTAGTTTGATTTCTATTCCCGACCCAATTAAAAACCAAGGTGTCAGTGCTTCATCGGCAGGGTGTTACGTCGTTGAGTGTACCATCCGCGAGATGGGAAGTTAAACTGGGTGTCCCATCTGCTAGCATTCAATGGTGGATCGATATATTCCACCACGCTTTTTGAAGAGCAGGCCATTGTGTTTTGGAACCGTTGCTATTTTCCAAATGTTCCAAATATGCATTTGCTAAAATAGAAGAGAAGAGAAATCTGGCTGATGACCTGGAATATAAAATAAAATTAAAGGTTCGTCAAGAAGAACAAAACAAATTTCCATTGTGATTTGGGAAGAATGATCCAGAAAGATTCAATCCCAGATGAGGTTAACATACCAACAGATTGCTTCTAAATTACAGAATAACTCATTCAAATCATCATGCTGCTCAAACCTTCCAAGTCTTCAGACTTGATCTTGTTTCCCAACTTAGGAAGTGGCCTGGCAGGATGGTGTAGAGGTAGTGCACTTAGCTTTGAGCTGTCTGGAACTGGGTTTGATTCCCGATGCAACTATAAACCAATCGATCCGTGCTTCGCAAAGCAGGGTGTCATTCCTTGGATAGACATTTAGTTGCAAACTTGTCTGCTTCTATTAGTTGGTGGACCTTAAAAAAATCAATGGTGTCTTTCAACAAAGAGTAGGTCAGTTATAGGCCATAATCTGAGCCACATAAACCTACAGGGGAGGGGGCACTGCAACCTTGACTTCCAGCCTAATATGCACACAATAAGAAGACGACAGCCAAGGCAAAAATGATTGTCCCCCAAACGTTTTGATCGCCCCTCGTATTGTCCAGACAAACTGGAAAGGCACTCGGTAGAGCAGATACCTCTGCCAGGGTGAACAGTTTACGTTATGTATCCCACTAATAGGCCGGATCTGCATCTGGACCTGAATCAAAATCTAATCGGCTTGTTCTTGTCAACTATCCAACTCATCAACCAAGTTTTGTCATAATCCTTCCACGTTTTGAAATATCGTGCTATATTGTATATCATTTTTGGCCCTATCTCTCAATGGTGAAGAATCGCTTTTAAAATTTTCGGTTCCGGATCTTCACCAAAATCTAATCAAGTCGTCCTTGTCACACACCCAACCTGTCCACCAAATTGGTTGTGAGCCTATCCACTAAAACGTTTGTGAGCTTGTTGAGGACTTCATGCACCTCTCAGGAGAATACAGGCACAAACACCTAGGATCAGAGTCAGTTACACAACCAGTCAAAAGTTTTAGAACACCCGCATTTTTCCAGTTTTTACTGAAATTTAAGCAATTCAAGTCCAGTGAATAACCTGAAATGGTACAAAGCTAAGCGGTAAAATGCCAGAGGTTAAAAAAAAAAGCTTAGGTTACCAAAAACTGAAAAATAATGTAAGTTTCAGAGTTGTTAAAAAAGGCCCTTTTCAGGGAACAAGTAATCGGTTAGCAACTGTAGCTGTTCTGCAGCAATTGAAGTAAATTAAGCCTTGAAAGTTGATGCAAACAATTCTTACAGGTGTCCCAACTTTTGTTGATTAGTTACAAACCCTCTGTCTGTATAAATGCAGTGTTGGAACAGACTGTTTTGCTACATGCTCTGAAGCATTATTTGGACAATATTGCACTGCAGGAAGTTTGACCTCACTGTGTCCTTGTTTTGTTTGACCTCAAAAAATGTTTGACCTCACTGTGTCCTTGACCATTGACCGATTTTGACCAAAATCTAATCAGGGCTAGCCATCACCCTCCTGAATCACATGGTGTAATTTGACATTGGTAGCTTCTTCCGTTCTCGAGTTATCGTGCCGACAAACAAACACACAAACAAACAGAGTCCGGAAGTCATAAAGATTTCGTAAGTAACAAACAGAGGACGGAAGTCATCAATATACTTACGAAATCTTTTGATCTTTAGATTTCGTAAGTAACAAGACGATAGGCTTCAAATCATGGATGGCAAGATTTTGCTATCATAATGGCAAGAAAAAGACAATTAACAAAGGAAGACAGACAGACCATTATAACCCTTCAAAGTGTAGGTCTTTCGTTTCGAGAAATTGCAAAGGAAACCAATGTGTCAGTGCGTACAGTTTCCTTCACCATCACAAGGCACTTGGAAACTGGAGGAAACTCTGACAGGAAGAGGACTGGCAGACCCAAAGCCACAACACAATCAGAACAAAAGTTTCTGAGAGTCGACAGCTTGCGCGATAGGTGGCTCACAGGACAGCAGCTTCAAGCACAGCTTAACACTGGTCGAAGTAAGGAAGTCTCAGTTTCAACTGTGAAGAGAAGACTTCGAGCTGCAGGTTTGACAGGTCAAGAGGCAGTAAGAAAGCCATTGCTAAGATGGCAAAATAAGAAAAAGAGGCTTGCCTGGGCCCTGAAGCACCATCAGTGGACTACTGAAAACTGAAAGAAGGTCTTATGGACCGATGAATCAAAATTGGAAATCTTTGGGTCATCACGCAGAGTTCTGTACGCCATCGAGTAGGCGAAGGGATGGTTCCTCAGTGTGTGACACCAACTGTCAAACATGGAGGAGGAAGCGTGATGATCTGGGGATCTTTTCCTGGATCCTTAGTCGGCAACTTGCAGAGTGACTGGCACCCTGAAACCAAAAGGGTGACCACAGCATTTTGCAGTGCCAAGCAATCCCCTCTGGTCTACACCTAGTTGGTCAGGGGTTCATCCTACAGAAAGATAATGACCCAAAACATACCTCCAGGCTATGTCAGAACTACCTTAGAAGAAAATAACAAGCAGTCATAGACTGGTACTTTCGAAATCGTTAACTTGACCTCTGACCTTGTCTAATAAAAGCTGTCTCTAGAGAAGGTAGCGACGCAAACCAGAAGTTTCTACGATGATTCTGTACCAAACCATCAAAAATCGTAATGTCGACCGAAGCAAAAATCTCCATTTCTCCAAGCAATTATTTTATATTATTTTATCAAAGTCACAAAACCTTAATATTCAGCCATCCACCAACAATCTTTACATACTCCGACGGCTCAGCGAGTCAGGCATGCTACATTAACCTTTATTGGGATAAAAAAATGACTTTTAAACACCATCTTTATCGAAAACACCGTCAGCGCGCACACGCAAAACCATACGTGACTCAACAACACATCTGCTCGAGCGTACTGCATCACGTGACGACCCGTGACGCGCGAGTGAAATATTTTTTATACAATCTTGAAACGTCTCCAAAACATCCGATTTTTACCAGAATTTCGTAAACCGAGTTTTAAGCGTCCTAAGCGATCGCAAAAACCGAAGACGAAATTAAAATCAAAGTTAAAACGAACTCCTAATGTCGAGCTAAGCAAAAATACTCAAATTTCTCCACATGAATTTACGGAATTATGTTTGACCTCACTGTGACCTTGACCTTTGACTGATTTTGACCAAAATCTAATCAGTGCTGGCCATCACCCTCCTGAATCACGTGGTGTAATTTAACATTGGTATCTTCTTCCGTTCTTGAGTTATCGTGCCTATAAAACAAACACACAAACACACAAACAAACAAGCAGTCATAGACTGGTACTTAGGAAATAGTCAACTTGACCTCTGACCTTGTCTAATAAAAGCTGTCTCGAGAGAAGGTAGCGACGCAAACCAGAAGTTTCTACGATGATTCTGTACCAAACCATCAAAAATCGAATGTTTTGGATGTTTGACCTCACTGTGACCTTGACCTTTGACAGATTTTGACCAAAATCTAATCAGCGCAAGCCACCACGCTCCTGAATCACGTGGTGTAATTTGACAATGGAAGCTTCTTCCGTTCTCGACTTATCATTTTTTGGATGTTTGACCTGACTGTGACCTTGACCGTTGACCGATTTTGACCAAAATCTAATAAGCTCAAGCCATCACCCTCCTGAATCACGTGGTGTAATTTGACATTGGTAGCTTCTTCCGTTCTCGAGTTATCTGTACCAAACCATCAAAAATCGAATATTTGACCTCACTGTGACCTTGACCTTTGACCGATTTTGACCAAAATCTAATCAGCACTAGCCATCACCCTCCTGAATCAGGTGGTGTAATTTGACATTGGTAGCTTCTTCCGTTCTCGAGTTATCGTGCCTACAAACAAACAAACAAACAAACAAAAAACCAATATCACCCGCAGGGTGTCCCGTATCTTGCCAAAAGGTGACCACGTGTGACTTCTTTCAGGTCACACTGAGGTGAACAGAGCTGCTATCCACCAGGAGCGCTTCCTTGAGGAATATCTGCCTACGAGAGATTCCGATGAGAATCGTTCTACAGAGGAACCATGAAAAATATGCTTTTGCCTCATAAAGTCACCAAATGACGTCATAATGTCTCAAGCTTGACATATCTAGAAAGCACTCATCGAGGTGTTCAATTTGAGGTACTACACAATATGGTTCCTAAAACTTGAAAATTTGACCTTGGGGTCAAATATGTTTGGCCTGAGGTGCTAACCATGAAGGTCAAGGCCAATCGCCACCAAAAATTAATCAGCTGAGCACCAGACCTTGAACTATATTCCCATGAAGTTTGAAGACGATCCAATCAAAATTACTCAAAAAATAAGGGTTTCGTCGACTCCCCTGATTTGCGCCAAAGTGACCTTGACCTTCAAAATTTTGTGCACTGAAAGGGACCTCTATGGGCCTCTGATATGCGAAGTTTCAAAAATTTCCGATGATAACTGTGCTCTGCAGAATTTTTTATACGTGATTACAGACAAACAAACAAACAAAAAAAAACAAAACAAAAAAAAAACAAACAAGCTGACTAATATATCTTGCAAAAACTTCGTTTTGGCAAGATAACAAACAAACAGAAACGGAAGTCATCAATATACTTACGAAATCTTTAAATTTCGCAAGTAACAAACAGAAACGGAAGTCAACAATATACTTACGAAATCTTTAGATTTCTAAGTAACGAGCAGTCATAGACTGGTACTTACGAAATCGTCAACTTGACCTCTGACCTTGTCTAATAAAAGCTGTCTCTCGAGATGGTAGCGACGCAAACCAGAAGTTTCTACGGTGATTCTGTACCAAACCATCAAAAATCGAATGTTTTGGATGTTTGACCTCACTGTGACCTTGACCTTTGACCGATTTTGACCAAAATCTAATCAGCGCTAGCGACCCCCCTCCTGAATCACGTGGTGTAATTTCACATTGGTAGCTTCTTCCGTTCTCGAGTTATCTGTACCAAACCATCAAAAATCGAATATTTGATCTCATTGTGACCTTGACCTTTAACCGATTTTGACCAAAATCTAATCAGCACTAGCCATCACCCTCCTGAATCACGTGGTGTAATTTGACATTGACAGCTCCTTCCGTTCTCGAGTTATCGTGCCTACAAACAAACAAACAAGCAGTCATAGACTGGTACTTACGAAATCGTCAACTTGACCTCTGACCTTGTCTAATAAAAGGTGTCTCTTGAGAAGGTAGCGATGCAAACCAGAAGTTTCTACGATGATTCTGTACCAAACCATCAAAAATCGAATGTTTTGGATGTTTGACCTCACTGTGACCTTGACCTTTGACAGATTTTGACCAAAATCTAATCAGCGCAAGCCACCACGCTCCTGAATCACGTGGTGTAATTTGACAATGGAAGCTTCTTCCGTTCTCGAGTTATCTGTACCAAACCATCAAAAATCGAATATTTGACCTCACCGTGACCTTGACCTTTGACCGATTTTGACCAAAATCTAATCAGCACTTGCCATCACCCTCCTGAATCACGTGGTGTAATTTGACATTGGTAGCTTCTTCCGTTCTCGAGTTATCTGTACCAAACCATCAAAAATCGAATATTTGATCTCATTGTGACCTTGACCTTTGACCGATTTTGACCAAAATCTAATCAGCACTAGCCATCACCCTCCTGAATCACGTGGTGTAATTTGACATTGATAGCTCCTTGCGTTCTCGAGTTATCGTGCCTACAAACAAACAAACAAGCAGTCATAGACTGGTACTTACGAAATCGTCAACTTGACCTCTGACCTTGTCTAATAAAAGGTGTCTCTTGAGAAGGTAGCGATGCAAACCAGAAGTTTCTACGATGATTCTGTACCAAACCATCAAAAATCGAATGTTTTGGATGTTTGACCTCACTGTGACCTTGACCTTTAACCGATTTTGACCAAAATCTAAGAAGCACTAGCCATCAGCCTCCTGAATCACGTGGTGTAATTTGACATTGGTAGCTTCTTCCGTTCTCGAGTTATCTGTACCAAACCATCAAAAATCGAATATTTGACCTCACCGTGACCTTGACCTTTGACCGATTTTGACCAAAATCTAATCAGCACTTGCCATCACCCTCCTGAATCACGTGGTGTAATTTGACATTGGTAGCTTCTTCCGTTCTCGAGTTATCGTGCCCACAAACAAACAAGCAAACAAACATAAAAGGAAGGCATCAATATATTTACGAAATCTTTCGATTTCGTAATTAACAAGAAGTCATAGACTGGTACTTACGAAATAGTCAACTTGACCTCTGACCTTGTCTAATAAAAGCTGTCTCTTGAGAAGGTAGCGACGCAAACCAGAAGTTTCTACGATGATTCTGTATCAAACCATCAAAAATCGTAACGTCGACCGAAGCAAAAATCTCCATTTCTCCACACAATTATACCTTAACGTAACTCAACGACGCGTCTGCTCGAGCGCACTGCATCATGGGACGACCTGTGACGCGTCGAGTGAAATATTTTTTATACAATCTTAAAACGTCTCCAAAACATCCGATTTTTACCAGAATTTCGACAACCGAGTTTTAAGCGCCTAAGCGATCGTAAAAACCGAAGACAAAATTAAAATCGAAGTTAAAATGAACTCGTAACGTCGAGCGAAGCAAAAATACTCCATTTCTCCACGTGAATTTATGGAATTATGTTTGACCTCACTGTAACCTTGACCTTTGACCGATTTTGACCAAAATCTAATCAGCACGAGGCATCACCCTCCTGAATCACGTGGTGTAATTTGACATTGGTAGCTTCTTCCGTTCTCGAGTTATCATGCCTACAAACAAACAAACAAACAAACAAACAAACAAGCAGTCATAGACTGGTACTTACGAAATCGTCAACTTGACCTCTGACCTTGTCTAATAAAAGCTGTCTCTCGAGAAGGTAGCGACGCAAACTAGAAGCGACTTCGATGACTCTGTACCAAACCATCAAAAATCGAATGTTTTGGATTTTTGACCTCACCGTGACCTTGACCTTTGACCGATTTTGACCAAAATATAATCAGTGCTAGCCACCACCCTACTGAATCATGTGGTGTAATTTGACATTGGTAGCTTCTTCCGTTCTCAAGTTATCATTTTTTGGATGTTTGACCTCACTGTGACCTTGACCTTTGACCGATTTTGACCAAAATATAATCAGCACTTGCCATCACCCTCCTGAATCATGTGGTGTAATTTGACATTGGTAGCTTCTTCCGTTCTCGAGTTATCTGTACCAAACCATCAAAAATCGGATATTTAACCTCACTGCGACCTTGACCTTTGACCAATTTCGACCAAAATCTAATCAGCACTTGCCATCACCCTCCTGAATCACGTGGTGTAATTTGACATTGGTAGCTTCTTCTGTACTCGAGTTATCGTGCCTACAAACAAACAAACAAACAAACATACAAACAAACAAACATACAAACAAACATACAAACAAACAAAAACGGAAGTCATCAATATACTTACGAAATCTTTAGATTTCGTAAGTAAAAAACAAGCAGTCATAGACTGGTACTTACGAAATAGGCAACTTGACCTCTGACCTTGTCTCATAAAAGCTGTCTCTCAAGAAGATAGCGAAGCAAACCAGAAGTTTCTACGATGATTCTGTTCCAAACCATCAAAAATCGAATGTTTGACCTCACTGTGACCTTGACCTTTGACCGATTTTGACCAAAATCTAATCAGCGCAAGCCATCACCCTCCTGAATCACGTGGTGTAATTTGACATTGGTAGCTTCTTCCGTTCTCGAGTTATAACCTTTTTTGGATGTTTGACCTCACTGTGTCCTTGACCATTGACCGATTTTGACCAAAATCTAATCAGGGCTAGCCATCACCCTCCTGAATCACATGGTCTAATTTGACATTGGTAGCTTATTCCGTTCTCGAGTTATCGTGCCAACAAACAAACACACAAACAAACAGAGTCCGGAAGTCATAAAGATTTCGTAAGTAACAAACAGAGGACGGAAGTCATCAATATACTTACAAAATCTTTTGATCTCTAGATTTCGTAAGTAACAAGACGATAGGCTTCAAATCATGGAATGGCCAGCACAGTCTCCAGACTTAAACCCCATCGAGCTAGTTTGGGATAAACTGGAAAGAAGGGTGAAAGCAAAGCAACCTGCAAGTGCAACACATTTGTGGTACCTTCTGCAACGGTGTTGGGAAGAACTTTCCGAACAATATTTGATTTTCATTGTGGAAAGAATGCCACGAGTATGTTCGGCTGTTATATCTGCAAAAGGTGGCTACTTTGATGTCAAAAATTTAGATTAAATTTTGTTCAACAAAACGATTCCATGATTTCTTTTTCATCTGCAATTGTTTATTTGTTCATTGCTTTAATTTCAGAGTACATTGAAACATTAAACTGCTTAAATTTCAGTAAAAACTGGAAAAATGGGGGTGTTCTGCAACTTTTGATGGGTGGTGTATATCGTAGTGTTCTGTTTTGCATTTAAGTTACATCGTGTACATGGGGATAGATGTGCGCTGTGAGTGCGAGTTAGCATAAGTTTGTGTTTCTTTAACCCTCTCTACCTTCTTTGTCCTCTACATCTCATAACAAATGCACTATAACTCACTTTCAGATTTTGACATGCCTCATTCTTTAATGGGGAGGTGAACGCAGATACAAAGGAAATAAGTGCAAGTTCAAAGCTTTAGCGGAGAAGCAACACAGTTAAAAAGTGAATAAGGGCTTGTTTTGAAGTCCTCCTGACCCCTCCAAGGCGTGACGCCTTTTAGGTATGGCTACATCAATCAGGTGCGACCATGGCAAGAAAGATGGTGCCCCTCCCCCATACAGCCATCACGTGGCACTCAACCACCGCTGCAAACCCCTGTACCAATAAGAGGATGCCAGGCTGATGGAGAGGCCGAGGAATCGCTTGTATGGGGGGAAGGGGGGAAGGAATATATGGAGGAACGCATAGACGGTTCAGGGTCTTTTGGTCTGTCTTTTCGTCTTCGTCCTTTGAACAAGCAGTTCTTTTCAAAGTGACCTCATATGACTGAGCGTTGTCGGAACGGAGGGGATTGACCAGAAGGAGGTGCGTGGAGAAAAGCCCGAACCGCTGAGTCGCGGGATAATTTCACCCTCAACCGAGGGTGCAAAAGGTGCGTTGGGGTGCAGAATAAAACGCCACATTATCTCTTTCACACTCTTCATTTCTGACTCTTCTTCCCAAACTGTGTTTTTTTTTTCCTTGGGGTGTCTGGATCCATTTTAGTGTACATGTGATAAGTTATTGCAATAAGGTATCCAAGTGTGGGTATCATAGCATTGGGAACAAGGTGAATGTATGAGTGTTGTAAATTATCAAATATCCTTTGCTTCTCTGAATTCTCATGCTATATTCCCTCTGAATTCTCCCACTGTCATTCCTCCCAGTATTTCCTGCTCAATTGCTCATTGTAATAAAGTGCATGGAAGTATAATTGTCATGTCTCGACTTAACCTCCTCGGGTTTGGTTTGAGATAGCGTTTCTGAGAGTAGTAGCTCAAGTACCAATCGGCTAGCTAGTTAATAATGGTGCAACATGTAGCATTGGTTCGTTCGGCCAATTAGTAGCTGCTACGTAGTCGCAGGCAGAGTTCCCCATCTGCTTCCTTCATCTCACATGTGCGGTAAACCGACCCTGGGCACAAAGATCCAGCCAGAGGTGAGGGTTGTAGTGGTCCTTAGTCTTTTTATAGACACGCCGAGTTTTTGGACTTATCGGACCCACAACCGTCACAGTGGTGAGGTGTGGGATTTGGACACCCCCCACCCCAACCTACCCCCACTGGCCATCACAATACCTGTTTTGGCCCTATCTCTCAATGGTGAAGAATCACTTAAAACATTATCGGATCCGGACCTTCGCCAAAATCTAATCAATTCGTCCTCGTCACACACCCAACCTGTCCACCAAATTCCGTCTGAATTTGTCCATAACTTTTTGAGATATCCTGTTCACAGACAGACAGGAGTGAAAACATAACCTCTGTCCACCTTCGATGGTTGAGATAATTCACTTTATGATTTTAAATGACAAGGAAATATGTCTGTTCAAACCTAATCAGAGCATGTGAGCAATTATGAAGCTACAATTGGGAATGACGACAATGAAGATCCCTCTCGCACCATTAGGCGCACAAGTGTGCCGAAGCAGTTTCTTTCATCGGCTCCAGGGGCACAATCCTGGACAGGTCACTGCTCTGACACAGGATACTCGAATGGCTCACCTTTCTCAGTAAGCTGGTACTCACTTGGCCGACCTCGGAAGGATGACAGACTCAATCGACCAACATGGTGTTGTTCTGGTGTGGGTGAGGCTTCAACCTTAGGATCCAAAGCCAACCACCTCAACCGTTAAACCAACACCAAGCTTATACAAATGGGAATAGAAAATCTTTAAGGACAATTATGAAGGCCATTGCTACCATTGAGATGACATTATTTCCCTCACAAGGGAACTCCAACACTGGAGGTGGCCATTGGGCCAATCAAGCCTGTTCAACAGTTGCCAACCCATGACTGTTTCCCCATGCTCTATCCTTTTTAAATGCTGAGCATAAACAAGGTAGCAACACATTTTTATTAGGATGACTCTGCCTGGGTTTCAACAACTCACCTCGCAGACTCAGAGCTCGATCCATTACACAGAGCCTGGTTAAACATCCGACTTGGATTGGAATAGGAATTTGGTCTATTGTGGACAACACATTTGTCTATCGATACAGGATTAGGACAGGAAGTATAAAACTTGGACAAGGTACCAGCATGGAGCAGCCTACCGTTTTGAAAAGACACCATGGATTATTTCACATCCACAAGCAGTTGTAAACAGATGAAACAACAGGTTTGAGATCCTCTCTGAAAGGATGCTGTCCTCTAATTAAACCCATTCCACCAGGAATCAAACCCATACTTCATGGCTCAAAGGCAAATTAAACGGGTCAACCAAATGTAATGCAAAACCGAAAAAAAAGATTATCAATCGCCGACAGAGACCAATTCATATGTGTTCGTGAAAGGAAACATCAAAAGGAGAGAAGAAAAGGTTTGCAATGTTGAACAGCAATTTTTTTTTTTCATCATAGTTTATCACCCTGGAAACTATAAACAATCTTCTCACCTTTATGTTGTGAAAAACACTGCAAATTAAAGAAACAAAGCCGATCCAACGTTTATGGTCGTTTTCCCGGGTCTCCTCCCGTCTTGCATATTCTTCCTGAAGCAGGTTCAGGAGGTGGCCACGAAATGTGTTGTTGTCCCCCTTTGCTTCAGCCTGGAACATACAAATAATCGCACAAACCAAGGTTGATGCAGTACCCTGCAGAGCCATCATTGGTCGGTGCAATGGGTATGTGGCGGAAAAACAAGATAAAACATTTAAAATTTATCCAGGTGTGTGTTCAGTTACCAAGCAAGCCAGGCGTTGGGTTTAAGGGTTAAGGCGGCTGGCTTAAGATATTAGAGTCCCAGTCGAAGCCCCTGTCACCGTTGAATTAACACCAGGTGGGTTGACAGCCTGTCATCCTTTTGCTTTTGCTTTTGAACGGATTGCTTGAGCCGCTTGGTGAGTGGTCTCCAAGAAACTTGGTGACTGAACACACCCCAGGTGTGACGTGCGTGAGGCATGGCCAGTTTTCACGAGACGTACCTGTATAATTACTCTGCAAACCCGACATGCCTCCTTACAAAAGACCGGATCTTGCAGCGACTGGTTTATGATAACTGCCGCCACCTTCCGAAGATCCACGGTGTCGGGATCTGCAAGAACAACGTGCACAAGTACACACTTCCCATCCTCTTCAATGTCTAACAGCGGGTGATGGAGTAGAGCACCGCACTGATTGTGGTGGTGGTGGTGGTGGTGGTGGTGGTGGTGGTAAAGTAGAGTACAATGAGAGCCTACCTTTAAGAGCATCCTTCAGCATGTTCTGGGTCTCTTTATCAAACGCTTGCAGGTGAACATCTTGATCTTTATCTTGCATCGCTCTCAGCCTTTGTGGGAAATTAAGAAATGGAACTTTAAACGATATTATAAACGATGAACGGGAGAGAAGAATGATTTTTTTATTCATCTTGAAAACGTCAGGACCATCTATTTGACACACCTTAGTACACAGTACCTGCCCCCACCCCCGCCGCGCCCCCAACACCTTTTCCTGTGAGTACGTAATAAATAGATACGTGATATGTATTCTCGTTCACGTCGCAAACTGTTCTCAATGCAGTTCAAGCACCTCCTCCTCAATGCTCACTCTGAACGGGGGAACTGTACTTCTCAGCGATGTATGTGATGGTGTATAAGCGTGAACGCTGTTTCGTCGCTTCGATGCCGTGACAAATGCGGTTCGATAGAACGAAAAGTAAAAACGCCTCGATTTACGACTGGGACTGATATCATTAAAATAAATGAAATGTTAATGTTAAACTCTTCACGAAGTTACACGTGTAACCATAATTACATCACCTACAGATGAGCTTCGAGGCGATTAACAAATCTCGAGTACGAATACGTAATTGCCTGTTTCGCCCTTGTCCAGCAGCGATGGTTTCGTCGGATAAAACAACAAACCTTGTGTGCGATTGTTATATATAAATGAAGACGCAGCGGGCAAAGCGCCGCTTCACCATCGATATGTAATGAACAACAACAACGACGACAACAACAAAACAAGCTTGCTCACTTCGACGGGGATGAAGTTTTAAAACATTGAATTTCTAACTGTTTAAAAAACCTAATTTCACGAAACATATTAAACACACGGCAGTCACAAAAAATATATATATATATAAATATAATATAATATAATTTCCATAACAAATGACTCTCAGGCACGGTTGCAGTGAGCCGCCAATTCGCTGCTGTGGATTCGCGCCGACGAGTTTGTCGGAATCCCGCCTATAATTCCAGACTATCCATTTAAATCTTTCAACTCCTCGGAATCTTTTAATTCCTCTGATCTTTGTAGTGTAATCTCTAAATACACGACGGTTTAATCCAACCGACGGGTTATATAATCCATTACCGTCAATGTCGAATTCGCACGTGAAACTCGACAACGATGATTCAAAATCAGAGCTTTCTTTTATTTAATACGAGCAAATACCACCCATCGCTTCGATAACGGGGACACTGAGATGGGGGGAGGAAAGAGGTGGGGGGGGGAGGAAAGAGGTGGGGGAGGAGGGAAGAGGTGGGGGGAAGGAGGGAAGAGGTGGGGGGAAGGAGGGAAGAGGTGGGGGGAAGGAGGGAAGAGGTGGGGGGAAGGAGGGAAGAGGTGGGGGGAAGGAGGGAAGAGGTGGGGGGAAGGAGGGAAGAGGTGGGGGGGAAGGAGGGAAGAGGTGGGGGGAGGAGGGAAGAGGTGGGGGAGGAGGGAGGAGGTAGAGGGGGGAAGGAGGGAAGAGGGGGAGGGAAGGAGGGAAGAGGGGGGAGGGGGAGGGAAGAGGGGGAGGGAGGAGGAGGGAAGAGGTGGGGGAGGGAAGAGGGGGAGGGGGGAGGGAAGAGGTGGGGGAGGGAGGAGGTAGAGGGGGAAGAGGAAGAGGGGGAGGGAAGAGGGGGAGGGAAGAGGGGGAGGGAAGAGGTGGAGGGGGTTAGGAAGAGGGGGAGGGAAGAGGTGGAGGGGGAGGGAAGAGGTGGAGGGGGGAGAGGTAGAGGGGGAGGGAGGGAAGAGGTAGAGGGGTGAGGGAAGACGTAGAGGGGGAGAAAGGAAGAGCGAGGAGGTGGGACAGTGAAGAAAGGGGGGGCGGAGGAGGCAGACGTGTGGTGGAGCGTTAATTACGATTCATACTGTCTCATCAAAAAGCCTGGTGTTGGCACAGTGGTTAGGGCAGCGGCTTGGGATCCAAAAGGTCCTGAGTTCAAGCCCCGTTGGGCCACTGAATTAATACACCAGGGGGTTGACTCAGCCTGTCATCCTTCCGAGGTCGGCGAAATGAGTACCAGTGTACTGGGCTGGTGTATACCCCGGTTAAAATAGGTGTACCATATCCCTGTGAGGTAAGAGGGGACCAGAGTTGCGTCAGGAAGGGCATCCGGCGTAAAACATGTGCCAAATCACTATGCGGATCATACGGACGATCCGCTGTGGCGACCCTTAACGGGAGCAGCTGAAAGGGTCAACCAACTGTCTCATCAAAATGATTCTGTGCAGAATTATAGTGGAGATGGAAACAAAATGATGTCTGAAGTCCATTTTCTACCAGTCATTCTATAAATACCACCCAGAGACAAACACCGCTCGGACACTTCCGGAGACAAACTCCCGTCCGGACATAAAAGCCACCCAGACACAAATTCTCGTCCGGACATAAACACCACCCGGACATGTACGGAGACAAACTCCCGTCCAGACAGAAACACTACCTGGACATGTACCGAGACAAATTCCTGTCCAGACATAAACACCGCCTGGACACGTTCGGAGACAAATTCCCATCTCGACACGTCCGGAGATAAATACCATCCAGACACGTCTGGAGACAAACCCCGCCCGGACATAACCACTGTCCAGACACATACGGAGATAACCAACATCCAGACATAACAACCATCTGGACACGTCGAGACAGAGAAAGAGAGAGAGGGAGAGGGGTGAGATGCTGGGGAGTTATCAGAGAGAATATGTTATGCTTTCTGAACACACACACAAACACACACACACACACACACACACACACACACACACACACACACACACACACACACACACACACACACACACACACAGACACACACACACACACACCGTTTTATTAGTAAGGATTAAAATCGGTTTTCTTACCAGGAACCTATTTGAATAAAATCATTGTGGGACACTGGAAGGCTAATGCCCGTACTGTACTCCCAATCCCACCTGATGGTAATATTGTTGTGGGGCCGGGACATCGGCCGACGAGCTCGACCACCAGATGGAGCAGTGGAGTCGGCTCGACCGATCGTCCAGAATTCAGATCGTCGCCCCGGATAAGTCCGGAGTCGACGGGTCCTTTGTTTTGGACCGTGAAGCGTCAATATTTCCACCACGTGGTATAGGGTTATTCGCCAAATCTCAAAATACCTAGAGAGCACGTGGCGATCTACCGAGTCTTCACACCCTCGACGGAACTCGGATGGAAACGAGCTGCTTGGAGCGCTCGTTCCGTGTGCGATTCCGAGCGGTTTAATCGCCGAGAACCGTCAGTCCAGATGTCCCCTTACGGCGGCACAACGGCCTTGCTAATTTTTCCCCAGCATGCGACAGACACGCTCAGTCAATGCAAGAAGGGACATGAACAAACTGAAACATTTAACAATCGGGGTATTTATTCAACAATAATGGGGGGGGGGGGATTAGGGAAGCACGTAAGAAGCAGATTTAAACCGAATAAAGCAAGGCAATGATATACAGCGAGAAAGTACTTATACAGTTCGCTACTTACGGACTGGCGCCACAAACACACGTACGCACACACACACCCAAAGAATTGGACCGAAAGGTCTTTATTTGGACCTCCAGCCCGGAGGACAGTCGGCTGAAGATCAGGGTAGCTGGCTACCTGGCCGCGAGTGCACGGCTGGGCGTCCACTCCTTCCCGGGGGCGGGCTCCGGTCGCAGAAGGATGGGCCAGCGCAGCCGAACCCGGCTGAGGTGATACGAGGTGATGTCCAAGCTCGCAACCATGCGGAGGAGGAGGAAGAAGAGGACGGTCATGACCAAGCCCAGCCAATCAGACTCCTCGTGCGAGGATCCTCTGCTTCTTTATATCCTCCCCGGAGCGCTCGCTTTTGCAGACATTCGTTTCGCCATCATAGGGCGTGGCGCAACCATTCCCTCACTTGGCGCTTTGCCAAGCGAAATTGTGGGTGGGGGCTCAACCTTTCCCCCAGTAAGCGCGCAGAGGACACCGGGAGCTGAGGGTTGCTGCTTGGTGTTCGGCGGGTGGCAGTTGACCTCTCCCAGAGTTCAACGAGAACTCCCGAGCGAGAGAGAGGGGTGTCACAATTCTTCTTCGTTTGATATGACGTCACAATTGACGCTGGGACCTGAATATGTTTCCCAGGTGTTTCCCAAGTTATGGCCATTTATGATACGGTTGGTCCGATCTAATTGAAACAATGCCCCAATCCAGTCGTCGTTTACGAGAGCGAAGGAACGAAGCTGCACATACTGGCATGCCTCACCCATGAGAGAGAGTACTGGCAGGAGAGGGGGAGAGAGGAAGGGGCGAGAGAGAGGGGGGGTGAAAAAATGTCCCAATCCAGTCGTCGTTTATGCACCTACGGGCACGCACCTTCGGGATCGCACCTACGGGCCCGCACCTACGGGCCCGCACCTACGGGCCCGCACCTACGGGCCTGCACTAGTATTATAAAAACATGACTTAGAGGCGGAATGGTTGGAGCGTCTGCTCTGAGTTTAGAAGGTCCAGTGGTTCGAACCCCGGCCGAGGCATACAAATCAAAATAAAGACCAATTACTGCACCGTAGTCCCAAGAATGAAGCCAGACATAACAATACACACAAACACAGATACAAGGTGGTAGGCGGACATGGGAGGTCGACTACCCAAGAGAACCTGACGTGATGGGCCCGTTCGATGGGGAATGACCTGAGGATTAAGCACAAGAAAATTCATGATTCTCGCTTCAAGGGTTAATGCTGCAGATTGTTTTTTTGTTAAAATACCCCCACATTTAGAGGTTTTTCGGCCGTTGCTAGGCAACGGAGGGGTCCATAGCAACGGTTTTTTCTCACACATAACTAGGACATACCATGAACCTATCATACCAGTTTCATGTATATCTGACTCATAGTCTCTGAGATATAACGAACTTCGTTTTTTTAATTGTTTTCGACCAGGGTTCATTTTAAAGTCTATCTTCTTCGACAGTTTTCATAGGATCCGGCTGGAAATTTTTGACAATATGGCTGAATGTACTGCCCACAGTCGCTCATGGCCAGATTTTTGATTTTCGAAAAAATAATTTTTTTATGATTTTTCTAAAATTTCAAAGTCCCGTTGCTAGGCAACGGTGGTGTCCATAGCAACGGTTCTCATTTGCACACAACTAGGTCATGGTATGAACCTACCAACCAAGTTTCATCGAAATCGCCATTGTATTAACTGAAATCGCCATTTTAAATGATAATAAGGGTAGAACAAATCTCAAAAAAAAATAAAAATTTCGACGAGATCGACTACCCAATAGTATGTACTAGTAAGTACTTACAAAAGCTAGTTTATATGAAGTTATAACCTTAACTCACAAGCAATTGTCTGATTTTCCAACTGCCCGGATCATCAGCTGGACACCGTTTTTCATCGAGGTTTCGATCCTTTCAGCCCAGAACCTCTCCAAACGGCGGATCCACAACCCCGGTCGCCGGTCCACATCGGTAGATTACTCAACATCAATGGACCCACAACCTCAAAGTTGTGTCCAGACAGTCAGTCAACACACCAATGCAATATCCTCATTCAAACTTATTTAATTATTACTTTTATTTAAAATATTACTACATATGAATAACATCAACCATACATCACTTCATATGATAATATATTAAGCGATAAACACTTTACCTTGTAGACGTGTCCATTACACAGTACCTCCATCTAACCATCGACTCAAATTGTGATTGAAATATTCAAACTGTCATTAACAACCGATTTTAACATGCTGCACTGCATATCCTAGCAACCACCAATAAATTATATTAATGCTTATTAATAATGTATTTTTAAAATAATATTTGTTTTATCTTTATCGAAATACCTCCATTATTTAATAACATCTATAAATATATATATATATATATATACATATTTTTAATCAATAATATTAATTCAAGAATTTACCTCACTAAAAACGCACAAATAAGCCAACATTGGCAATCATAGGCCAAGTTTTGGTAGGCCCCAAAGCCAATGGCCTTGTCATTGTGAGGGAATATAAATAAATATAAAACTATTCATACATAATATGAGGTAATGTACATAAATACGAAGACAGGAGAGAAGTGCAAGTGGAAGAGATAATCGCTTCAACGCTATCAAGGATGATAGGCCTCATCAGGCATTGTACGAACAAGATTGATAATCGAGCGGTGTATATTCGCCACATTAAACTGTAGGTTGCTCGTCCTACAAATCAAAATTAACCCGTAGATTTCAAAAACTGTGTTTGTGTGGACAAATAAGAATTGCGAGTCGACCGGCAGCCCGAAGAAAATTCCGTTAAAGAAAATGAACATGAATCCAGAATGCGTACGTCATTCAACCATTAAAAGGACCAGATTTCAAACGTGCTCTTCCCCTGACATCACGATCGTCAACCAATGAGAAGGGAAAACCTCTGAAGTCCGCCAATCAGGTTCAAGAGATGATGTTAAACGAGCCAATAGGAGGAGAGGATTGTAACGGCGCTTTTTTTGTTTAAAATATTCCGTCAGAGGGCCGCGGCCAGCCGGCAGCTTGGTGATATTTATCCATAGAGCCGAGATCCGTTTGTTGTAGTCGTTGACGTGCCGTTCTGCTTTTATTTTGTTTTTATTTTTCGCCGAAATGGCCGCTGCGGAGACGACGGCTCCGGTTAAAGAGATACCGAACACTTTAGTGGATCCAAACACTCGCAGGAAATATATCCGCGGTCGTTTTCTCGGAAAGGGCGGCTTCGCCCGCTGCTACGAGCTCACGGACGTGGAGTCGCACGAGGTGTTTGCCTGCAAGGTGGTGCCCAAGTCGATGCTGCTGAAACCTCACCAGAAGGAGAAGATGACCATGGAGATCGCCATCCATCGTTCCCTACGTCACGGCAATATCGTCGGTTTCCACAGTTTCTTCGAAGATAAGGATTTCGTGTTCGTCGTCCTGGAGCTGTGCCGCCGCCGGGTGAGTCGTGTGACTAATCCTAGACGGTGGTTTAAGGTCTATCTCGGCTCGTGCGCTTCGACCTCATGACCCCACGTGACCTCGTCGTGTTGAGTGTAAACCGCAAACCACGTGCTGTATAAATGTGTAATTATTATTTGTTTATTTTGATCGACATGACTAACACGACTAACCCGTTGATTTGATTGGCTGGAAGCGATCACTTTGGGCCTTCATTTGGCCGTTTGGACCAACTTTTTTTTATATATCCCGTCGTCAACAGGAGATTTCAAAATGACCCCCCCCCCCCCTCCAACGTGCTCGGCGCATGCGCAGAACCCCCGAGACCGGGCAATCTTTGGTCAAACTTGTATGGTGCGGGCAAGATAGGGTTTGCCCCCTAAAATAACTCTCAAAGCTTCGCCGCAAATACTTGGAGGGAAACTCCGTATCTGCTTTGGATGCTTCTGCATACCGATGGGAATGTCATATTTGGGGCTTTTGAATGCACAGGATAAGTTTTTAAAATCAACTTTTAAAAATTATATTTACTGTCAATCATGTTGGGGTAGAGAGAGAGATGGGCCCCTGCGAATATAGTTTGGTTCTGGTGCCGCAAGAGAAGTTTTATTCAATTTTTGCATCTATTGGTGAAAGGAGAAGTGCTTGTGCGTCACTCGCTGCTTGCTTGTGTTTAAGAGGAACTTGTAGGAACTCGACGCCTCACATCCACAGATATGTCTCGTATTTCTGAGTATGATTTGCACACAAGAACGTGATGGTTACGGTTAACCTCTTTGAAATTGCCACTCCATTAAAATATTGACGATACTGTTTAAAAGACTTTTCCCAAGTCGAGGTAAGCACACGCACACACACACACACACACACACACACACACACACACACACACACACACACACACACACACACACACACACACACACACGCACACACACACACACACACACACACACACACACACACACACACACACACACACGGAATGTGCAAAAGGATTCGTCGGCCTTCGTAGATCATTTTGAAAGTTCGGTACTGGTGGTCAAAATCTGCGTATGCCAACATGGCATTTTTACCTCCACTACCGAAGGTGAAGGAAGTTGTGTTTTTTTTCACCCCTCTGTTTGTCTGTCTGCAGGATATCTCAAAGTTGTGGATGGATCCAGATTAAATTTGGTGGCCAGGTTCAGTGTGACGAGGACAAATGATTTTATGTTTTGGTGAAGATCTGAATCTGACTACTATAATTTTTTTAAAGTTATTCTTCACTATTGAGAGATGGGGCCAAAAACGATATATAGTACGACATCTCAAAATGTATTGGGCCCGATATGTTCTCATGGATCAGGCGTTGCATGGCGGAGGTATGCGCTCTACCGAGTGCCATTCTAGTTTTAGTTTCTTTGTTTTTCCCCTCCCCTTCCTGTATTATCCACATGCCTTCCTCTTTATCATCCCTCCCCTTCTCTTCCCATTAATTTTGCAACACTCTAACACGTATGTAATAAATATAACCCGTTATAACTTTTGGTGGTTGTCACGTGTAATAACTACTAGCTTTTAGATGCATTTTTGGAAAGGCTCAGACTCTCCAACTTCAAAGAAGCGTTTTTTGTTTTGTATATATATTTTTTTATTTTTGTCAAGGCTCATATGAGAGCTAAAGGCCCTGTCACACCTTGACGATTTAGCCAGCGTATACTGACTTATGGGTAAGTTTTTTTTTTTTTTTTTTTTTTTTTTTGTTGCTGTTAACTGCATACATCGTAGTACACCAAGCTGTTAGACAAATTTTCCATGCTTTAAATTTTTCGACGTATGACTCGCACGTTCCGCATAACACTGGCCATAAGTTATAGGCACGTTACGCGATCGTTGACACACGTCGACACACGTTACTTGTAAGTTACTCATAAGTCGAAACGCGTCGAGGTAATGGTTGGCGTCGGTGTTCCAGACTCCTTGTTTTTTTTTTTGTTTGTTTTTTTTTTTTTTTTTCTCTTCGGTATGACTGTGATGTTGACACTTCGATTTGTAGTGTGGTTATAATAAAATATAATTAATAGGCTGCCGCTCAACGATTTAAATCGTAACCGCACTAGAAATCGAAGTGTCAACATGACCGTCATACCGAAGAAAAAAAAACAGGGAGTCTGGAACACTGACGCTAAACATTACCTCGACGTGTGAGTAACTTACAAGTAACGTGTGTCAACGATCGCATAACGTGCCTACAACTTATGGCCAGCGTATGCAGAATGTGTGCGTCATATGCTAGATACGTCGAAAAATTTTCAACATGCTGAAAATTTGTCGACGTATGCCAGCGTGCTTCAGCGTGCTGTTAACGTATACAAAACTTACCCATAACGTATTCGACGTGTGCCAGCGTATTCGGTAAAGTTTTCATACGCTGGCTAAAACATCAAGGTGTGACAGGGCCCTAACACAATGCATAGCATGGGGAGCATGACAAGAGGGGCAGGAGTGGCAATGACAAAATTGTGGGGAACAGAGATATTCGGAGATCTGTGGAAGGGATAGGGATGGGGCGAGGGACATGTGTTATACAAGATGGATATTACAGGGACTTTCAGGAAGGAAGGCAGGGAATTTGAAGGAGGTGGGTTTGGGGTGGATTAACGAGGGTGGAGAAGATCGAGGATTTGGATGTGGTCGATAAGAGGTGGTGGTGAACAGCTGTTTTGAAGGCCTTGAGTGAAGAATGGGATTGAATAGTGAGGGAGTTTATTCCAAAGCGGGGGAAAAAAAAAGGAGAAATGAAAGAGTGAAGGTGAGCAGTGATTCGTGATTTTGGTGGTTTTATCAGAAGGGGGTTGTTGAAGGACCTTGAGCGCCCTGCGGAAATGTGGGGGGAGCGGGTCATATCGCAGACAGGGGGGAAGGGGGGGTGAGACTGGAGAGGAGACTGTCAAAGACAGACCACTGACCTGCCTGCGGTGAGAGTGAGAGACCCAAAGACTCGGCCTCACCACGGAAGATGCCAATGATCCTAAATGCCTTGGTTTCCGTTGCGTGAAGTTGAGAAAGATGAGAAGCAAGAGCACCACCAGCCCAGAGGGGTGAGCACGACTCCATCAGGCTGCGGACGAAAGCTTTGTAAGTGGTCAGGAGTTCAGGTGGGCCGAGGAAGGACTTTGCACGATGGAGGATTCCTCGTCAGCGACTGGCTTTGGAGGCCAGGTTGGAAATGTGGTTTTCCCAGGAAATTGCAGATAGTGAGACCCAGAAGCTTGAAAGAAAGGACTTCTTCCAAAGGATTGTTGAGAAAGTCGATGGGGTGGGTGGGGGGGGGGGGTTCCAAACGGTCCTTATGGAAAGACATGGTGAGAGTGTGAGATTTGTCAGGATTGAAATCACATCTGCAGTGAGCGAAGAAGCTGCTGCTTGTCGGTCTGAGGGATGGCAGATTGAACGACAGAAGGTGGAGTCATCAGCAAAGAGATAAAGAGGATTTTCCAGAGTCGGAGAGATCATTGATGAAAACCAGAAAAATAACAGGGCCCAGAACGCTACCTTGAGGAACTCCAGCCTGGACAGGAAGAGGGATGAAAACTCTGGGGCGACAGGAGAGGAAGTCTGCGAGCAATGAGTGGAGATGGCCTTGGATACCATAGGAAGAGTTTGGTGAGCAGGGCAGGGTGCCAGACCGTGTCAAAAGCACGTGATGTGTCTAGGGTTATGGCTCTGATTTTATGTCTGACATTGAGGACCTCCATCTATTGTTGGGAGAGTCGAAGCAGCATATCCAGGGTAGAGTGACCTGGTCTGAATCCAAATTGATGATCGGAAATCAAGCCATGAGAGAAGAGGAAGGATTCCATAACCTTGCTGATGATTGGGAGAAGGCTGATTGGTCCTTAGTTGCAGGGATCTGTTTTTGCACCTTTATGCAGGGCAGTGATGTTTGTTGATTTTTCCAGGCAGATGAGCTTGAGCAAATGAGAGGGTGAATAGAATTAGTTTGCTACCTGCAATATCCTGAAGGCAATGCCATCCCTTAGGAAAATAATTTATTTGTGGATGCGTTCCACTGGCCTTCATCAGAAGAGGTAGATTGGCATGTTTACCTTTTCTTAAAATGCCAAATAATATCTCTTCTTTTGTTGCAAGAGTTCTAACCAATAGGGAGTGCCTGCCACGCACACACACTCTACTTCAGATTCCATTACACAATTTATGAAGATTTTTGCAGCCGGGAAAAGAGATGTTATGGTTAAACCGTAAAATGGCTATTTCCGCCTTTGACTAACACTTGTTGTAGCCAGTGGGTATTTCTGTGTCTTTTGTACGCTGCAACTAAAAGTTGGAAGTTGCTATATGTAATACAACAGATTGAATCCCTTAACTGTGCGGTCTGTGAATAAACGTCACCTGCCACAGGAACTCTGTTGTCTGCAATGCCATACCGCAGCGAGAGAGGAACACTTCACTGTTGGGAATAAAGGATCAAAAATGGAGTTCTCCAAGCTTGTGCCAAATATTCCTAATGTCATCATCAGCACAGTCGTACCCTCAGTCAATGACACTACCTCCGCAACCTTTTACTGTATACAAAATAAGACGTCACCATCACGATGAGCTCACTGCGACCACCTTGGGAGGCTCCTGCAATGTTATTAAAGCTTGAATGGCAGGCTTACGAGGTCTGACAAAGTTCCAGGATGAAGGCAATATAGAATTTTATCGTCAACGTAGCGATTATGTTTGGTGGTCACCTTCAAAATGATTTCCTTGAGAGTGTATACATACTTACCAACGTCGCTGTTATGCTTCAAAGCACCATTTGAAGCTGTCTAAAATGACATTTCGCTCATCGGTCACAGCTCTCTGGAACAATTCTATTGATGGGAACAAAGTGAGTTCCTTTTATTGGACTTTTCAGTCTTGGAAACAAGAAAAAAAAAATTGCATGGAGCCAAGTCAGGAGAGTCGGGAGCATGTTCCAGCACAGTGATTTCTCTGTCAATAATTGCCTCACGGAGAGGGCCTTGCGTGCAGGATCATTGTCGTGATTGAGACTCCACTTGTTCGGCGTGAACTGGTCTGATGAGCAAAACGTGTCTTCTCAAACATTCCAAAACTTCACGGTGAAATGCTTGGTTCACTGTTTGTCCTGAAGGAATAAATTCCATGTGGACGACTGGGTGTGCGCTGCCGCTCGCCACAGGGCGAATCCCCCTTCCCTGTGGCTAATATTTTAAACCACCCATTAGCCACTGTGGCAAATCCATGTTTTAGTGTTTTTTTTTTTTTAACCAGTTTTCGACGAATTTTGGGTGATTTTAGCACAGAATTCAACCTTCGTTGAGACGGCCGCCATTTTGTATGTTTTTATTACGGGAATCGTGCGTGATTTCGTACAAGCTTGTATATACTAACTTTAGTAGTTTTAAACTAGTTTCTAGTAAAAAAAAATCGACCAAACTTACGCATGATTCCCATGATTCTCGTCTCAAAATTATATTTTAATTTTTTGGGAAATTTTATTTTAATATTTTTTTTTCCCCGGAATGATTTGGCGCTACATGCTTCGTTGGGGCAGTGGATGCCAGGTGAGTTTTGACACAATCAGTAGTAGTACCTGTAGTAGGATGAGTTTGTTTGGATGAGTGAGTTTGATGGGTGACTTTGGTTGGTTGAATGAGTGAGTTTGATGGGTGAGATTGGTTGGATGAGTGAAGTTGTTGGGTGAGATTGGTTGGATGAGTGAGTTTGACTGGCATGAGGTTGGTCCAATCCTGGTCCACAACCACCCCCATCCCCAACGACCATACCCCCCCCCCCACACACACACACGCACGCACATCATCACCACCACCACCATCCCTCACAATCACCACCTCCTCTGATGGTCGTTCATTCAACCAATCTCACACGTCAAACTCGCTCATCCAACCAATCTGAACAATCCAACTCGCTCATCCAACCAACCTCACCCATCAAACTCACACATCGACCTTAAAATTAACTTATTTAATATTGGTAAAAAAAAAAAACTTTTTAATAAAATATGTGGCTATTTCCTTTTCTCCTGTGGCTAATCATTCCAAACCTGGATTAGCCACAGTGGCTAATTCCTTTTGAAAGCCAGAGCACACCCAGGACGATCCCTTTGATATCTAAAAAAAACAAATCGGCACCATTTTGACTTTGGCGTGTGAGGGATGAGTTCTTGAGGGATGAGCTTTTTTTTTCGGTCTTGGCGATGAGGGTGTTATCCATTGGAGACTGGCCTTTTGTTTCTAGGTTGAACTGGTAGACCCAGGTCTCATTTCCTGTGATTTTGTTGAACACGTCGTGACCTGACTGAACGTGTTCTGACAGGTCAGAACAAAGCTGGAGACTCTTTTTTTTTTAACATTAATTTATTTTTGTTGTTTGTTGCTCAGGTTCTTTGGGACCATGTTGGTGCACACCTTTCTCATGGAGTTTTTTTTAGTTAAAATCAATTTTAGTTTCTGTTCAAGTTCAACTGGTCTGCTATCGGTCTGTCACAAACCCTGGTTAAATCGGACCAACATTCTCACCCATTTGACATTTTATTTTTTTGGCTGTTTTGGCAATCGATTGGCATCCTGACTGCCACCCACATTCGAGTCGATTTCCCCCTTCCGCAAACACGTGATCTTGACATTCTCTTCCCCGTACACCTGCTTCAACTTGTCGAAAATGTCCGTGGCTCTTTCATTTAGTTTTACCAAAAACTTGATTCTGTGCCTTTCATCCTCACATGTTTGCAACACTTGTAATTTTCACAAAACTCCAGGATCAGCTACAAAATGCAATCGATCGATACAATGGCGAACACAGTACTGACAGGAAGATTACGATGCACATCCATTTACGAAACCCAAGTCGGTGCTGCCACCTTTCGAGAAAAAAAAACATTCCTGGAACTTTATCATTCCTCATATCATGCCACAGGAATGAGAGCACAGCCTTTTACATGTTTTGCTGTGCATGGGGATCGTCGGCACAATGTAGTGCCCCCGTTTGCCGTGACTTTAACAGCCGTTTGGGTTGTAGCTCTGCCGTCTCCTTCCAGTGTATGGCAAGGTCACAGATGGAGTCTCATTGCAGCAATTACTGCGCAATCGGTGAAAAGAAAACGTCGCTGGCCAATTTGAATGCGTTATGCTGTATCATATTCCATCTTCTGCAGCATTCTACATTGAGGTTTTAACATGTTCATGTGTGCATGCAATATTGTAATATCCCCTCTGCGCTAGTGCTCTTGCCTCTCACCTTTCTCGCCTTCACACTGTGGAAACCAAGGCATTTAGGATCATTGGTATCTCCCACGATGAGGTTGAGTCTGTGGGTCTCTCGCTCTCACCACAGGCAGGTCGGTGGTCTTTCTGTCTTCTACCGTCTCCTCTCCAGCTTCGCCCCCGCCCCCCTGTTTTTTTCCTGCCTTTGGAACAAACTCCCACACTCTTCAATCCCACTCTTCCCTCCAGGTCTTCAAAACAGCTGTTCACCACCATCTCTTTTCTTCCTCCATCCAAAACCATGATTTTTTTTCCTATCCCCGTTAATCCACCCCAAACCCACCTCCTTCAAATTCCCTGCTTTCCTTCCTGAAAGTCCTTGTCATGCAAGGACCTGAAAGTCCCTGTAGTGGCCATCTTGAATACCCTGTGTACCCTGCTCTATCCTTCTCCCTTCCACAGATCTCCTAGTGTCTGTTTCACACTTTTTTCCTTCCTTTCCCACTGATATTGTCTCTTGCTCCCCTTGTTGAACCTTCTGTGTGTTAGCTTTCATACGTGCCTTGACAGTGTATTAAAAAAGAGAAGACCTTTACGAACCTTCAGACCCCTTAGACCAGTGGTCCCCAACCTTTTGATCCCACGGGCCGCATTCACTACTCCCAAGGATGTTGGGAGCCAGAAAAAAATTGATGCATTTTATTGAGATACTTGATACTGAGAAACATTTTCAGAGTCAATGAGAAACTTGATACTGCTTCTGCTCTCCCAGGATCGAGTTGATGTCAGGCACCAGATGGGAGGAAGCAACACGAAGAGTGTCTTCCAGGTGCATTTCGGACAAGGCGTTTCGGTTCTCGTTCTTGGAGTATTTCAGCTTGCTGAAGAACTGCTCGCACAAGTATGTGCTGCCAAACATGGAAAACAACTTCTGGGCATGCTTGATCAGGTTGGGAAGGTCTGGTGGGGGTAGCTCCCTGTAGAACTCCTGGAGTTCCTTCTCCAGGAACTGGGTCTTGATGTCGATGTCACTCTTCAGCTCGATCAGCTCCTCCTGCAGGTCCGTTGGGGCTTGCAAGGGATCGAATGAGAAGGGCATGGCGAAGATCTCGAAGCTGACTTTGTGCTTGCAGAAGTCTTGGAATCGTTTCTCGAACTCCTTCAGACGGGCCACCTCTGAAGCATACCTTTCACCTTCAAAAACGGTCTCATCCTCACCGTGCTGGCCCTGCAGAGCAGTGATGACTCCCACAGCTCCAGCTTGTTCTCGAAGGACTGGATGCAGCCATAGAGGTTGTGGACCAGCTTGCCTCTTCTCTGCATGGAGACGTTGAGGGCATTGAGCTTCTCGGTGATGTTGAGGAAGGCGAGGTCATCCAGCCACTGGGAGTCTGAGAAGTGACCGACTGGCGGGCCCTTCATTCCCAGGCACATGGCCAGCTCGTCCTTCGGCTCGAAGCGCTTCAAAGTGCAGCCCCTGCTCAGCCACCTCACGGCCGAGAAGTACAGGACATCCCCGTAGTTTGCATCAAGCTCCTGCAGCAGCTCCTTGAACTGACAGTGGTTGAGAGCATGCGCACGAATGTAGTTGACATTGCCAATGACCACTGTAAGGCTTTTCAGGTCACGGCGCCGGCCGGCAGTGGCATTGTGTAGACCCCTTTAAAATTGCTACATGGAAATGTTTTGATTGGAAAGTCCTCGCGGACCGCAGTATAGGGCTCCATGGGCCGCATGCGTCCCGTGGGCTGCAGGTTGGGGACCAATGCCTTAGACCTTAACACCATTTTGACCCCTCACACCCTTCAGACAGCTCGGACACTTGACCATTTTGACTACTTGGACCTTTACTATTTTACAAATAAATATCACCAATATTGCAAATAAATTTGGAGAAAATAAATGTTTATATAATATCTGTTGTGTTGTCATAATTTACACCAATCATAATACATACATACACTCGCTGTCGGACCCTGTGTATATTTGCGTTTCATAAAATGCTTCAACATTTGTGGGTTTTTTTATTATTATTTCCCCCTCCCTTGTGAATCACAAACTGCCAGAAACCTATGCTCCAACTTTCGTGGATTTGACATTTGTGCCATTTTTCAGGACGGTGTTCCCCACTTATGTCGGGGTCTGATTATATATTTATTTATTCATATATATATATATATATTTTTTTTATTACAATAAAAAAAATTTCAGTTAAAGAATCTGTATTTGTTTTGCCAAGTTATTTGAATGAAGATGGAGCTGAATAATTATATTGTTTATATAAATACCCCTTGCAGACTGCCCCCTTGCCCTCTGGCTGTGCAATCTTTCTTCTTCCTTCTTTTCACCACTTTTAGTCCATGATGGAGCTGCACAAGCGTCGCCGAGACATCTCAGAGCCTGAGGCCCGCTACTTCTTGAGGCAAATAATCCTTGGTTGCGAGTACCTTCATAAGAGCAACATTGTGCACAGAGATCTCAAGCTGGGAAACCTCTTCCTCAATGACAACATGGAAGTTAAAATTGGTGGGTGTGCTGCACATCTTGTAGTTTTGAAATCTTGATGTTTTTGGTGTGTTTTGACTGAAGTAGAAAATGTCCAAATTGTCCGTTTCTGCTTGCTATATTCAGAGTTTATCTGCTTGTCTGTATGTGGTTTATTAATATGTTCATGGATATGCTGGAACAAAGATTGTGCATGCCGACAAATGAATCATGAGGAACCAAACTTCAGACAGTCACTGAGTTTGGGGGTGGTGACGCATATTGAGGTGGACCATTTCCCAGAGCACCCTCAGCAACAGCATATTTTTGTGAATTCTTTTTTTTGTCTGTCCATGCTCACTGGGGCGACCAAGTATTTTTGCCTTTCGTGTGACTTGGCCAGAGTTCGAACTGCCGACCTCCCAGACTCGGAGCGGACACTAACCATTACGCCACTGAATCTTTCTACTCTTTGTTTATTGTAAGTCTGTCTGTCGCTCTTTTTTTTTTGTTTGTTTGTTTTTTTTCACACCAATCTTATTGATGGATTTTCTTGCAGGGGATTTTGGGCTGGCGACCAAAATAGAGTACGACGGGCAGCGTAAGAAGACTCTATGTGGCACACCAAACTACATAGCTCCTGAGGTGCTTGGCAAGAAGGGACACAGCTACGAGGTGGACATCTGGGCGGTGGGATGCATCATGTAAGCATCCCGTTGGTGGGAATAAAATTGTTGGGTTGGGATTATCAATGTCGGTTTTAGTTTCTCGGAAATGTTAAGCATCCTTTTAATAAGAAAGATATGATGTGTTTTCAGAGTGATCCATAATTAAGACCCTACTTTAAATGTTCAAAAAAAAAAGAAGAAGAAATTCCCACTTTGTTAAATCAGGCCTCCTGGATGGCCACTCTTATCAGTCTTCTTCACCCGATCCACCTTTGTGGAAAGTGGGTATCCAACCAATTAAGACCTTCATTTGAGAAGTGTGTAGGGACACCATCTTTTAAAAAAAGTTTCATCACTATTGTCCAATTGCTTAATTTGTTGAACGTTTTGAAGCATTTCCAAGTATACGATAGTATCTCTGTCTGCTCATTGTATCGGAGGATGTAAGGTCCAACAAGTTGTGTTGAACTCTGTCTGCACCAAAGAAGCGGTTTTGGCCGCGTTTCACTCTCTGCAAAATGATTGTGGACAGATGTTTTGAGGATCATTTCCGAACCAGTAATGGCAGTTGCGCTCAACGAAACCACCATCATGGAAAACACCTGGGCAGTTGTCAATTCGCTGAAGGAAATGTTCACAAAACTCAAATCTCTTGTCGCAATCATCTGCAAACACCTGCTGGACATCATGAGGTTTGTATGGCTTCCATCCTCAATCCTCCTTCAAAATTGTATGACAACTTATTCCATTCTCCTTCTCCGCCTGTCTGGTCGACATTTTTAGGCTCCTTGTGAACATGGCTCGTACCCGGTCAATGTTTTCCGGTGATGTTAATGTGATATGTCTTCTTGATGATCTTATGTCCTTGACTAAGCCAGTTGGAAGCTTTTAGTGACAGTTCGTTATCATTTATGGATCCAAAGTGGCATGTCTTCCCATTTCTTGCCACCATTATCTTTGAACTGCAAAGCTTCATGTTGTTTATGTACCAAATACTCTTTGCAGAGTATTGGTGCTGCCACAGCAGTTTCTTGGCAATGGTTGTAATGGTTGGTTTGCCATGTCTTCCTGATCAACTTGCGCCCTTAACTAATAATGCTAACCTTCCTCATGCTTTCCCAGTGTTTTGTCCATGTTCTATCCTTTTCAATACTGACCAAGCAAGGAAGCAATATGTACCCTTTTTTTTCAGTCTTTGGTATTACTTGACCATGGTTTGAAACACTGACCTCCCAGACTCAGAGACGCTCTAACCCAGGGACTCTTTAACTTTTTCTACCATTTACCCCTCGGCTCGACATGACTAGCCATTTACCCTCACCTTTAGGGCTATTTCAACTCATCGACTGGCCAATGCAATTTTGGCAAAAAAAAAGAAAAGAGAAAGCACAACATTTATCCTAGTACAATGACAAACTGTGATCAGAGAGAACATATTGCACACAAGTAAAACATCAACACAGGAGTATCAATGGGACCATTGTTGCTGCCTCACCTCAATCAGTTTATATATTTGAGGTGGTGTTGACCATGCAACTCGTGTCGTCGTCTGCTTTCAGGCGGTTCCCGGCCTTCGTCTTCATTGCTGCCATGGCTAAGAACCCGGTCTCAGAGGTACATGGTGATTTAAAGGAACGACCACTTCGAAGGCACACTGAGTGAGGAGTGGGAATGAACGTCCGTTTCATCCAAAAATTCACTCCCACTCTTTCAAATCTGTTTCGGACCAATAGTTTTTTGAAGATCAATCGGCTCGTCTTTCGTTTGGTTGTCATCATTCATCTCAGTCAGATTAGTAATAAACGGTTTCAATATCCATCCTTCTGTTGGAATCCTGTCTGTTGCAAAGGAGCCAGTGAAATGATCTTTCAAGGTTTTCAAATGTGCAGTTTGTACTTTCGGAATTTGTATATTTATCCCGAACCATGGGATTAAAAAAAAAACAACACTTTTACCGCTTGGAGGTCAATTTACCCCCGGATAAGAACCGCTGCTTGAGCCATTACGCCACAGTCTGCTTGCCAAACCCCAACCCGTGCAGCAATTCATGCTCTGAGCAAGTTAATCTCTCAGCCTTAATGCATCAATCGGTCAAGGTGTGTGTGTCTGTCTGTCTGTCTGTCTGTCTGTCTGTGTGTCTGTGTGTCTGTGTGTCTGTGTGTGTGTGCCATTAAAATTGTATGCAAGCAAGTTACCAGTTGACTCCTTCCCTTCGTCTCCAAACTTTCACTTTGCGAAAGCACAATATTAGCATTTCTAGTTTTACCCCACGCACGTGAAGTGGAAAGCGGGGTTAAGCAATTGGTTCATGGTCGTCCATCCATCTGTTTTTGGTTCATGATCGTGGAACATCAACAGAACAGAACGGCTTACGAGCTAACGATATTGTTGTGCTAAATTCAGGCAGTATTATAAATTCCCCTAGGTGTGGATTAATTTGAAGCAACATCAATGTGATTTATTTTCTCCTTGGAGCATTTGTGTGTGGGGGTGGGGGGGGGAATTGGACAACAGCATTAGTCTTAAATATACTGTATAAAGTTTTGTGAACTTCCAAAATAATCATATTAACGGCAAAAAAAATAATTGGGGGGGGCTATCTAAACAGCGGCCTTTTGCTTTGTGCACTGCTCGGATCAATTTTTGGTCCAATTAGAAAAAAAAAAATTACAATTTTCCCGTAGGTTTGGACCAATTCAAAGTGACCTTTGCTGTATTTTTATTTTTATTGAAATAAAGATTTTCAAAATCATTTCACTAATTTTGAAGTATTTTACTTCAATTCTGCAAAGGGTAGGCCTGTGGTGTGTTCAGTTGTCATACAGCAAGATAGCACTTGCCAAGTTCTTTATCAATGGTTTTGAATGGAGTGCTTGAGTGCTCAAGCCACTTGATGAGCGCTCTACAAGAATCGTGGTAATTGAACACACCCTTGATGTTGGCTTAACCCTTAAGGTGACTGGCTTAAGATCTCAGGGTCCTCAGTTTGAGCCCCTGTCGTCCTGTTAAATAACACCAAGTGGGTTAATTCAGCCTGTCATCCTTCCGAGGTCGGCAAAATGAGTACCAGCTTGCTGGAAACGGGGCACTGCATCAGCAGCATCGCTGCGCTTCCAGCAATAATGCAACTAGCAACCACATGCTGCATGCGAAATAAATAATACTGCATGGTCAGGTCAGGTATGGGAGCATGTGCCAGAACAACGCGTCGCTGCGTCCACTTTCCGCCGGTACTCCAGGGGCCTCTGTCTGGCCATCCCCCAGGCAGATGCCAGGCCCATCCCCATCTCCTTGAGATGATGGTCAACCTGCTGCAACCATGAGGCACGTGGTCGGCCCACTGGCCTCCTCCACTCATGAGACTCCCTCGCTGAGAGAACCTGGTGAGCAGGATCAGCATCAGGAAAACGAGCCACATGTCCATACAGCCGCAACTGACGCTCACGGACTATGCAGGTAACAAATCTCATCCGAGTCTCTCTCAGCAACCGCTCGTTGGACACAAAATCCGACCAGCGATAGCCAAGGATTCTCCGAAGACACCTGGTACCAAAGGAATTAAGTCTCCGTCTCAGATCCTTGGTCAGAGTCCAAGTCTCGCACCCATAGAGCAAGACTGGAAGTACCAAGGACCTGAAGACTCGGACTTTCGTCCTCCCGCACAGGTACCGGCAGCGCCACACCCCATGATCCAGTGAATCCATGACTCCCCAGGCCCGACCCAGACGTCTATTGACCTCTGACTCGCAGCCAGCAGAGACATGAATATCACTGCCAAGGTAAGTGAATCTCTCCACGACCTCAACATCCTCACCACAAACAGACACAGACAGGACAGCAGCATCCAAGATGTCACCGAAAGCCTGGATCTTAGTTTTGACCCAAGAAACCCGTAATCCCAGCGGCTCCGACTCCTCATTCAGCACCTCGAGGGCCCCCAAAAGGATGTCTAAAGTCTCCGCAAAGATGACTGCATCGTCTGCAAAATCAAGGTCCGAGATCTTGACATTCCCAAACGATGCACCGCAACTTGATCTCTCCGACATCCTCCCTAGAATCCAGTCCATACAAGTGCTGAAAAGTGTGGGGGCAAGTACACATCCCTGACGAACTCCAGTAATAACTGGAAATAAGTCAGAGGTGGTACCACCACACTTCACAGCACTCTCAGAACCAGAGTAGAGTTCAGACATCAGATCGATCAGTTTTGGTGGCACCCCACGAAGACCAAGAATCCTCCAGAGGACATCCCGATTCACTGAATCGAACACTTTACAGAGATCAACATAGGCTGCAAGCAGCCCCTGCCGAAACTCTCGTCTGCGTTCGGTGAGGACACGAAGGGCAAGGATACGGTCAATCGTTGACCTCTTTGGTGTAAAGCCTGACTGCTCTGGACGCTGGTGCTCAAGCAGATGGTGGCGAACCCTATCAAGAATTATCCGAGCAAAGACCTTGCCCGGCACTGAGAGCAGCGTCACCCCTCGGTAGTTGTTGCAGTCTTGGCGATCACCCTTCCCTTTCCAGAGAGGGACAACAAGGCCCCTCTTCCAGTCAGTTGGGTGATGCCTGTGTTCCAGGCAGAGCACAAAACTGCATGCAATGACACAAGTGCAGCATTTCCACCAGCCTTGAGAAGTTCGGCATGGATGCCACAAATCCCTGGAGCTTTGCCCCGTTTCAACTGGTTCACCGCAGCCCGTGTTTCCACAAGCGATGGTGGACCACAGTTGATTCGTGGGTCAGCAACAGGGATTGTAACACCCTTGACGTCCAACTCGACAGTTGGGGGATCAGCCTGGTACAACCGCTCAAAGTAACCGGCCCAGCGGGCCTTCACTTCAGACACCTCTGTCAAGAGCCTACCGCTCTCTGCTCGAACTGCAGTGCTCCGAGGGATGGGCTTGGATGAACGTAATGCGCGAATTCCCCTGTAAGCGGGACGAGAATCACCTGTCCACAGGTGATGCTCTACCCCCTCTCAGATTCCTTGCACATCGGCCTCCTTGTCCACCCTCAGTGCACGTACAGTTTTACGCCTCCTCTCTCTGAACAGCTCAGCTCTGCCATTCAGCCTGGCCCTGCGACTCTGGTCAATGGTATCCAGTGTCCCTTGAGAGACAAAATTCTTCTTTGCCCTGCGGTGAGTTCCAAGACATCCACCGGCAACATCAAGGACGGTGGTCTTGAAGGCGCTCCACAACTCTTCAGGACCCCCCAAAGCACCCAGACCCCCCAAGTGTCCACTCAGCCTGTTCGCAAACTCCTCAGCTACTCTCTCATCCCTGAGCTTGGCAACATCCAGCCTAGGCTGGGATGGTACCATTCTCCAGGATTTAAGGTGCAGCTTTAGAGTTGCTACAAGCCTGTGGTCAGTATTGAGGAACTGAGCACTCCGGTAGACCCTGCAGTTCTGGATCATCCTCCAACGACCGTCAATGAGGACATGGTCAATCTCCTTTGCCACACCGCCAGCGTTGGAATACCAAGTCCAGCGATGAGCTTGTGGGCGCTGAAACCATGAACCAGCCACCCTAAGTCCATGACTTCTTGCAAAGTCGAGGAACTTAGTGCTATTCTGGTTCATAGTTCCTGACCCATGGGGACCAACACACACCTCATAACCATCCCTATCAGGTCCAGTCGATGCATTGAAATCCCCCAAGACTAGAAGTGTATCTCGTCTGGGGCACTGATCAACCACAAACTCGAGTGTGGCGTAGAATGCATCCTTCACGGTGAGATCACTCGCCTCAGTCGGAGCATAAACAGAGACCAGGGAAATGACACCTAAGGAGTGACGAATCCTTAATCTCATAATACGCTCGTTGACCGGTGTTACCTCAATTATCATTGGGGTCAGCTTATTGGACACAGCTACAGCAACTCCTTGGGTATGGTAACCATCAGAGCGACCAGACCAATAGTAGGTGTAACCACCCACCATTATCTCGCCGCAATCCGGTCTCCGAACCTCAGAGAGAGCTGCAATCCCGATGTCCAAACGCTCGAGCTCAGATGATAACAAAGACAGGTGATCATCCTCTCTTAGGGATAGGACATTCCAGGCACCCACCCGAAGGGACCGCCTCAGGTTAACCCAAGGAGACCGCCGTCTGGTGGACGACACCTCAGCACCACTCCGACACACTCTCCCGCAATCTGACCCAGGGATGTTACCCCGTGGTTTCCCTCCTATCAAAGATTGGGGGTCCCGAAGGCTTTTCCCCAATCCCGTCATCCGGTGAGCTGCCCTGCGAAGGGAAGCTGCACAGGAGGTACTCCCACGGAGTGGTTTTTCAGATTTTTTTTGCGTTTTTGCGTTTTGCGGAATGAAGGGTTTTACGGTGGCCGGAGTGCAAATCCTGCCACCAACCTCCTAATAAGAAGTAACCCAACTGCAGGAGGACGTCCGCAGACACAGTTGGGCACTAGATATGGATGGCCGTTGGCTCACAAGGAGCTCCTCCGCCCTTTGACAGGTTTTGTTTTTAATCCTGCTGGGTGTCCGTATCCAAACTTGATGAGCGCTCTTCAAGAATCGTGGTAATTGAACACACCCTTGATGTTGGCTTAACCCATAAGGTGGCTGGCTTAAGATCTCAGGGTCCTCAGTTTGAGCCCCTGTCGTCCTGTTAAAAAACACCAAGTGGGTTAATTCAGCCTGTCATCCTTCCGAGGTCGGCAAAATTAGTACCAGCTTGCTGGAAACGGGGCACTGCATCAGCAGCATCGCTGCGCTTCCAGCAATAATGCAACTAGCAACCACATGCTGCATGCGAAATAAATAATAATACTGCATGGGCATATCATGTTTTATGAACTCTATATAATAGTTTTTGATACATTCCAGTCTCATGAACAACTGTTTTCCATACTGGTCTTTTTATCAAAATAGTTATACAGGGACCCCTCGTTGCCCTTACAACCGTTTGGGGCATGCACATTCCATCTGGCATTGCCCCCAAATAATGTTACAATGATCTTTCCAAACTTCACCTTGTTTAGGTCCACCTGTAATTCATGATGAGAACATGATCTGAAACACAAGTCCTTGCTGTTAGACTGGCTCCCATATTCACTTGTTTGGCATTCCCATCTTGGCACGTAATTCGTGATTCTGGGGTCCCATGTTCAAATAACAATTGATTGTTGATGTGTCCATCGTCTCCAAATGCCCTTTCAATTCATGTAAAATTGGTGTCTCCCAATGTCCCCTTGCCCTGCATGTGATGTATGTACAAGTACCTTCGTGAGCCTCAGGTAACTTTTTGTTTGGATAAAAATTGTGCAGCGGTTTAAATAAAAAAAAAAATGCGAGCCTTGGTATTGCTGTAAATGAGTTTAATTTTTATCCTTCCTGGCAGGTATACATTGCTTGTTGGTAAACCACCTTTTGAGACCGTGTCACTCAAGGAAACCTACATGCGAATCAAGAAGAATGAGTACACCTTGCCACGTGTGAGTTCACTGACTGTGAGCCTCTTGTTCAAGGCTCAATTGCCAATTCCTTTTCCTTTGATTGCTAATGTTTGTGCTCCAAACGGTTCGAACATTTTTTTTTTTTTTTTTTTCTATTGAGTGAATCCTCCTTTCCTTATTTCAGGTTCGTGTGTTCCCCCTAATGCTACACTTCCTCGTGCCCGTCGTGCCACGTTTGGGTGCCTTTCTCACCAAACCATTCACTGTGCCTCTGTCACAATTAAACACACACTCCAAGTTGATCCATACTTGCAGGAAGCTTCTCCACATGACTTGCAAATAGAAATGTCTGTCTTTCTTGCTGACGTCTTTCTTTTTTTTTTTTTTTTGTATACGGCAGACACTCAACGCATCGGCAGCCAAACTGATCAAGTGCATGCTGCGAGGAGACCCAGGCACACGGCCCTCTGTGGAAGATCTCTTGAAGGACGAGTTCTTTTCTGATGGTTACCTTCCGGCTCGTTTACCCACAACATGCCTCACCATGGCCCCACGTTTCTCTATTGTTCCCCCCGTCCGGCGGCCTCTGTCGGATATCAACAAGGGTAAGTGTATATTTGTATTCATTGGCTTTCTCCACAATGAGCAAAGCTAGTGTCCTTCCCACTCACCCTCTTCCTTAATCCGATTGTAAAGCGCTCTTTTTAAGCCATCAAGATCATTACCCAAAATGCATTTGTCAATTGAGTTTGTCTCTAATGCGATGTCCAACACGCACTCCTCCCCCTTCCCATTCCCCTATTTTTTCTATGCATGTTTTTAGATTGCGCCCAAGGCGTTGAGCAAATAAAGCCTGAGAAAGAAGAACCTGTTCCAGAGAACAGGTGGGTGATCTTCGGAACGCGGGGTGAAAGTACAAGGTTTTATGTTGTCATAAGAATGAAAATAAATTACTGTTGGTGGTTATCTATTTGTATTAATTTCTGAAAGCAGGTCATCTTTATCCAAACTCGAATAAAATGTTTGAAATGGGTACAAAACATTTTTGAGTTGATTTAATTTATTTTATTTATTCCACCCTGTGACTTGCAAAATTATTATTTTCTTTTTCATGACCCCCCCCCTCCCCCCCCACACACATCTTCACCTCTAATACCTGTACTCCCCTCGCCCTGCCCTGACACTTTATGCAAAAGATAACCCCCAAAGTTTGTGTATTCCAACATCTCTAGGCAACTTGGAGATGCCTCTGAAAACGACATCGCAGAGATATTCAATCAGCTCAAGAGCCTGCTTGCTGCCAAGCCGTCTCGGCGCACGGTTATTTGTGAAGGTATGCACCTGGTTCGGGGCGAAACTGGAATACCTAAAGACTCTCACCTCCTTATATTTATTAGTCTACCCATCCTTTCAATATTTATTCTCACCACTCACTTGATTTCACCCATCCAAGCTTTTGTTTTTTTTTAACTCGAGCAAATGCTTGATCGCAGACCTTTGTTACCTTCCCCAAAGTCCCAGCACAATACTTGCATCTTCATTCATTCATCTTGCTCCTCTCTCTAATGTGTAACGGTCTTCCCGAGTCTATTTTACAATTCCCTTCAGGACTCTTGGTCTGCTGCCCACTACCACCTCATGGTCCCTCTCATTTCCACCTCAAAGCTTTACTACACCCATGAAGACCGTTTCCTGATAACCAGCAACTCCACTCCACATATTGTGGTGCTCCTGTCCTGTTCCACCAACCTCCCATTTTTCGGCCTCTTTTAACCATGTTTGAAATTTGTTCCGGTTTGCAGAGGGAGACGTGAAGTGTTTTGTCTGTGTCTGTGGTGTCCTGCTTTTTGAAAAACAATCTCTTTTTAAAACAAGGACAAATGTGTCCAAGAGCAGCGTCCTAAAGGTTTTGTCGGATAAAAAAAAAAAACAACTGCCGATATTTCGTCACGTGCCTCGATTAAGCGAATAGCGAGACCCGTCATAGTGTATTTACGTATTTATGAAATATAGTGTATTTATGAAATAAATAGTGTATTTACGAATTTACAATACATTAAATGGAATAATCTTTAAATAGTAACGTGAACTTTTTGAAACCTGAAAGCAAGTGTCTGAATATATAAAAAAGTTCATGATAGACGCTCTCAAAAGGCACCCTCAATGCGAGGATGTGTACAAGTGCTTGGTATTTAAGGAGATCGTGTAGATAAGAGCCGAGTCCGAATATAAAGGTTTTGTCTTCACAAGAAGAAGAAGAACAACAACAACGCAGAGCGTTCTTCGAGCAGCGTTCGCTCCGTGAGACGCTGCTAAAAATTTGTTTAATTTTTCGTTTTCCCCTATTTTCAATTGTTTTTTTTTTTTGTAAATAAAAAACATAAATTTTTTTTGCAATTTTTACTTTTCGCATTAATTTTCTTTTCTTTCTGGGGCAGAATTTCAAGTGCTACCCTACCCATTGTCCAATATGACGAGTTGGTTATACCGGGAATCGTCAGCGATCTGTGATCGCAACCCTCTAGTTTGTTTCTGTGTCTTGTCATGTGCTTGCTACCATACGCTGTTCCAGTATACTTGTCTGTCATGGCCTGAATGTCACAGCAATGCAGAATGTTATTTGCCATCGTGGATAACCACCCTGTACATACTTGTATGTCATTCTTCCAGCTTTACCATCACAAGGCAGCAATCTTGTACAAAAATGAAATGCATTGTGAATGATTTATTTCAAACAAAATTGTGTTTGTCATATTTCATGTGGGAAGCTTAAATTCCACTCCACTCTTTGTAGATGAAGCTGAGGATCCTGCAGCTATACCAGTCCTTTGGGTCAGCAAGTGGGTGGACTATTCTGACAAGTATGGCCTGGGTGAGTCCCTTCTAATAATTTATTCAAATGGATGAAGAAGGGGGAGGGTGGAAGAGGAAGCAACTATGCATCAAATGATCGGTCTTCTTATGTGCAAGAAAACTTACCTGTCTCCTCTACTTCCAATGCCCGCAGGCTATTCGCTGTGCGACAACAGTGTCGGCGTGCTTTTCAACGACTCCAGCCGCCTCATCCTCTACCCAGATGGAGAACAGTTGCAGTACATCGACCGTGACCTGTCTGAAGTGTATTATTCCCTCAGCAACTTCCCTCAGACCATCGTCAAAAAGGTAGCAATCGTCGTTTCACCATGACACAGATTGCGCTAATCGGCAGGACGGGGTTATTTGGTCTCCAAACGATTCAACTCCACGCCTCCTATGCACCAGGGCAAAAGCTTGATTGTAAAAGTTAGGAAGTCTGAGTGGGTGAAGCTTGTGATACGAGTCGTTTTGGGTTCGTCGCCAAAGGCATGTTTTCAGGTTGTCTGTACATGTGTCCGTGATGTGTTTTTGGTAACTCGATAATTTAACGGCTTGAAAGGATCTAAGTCAAACTTGGTACAAATGTGTATAATGGTGCAAAGATTAACTGATGAGATTTTTGAGGCAAGAGGTCAAAGATCAGAGGTCAGGTTTGGTTAAAAAATGCTTTTGCCATACTAAATTGTGAACCAGTGATGGGATTTTGACTAAACTTTGTATAGTATATAGTATGATGCAAATATGAAGTGATTACATTGTGGCATCAAGAGGTCAAAGGTCAGAGTCCATAGGTTTTTGTTATAACTTAAGAACAGCTGAAGGGATCCAAGTCAAACTTGCTTTAAGTATGTATATTGACGTAAAGAAAAACTGCTTGTATTTTGGTGTCAAAAGGTCAGAGGTCATGTCAGGTAAAAATGTCATTTGAGAACAGCTGAAGGGATTTAAATCAAACTTGGTACAAGTATGTATAATGTGGGTAGAGGCAAATCTGTCGACGTCTTGATGTCAGAGTGCCGTTCTCGTTGATTATATGTGATGCTTATTATACACTACCTGCAAATGGTTGTGCATGGGGTGTTGCAAGTTTATAATATAGTACCCCCCAACCCCTGCTATTAGCCAGGATCTTGTAGTTTTAAAAGTCGTGATGTGGTATTGTCGATTTAAAACGAACAGGTGTGTGCATGTACGTCAGCCCTCGGTTGTTGCTGAGAGCTTTCCTCCATTGCTGATGCTTTGCTTCCAAACTTCCAGGTAACGCTGCTGAAATACTTCCGGAACTACATGAGTGAACACCTTCTGAAAGCCGGCGCGAACATCCCGATGCGCGAAGGTGATGAGCTTGCACGACTGCCCTACTTGAAGAACTGGTTCCGCACACGCAGTGCCATTGTGCTTCACCTCAACAACGGCACACTTCAAGTTAACTTTTTCAAGGTATTGGGTGACTGGAGTGTCATTCGTTTTCAGAGCTTTTATATTTATTTTGTTCGAAGCGAATATTCTGGAGTTTAAGAATTAAAATATGTACGTATGTATTGTGCAATCTCCCCCTCCTCGACTCAGGATCATACCAAGCTCATCCTGTGTCCCTTTATGAGGGCGGTGACTTACATCGACGAGCAGCGCAAGTTCCGCACCTTCCGCCTCTCCCTTCTCGAGGAACACGGCTGCAGCGAGGAACTGGCCGGACGGTTGAGCTACGCTCGGACAATGGTGGAAAAAATTATCACGGGAAAGCCCACGTGTGGCCGTGTCAAGACCCCTGCCTAACGGTCAATACTTACCAAGCATCTTCGAATCCCACTCGTCGTATATTGCTCTGTCGTCGGATTCTGCCATCCACGTAGTCGGTGGCTTTTCACTCGGGATTAATGGATTGGTCAGGTGATCCCAACAGTTGTCGTTTGCCTCAATCTTACAAAACCCAAAATCAAATCTTTAAATTTTAATTTTTCCCTCATAATCCTCCCCATCGGCCCTTTTCGATTTCCCCTACCCCCTGTTTCTTTACAGATGCAGATTGTCTCAAACCGATGCCGGAGGTCAGTGTTCATGTTAAATTGATTGTCTTTATTTGTAAGCTTATACCCAGTAGATGCTGTTTAAATAAATTGTTTTATTTCCCCCCGAACATTTGTTGGAAGTTGCGCAAAAAATGTTCCGACATGTAAATGTGGTGTTGGTTTGTTTGTTTCTCTTTTGGGGGGGAAGGGGGTTGGGGAAGGAATTTATATTACTGCTGCAACCCCCACCACCCCCCACCGCCCCATTTTAATGGTTGGAACAAACTTTGGGTCAATAATTGCTTCTAATTTTGCGTTTCAGTTCAGTATCGTTTTATTCTGTATATAAATACTTTGGCAAAGTGTTGTCTGGGGAAGGATTCTTTTGTGTGAATAAAAAAAAATAATAATAAAGGACTTTTTAAATGTTTATATACAGTGCTGTGACAACCATTCAGGCATTTAAACCTGAGCAGCATTTGGTGAAAGGTAATCCTCGCTCTGACGATGTTCGATTGGTGAACATGGATTGTGGGGATCGTTCAGGTATTTCTTGTTCGAACGGTTTGCTTTGTTTAAATCGTCAGACTCGGTCTGGCACATGAACCGTAATTATTTCGACGTGACTATTCCTGCTCCTGAAATGCACATAATTTTTTTCAGATTTTAAAATTCTCTGGAATAGTATGTGGAGTGGATGGTTATCATTTTGTGTGCAGCATGTGATTGCCTGGTTTGCATCAGTGCTAGGGGTGGTTGTACTGCTGATGCAGTGCCCCCTGGAATTTGGCCATGGTTCACCTGCTCTTGGCGATTGACACCGTGGGATCTTTAACATCAACCACCTAATGCTGGCCGACGGGACGCCCAGTTTAACGTCCGTCCATAAGACTACACACGATTGCTGTGAAACACCAGGGTGACAGTTTTTATCGTTGGATTGGTATTCAAACCCAGGATGGACATCTCGGGTGTGATCCACATGTAAATAAATACTTGCTGATTTCTTGCAGTTCATATTTCAGCACAAGTTTCTTAAGCAAACTGTGCAAAGATATCTTCAATCACCTGTTTAGGTAACCAAGAATAGATTAGATTTTTCTAAGAAAATATATTGTTTGATATCCATTATCAGTTGTCTCGGTTCACATTTGCCTTCGATCTGAAGAGTCCAAGCAATCCACGATGTGGTGTGGTCATGGTGTTGTGCCTTTACAAGTCTGTGCACAACAAAGGTTTCTGTGAATGCCAAAGCAGCGGGGTGGTGTTTCATGATGTGGCAAGTGCAGGAGCCCAAACTGCAGGAGCCTCTTCGGCGATGTAGTAGATCTGGAAGGCACGTTCGCTCTGACACAAGGCCATTGCTTTGTATGTATGCAGGAGTAACATGGGGAAGCGTGACGTGAAGTACTGCACAAAGCCTTCGGGCACTTCCCCTAATGTCTCCTGCACCTCTGGCGGGAGCTCGCGGTAATGGTGTCTCTGGGAAGGTCACAGAGCATGCAGTACTTTAATAGACAAACCATATTTCCTCTACTTTCTCGAACGCAATCGTATCTATATGACAAAATTAGCAACCATTGGTGTCGTACTCACAATGCTGAGCCTAACTTGATCTGCTTCACTGTGGATTTGTTTGTGATGTTCTTGTTCATGTAAACATACAATGCTGTCTGATTTTGTTTGCAAGCTTCAAACACCTTTTGTTTAGGTTTGTTGAACCATGGTTGACGATATTGGAACAGTACGATACACTTCACTTCTGTTGTCCGTCTTATGTACCATACAAGCAAGGCTTCTATTTTGCTGCTGGGGATACATTGGTTTTCTGAGGATGAACTAACATCAGAAAGGTGGTGGGGTCAAAGGCAGGATTTCAGAAATGGCTAATTCTGGGAAAACTCAATGTCTCACTAATAACCTTCAGGGAGGAAAAGGGGAGGGGGATAATCTGCCTACCCTTCCAGCTATCGCCTTCAAGTGATGCCGATTCATATTTCGACTATAATTCCCTTTAAGGCAACGGTGGAAAGGCACAAATACTACCCATTCCAGAGTTAGCTTTGCCTTAAGATACCCTGAAGGCAACATTTATATAAACTTTATAACACCCAGCATGAACCAAGTTACAAGAGATATGACTTCTAAAATAATTTATTTATTTCAAAAATAAGCTTCGTTCAGCTTGAACATATTTCAATCGAGGTCCAACAAGCAGGTTTTAATCATAATCCCACAATATACATCAACAACAAAAATAGTTTATAATTTGTTTAAAAAAAAAAACATTTCCATAAAACAAACCTCACATCACGATGAGATGTGGCTGTCCAGAGAGCATAGAAGATATGCACACTCACCCACACTTGAGCCTGGATTTGAATCTTGACCAAACTATAAACTGTCATTCTGGTGTTTTGCAGGGAGGACGATGCATCAATGAACATTAAACTGGGCATGCCATCTGTCAGCATTCGTTTGTGGATTTTAAAGATCCCATGATGTCCATTGTGAGAAGAAAGTGAGCTATCACCTGCACTTTGAACAAATTACAAATGCCAACTGACCTACAGAGGCACTGCATCAATGGCACAGCTGCACCCCCAGCAAATGATTCCTGTAATCAAACCTTGTGCTGTAATGATAGTTTGGTTTAAGTAATAGGTGAAAACAGAAAACCTCTAGGTTTGAAATTCAAGTTCATTATTTATCTGAAATGTCCTCATTAATGGAATGTTTCTCAGCCCAGACCTTCCTTCCTCTATGCATAATCTGTACGATGTACCCAAATCTTTGTACGTCAATGCATGCTAATTGTACACAAAATATATTGCAAACAATTATGAAAATTTACAAAAACTTTGAGAGACACCAGGAAAGAGTGATTCGTTTTCAAGAAGACTGCAGAAGGTACCAAAAAGGAGTTGAACGTCATATCTGCAAGTTAATTTTCTTCAACGTGCACGTGGGATAGGCCGGTCTGCAAGTCTCATTCTCGGGATTCTACACACTATTCAGTCGAGGTCGATCGTGCCTGATACGTGAAACACCCTTCAACCCATGCCTGCAGAAAAGACTGGAACGCTGGTCACATTTTCCATCCAATCGTGTAACTTTGTTTAAAAAAAAAAACAAAAACCAATGTCCATGGGTAGGTGCTCCGATGTTGAATGTTTCATGTAAATCACTCAAACGGTTGTGGATAAACGAATTTAAAAGCCAATAAACGTGAAAAAGTGATTGCGGAAGAAAAAAAAGTGAGGGCCTCAGCCGGTGTTCCACAACATGGCCAAGGATGGTTGTGGATGCTGATTACAAGTGTACAAGTTTTTGCACACTAAACGGCATGACAAGACAGTGGCATCAATTTATACTTTGGCAAGTGTTGGCACGACACAATACATGAGCATTAGTTGGCAAGATATATGCCATTTACTTTGAAGGGCTCAAGCCTGAAACATCGTTTCCCCTTTCTTCCAATGATATTTAGCACATTTCAACACTTGATTGAGGGAATCCATTGTGGTTATGGATTTGAACCTGCGGTCACAGCATCACATGCCTCGTGCTCAGACACGTAGGTCCAACAGGCCGGTCAGATGAAGTAGAAAATGCAACAAAACTTTACTCTCCTCATGGAAATTCTATTGATTATTGCATGTGAGGCCAAACAGTTGTCAAGTCTGGTGTTAACTTCGTTAAGGTGGCTGTCTTAAGATGTTTGGGTCCTGAGTTGAGCCCCTGTCGTGCCATTAAATAACACCAGGTGGGTTGACTTATATTTTCATCTTTCCAAGTCTGGCTAAATAAGTACTAGCTTGGTGGGCAAGAATGAGACATTATCCTGTGCCAGAGTGGCGACCCATCCAGGATTGTAGTCCCTAATCAAGGAAAAACTGCCTCGGCAGCCCTTTGCATCTGATGATGAAAAAGGAGTGCTTCTTCTTCGAGCAGTTTTCGGTGGATTGGATGGGGTGCCAAAAACATATCCTTGAACAGGATACAGTGAATCTTACAACTTATGGATTCCCCAACAATGGAGTTGCAATCCATGCCCATTGATCATGACCAAACTTGGTTAAATATATATATATATATATATATATATATATATATATATATATATATATATATATATATATATATATATATATATATATATATATATATATCCCACAACTTGAATGATAGTTTGGGGGTATCGTATATCCAAATTGCAAAGGAAAGCAAACCATGCCAAACCGTCCACGCTCACCTGCACTGGAGGAAATCAGTTTGCCATTTGACCTCTCTTCCCAGAAGTTGTGATTTTAGAATGGGCAGGAAAAACAAAAGCTAAACCATGACCCTCTCCAATTTTCACTGGTTCACACACATGCCTGTGGTAGTCTGTGGCCTTAGTAATTTCATGTAAAAAAAGTCTCAAGTGAAGGAGTATTTAAAACCAATGCCACAATTGTGACAAGTCCACGTGACACACAAGGACATGATATTGCACAAAGTTTTGAAACAGTTGTTGAGATGGACAAGAGAGCATTACATGCAGGGTTGTCCTCACCTTATTCCTCAATGCCCTTAGCAGATCTCGGACAGAGCTTCCTCGGTACAACCTGAACTTGCGTAGATCTGTGGGGAGAGTGAAAGGTATTCGGTACGATATTCTAAAATGGAATGCATCTACATCATCATCAATGGTGTTCTTGCAAAAATTACAAAAAAAAATGACGAAATAAGTGCCGAAACTGTTTGTTACCCACAATACCTTGTGCTTTTGGGGAACCTTTTTGACCTTGCCCACCAATCTGCGATTGTTCATGCTTTTGTGACTTTTCACGGATTGCAATGATCCAGCATGAATGTCTGGAACCAAGCTCGTTTTACCCAACTACAAACTGTCATCCTGGTGCTTCACAAGTAAGTTGCTGCATCATGAAGTATGCAGTCTTTCATTAAGGGATATCTGCCATTTGCTTTTAAAATCTCATGGTATCTTCTTACTGGTGAACCAATTGTGTCACCACCCTGATTAAATATTAAAATCATGCTCAGACTATGCTTGGAAGGTAATGGCAAATGACCCAAGGTCTGTTTTTGTGTTGAAGGGTATGGTGAAGCTTTAAAATAGGTTTTAACCAATGTATTTTAAATAAAATGCATTCACAAAAGCCAAATTTGACTGGCAGACTCAACAATGATCCCATGAGGATATTTGTGCCTTTTTTGAATAGGAAATGCTGTTTTAAATTGAAAAAGCTGCAAAGACTTTCCTCTTGGTATTGGCATCCGGATGCTTCTCCAGACTGCCTTTCTTTTGGATCAAAGAAATAAAACGGAGTAAATTTTCGTTTCAAAATTTATTTGGTAAAGTATGCACGTCAGATGAAGTCGAAAACTTCTGTGCTTTCTGTATTCTTTTTTTTTGTTTTTCCAGTTTCCTCTTTTCCCAATAGCAATGCACACCTGTTTGCAGTGGAACAGTGATGCACACTCTCCAGTCGCATCTTACGACGCTGCGGCCCCCCTTCTCCAACTGCCGCACGATTGGCCCGTCCAGTGGTTCTCGCTCAATGCGGTCGCTTACGTCCTGTAGCAAGCATCGGATGCGGACACATTATCAGTATGTGGAGATGTAGCTCGACAACGTGATCCCATCTGCCCCGCAGGGCCTCAAAGAGGTCCCGGGAGCAAGGGTAGCATCTTCCCGAGTGCCGGGTGAGTTCGGCGAATGTGATCGCATCGATAGAAACTCTTAAGATATGTAGGGTGTCAGATGAAGAAAAGTAAAAAGTTTTTGCAAATTTGTACACTAAATCAAAGCAGGGAAACAGTTTTGGTTTTACTAGAGGACAACATGGCTACCATGCCAGCTGTATATCAACAACCAATTGCAATAAAAGTCACCATCGACATACAATTACGGACCGAGTTAAAAACAAGGACATGATGTTGTAATATATATATATATATATATACCTGGAAGAACTGCAACTGCTTCTCGAGATTCCAGAAGAAAGAGTGTTTAAGGACTTTGGCTGCAGACGGTCGGTCCCGGGGCTCCGGACTGAGCATGTTCATGATTACATCTCTGGCTATGAGGTCCTCTGTCAGGAATATGTCAACAGACAAATGTGACAAACACCTTGTCAACACCGTCCTTCCTCAAGATTAGACCTTAAACTGCCCTAGCCTGATCTTGGAACTTCCACCACTTGGTGTATGTATCCAACTTCCACAAACAAACTGATAAACCACAATAAAGTCTACCAGGTTGAAACTACTAATGCAGCAACTATTTCCAGGTTTAGAACGCCTCCAGAATCGGTACCATGTACATCCGGTTTCAGGAAATCCAAGGTGTAGGCCCCCGACAGGATGTTTGCCTGCCGGTGTAAGGAGTCACCAAAGGGATGTTTTCCACCAGAGATGACAAAGTAAAAGATGCAGCCGGCAGAAAAGATGTCCACAGCACATGTCTGCGATCGACGGGAACGGAATCAGCCACAGCCTGGTACAATGACGTAAAGAAGGGCTGGAGTTCTCGGGTCAACAATGTTTCTTTGCCATTTTATACTGTCTGGCTCAATAACACCACAAATACAGACTTGTCAGGAGGGATTAAAGAATAAGCAGAAATAAATCATTCTAAAAGTAACAAAATAATATTTATTGAATCGATTTTTATTTCTATAATCTGCTTATTCTTTAATCCCACACGACAGGTCTGTACTTACTCAAGGTCATCATGGCAGAGGTTAAATTTGGGAACATAGCCACAAAATGATTTATCTTACGAACCATTTCTTACAAAAACAAAAGGGTTTCCCACCAGTGAATAGAGCATGCGCCTTATCAAATTATGGATTGGTTAGCAAAACCACAAACTAAATTGGTACTTTGTAGTTCATATAGTGCAAGACACATGGTGGGGTGGTGCAGTTGACTAACCGGATTGCAGTCTCGAGATAACAACTCAGGAGCTATCCAGCCCTCGGTGCCAGGAATGCCCGATCGAAGGCTGAAACTATGTCGCCCAGCTGCCAACTTCTTGCACAGACCAAAATCTGAGATGAGAGCTTTGATCTTCCCGTGTGCATTTGGCAGCGAGAGTAAGATGTTGTGAGGCTTTAAGTCTCGATGTGCTACCGAGTGGTGGAAAGATGGGGATTGTAAAAACACCGCGCTGGACTCAAAACCAAACAGATTGGACATTCAAAAGATGTGACGTCATGTGACAGTACGAGATGAAACAGAAATAGGTTACGAGGAAGGCAGATGAAACTTATAAAGACGACTCTTTCTCAGAGAAGAGTTACAAGGAAATGTGGAGACAGGAAGAGGACATTTGGCCCAAAGGCGTACGCTTGTATGAATTTATACCATGAGAATTTTTATTACTATTATTTTGCATTTAAATGAATGCAGATCGGACAATAAAAAAGACTCGGTGGCATCATGATTAGAGCGCCTGCTCTGAGTCTGAGAGGTAAGGGGTTTGGGAATAATTTACCGATTTTTAGGGAATGCAGGTGGGTGAGCCCCTGTAAAGTTTGCTCCAGAAGGTGTATCGGCTCCAAGCACGTTCTATCAAAGCTTGGATCCAGCACATACTGCACGGAATGAAAACACGAGAAACATTTCAGCTTTTCATTGCGATGCTCGAGTGACTCCTCGATGAGGGTTTTACCTTGTTTAGTAAACACAGTATCTTTTTAAAAAAATATATTTTTAAAGCAATTGCTGGTTGTTTTAAACAAAAACTTTATTATAATGGTATTACAGCAGCACTGAATAAAAGAGGCACTTGGTGCAGGTGTATAAATATAAGTGAAGGATTGCGAAATCATCTGGTGTTTACAAAAAAACAGGATTCTTGAGAAGAAGAAAAAAAAGGTAAGCATAAAACAACAGAAATCAGGAGACATCAGTGTAGTTTTACTTGAATTATAAGGACACTAATGAAGAACCTGAAACTACAGATGGGTTATAATTCCCTCCCTTTTATCACATGATTGGTAATGCCGGTTTCCACCAGGAATACATTTACAGAGAGAATTAGGAATCTCCCACCACCCTGAAAACATGGTACTATGAATTTACTTTCGCATCTAAAACCTTTCTGTGCATCCCCTGAGCACAACTACGAGTTTTCAACTCATTTCATCGAGTGGTTCAAGGATGCATTGAAGTCAAACAAACACTTCTCAAACTAGAATGGCACTCGCAGAGTGCATCGTCTCGTCTCGCACGTTCATTCTGAACAAAAATACCATCGTTAACTGAACACGCTACTGTTATGGCCCATATACCCGTATCAACCATGCACCCTATTATGTCACATAGTTTCTTGGTTTGGGTTATGAACGTCATAAATTTAATTACCCACTCACATCTGATCATAGATCTTTTTATGAAGTTTCAGATTTTTCAGATAAAGATTTAAATTCAACCAATTATGGCTGTAATACCACTTCACCGATGACATCATCATTATAACCCTATATGCTCCATGGGGAATTGATGACATATGCCAAGATTCAATTTTTTTTTCGTTGGGCGGTTTTGGAGAAAACGATGTCCAATTTTTTTTTCCATTTAATCCATTATGGCTGCCATACCATGTGATCTATGACATCATAAATTGAATTATTCACTCACATCGAGTCATAGATCAGATATATGAAGTTTCAGACTTTTTGATAAGGATTTCAATTCATCCAATTATGGCTGGAATACCATTTCACCGATGACGTCATCGTTATCGACCTTTCTACCCCATGGGGAGTTGATGACAGATGCCAAGCTTAAATTTTATTTTGTTGAGCGGTTTTGGAGAAAATGATGTCCAAATTTTTTCCTTTGATCCATTGATCCAATGTTCCTCTTTTTTTTTTTGAACAATTTTTTTCCTTTGAATGGCTGTCATACCATGTGACCTATGATGTCAGAGTTAGCAATCAAATATTCTCCATGGGGAGTCCCTCCTATGTTTAAAGTTTTGCATTGATTGGACAAGTGGTTGCAGAGAAGAAAAAAAAAATTCTCTGTGCTCAGATGGAAAAACAAACAGGCCATCAGGATTACAGAGTTCATACAAAGGAAGTCTGAGGTTGATCGATTTTCTTCTCTAAAAATGCAGCGCCTGGCTGCTGGTTGCATCGTCTTCAAGGTCACAATCTTGCCACTGATGCACCACGTTGGAACCCACAACTGTGGAACTATGTGCTGTTTTGCAGAACTCGTCCAAGCAGAGCTCAAGTTGTCAATAAATTCAGGCTGAACAACAACTACACTTCTTTAAGGACAACTAACAATCCTTCAAGTTCAGGATATTGTAAGAATACAGTGGCCCACAAAATTCACCAGATCTTCCATGCACCGAGAGTGTGCACAGCCAGTCAGGGTGGCTTATTTATACTCGATGTTAAAAACAGCCGATAACTTTTAAGTGTCAGACCATCCCACATGGACTTCTGCATTCAACTAAATGGGAGCGTGACATCATGTCAGAGCACGTCTTGCTGCCTTGGGAAGCAGTAGGACATGTACGATATGAGCAGTGTGAGCCTTATGTGCATTGAAAGGAACATTAAGAATGCAGTCGTGCAAGAAAAGAAAGGCACCTGGTGCAGTGTGGCAGCACACAACTCAGTAGCAATGTACTGAAACTGGCGATCACGCTCAGCACAAAAGTAGCGCACCACGTTTGGGTGCTCGTCTGATTCGCGGAGGAGCTGAACCTCACGCTCTGCCACGCTGAAGCACTCTGGAAGGATGCGTTTCACAGCCACAGGCCTTCCATCAAAGCAGCCTCTGCATCCCCAGTGACATGTGACATTACAATAGTTTAATGAAGTAAACAATACGCGACTTTCAAACAGACACAATCCGCCCCAGAGTGCGTCGGTGCGCATGTGCAGAAGCCCCAGGAAATGGTGGTGTTGGGGACAACATAAAGTATATCATGTGTGCGAGATAAAGATTGTTACCTGAAAAGGCTCACAAAGCTTCTAAAAGAAGCCAAGAATACAGGGAAATGTACCTACGAGAAAGGGATGTCCCTCCGCACAACAAAAGGGTTAGGGAACTTTCTAAACTCGCCCAAAACGTTGACAGCTTGCAGCTCCCCGTACTGCATACTCCCGAGGCCACGTGGATCGGTGCGAGGCCCGGAGGTTTGTAGACGGGAGTAAGTGGACTTTGAACCTTGCGGGATTACCTCGTGTGAACATGGCAGGCTTGGGGATTTATTGAACGGAATATGCAATTGGAAAGATGACGCCTTCATTCCCAACATTCAGGTAGACTTCCCAGAGGAAGACACCATAACTGGTTTGTTTGCTTCTTAACATCGATAGGAAGGTCATATCTGTGGCTTGTCAATGCACAGGGAAAGTTAAAAATGATGATATTTAACATTGATCATGTTTGGGAGGAAAATGAGAGGGCGGGTAGGTGGGTGGGACCTGTATGGACTGTGAGGGTTGTTATATATTGGTTCACGAAAAAATATTTTCATGAAAAAAAATAAGTGACCACTATATTCGTTATTGTTGTGTGTCTGTCTGTCTGTCTGTCTGTCTGTCTGTCTGTCCCGAGCATAGCTCCGTGGGTTTTGATCCGATCCTGACAAAATTTTGGTGGTAGGTTTATAATATCATGATTACCTTCGCATTCTGCGAAAGGTTATGTATTGGTCGCTGTGTATTTATTTATTTATTTGTGAATATGTGTGTGTGTGTGTGTTTGTTTGTTATTCGCATAACTCAGAAAGTATTAAACCAAATCGCTTGAAATTTGGTGGGATGATGGGTTATTATCCAAGGAACATTTGATTAGATTTTGGGAGCGATCGGGTCAAAGGTCAAGGTCACGGAAAGGTCAAATTCGTATTTTTACCATAGCGCGGTCAATTTTGATCTAATTGGCATGCAACAGATGCCAAAATGTTCAGAATTCATTGCCCAATCTTGTGATGGGCGACATGACACAATTACGTCATTACCCTTGTTAGCGGTTGGGGGTCAAAGGTCAGTGGGGTCACGACCTTTCAAAATATGCGGTTTTTGTCATAACACGGTTAAATCAAAACCGATTTGCATGAAACCAACACCAAAATGTTCACTGTTCTGTTCCCCCCACTCTCATGCCAAGAACAAAAAAGTAGCGGAGGTGAAGGTATGCGCTCTACCGAGTGCCCATTCTAGTTTAGTTTTGTTTTCCTGAAAATGGGGGTGGTCCGCCCATTATGGGCGGAGCCACGCCCAAAAAATGTGTTTTTCGGGGGTAGCCGATTTCAATTTGCATCTTCTCCTTGGGGGTTTGTCGAATCTGACAGGGGTTTCGGTATTTAGTTAGCCCAATGGCACCTGCATAACCCCATGGAGCTCGAGTTTTCATTTTTGTCCCAAGGTCAGGGTCACAAGGTCACAAACTCAGAAAATTGCGATTTTGACATAAAAATCCATCTTCTCCGAGGGGTTTGTCGAATCTGGCAGTGTTTTCGGTATTTGGTTTGCCCAATGGCACCTGCATAGCCCCACGGAGCTCGATTTTTCATTTTCGTCCCAAGGTCAAGGTCACAAGGTCACGAACTTAGAAAATTTCGAATTTTGACAGAAAAATCATACGACCGCCCAAACTTTGAGAGCTAGGATAACAATATTTTTTATGCATAATCTTGAGGTCATTCCCCACCTAAAGTCTTGAAACCATTTTGCTCTATCTCGAACACCTTGCCCGTGGCGCCCCCTTCAAGTTCGTTTTTATACTGATTTCATCAAAGTATGGATAATCCGATGAGTGTGAAATGCCATATAGCCTATGTGACGTTATATTGTTCCTGGAATGTTCCAGAGGAAGTTTTGCACCAAAGCTCATAATCCTTGACCTTTAAAGGTCACAAAGGTCAAATTTTCAAAGTTGTGGGAATCAAACCGGGTTTTCGACCTTCTTTGACGAACTAACTCCAATAAGCTATAGCAAGTATACCGTTTCCTTATTTTAATGTCCACAACATTGATTTGTGACCTTTAAATGTGATGCAAAGGTCAAATTTTTAAAGTTGTTGAACGAAACCGGGTTTTCGACATTTTGCAGCTAATAACCTGTCACCCGTACCACATCATGTTGATCATTTTTATAACTTGGTCAAACATTATCACATTATCTCATCCTTGACTTCTGAAACAACCTACATCGTCAAATACCGCTCGAGAACCATCATCGTCTTCAGACTTGTTTTTAGGTCATCTCTACATCTCAGTAGAGATGACCTAATAAAGCCAGTCTCGAAGTCTGTCCGCCCGTTCGTCCGTACGTCCGTCCGTCCACAATCAAACCGAGTGGAGACAAATAACCAATAGTGGAATGGATAGAGGTCGATGAGACATGCACAACGATATAACTTTCAAGGTCGTCCAAGGTCGAGGTCAACGTCACGAGGCTGTCAAAGTTGCGAAAATCGTCGATTTCAAATCGTATCTCCTCCCTCATTTATCAAGAGAGATCAAATGTTATTAGTGATTCAGATACTACGGACTATTATCAAGAACAACACGAGCCATTTTTTTGACATTTGCTCTCGTTCCGATTTTATCGTTTTTATCCGCCTCGTGGTGCGCCGGAGACATCAACACGGTCCCCGCGCTGATTTTAACTTCAAATTAAATTATGCTTCCACCTTTCGCACTGCATAAGGTTGATCAACACGGAAATAAAGCGAATTTGACCTGAAATTCACCTTTAATGAGGGAAATGCATCGAATGCGTTGGGTGGGTGGGTGTGGGTGTCGAGATACCGCGGATTCTGGCAGGCACGGGATGAAGCCTGGAATTGTCTCCTCGAGGGGATGCTTACTGTTGGGGTCTGGGAGATTAATGTTTACATTTTTGAGGGTTTTAGAACAAGCTTTACAGGTCTCTGTAAAAATTCTGGTGCAAAAGAGACGTTTTATGATTGTATAAAAAAACATTTCATCCGCCGCATCACGGCTCGTCACGTGACACCACGCGCGAGAATAAACACGTAAAGGTTTTGCGTGTGCGTGCTGACGTCATCGCGCTCCTCTACTCTGTGGCCGAGATACGACTTGATCGACACTGAAATAAAGCGAATTCGACCCGAAATTCACCTTTCGATTATCGATGCCCCTAATTTGATCTTGCTTCTGTTGACCTCTGGCAGAGATGACCAGCACTCCCGCTCGGGGGTATTTTTTTTATATACAGTAATCCCCCGTTTCTCACGGGGGTTACGTTCCAAACCTCCCCGCGCTAAATGAAAATCCGCGATGAATGGACGCCTCCCCCCCAAAAAATCGACTCGTCTGTTCTGATCGGTTTGGGAGTGATTGGGTTTGAGGTGCCTGAGATCGACTCGTCTGGTCTGGTCGGTTTGGCAGTGATTGGGTTTGAGGTACCGGAGATCGTCCAGTCTGGTCTGGTCGGTTTTGAGGTGCTGGGTATGAGCAGTGCTCGTCCAACGGCGGCAAACCTTTTTCCTTCCCGAAGCATATATCGAGCACCTTTATTTTAACCTTCTCCTGGAGCGTCCCAGGACCTTCCTCTGGCGCTTCGGTTCCTTGCCAGAAGCCTTAGAAGGTGCAGGGCGTTTGGGCGGCATCGTGGGGCTTGGAGAAAAAACGTAGAAAATATTCGAAGTTCACAAGCGAAACTTGGTCTCGTGCGTTGTGTGAGTGGTCGAGCACCACGCGTTATAATTAATTGCTTAAATAATTTATATTTTAAATATTAATACCGCGATGTACCGAGGGAATCCGCAGAAAAAAATAGTTACATTCCAAGGGAAAACCCGCGATGAACCGGGGGCGCGATAGGTGAACCGCCATGAAGCTGGGGTTGACTGTAGTCGTTATATACTGCATGTATAAAACAGTTGTTCAGTTCCAGGATCACAAGATGAATTATACTCGATTTTTGCATCTATTGGTAAAAAAGAGAAGCATCCGTTTGTGTTTGTGTGCATGTGTATGTGTTTTATCCACAGTCGCCGCTCGATAATTGCATTAACAAGATAAGGGAGGAACTCGACACCTATCATCCATGGATATGGCTCGTATTTTCCAAATTTCAGTGAGTCTGATTTGCATTTAGGAACAGAACAATTATGGTTAACCATTTTGAAATTGCCACTCTTTCAAATCGTCTTTTAAACACAATTTTCAGCATTTAGACCAGTGGTTTTCAAACTTTTTTTAAGTGGCGACCCAATTTCAGAACCTCTCTTCATTGCGCGACCCAAAAGATTCAAAACCCAATTCATAATATATAAGATAAGATTTCATATGACACAAGAACATTTACTGTTTACTCGTCTATGAAAACATGACTATGGTGAATAAAGTAAACGGAGAATAGCCGACAGTATCCAAAGAGTACAGTTGAATGTTTCATAAGTTTAGTCCGAATGACATTTAGATACATCAGTGAGAAGGATGAGCCTATTTTTCAGAAACCAACTTCTTTATTCGTGGAGAAGTCGATGGCAATGCCAGGATCATATCATGCTCCATTTCTTGGTGATTTCTGTACTTTGTTTTAATCACCACCATGGTGGAGAACGACTGCTCACAAGAGTATGATGAAGGATATGGCATGAGAACCTTAATGCCACAGATGAAATGAATAAAAGACTGCCGTGACAGGGTTGGGTATGACGGCAGCATTTTGCACCAGAATGTCGACAACGAATTCGTCCGCGCAAGAGCCTGCGCTCCTGAATCCTGCTGGAGCTGTACAAGCTCTTCCTGTGCTGCATCATCTTCATCAGTAATTGAGTCCAGTGGAGCCGTGAAAGGGTCTCGAACCACAGAAAAGGTCTGCACATCCAGCTCAGGGAAATAGTGCTCGAACTGTTCAATGAGCGACCGAAGGTGACGTGCTATCTCCCCAAAAAGACTGTCGAGCTCAGTATCATCGTACTGGCAGGTCGTTAAATGCTCCACCAGACGGGGGGAAAAGGCTGAAGCGCTTAACAGCTGCTTTGTCTGCCAGTAATTTTAGAGTCGCCAGAAATCCGCTCATTTGGTCGTGAAAAATCATGAGGTTGGCGTCTTTGCCTTGGAGGGAGCGGTTGAGGACATTGAGACGTTCAAAGATGTCAACGAGATAGCACAGTTCTGACAGCCAAGAGTCTGACTCAAGCAATGCGACCCATGCCGTTTTCCCTTGTGTGCGTAGGAACTCCTTCAGTTCATCTTTGAGCTCGTAAACGCGCAGAAGGTTTCCTCGAGATAACCATCTGACTTGAGGGTAGAATGGTAAATTCTTAAGTTTGGCGTCCATCTCCTGGCAGAATAGCCTGAATAACCTAGTGTTGAGGGCGCTCAATTTGATGAGATTCACCATTTTACGACTTCTGAGAGCACGCTCTGCAAGGTTTCTGGCAAAGTACGAGAGGCGAGCGCTTCTCGGTGAATCATGCAGTGTACCATGGAGGTCTGAGGAGCCACCTCAAGCAATTTAGCCTTGAATCCAGAAAGCACTCCTAACATTGCTGGCGTGCCGTCTATTGTGGAACCAAGCAACTTTCCGAAGTCCAGATCATGGTCACGATAAAACTGCTCTACTTTTCCAAAAATGTCCTCGCCTTTGGTGGTGGCCTCCAATGGTTTGATGAGAAGAGGCTCATCGACAAACTTATCAGCCTTGATGAAGCGGACCCAGACGATGAGTTGCGCGTACGATGCGATATCAGTGGACTCGTCCAACTGTATGGCGTGCCACGGCGATTCCTTGATCTTCTGTACGACCTGAGCAGTTACGTCCAGACTCATATCTTCAATTCTGCGTTGGATGGTGTTGTCAGAGAGGGGTATAACTGCCAGTTTCTTCGCCGCTTCCTCCCCAACCATCAGAGATACCATGTCCTTTGCACATGGCAGCACGAGTTCTTCCGCAATGGAGTGAGGCTTTTTAGTCTTGGCAACACGGAGCGACACTCGATACGAGGCCTCTCATGCCCGAGAATTGGTCTGATGGCATGTACCCTCTCTGTCAAGACACTTATTCTTGAGTGCAAGAAGTTTCCTCTCAAAGAACGCTCTCTCCTTATCCTGATAAGGCGCATGTTTTGTAGTCAAATGCCTCTGCAACTTATTTTGTTTCATAGACTCCGTAGAAAGCACTTCGAAACAAATCACACACTGAGGCCTCTGTGCCCCACTTTTATCCACCACGTAGTAAAATCCAAGGTCCAGAAATTTATCCTGGTAAGAACGTTCGAGATTTGCTGGTGGCCGGTGCTGCCATCACAAATAAGGTCTCGAGTCGTATGTGGAGACGTGAATAGACGTTAATGATAGAGTCAGCGTCTGAGTCTGAGAGGCCGTGGATCAAACCACTAATTTCCCGCCAAAAGGAACCGCCCTTCAGTGAGCCCGCGCATCGGCTGGATCCCATTCCAAGCGTCATGTTGCGACGGTTCCCATACTTTGAACGAACCGTTTATATTACATCCCGTAAAAGCGAACACCGATCGAAAATAGACAATTTTTTTCGCTGCAAGCGGACACCCGCGACCCCACAAAATTTGCTCGACGACCCCACTTGGGGTCGCGCCCCCGGGTTTGAAAAACCAAGATTTAGACGAATCATATTTCATGCTAGTCACAGCAGGTTAATCGTGCCCAGCGAGCAGAACCGACTCACTTAAAACACACACACAGCATATGCGGAAAAGGCTTTATTTGGCATTAATAAGTCATTTTGAAAGTCGTGTATTGATTATGGTTTTCTTTACATTTATACGCAAGAAAGTGGAGGTCAAGGGACATGGCGGTCCAGTTGGAGATAATACATGGAGATTAAAGACCAAACATATGCGAGTAATGAAAAGGAAGAGATTAAAATGTCGTGAAAAAAGGGTGGAAATTATTCAAGTTGGTCGAAGGAAATTTAAGAGGAGGGTTGGCAGTGTGGCCAAGAGGTACACATACTCGCCTCGAAGCTGCCTAACCTGGGTTTGAATCCCGACCCAGCTATAAACTGCCATCCCGGTATTTCACAGGCAGGGTGATTCATCGATATGTGTGCTGTCCCTCGGATGGACGTTAAACTGGTGTCCTGTCTGCCGGCATTAGTTGGTAGATGTTAAATGTTCCACGGTGTCCTTTGTGAAGAGTAGGTGAGCTATCGCCGGCACCCTCAACAAATTCCAAATTCCTTCCCCAACTACATAGTCAAACGTCAGGCCCGGCCAGGTGGTTCATGAAACACTGGCCAGAAACGATCTCAGGGCAACCTCACGAGAATGTGGGAATAATTTTGGCCATTTAGAAAGGCATTTTAAGAGTACCTAAAATGGCTTTAATGGATGGAAGGATGAACAGCCTGATGTTTAAGATTTAGTAAGGAGGTTTAAGATTACATTTCACTCTCAGTGCTAAAGCATACGTCCATAAGTCCTGAAGGAGACAGGAAAAGAGGTGAGTATAGGATGTGTAGAATACGAGCAGTGTGACCATAATATGCATCGAGAGGAACATGAAGATAAGTACAACGTTATTAGTGTGTGTTTAAAAGTTAAAATTGATGAAAGACATAGCTGAAGACAGGAAGACACTGAATGCAATACCAACTTAAGAAAAGATCAAGTGAAGGACGAGGGAATTTATTGGCAAAGGTAGAAAGGCTTACAAGGATGGGATGAATAAACAGGTAAGACCGATAGCATGTTGCATAATTTCAAAGTAAATGACCTTTTGTAAATTGAACTTTGAAATAAATAGTAATAACATTGTACTTATCTTCATGTTCCTCTCAATGCACATGATGGTTTCCCACCTGTGGAACCAACTTCCACATTCTCTTCAATTCAATCTCATTCTTTCCTCCAAGTTTTCAAGACAGCTGTTCACCACCATCTCATATTCTCTTCAATCTAAAGCCATTATCTTTTCTACCCCCGTTATCCCTCCACCCTCCACCCCCCCCTTGCACCCTAAAGCCCACCTCCTTTCAAATTCCAGTTTTTTCTTCATGACCCATTTTCATTCGTCCACCATTTTGTGCAGGTGCTGGGGCTGGTGTGCTCAGTTGACCCTGTTTCAAAATGCAGGTTTAAACTGGTTATGAGGAACCAAAAATGCTTCTTCTACTATTTGAGATGCTGGTCACCTGGGGATGAGTCACGTTGAAAGCTGGTCCTGTTAGCAAATCCTCGTTCTTTTACTTAGGTCCTCATTTATATAGTTCATGTCGCATGCCTGGTGTTGGCTTAATGGTTAGGGTGGTGAGCTTGGGATCCTATGATCCTAAGTTCAAATCCCACTTGGCTGTTGAATTAACACCAGGTGGGGCTGACTCTGCCAGTCATCATTCCGAGCTCGGCAAAATGAGTGCCAGCTTGCTGGTATCCTGTGTCGGAGTGGCGACCCATCCAGGATTGTACCCAATAGCCAAGGAGACTGCTGAGGCAGCACCAACGATCTGCCCAGAGTATGATCCCAATGGATGGGATGGAATGGATGTTAAATTTATTAAAACACCTTATTTTAGGAACTTTTTTGTTGTAGGTGAGAAACTGAATATGCTAACTGATACTTTCAGCCATATTTGGCATGTAGTTTATTGGAAAGAAGAGTCAGGTTGCTTACACGATAAACCGGGATGTATTGTCATTATTTTAATGTTAAGGATAGGAGATTCCAATCAAGGAATTTTTGTGTATTACATGAGAATCACCTGTTGTAAAACACATTTTCATTCCTGTCGTTACACGTTCACATTTTAATGCCAGAATGATTAGATAACTGCATCCTGACGAGAAGTGTTATCTTTTCATTCTCGGGCTTGTTTCCCTTCGGTTTTACCTTCTTCCATCATCTATATCGAGACTATCGAGAATTCGTAGAACACCTTACCCCGTTTAGTCTCAAGAAGAAAAAACAGACGTGGAAAGGGTCTTTTCAACTCCTGCTTTGCGTTTCTGAGCACGATCTAAATTTCCTTCAAGCAGCAATTTTGTCTGAATCTCGATATTCCCCAACGCTGAGAACGCAAGTGGCAAATTTGATCGGTCAAGACGCCATAAAATGGCGTAATATTTTGTACATGCAAGTACTGCTAAACTTGAGGTTTTTGGAAGCGCCAACAAGTTGATTTGTGTTCAACAGTGTTCAATAATAAACATTAAGGCAATTGAAATATAAGATTTTAAAGGTTGTAGAAAAAGGACAAAACATAATTTATTTGGAAGTTTACCACCGTTGATGCACAGTCTTTTACGCCGCCTTATTTAACACGTTAAATTTGTTCTTCATGCCTGTTGTTTGTGTCCTTTTATGACATCGCCCAAAACAGTCGGTTTCCTGTTTGAAATGATTTCTCAATTTTATTTCACTGCCAGACAGGCAGACAGACTAAAGCAATTACCTGACTCCTTGATGCACGCGTGCGATCGGGACGAGTTTCAGTGCAATTTGCTAAATTCAGAGCCAAAGTACTGCTAAACTGCAAATTCGTGTTCTACATTGTTCAAAGTATAAAATTTAATTGAAACGAAGTAGTTCATCTATCATAAACTGACGTATACAGAAAGGCAGACAGACAGGCAGAGTGAACCAATTGCTGAACTCTGCTTTACACTATGCGTGGAGTAATAATAATATGCAATGAACAAGGAACTCTGTAAGATGTTGCTTTCTCACCCCTTACACCTCGTGTTTCCCTGACATATACCAGGAGCACCTTCTCATCCTCGACATTGTCAACCATGCGTCTTTCCTCCTCCTCTCTCCTCCCACCCCATTCCCCCATTTAAGAAGTCCCTAAATGTGTCTGTCTGCAACGTATGATTGGTCGTTCCCAAATATTCCATTGTAATTGCTGTGGTGACTGTGTGTTGTAGAGTTTGGTTGTTGATGCCGTGCAAGCTACCGGGATGGTCTCACCCTTTTTCTGTCTGCTCTTTTTAATTTTTATAAATAACATTCCTTTAGATATGCTACTTCATCTTTGAAAAGCTGTACATCCTCTCCTTTCAAATTCCGCCCAAGTTTTTATTTCACTCTTAAATTCCAACACGGCTGCTTAATGGTTCCTTTCAAGACGGCTGCTGAGTTCTGCAGCTGTTTTTGACCCCAATGATAATGGAAAATAAATTATACTCGCAGTCATCTTCCTTTGAGCCTTGGCAGACACAATGAAAGGATTGCAGCATCGAATGTGTGCACATACCTGTACACAATTGTACCCTCGGCACCATGGCCGAGGACACCTTGTGGGAAGAAGGAAATCTTTCCAACAAACACCACATCTGCATTGTTCTCTGAAAATGGCAGAAACATTTTGATTTATTAATCATGAGGCATATGCAATAACAAAGCTACACAGATTTCTTTTGGTTTGACATTTTGCAGTCCGTTATTCTTCATTTCATGAGAGAACTGTCAACCAACGATCCAAATGAACATTTAACCAGAGAGTTGGTGTCAAAGCCACCCAATGCTCACCTGTTTATACATTTATCGTTTTTAAAAGACTAGTCTAATAATATATATTTTTTTTTATAAAGCATTGCAGTGAAGTCTGATCCAAATAATTTAAAAGCAATATATGTATTTGTATATTGTAATCAGTAAAAAAATAGTGTGGTAGATAAAAACATTAGAAAGGAAAAAAACTTTAACGTTGATGTGCTACAAAAAAGTTAAGTTTAAAAATTTTAAAATTTTGAAATTATTTTTTCATTTCAACTTCACAACAGCAATAGTATACCAAAGGAACAAAAGGAACCCCCGTGCCAAATATCAGCATCCTAGTGCACATATTAAATGAATGGCAAGCTTCTCAAAAATAACTTGCACCAAAAACTTTATAACATTTTCACGCTCACGCTGGGGGTATCGCGATAGCTCTCTGTTCTTCGAACAGGCGAGCTAATAAAACTATTAAATGCCATCTACGTATTATGTATGCATGCAGCAGAGCTGAATTTAGAAAATATCTTCTTCTTCTACAATGGCCACAATTATTCCCACGTTCCTGTGGGGCTGGCCGGGGGGGGGGGGCGGGGGGAGTTTGGCTCAAGTCTTTCACGAACTGGCTGGCCATGCATATCATTCGACTAAAGTTATGGCAGGAATTTGGAATTTGATCATGGTACCGTCAATAACTCACCTTCTTGTCACGAAGAAAAACGTGGGATCTTTAACATCCACCAACTAATGTCGGCAGACGGGATGCCAAGTTTAACATCCGAGGGACAACAAGCACATTGACAATTTTCACCCTCGAAACACCAGGATGACAGGTTATATAGCTCGGCCGGGATTCAACCGCAGGTTAGACGGCTTTGAGGTGAGTGTGTGCACCTCCAGGCCATTCTGACAGCCACTGAATTTAGAAAATGTAAGTTGAAAAAAGTAGGAGAAGAGGAGGGGTGGAAGTGGTGGAGTATGGGATAAGGAAATTTAAGGGAGGCAGAGTCAAAAGTTTTCCCAATTGTGCCCATGTTATTGCTGTTGTCCTTGTCCAGACTCCGGTAGAAGTGTCATCAGGCATCCCTGAACATGTCAGGAAGGTTTCCATTGCTGGGAATTAACGCTGGATGGGGCACGACTGCATCACAGGGTACTGTGAAGGCAACCCACCTCCAAAGCAGAAATTTAGAACATGGCCATGGTGGATGAAGGCAACTCACCTCTTCTCACCTCATGGTGCCGACACACAATGGTCTACTCTTTTTAAATGGTAGCTGTGGTATTTTTTTTACATCCACAAGTGATTGCTAGCACACCACACAACTTGTTTGACGTCTATCTAAAGCACGGCATCCGTGAAAGAATGAGGAAAACAGTTTATCATCAGGCCATGAATGAACGCCAGACTAGACAGCTCAAAGGTGAGTACGCTAACTCTGATATATACTGTGATCCCCATTTTTACTTTTATCAGTCTACACAAAAAAAATTGTGCTGAGCCTGTCAAACGATTTGTTGTCTTCGTAAGCTCACACTGGTCTTCAAAGTGTCATGAACGGTGTATCTCGAGACTCACCCTGGTTCTGGAGTTGCAACGTTCCAGAGCCGTTGCCATCTGAATGCGATGAAGCCGTGTGATCCAAGTTGCAGGAAGTGCAGGGTGAAGATGACTGCGGAGTGTTTGCGGGAGTGTTGTCAAGAGTGCGAGATGAAGAGTCACTTTCGGACAAGCGATTCCCACCTAGAGCAAGCCGCTGAAGCTGCTCTTCAAGCTGTTTCTGTAAAATCTGCTGCTGAGCATTTTGCTGCTGCTGAATGGTCTGGGGGAATAGATTTGAGATGCAAGGAAACAGTTCTCCTCATTGTATTCACCTCCTAATTTTAATCTCTTCTCACTCCTCTCAGTTCTCTCACAATGAGATAATAATTTTGGTAATTTGACGATTCCTTTCAAAACGCATGCATTTGTGCCGACGGTTGTAAATGAAACACGTGGATGGTTTTTATAAACCGGAATCCAAAATATTTTTCATTACCTTAGGATACGTGACAATGAAAGCGAACCATCCAGCAGCAAGAAACATTGCCACAATGGTCCAAAAGTGAGCCATCCCCGGCAGGCCGAATGGGATGCTGGAGGGGTTTTGTGGCTCTTCTGCTTGAGCAAGCTCTTTTAGTCTATCGTTCACCGTGCGTGACGCTTCCTCACCATGAGCATCATTCTGCTTCTTCTGTTCTTCCTTAAAAAAGAAGATCCAAAGAGAATGACTCAGCATGTTCAGGGCTAAGGGTGAGATAAGAGGAACATGTTTAAAACTCAGAATTACAGCCACTGGTCCTCGTCAATTTATCCAGGAGTGTTCTGTGTAAACACACTTAAACAGACAGAAGGTGTACAGGTGGATCCTATGGAGGTGATGTGTGGGGGGGGGGAGGGAGGAAGGTGAGGAGTAGGTGGGACGAGGGAAGGTGCCACTCTGAGGGAAGAGTTACACTTATTAGTCTTCACCACTTTTTACGCTACTCAACTGTGTGACATGGTGACATGAGATTGAGGCTCATGGAAGAGCAATATAAAAATAAATAAATAAACGAATAGAAAAGAGGGTGACTAGAACGGCACTAGGTAGAGCGGATACCTCCACCAGGTTGAACAGTTTACGTCTTGTATCCCACTGATAGGTCGGATCTGCATCCGGACCTTAAGCAAAATCGAATCGGCTTGTTCTCGTCACCGAACCAACTCCTCCACAATGTTTTATCATAACTTGTCCATCACTTTTTGAGATATCGTGCTATTAATCATTTTTGGCCGTATCTCTCAATGGTGAAGAATCACTTTTAAAAAAAAAAGATATTTTCCATATCCAGATCCAGATCCAGATCTTCACCAAAATCGAATCAATTCACCCTCGTCGCAAACCTAACCTGTCCACAGAGTTTTGCCCAAATCCATCCTTATTTTTTGAGATATCCTACTCACAGACAAGACAGACAGACAGACAAATAGCGGTGAAAACATAACCTTCGCCCAGCTTCGATGGCAGAAGTCAAAAGGTAACAAGATGACAGTTAGGTCACAGTTTGACACAAGGAAAAGAGGAGAGAAATAATGGGGGGGGGGGGGGGAGAAACACAGGAACCTTTAAGTAAGATGGTTGGTTTAGGTTAGGTAATATTTTATTGATTGGGTTTTTCATCATGGGGGAAAGGTAAATAAAACCAAGAGGGGCCACCTGATGAATAAATAAAAATAAAAAGACGAAATGAGATATGGACGATTGATTTGTGACTTGAATTGATGCAAGTTGATAGAAGTCGGGAACACCACCAGATCTGAAGCAGAATTGAAGGGAACAAAATGTAAAGGGGGAGGGGGGGGGGACACCAACAGCAGAGTACAAGTGAAAGTAAGATAAAGGGAGGACATATGGGGGTGGTCATATACGGGACATACACAGGCCAAATGAAACACAGCAAGAAGAGGAAGGGGAAAGGGGGACGAAACAGAAAAGGAATGAACCGACCTAAAACGAGCAAACAAAAAGATCAGGTGAGGGAGAGGTGGAAATTTTTTTTTTAACAATAACCTGGAAAAAAGGAGCGCTTGGGGATGGGTTCATTTGTGGTAAAAGAGATCATGGGTATGGATGGGGAATGACCTGAGGTAGTGGTGAACAGCTGCCTTAAAGTCCTGGAGGGAAGAATGGTACTGAATCAACTGGGCAGTTGGTTCCATCGGTGAGAGAAAAGAGGAACAAATGAGTGGAGGTGAGAGGTGAACCTGGATTTTGTGAGTTTAAGAAGAGGGTTACTGGCAGATTGTGTGCGCCCTGCAGAAACCTGAAAGGGACCGAGACAAGAGAGGGCAGAGGTTGCAAGACCAAAAACGAGGTGGTAGAATACAGAAAGGTCACCAACCTGTCTGAGATATGACAGAAACAGATCTAGACACTCAAAATCATCATGGGAGAACCCAATGATTTTTAGAGCCTCGGTTTCCATGACATCAAGAAGGGCAAGGTGTTAGGCAGGGGCAACACCCAGAAGGGGAGAGCATTACTCCATAAAGCTGTGAATGAAGGCCTCGTAGTTTGTCATGAGATTCAGATTGGTCAAGTAAAGGTCTTGCACGATGAAGAATGCCCACTCGGCAACTGGCTTCGGAGGCCATCTTGGAAATATGGTCTGCCCAAGAAAGATCATGGCTGATGGTGTGGCCAAAAGGTTTGAGTGACAACGTCTTCAATGATTTTTTGGTTTTAAAAAAAATATATACAATGGCAAGGCTCAAATAAGAGCTAATACACAGAATGTACAACAATGGGAGCAGGAGACAAGAGGGGCAGGAGAGGCGAGCACAAAACAGTGGGGAACAGAGACATTTGGAGATCTGTGGAAGGGAGAGGGATGGAGTGGGGTACACAGGATAAACAAGATGGACACTACAGGGACTTTCAGGTCCTTACACTACAGGGAAATTGAAGGAGGAGGGTATGTGGTGGATTAACGGGGGTAGAAAAGATCGTGGTTTTGGATGGGGGAAGATAAGAGATGGTGGTGAACAGCTGTTTTGAAGACCTGGAGGGAAGAGTTGGATTGAAGAGAGTGTGGGAGTTTATTCCAAAGTCAGGAGAATGGAGGAATAGAAGAGTGAAGGAGAGCAATGATTCTTGATTTTGGTACTTTTACCAGAAGGTGGTTACTGGCAGATCTTGAGTGCCTGCCTGCGGTGAGAGAATGAGAGACCCAAAAGTGGATGTTTTGGAAGTGGATGTGAGGATATGCGAGATGGTCTTTTCATAGAGACAGGATGAGTGTGTGAGATTTGTCAGGATTGACAGAGATATTCCAAGAGTTTGACCAGGTTGTGATTTTGCCATGGTTTGAAGAGAAGGAAGAGGCTGCTGCCTGTCTCTCTGAAAAATGAGGAATGTTACGGCAGAGAGTGGAGTCATCCACAAAGACAACAAAATCAACAAAGAGGATTTTCCAGAGAGTCAGAGAGATTGTGAAAATATCATGGGATGGGAAAATATCATGGGTTATTGGGATGGGAAGGCGACCAGGGTTGCGTCAGGAAGGGCATCCGGCGTAAAACCTGTACCAAATCATTATGCGGATCATAACGGATGATCCGCTGTGGCGACCCCTAACGGGAGCTGCCGAAAGAAGAAGAAGAAGATATTGGGATGGGTATGATATGGGGAAGCACCATTTCATTGAAGCCCTGGACAGAAGAGTGTGGTTGAACAGCCTCAGGTAGTCGGTTGCACAAACAGGAGAAGCAAGAAATAAAAGAGTTGAGGTGTGCACTCAGCCTGCATTTGTGCACGATACGGTGTGCATGATAATGCAGGAAGGTTCACCAATAGGGGGTTACAGGAACAACATGCCCATCTTGCAGTTGCTGGGGAGAGTAGGAAGATTGAGAGCTGAAGAAGCAAAACTAGAGGAGAGGGAGTAAAAAAAACAAAAACAATAGAGACTATCGACCACCTGCAATGTGAGAGCAATCGGGTATTGTGTTTCGGCCTAATCATGGCAGATTTCAATAATGATGAGAGTTTTCAACTCCATTGGTTTCACGAGATCACGTTTTTGATGGCACCGAAAATATAGCCGTAGTGGTGTGGGACATGACCACTCTCAGTCAACCGAACTATCGATGGTAATTCATTTTGATCCATTATATATTATGCCACGACATCGATCGTGGTTCTCTAAAATAAAATCAGATAAACATGCAGCACAGGTCAATAAACGGTTAATGACGTTTGACATGCTGCAGTGCATTGTTCGATGATGCATATATACAATTGGCAACATATGCAAACTTTGCTGAAGCTGATTTGCTGGTCAAATGGGGATTTTGCTCTAACAAAGGAGGACATTAAAAGCACGAGGACACAACACAGGTTGCCATCACAAGGTCAGACACCTGTTCTGATGGGCTGAGTCCTTCGCCAGAAATGATGCTCTCTTCTGGCTTTGCCACTGGCTCCGGAAGAACATCAAGAAGGGCAGTGTGGGAAGGCAAAGGCATCTCATGGTGGCCTGATGCAAAAAACAAACAAACAAACACAAAAAAAAGCAGGGCAAAACAATAAACAACAACGTCTCATCATAAATGCGATAATGCAGACCTGCGCTGAATATGATGTGGAGCTATCATCCAAGATAAACTATGTTGTTCTTAAACAGCCACAACTATTCCAACCTTCTCGTGGAGTCAGCCGGAGAAAGTTTTTCACCCAAATCGTTCACAAAGTGTCTGGCCTGGCCTGAAGTTCTTCCGAGTAGGTCACAGCAGGAGTTGTCATTTGTTCAGGGTAGCGGTGAATTTGCTTACTCTTCAAGAAGGATACCATGGGATATTCTAACCTCCACCAACTAATGCCAGCAAATGGGACACCCAGCTTAACGTTCACCCGAGGGACGGCACAAACACTCGTGTGGTCATTTGGGAACTTAACTCCAAAACACGAAGGTAATTGAAAAATACCCGTTAAGTCGCACTGTTCAGGATCCATGCAATTAAAGTGCTATAAACAGTGAATTGCCTGTAACGGTTTGCTCGGCTTCTTCTGACAGACTGATTCTCTGCAGTCATGTGTCTGAGACGCTGGTTCGTGTGGAAATTAATGGACGGATACGGAGACCTCTCATCCCTTCACTGCCCAGCAGGCGCGTCAGTCGTTGAAGACCCATGACCGTTACAATATTTACACAGAGTGAATTGCCATCTCACCCCTATACTGAATAAACTGAATCCCCTAGGCTATTAATTCATTTTTAACCGCCTGAAAGCTTCCCGGGAATCACACGGGTATAACCATTACTTTCCAACTCATTCCGTCCAGCGGTTCAGGAGTGCATATCAGTGAAACACAAAGAGTTACAGATAAAGGCTTTCATCTGTAGCTTGATGGAGTACTGCTCTCCCCTCTAGGCTGGCACCCCGCCTCAGACCTTGGTCAGATTGGTACCGTGGAAACCAAGGCCTTCAAGATCATTAGAATCCCCCACGACGAAGCCGAGTCGATGGGTTTGTCACTTTCCCATCACCAACAGGTTGGTGGTCTCTCTGTCTTCTTCATTTTCCTTTCTGGTCCTGCACACTCTGCCCTCTGCAGGATTTGTCCCCCAAACTCCTCCCTCCCCCAGGTATCACACATAGAACACCATCAACCCCCTTCTGGTGAAACTTCAAAAATCCACGATCACTGCTCACCACTACTCATTTATTCCTCTTTTTCCCACCTGTGGAACCAACTTCCACATTCTCTTCAATCTCATTCCTTCCTCCAAGTTTTCAAGACAGCTGTTCACTACCATCTCAGATCATCCCCAATCCAAAACCCATGATCTTTTCTACAACTGTTAACACCCTCCCCCCAAAAAGCAAAGACTTCTGTATTCACCATATCTACCCCCTGCATTCTCCCCAACCCCTACCTTTCAACCTTACCTGTGTATCGCTTGTTGTTGGTCTCAATTTATTTTCTCCCTGGGCCCTGCTGTTGGCATTTCCCCCTCCTCTTTATGCTGTCCCTTTTGTTATGTTGGATCCTCGTCTGTTCTTTGTTCTAACTCTTCCACAAGCCTGGACTCTGTATACTGTATTAAAAAAATCCAGAATCGGCATCTGTGCCTTACCAATAAGCAACCAGTGGTTGGACAGGAGGTGAGTGTGTCGGCGGTGAGGAACGTGCAGGCTTGGCGTCGTTTGACACTCGCCTCCGGTGTCAGTCACATCTTTTGTCTTGGGTCCCTCAAGCAAAGGAAGGTGGTGACCACGAGGCTGGGGGGTAAAATGGGGTTTACAATGAATTGTACAATTACCGATGTAGAATCTTTAGCTTATATGGAATTGAAATTCCACATAAGGTACTGTCATCGCGCACCATCCGTCCATCGGTCTCCTATTTCGACTTCTCCGGCCTGACTGGTAACGGGGATTACAGAGCTCATTCCAGTCACGTGACTTTAAGTAGGTCAAAATGGCCAACTTAGTAAATTTCTTCAAAAGTCTTCTTCTCCAGACCCATCAGTCAGAATGCTACCAAATTTGGGTTGCATCATTAGGCCAGCGTCAGGATGTTAAATTGCGGAGGTCATTCCGATCCCCTTATTGGAAGTGTGTCAAAATGGCCGCTGTGGTCAATATTTGGAAAAATAATGTAAATTCCTTTTAAAAATCTTCTTCTCCAGACCCACCAGTCAGAATCAGTGTGACCCCTCCTTGGCTTTTTTCCACAAGATCTTGGCTATTCGTTGTTCACCTTGGCGTCTTAGTTTTCTATAGGTTTTCTTGGCGTCTAGGTTTTCTATTATCATCGCTTTTCCGAAACCTTGTGAATTCTTGGCTTTTTTCATTGGCTCACCTTGGCATTTATGAAAATGAGGAGTGGTCACACTGGTCAGAATGCTACCAAATTTGGGTTACAACATTAGGCCAGGGCCCAGATAAGCTACAGGTCCAGTGGTCCTATTTTTTGCTCTCCTTAACAGTTTTCATCTGTTGGTTGCATTTCTGATATCGAATGAATGACTCGTTTCGGTGGTGAAAGCTAGTGTCGATCTGCGCAAATGGACAGGTGGAATGATGGATGAAACCAACAGGACGTTGATTGAGGTACGCTAATCACCATGGTTAGCATACCTCTAACAACATACCTCAATCAATGTCTTGTTGATTGCATCCATTGTTCTACCTCCTAAACTAGATCTCTTGAAAATGTTAGCATACCTCACGAAGTTTAGCATACCTTAAGTTATCTCAAAGTGGTTAGCATACCTCAAACAATTACCTCTACAGCCCATAACTGTTTAGACATCTCAACTTTCCATTTGTTCTGACAGTAAGGTGGAAGTGGAGCACATTTATCGGCGGACTGTCTGGGTTTGATTATGAACCCAACTACAGACTGTCCAATTGGTGCTTCGTAAGCAGGGTGACGAATCACAAGTGCGCCGGCCCTCAGATGATGTTAAGCCAGGCATCCCGTCGACTAGCCTTATCCATGTAGTGGATGTTATTAAAAATCCCACAGTGTAGTTTGAGGTTCTCAATAAACTCATCAGCTTACCGCAACTGGTACTCCCTCGTGCACCAGTGAAGGCAAAGCGTACAGACTTGTGGAATGCTTTCCTACGTACAGGGTTGGCCTGTGAAATGCAAGATGAAAATGCATGAAATAATTTGATTAGGATGTGATGTCATCATTTTTTAAAAGGTGCATGCGAATTAACAGAGGACAGAAATAAATGGAGGGTAGAAGAAAGTCTGAGGTGGAGTATTTATCATTACTTCATCTTGTAGTAATTAGCACAAGACGAAGTAATGACAAATAAATAATATCCACGCACATTAGTTTGGTGTTTGCTGCTCCCTGCTGTGGAAATGGATACTTCCAGTGTGTGATACGGCCTGCCCCACCAGACACGAAGGCCAAGTAGCGGAGCGTCTCCGTAGCAACGGCCGTGCGAGGCACTTTGTGTAAGCCCTGCCGTTGCCAGACATATAGCCCTACGGCCGGGGAGCCATAGTCCCGGGCCCAAAGCACATCCCCGCTTTCTGTTTCGATGGTCACAACAAGTCCATCGCCACTTGATACAAAGTGGCCCAACCCTGCACAACCACAATGCACCCTATTTATTTATCACATCAACGCATCACTATTGTTGCCATTTTTAGTGATAACATGAATTGAATGATGAATAGAGATACAACAATACCATAGTGCAGCAAATTTCTCGAACAAAAGGTAATGAATGACCTTGAGGGCGACCCAATACAATCAGGCGTACAATGGTCAACTCCTTTCAAAAGCAATCCAAACAAATTCGCATGTTGTGCAACATAGTACGAACTGAACGGCCAGTGTTTGCTCAACCCTGCAAGTGAACCAAACAACGTTCTGTGTTTGGAACATGGCCATAGCACAGGACCCGAAGGGCTGGCAGAATAGCACATTTGCCATAAGCTGTTTTGTCTGGGTTTGATTCCCGACCGGACAAATTTTCAGATTTGTGCTTTGCTGGCGGGGTGTCGAATCAATCAGGGTGCAGTCCTTCTGGGTTATGTTAAGCTGGATGGCTTGTTTGCTAACATTCACCGTTACGAGCGTTACATATCCATTTGGATTATTTTCAAAAGTAAGCCTGGGCAAAATGCAAATTCCTGCTCAAACATACAGCAACCTTCGATGGAGCGGAAACCTATACAGGATTGGTTCTCGGACACAGAAACGTTCATGGCAATTGTCGTGGATGTCCTTATACCCACCCAAGGATTGTTTGACTCACAAGATAGGGACAGCCCCAACAACCTACCGTTTCTAAATATACCATTTCGTCTAATTATTTGTAAGTATTACAGCATCCAGACTGCAAATGGAACATGTAACTGGGCGCCCGCTCTGGAAAATGGCGTGCTTCATGATGCACCACTCCCCAAGTACACAAAGCATTGCGGACGGTGCATCGTGGAGCACGCCGTCCATCAGAGTGGATGTTACTGTCATCCCGTTCACAAGCAGGCAAAGGATACTAAAGGCCATTCAACTGACAGAAAATAGAAATACAGCAAATTGTCGGACATCATCTGTATACTCCCATATTCTCGATGACGTACTGTTTTCCGATTGCTGCTGCACATCCTGAATGGAGGCCGAGTAGTCGTAATATGTCGCATTCCAGTGAAGTTCTCTCGTCTTGGTGTCGAACATTGTGATGGTGTATTCTGAAACGGAAGGCCAGAATCCTTTGATAATAAATAAAGAAGTGCTCAAAAAAAGGCACCTAAAGTAAATATACGTTTACAAATTGCAAAATACGAAAGTGTCGAATGAACATTTGAAGAAGACTTGGCATCCTGTATCTCCGGTCTGCAGGTGTCGTTCTCTTTACCCACTTTCTTTAATCAACCCCCCCCCCACCCCCCTCCATGAGAACTTTGCACATTTTAATGTTTGGTAACAACACAGAAATAGTTTATCACTTCAGCACCGGACTGCAGTTTTGAAATTCCTCAATCTGCGTTTGCATGATCAGCCACTAGTTGGGTCGGGAAGTGGTTAGAAAGGCCGATTGCAGAAACCCAGGAATGTTTTATGAACCACGAGCGACTGCATTCAACTCAAAGTGCTGAACACCCTTTGCATTCGGCAACGGCCGCCCTTTGGCCTGCGCTGATATCCCAAGCACTGGGATAAGGGGAGAGAGAGATTTTCGAGACGGCAACATTTATCGGGGTTTGGCCAGTTTGTTTAATTTTTGTGCCGCACACAACGGCCAACCCATACGGTTTCTTACCAAAAACTTTCCCCACACCCATCACGGCCACCATGATCCCAAGGATGAAATTGTAGGGAAAACAGTGTCGGCTTGACCCTCAGTCTTACCGGTGCGGCCAATGTACAGGAGAGGAGATGATGGGCAGATGTCGGCAGAAAATGTTGTGGTTAATGTTTGCAGTTTCTCGCCAGTCGCTGGATCAACCACAAACCACACATCAACCTTGCGCCCTGTTACATCACACGCGGGTGGAGGTATCTCACAAAAACAACAACTTGAGACTCACCACAGAAAAATGAGTTTAAGTTCAACACACAATAGTCTTATTTGTAGAAGATGAGGACAAAGGATTATATTATAAAACAAAGCTGAAGACCATACGATGAAGACCATTGGTGGAGGGACGAGTTCTGCCTCGATGACTCACAATGAATGTTGCTGGTGATACCCAAAGGGAATGGGTATTACTAGTACTGTACGTATATACAAAGGAGGTGTTAGGGTTAGGGTTAGGGACCTTGCCCCATCTTCCTCAAAGACTATTCCATAAATAAACACAAGTTATACAAATCACACAACGATACAAATTAGGTTCATTTGCAACATCACATACTGATGTAGCTCAATTCCATGTGTTGAAGATTTCAATTTTCTTTTCATCAATTTCTATATAATTATTACATAATGGCATATAAAATAAATGTGTGGATAAAACGATATGGAGAAAACAAACAAGAAATATACCATCAGAGATGGGGAATCCCCCGCCATTGAATGAAAAAGGTCATACATATTCCAGATGAGGGAGGTGAATTGGAAACAAGACACCATTTGGTCATCATCTCGAAAAAGTTCCCCAGGGGTGAGGAACGTAGTAACCACAAATAATTGAAATCAGATAAGCGTTTTTCCATTTATTACAAAAAACATTTTTTTCAAGATGGCCGCCCCAGTCGGCCATCTTGGATCCGGCCACGCCCAAAATCAATAGGGTTCTTCCTTTTCAGGTGGTACATGTGTGATTCGAATTTCAAATCGATATGGTGAAGTTTATGAGTTATCGCACTCACAGCTATAAATGTTGACGCCCGGACGGACGGACAGCCGGACGCCCTGGGTGACAACAATATCCCCCTTCCGCCACGCGGCAGAGGATAAAAACAAAAGAATATAATTTCTACGTACAAGGTTATAAAGTACACTCAAAACCAATCAAACATTGCATTATCTGGTACAATTGTACTTGTCTTGTTCAGCGAGCCATCGTATGTTGGATGTGGTTTTACCTGTGTACAAAATTCCATCAGAACTCCTGCACGGAGATGCTTGCACAAGCTCAGGGATGCTGAAGGGTAGTTTCTGCAAAGTTTGGAAACTTCGGATTAGCAATTCATCGGTTGTTCCCAAAGCAGCATTCTGATGGTGCCAAAGCAAAAATAGATGAACAACTAAGTCAAAGGTGCATTGGGGGGGGGGGGGGTATCTCTTCATTATGATGGAACTAACCCCCCCCCCCATGACCCCCCAAACCCACCCCCAACCCAAGCCCAACCACCCTCCTCAAACAACTATTCATGTAATAATGTTTAATTAAAGATAGATCAGTCTTCATTCGATCATAAGCGAGGGAAGGAGTCGATGATCACTGTAGATCATCCTACAGACATGTTCTTTCTGCTTTCCTTGCAATACATGGATACACTGACCCCCAAAGAAAAACTCAAGAGAATCTCAATATAGATCTCCCAAGATTAAGATACTGTCTAGCTACCCAGTCTTGCTCATAAAGCTCTCCAACGATGACATTCTTCAGTCCTCCAACTCTCCTCAGTAACTCCAGGATGGACACATTTCTCTAGTGGACCCCCTCCTGGTTAAACTCCCAAAATCCAGGCTTACAACACATCTCCATACTTCCATTCCTCTTTTCTCCCATTTGTGGAACAGCCCTCCAGACGGTTCAATTACATTCTGCATTTCAGGGCTTCAAGCATTAGCATTGAATTACCGTCTCATGTCATCCACCCTCCCCCCCCCCCCCCCGTCCCTACCCACATTTTTTTTTACCCTCATTAACCCTCTCTTGCAGATTACCATGTTCTGTTTCCTCTCCTCTCTTGTATTGTTCGTTCATTCCCTTGCTTGTTGTGTCTACCTGTGACCCCATTACTCTGCTGTTAGTGCATTGCCTTTTAACCCTGTAACCTTGCTCTTCCGGAGTCGAGATATCATTTTAAAATGAAAAATAAATATTCAGGGCCCTCGTGTCAAATATCTGGCAGATTTTCTCCCTTGCTTGTTCTGGAACTCCAGAAGGCATCACAAGGCAGCATCCCTCAGGCAGGGTCATGGGAATAGTCTTTTCTGTGACTATAACCAACTTCCCTGCTTTCTTGAAAAATCTGCTGCTTTGTAAATGACTCAACCTTATGCCAAACGGTTCCTCATCCCAGAGCAGGCAGGTTGTATATGGAGGAGCAGATTAACAGAGGACAAAGGGTCAACAGACAGAACGGGGGCAAAGGGAAAACAGTTGGATAAGAATGCACAGATGCATCACAGCACAAGGGGAGGAAATGCAGGTCAGGTCAGGTCAGGTATGGGAGCATGTGCCAGAACAGCGCGTCGCTGCGTCCACTTTCCGCCGGTACTCCAGGGGCCTCCGTCTGGCCATCCCCCAGGCAGATGCCAGGCCCATCCCCATCTCCTTGAGATGATGGTCAACCTGCTGCAACCATGAGGCACGTGGTCGGCCCACTGGCCTCCTCCACTCATGAGACTCCCTCGCTGAGAGAATCTGGTGAGCAGGATCAGCGTCAGGAAAACGAGCCACATGTCCATACAGCCGTTGCTGACGCTCACGGACTATGCGGGTAACAAATCTCATCCGAGTCTCTCTCAGCAACCGCTCGTTGGACACAAAATCCGACCAGCGATAGCCAAGGATTCTCCGAAGAGACCTGGTACCAAAGGAATTAAGTCTCCGTCTCAGATCCTTGGTCAAAGTCCAAGTCTCGCACCCATAGAGCAAGACTGGAAGTACCAAGGACCTGAAGACTCGGACTTTCGTCCTCCCGCACAGGTACCGGCAGCGCCACACCCCATGATCCAGTGAATCCATGACTCCCCAGGCCCGACCCAGACGTCTATTGACCTCCGGCTCACAACCTGCGGAGACATGAATATCACTGCCAAGGTAAGTGAATCTATCCACGACCTCAACATCCTCACCACAAACAGACACAGACAGGACAGCAGCATCCAAGATGTCACCGAAAGCCTGGATCTTAGTTTTGACCCAAGAAATCCATAATCCCAAGGGCTCCGACTCCTCATTCAGCACCTCGAGGGCCCCCAAAAGGATATCTAAGGTCTCCGCAAAGATGACTGCATCATCTGCAAAATCAAGGTCCGAGATCTTGACATTGCCAAACGATGCACCGTAACTTGATCTCTCCGACATCCTCCCAAAAATCCAGTCCATACAAGTGCTGAAAAGTGTGGGGGCAAGTACACATCCCTGACGGACTCCAGTAACAACTGGAAATAAGTCAGAGATGGTACCACCACACTTCACAGCACTCTCAGTACCAGAGTAGAGTTCAGACATCAGATCGATCAGTTTCGGTGGCACCCCATGAAGACCAAGAATCCTCCAGAGGACATCCCGATTCACTGAATCGAACGCTTTACAGAGATCAACATAGGCTGCAAGCAGCCCCTGCCGAAACTCTCGTCTGCGTTCGGTGAGGACACGAAGGGCAAGGATACGGTCAATCGTTGACCTCTTTGGTGTAAATGCAGGTGAAGGGTAGGAAGAGGGTCTCATCAGATGTTTTAAATCTCAGAGGTAGGAAAGGGAGGGATCATGATGTGTTTCGTGCAGAACAGAATAAAAAAAGAGGAAACGAGTCAACGACATGGGTCTCGGTATTCAATGCTTGGAATTCAAGCAAACATTCTCACTCTGTCCCTCCACCAACATTGATGCCTGGCAAATATTACCATTTACTTCATGCAGATTTACTGGAGGAAGCACCTCATGGTATCTTCCATTCTCACCTCTGGAGTACATACATATGGAGTTCCTTGGCCATAGAAGAAGCCAAAACTTGTCTTAAGTTGACCACATGCCCAACAGCAACTTGGATTACTGCATTACAAGCACTTTGTTGACCGATCTCAGCTTAGAATGGTGAACAAGGTATTAATCTGTTGTGGTATATAGTATGACACACCTCCGTCAGATGGTCTCACTGAATCATATTCTGCCCCCACTGAGGCTGGTGGTGTCCAAAACTCTCAAGGCCTTCCCCTATTTCATTGCAAAAGACACTGTTGGCCTTATAATTATCTGCAAACTTTCTCCGGTATAGCTCCCTCTCCATGTATTGTGTGGTTTTTAAGCGCCTGCAAGTTGTCATGATTCACTCGTCAACCCCTTTGTTGCCCATACTTTCCAAGCCCAAGCTTCATATTCATCGTCACTTTTGTCCTCCTTTGTTCTTGTCTGTTGAATTGTCTCCCTGAGTCTGTCATTTCAAGCTCTTCCCTCCAGCTTTTCCGACACAGGAGCCCCATCGGTATGTCTTGTTGTCTCCCATAGCCAGTCATACACTTTTCTACTCTCATGAAACCTGCTGCAGCCTCATCTTCTCACTCGAGTGTGGTTTGCGTGTCTGTCTCTTGTCTGCCCATTTTCCTCCACTCTGTTATCAGTTTATCAACCTTCCTCTGTCAAATTGCTGTTGTCGTATGTCCAAAGTGGGAATTCAAAATGTGTGCAAACAAAATGGATTAACAAAAAGTTTAAATCAATTCATTTATCTGAAGCACCGTCGCAGGTAACCTTGGTTGCAGTTTATAATGGTGTTGGTAGAAGGTAGATCAGAAAAAGAAGAAGAAAAAAAAAATTGACAAAACAAATGTAATTGAAGGAATTGTTCAGAAAAATAAATAAATTGGAAATCCATTAATTGGCAAATGTTTGGCACAACCATTTATTGGGCTAAAATCACAATGAGCCTTACTGTTAGGCCTTTTCCCAACTTCCCACTCAAAGTGTACAAGGAGCCATCGCTTGGGTCTGGAAGAAAGGCAGGCCTGAACACAGCATGAAAAAAAGAAGAGGATCACAAAGTACACGGAAATATTTAATGTAATTGGTCTTATATTAATGTTGAAGAAAGTCCAAATCATCATTGACAATAAAACTTAAAAGCAGCTCACTTTTAAGGTAAATGTGCGTCTTACAACAGAATGTTAAGTTATCAATCATCACTGTTGCTGATACTTATCCCAGCTATGTTTCAGGATCTGCATCCTAGATTTTTATCAAAAAATTGTTTTAGATCCAGTCCTATCATAACGGTGAATCCTATTCATCAAAATACGTTGCTCTTCCCCAGTAGCCATTTGGGTACTTTCAAACCTGGATGTGTGTCCAGGGGGGGGTCTCATCATCTGGCACCACAGCTTTATTGGTTAGATTTCAGATCACGATTGTTTTCTTGGTACGTACAGAAGTGGTTTGCCATTGCATTCTTCTGGGCAGTGTCCAGACTGAACGAGTGATCCAAGCTATTGTTCTCAACAAACAGAATCCTCGGCATAGCATGAAGGCCATGCAGCCATAACTGGCAATATGTGCCAGCTATCTACATAGCCATGTTGTTCCCATGGCTTCATATAACCTGATCGGAAAGCTATAATGGTGTCGTTGACCTTGTCCAATGGTTAACGAATACACCGACAACCTCCTTGAAAAAGGATTGCTGTGTTTTTACCCATTAAACCCTTTGGGTTAAAAACCTTTGGTTAACAGGCTTTTTGTTTCAAAATCTGAACTGCAGGGCAGCGAGAGATTTGGATTCAGAGCTTCCTCCTCCTACATGAGCAGCCTAACATGGTTAACGAGCCCCATCTGCCCAACACAACTGGTTTTGAAGGCGCCAGCGATTTGCCCTTCACCTCGACACCTGTTAGTGAGAACAACCCAACCAAAAGAAGGCCGATACGAGGCAAGACTGTCAGAGGCTGCTTGAGACGCTGAGATTTGGAGTATTTTACACACACTGAGAGTTTATCCTCAACGTAGCTCGATGGAACAGTCCTCCAAGGTCATGTTTTCAATAGCAGTTATAATTAGAACGGCACTCGTCGAGTACATAGTCTCGCTTCACACATTCATTCTGAACAAAAATGCCATCGTTAACTGAACAGGATACTATTATGGTCCATAAACCCGTATTATGTCACGGGTTATGAACATCATAAATTAAAATTTTTCACTCACATCGGGTCATAGATCAATATAAGAAGTTTCAGATTTTTGGATAAGGATTTCAATTCAACCAATTATGGTTGGAATACCACTTCACCGATGACATCATCGTTATCAACCAATATACCCCATGGGGAGTTAATGACATATGCCAAGTTTAAATTTTTGTCGTTGAGCGGTTTCGGAGAAAATGTCCAATTTTTTTTCCTTTAATCCAATATGGTTGCCATACCATGTGACCTATGATGTCAAAGTTAGCATTGAACTCCATGGGGAGTCCCTTCTATGTTTAAAGTTTCGCATTGATCAGACAAGCAGTTGCGAAGAAAACCATTTTTAAAGTGAAAATATAAGGACGTGGACGCACGCACGCACCTTTTGGGCGAGACTAAAAAGCAAAGCAAAGGAGGGCCTAAAATTGATCCCTGAGCAATTCCTTTTAAATTACTTCCTTCATATGAAAAATACCATTGATCTGAACTCTCTGATGTCTGTGTGTGACAAATAAGAATAAAACCATTTCAAAGACAAAAATCCTTCAACCGACAGACTGATAACTTTTCACATAATACAGCGTGATGTGTGGAGTCAAAATATTTTTTTGAGATCTCATAAAACCATAATCCATATTCTGTTTGACATGACAGGTATCTGTTGAGAAATTAAAACTAATGAATTGTTTGACATCAAATACCCGAGTAACCGGTCTTTCTCTGGGAAGTAACCGGTCTTGCTTCGAACAGGAGCTCATAACAGAAGTAGGTCGATCATCATTAACGCAATCTCTCTATTGAGTGCAGCTTGTGGCTGCTGGTTGCATCAATGGTTGGGATGCGGATTTTGCCGCTGATGCAGTGTCCCCGTACTCATTTTGCCGACCTCGGAAGGATGACAGGCTGAGTCAACCTGGTGTGTATTGATTCAGCGGCCCAACGGGGCTTGAACTCAGGACCCTAGGATCCCAAGCCGCTACCCTAACCACTAAGCCAACACCAGGCTACATTAACGCAATGAAAACTATTCTTCTTATGTACAGACTTGTATGCATTCTGAAAATCTTGTAGAACACAGCCAGCATTAATTAAATAATTCGCGTTTTAGCAAGAATTCCGACATTTTCGATGAAGTAACAACTTTTTTGACGGAAATGACCGATACAGGTTGGAATGAGGAACTTTGTAATTCCACACCTTTACAGTAGTTACAGTTCATTGAAAAGGCTCATTGTGTGTACGATTATCATGAAGTTGGGGCAAGTCTGATTCCTAATTGGAATTGACATTCGTAATATTAAAAACGTATCTGTCATTAACCTTCAAATTTAATACTCCACTTTAAAAAAAAAAAATCTTTTCCAAAAATAACATTTCAGGATACGTTTCTTTTTAACGGCCTCTTCTCCAACATTGCTCCCTCCGTTCTCTCAGTCCTCCGGCCCTCCATATCTACTACAGGATTCACGCGTTCTTCCTGTAACGCCCCTCCTGGTTAAACTTCCAAAATCCAGGCTGATTATACAACTTAGCCCCTTTATTCCTTGCTTATCCCATGTACGTAACCACCTTCCAGAGGCTGTTCTGTCTCTCTGTTCTGTTGAAGAAAACTGCGCACCACCATCTTGGCATCCCCAATTCTGACCCATTATTTATATTACCCCCATTAACCTTCCCAAACCCAACCATCTTACTTGTTCGTTTCAATGTTTCCTCCCTCTTAAAATTTAAAATACTGTTGTTTTCTTTCCAACTCTTTACCTTTTCTCTAAATTTCCATTTACCTGGAGCTTACAATACTCACCATATTCATGTGTACTGTGTTCTCATTTTCTTTAAAACCCCTGAAAACGTATTTCTTTTTAAAAGTTCACATCACATCACATCTAAAAGTTCACTAGTAATCGATGGCTTAAGACACCGCTTAATCCGTACCTGCCTCAAATAGGCATCTCTGTTTAAATCATCATCATCATGTGTCATGTCTATTAGAGCGCCAGTGATGCTGAAGCAGTATCTTGGCTCGAGTTACAATCCTCGACATGTCACCACTATGATGCAGGATACTCGACTGAGTGGGCAGGAATTAAGTATTTTGGACATGGTGCCAGAAATAGGTCACCTATGCTTGTGAAAGACACCATGGGATCTTTAACGTCCAGTAACTAATTTTAGCAGACGGGATGTGCAGTTTAATGTCCATCCGAGGGACGGCATACACATTTAAGCCTGTCCCTGAATGTGAAACAATGGGATAGCAGTTTATAGCTGGGCCAAGATTCAAACCAAAGCTAGACAACTCAGAGATGGGTGTGCATACCTCGACGCCATCCTTCCAGCCCACTCTACCTAAAACTAGAAGAAATTTACTTTTTAAAATTACTTCATAAATCATCGACATTTCCTGTATCAACCCCCATTACAATAATAATCATTATGGGGAATTTTCAAAGATTGAAATTTTACTGTGACGTGATTACAAACCAGCCATCTCATAACTTTCCTCGAGCAATAAATCATCCCTCCATCCATTGGGACCATACTCTGCGCAGAGCGTTGGTGCTTCCTAAGCGGTCTCCTTGGCTATTGGGCACAATCCTGGACGGGTCGCCACTCCGACACAGGATACCAGCATGCTGGCACTCATATTGCCGACCTCGGAAGGATGACAGGCAGAGTCAACCCCACCTGGTGTTAATTCAACAGTCCAGCGGGATTTGATCTCAGGAATCTAGGATCCCAAGCCCACCACCCAAACCATTAAGCCAACACCAAGAATATAAATCATATCTGTGTGCTTACTAATGCCAAGGATTTACTCCAGACCTAATTTTCTTGTCGTAATTTGAGATTCAAATGATGTCTAAAATTGAACAATAAGAACGAGTTGTCCTTGTTGATTCAGAAATCGACCAAAAATAAATAAATAATAAATAAATTACAAAATGAATGATAAAAACCGTTTAATTTTACAAAACGCCGTTCTTCAGAAATACATTTACATTAAAAACTAACAAATGTATTTCCGATTAAAAACCCACCACAATACCACTCAGTCCCTTCAAATTAATTTTAAAAGTCCGATTGTTTCGGACATCGACAACAAGAGGCAACGAATGATCGTGACTCCATCGCGGGGCTCTACCAACGTAGTCCCATCGGGTGTGGTTTACCAATGGTGTCGGAATGCAAAGCTGAAACCGCAATGGATTACGTACAAAAACTACACAAACCAGTTAAAATTCGAAACGTCTTTCCATTGTATGGCACGAGAATTGGAACAATTTTCGAAACTCATGTTCACACCAACACGCAGGTCAGTGGAAGCACAGCGTCGTTTCAAAAGAATCCCCCTTGGTCATAGGAAGGCAGAAGTGGAAACAAGCAGTTAGCCATGGAATCGGCTTCCTGCTTTGAGGGGCCCAGACCTTGGCAAGAAGGCCATTGTATCTGGCATTGAGAGACCTACAGATTGTGTGTGTGTGTATATTTCTGTTCATATGACCTTCTCCCACATGTGATAATCATAAAAAAGCAATCTGCAGCAGCTCACAGTCTTTCCCATTTACACCCCTGATACTAGTATCATGTCAGATCCATTGAAATGTTGTAGTAGTAGTAGTAGTATTCAAATGGCATATTGTTACATTCGCTTATAAGAATATGGCAATGATATAAAAAAAAAAAGTGATAAAATACTTACTCTGACAAATGCACGGGAACTTGCAACACAGCATCTGCAAACACAAATTGCATTTCTATCTCATGCTGGGAATACAATCAAAATATACATTTACAAATGACATCATCATGGTCGACCCATTCATTAGGTCCTCACGTAAAAGGTGGAGCACTATCGTATTGCAAGTATCATCTGAGTACTATACTCGTACACCACAATTTCATAGCAATTATAAAGGAAGACACTGAAAACTTTTCAACGATAATAAAATACACACGTGATTGTTCATTTGTATTGTCGTAATAGGTGAAAACAAAGCATTGTAATGAAAACCAATTGTGGTCACATCTTCATCGACCTCCGAGTCTGATAGCATGGTGCAGAGGTTGCACCGTTTATCTTTGAATTGTCTAGTCTGGGTTAAATTTACAACCAGACTCTGAAGTCGAAACCATCGGATTGGTGCTTCGCAGGCCGGACGTTGTGTCACAGAGCGCGTCGTCACTCAGGTGGACCATCTGCTAGCATTAGTTAATGGGCATTGAAGATTCCACGGTCTCTTTCTCGATGAGCAGGCGATTTATCACCAGCACCCTGAAAAAACTACCATCTCTTGCCAACAAACATCTTCAGTCGAAAGTCAGGCCTGCCCAGTTGGTTCGCAAAAGACTTGGGTCAAAAGCTTTTGTCAGCAAGCACCATAACAAGGTGACAATAATTAGGGCCTTCGTAGTAGTAGAAATTTCATCAATCCCATGAGCATTTTTCATACATAGCTCGCTATCGTGTGCAGACTGTTGCTGCTGGTTGCATAATTTTCTGGGGGCATGGCTGTGCCGCTGATGCAGTGCCCTATAGTACCAGTACACTGGTACTCATTTTGCTGACTTCAGAAGAATGATAGACTAAGTCAACCCCACCCAGGTGTTAATTCCACATCCACCAGGAGCTCAAACTCAAGACCCTGAGATCTTAAGCCATCCACCTAAACCTTTAAGCCAACACTAGGCTTCATTTTCATATTTAAGTGATCCGGTAAATCTCTATTGTAATGCCCTCCAAATTCACACAAACTAACTTTTCATTGTACCGTCGTGAAATGTTTGGTACGAGCGTTACTTCCTCGATTTTACGTTATAGGGAAGCATTGCCATCACAATTACCTTTCAGTGCAAACTTATTGGTAACTTTGGAAATCTTTTTTTCCTTTTTTTTCCATTAATAAGAAAGCTCTCAGGCTTCAAAGGGGAGCTTGTACACATAATCACCTGTAGGTGATACAAGGCAACATTAGCGTACCTTTAATTACACAACAAAGTATACGTGATTTTAACCTGGGATCCCAGCATCATGAGCTGAGTACACAGATGAGAACACCAAACAGGCACACCTTTATGGTCACAGCAAATTTTTCATGTTCACATTAAATGGCTGGGCGAGCTGGAGAGCATAGAAATAATGTCCACTTACCTCTGAGCAGTCTAGCCTGGGTTCGAATGTTGACCCAGCTATAAACTGTCACCCTGGTGTTTCGCAGGCAGGGTGATTCATCAATGTGTGTGCCGTCATTGATTTCATGTCAGGTCAGGTTCGATCTGTGACCTGCTACAGGTACCATGTAAACCTGTACTAACCTGTTCCATGGTCGGGTTGTCGGCGACTAAACCGTCTCCCCCACCAGGTTTTCTGGTGAGGAGGGTGTTTGGATATGGACACCCAGCAGGATTAAAAACAAAACCTGTCAAATGGCGGAGGAGCTCCTTGTGAGCCAACGGCCATCCATATCTAATGCCCAACTGTGTCTGCAGACGTCCTCCTGCAGTTGGGTTACTTCTTATTAGGAGGTTGGTGGCAGGATTTTCACTCCGGCCACCGTAAAACCCTTCATTCCGCAAAACGCAAAAACGCAAAAAAAAATCTGAAACCCACTCCGTGGGAGTACCTCCTGCGCAGCTTCCCTTCGCAGGGCAGCTCACCGGATGACGGGATTGGGGCTAAGCCTTCGGGACCCCCAATCTTTGATGATAGGAGGGAAACCACGGGGTAACATCCCTGGGTCAGATTGCGGGAGAGTGTGTCGGAGTGGTGCTGAGGTGTCGTCCACCAGACGGCGGTCTCCTTGGGTTAACCTGAGGCGGTCCCTTCGGGTGGGTGCCTGGAATGTCCTATCCCTAAGAGAGGATGATCACATGTCTCTGTTATCATCTGAGCTCAAGCGTTTGGACATTGGGATTGCAGCTCTCTCTGAGGTTCGGAGACCGGATTGCGGCGAGATAATGGTGGGTGGTTACACCTACTATTGGTCTGGTCGCTCTGATGGTTACCATACCCAGGGAGTTGCTGTAGCTGTGTCCAATAAGCTGACCCCAATGATAATTGAGGTAACACCGGTCAACGAGCGTATTATGAGATTAAGGATTCGTCACTCCTAAGGTGTCATTTCCCTGGTCTCTGTTTATGCTCCAACTGAGGCGAGTGATCTCACCGTGAAGGATGCATTCTACGCCACACTCGATTCTGTGGTTGATCAGTGCCCCAGACGAGATACACTTCTAGTCTTGGGGGATTTCAATGCATCGACTGGAACTGATAGGGATGGTTATGAGGTGTGTGTTGGTCCCCATGGGTCAGGAACTATGAACCAGAATAGCACTAAGTTCCTTGACTTTGCAAGAAGTCATGGACTTAGGGTGGCTGGTTCATGGTTTCAGCGCCCACAAGCTCATCGCTGGACTTGGTATTCCAACGCTGGCGGTGTGGCAAAGGAGATTGACCATGTCCTCATTGACGGTCGTTGGAGGATGATCCAGAACTGCAGGGTCTACCGGAGTGTTCAGTTCCTCAATACTGACCACAGGCTTGTTGTAGCAACTCTAAAGCTGCACCTTAAATCCTGGAGAATGGTACCATCCCAGCCGAGGCTGGATGTTGCCAAGCTCAGGGATGAGAGAGTAGCTGAGGAGTTTGCGAACAGGCTGAGTGGACACTTGGGGGGTCTGGGTGCTTTGGGGGGTCCTGAAGAGTTGTGGAGCGCCTTCAAGACCACCATCCTTGATGTTGCCGGTGGATGCCTTGGAGTTCACCGCAGGGCAAAGAAGAATTTTGTCTCTCAAGGGACACTGGATACCATTGATCAGAGTCGCAGGGCCAGGCTGAATGGCAGAGCTGAGCTGTTCAGGGAGCTGAGGCGTAAAACTGTACGTGCACTGAGGGTGGACAAGGAGGCCGATGTGCGAGGAATCTGTGAGGGGGTACAGCATCACCTGTGGACAGGTGATTCTCGTCCCGCTTACAGGGGAATTCGCGCATTACGTTCATCCAAGCCCATCCCTCGGAGCACTGCAGTTCGAGCAGAGAGTGGTAGGCTCTTGACAGAGGAGTCTGAAGTGAAGGCCCGCTGGGCCGGTTACTTTGAGCGGTTGTACCAGGCTGATCCCCCAGCTGTCGAGTTGGACATCAAGGGTGTTACAATCCCTGTTGCTGACCCTCAAATCAACTGTGGTCCACCTTCGCTTGTGGAAACACGGGCTGCGGTGAACCAGTTGAAACGGGGCAAAGCTCCAGGGATCTGTGGCATCCATGCCGAACTTCTCAAGGCTGGTGGAAATGCTGCACTCGTGTCGTTGCATGCAGTTTTGTGCTCTGCCTGGAACACAGGCATCATCCCAACTGATTGGAAGAGGGGCCTTGTTGTCCCTCTCTGGAAAGGGAAGGGTGATCGCCAAGACTGCAACAACTACCGAGGGGTGACGCTGCTCTCAGTGCCGGGCAAGGTCTTTGCTCGGATAATTCTTGATAGGGTTCGCCACCATCTGCTTGAGAACCAGCGTCCAGAGCAGTCAGGCTTTACACCAAAGAGGTCAACGATTGACCGTATCCTTGCCCTTCGTGCCCTCACTGAACGCAGACGAGAGTTTCGGCAGGGACTGCTTGCAGCCTATGTTGATCTCTATAAAGCGTTTGATTCAGTGAATCGGGATGTCCTCTGGAGGATTCTTGGTCTTCATGGGGTGCCACCAAAACTGATCGATCTGATGTCTGAACTCTACTCTGGTACTGAGAGTGCTGTGAAGTGTGGTGGTACCATCTCTGACTTATTTCCAGTTGTTACTGGAGTTCGTCAGGGGTGTGTACTTGCCCCCACACTTTTCAGCACTTTGTATGGACTGGATTTTAGGGAGGATGTCGGAGAGATCAAGTTGCGGTGCATCGTTTGGCAATGTCAAGATCTCGGACCTTGATTTTGCAGATGATGCAGTCATCTTTGCGGAGACTTTAGACATCCTCTTGGGGGCCCTCGAGGTGCTGAATGAGGAGTCGGAGCCGTTGGGATTACGGGTTTCTTGGGTCAAAACTAAGATCCAGGCTTTCGGTGACATCTTGGATGCTGCTGTCCTGTCTGTGTTTGTTTGTGGTGAGGATGTTGAGGTCCTGGAGAGATTCACTTACCTTGGCAGTGATATTCATGTCTCTGCTGGCTGCGAGTCAGAGGTCAATAGACGTCTGGGTCGGGCCTGGGGAGTCATGGATTCACTGGATCATGGGGTGTGGCGCTGCCGGTACCTGTGCGGGAGGACGAATGTCCGAGTCTTCAGGTCCTTGGTACTTCAAGTCTTGCTCTATGGGTGCGAGACTTGGACTCTGACCAAGGATCTGAGACGGAGACTTAATTCCTTTGGTACCAGGTCTCTTCGGAGAATCCTTGGCTATCGCTGGTCGGATTTTGTGTCCAACGAGCGGTTGCTGAGAGACTTGGATGAGATTTGTTACCTGCATAGTCCGTGAGCGTCAGTTACGGCTGTATGGACATGTGGTTCGTTTTCCTGACGCTGATCCTGCTCACCAGATTCTCTCAGCGAGGGAGTCTCATGAGTGGAGGAGGCCAGTGGGCCGACCACGTGCCTTGTGGTTGCAGCAGGTTGACCATCATCTTAAGGAGATGGGGATGGGCCTGGCATCTGCCTGGGGGATGGCCAGACGGACGCCCCTGGAGTACCGGCGGAAAGTGGATGCAGCGACGCGCTGTTCTGGCACATGCTCCCATACCTGACCTGACCTGTGCCATCCCTCGGATGGACGTCAAACTGAGTGTCCAGTCTGCAAGCATTAGTTGGTGGACAATAAAGAGCCCATGGTATCCTTCAAGAAGAGTTGGTGAGTTATTGCCTGAACCGTGTTACAAATTCCTGCACCCCTCAATTGAGTATCGTGCGTCAGAGTGGTGATTGTAACCAACGACAAAGAAACTGCTTCGGCTGAACTGACACTTCGTAAAGGACATGGGACATGAAAAAAAAACATTTATTAGATAGCTCCTCAATTATATGACCACTCCCACGCTCTCTGGCTGTACCTGAGGAATGTGAGAAAGGAGAGACAACTTTTCAGTGATTATGAATCTTCCAAGTCAGAAATGAAAACAAAATAAATGATGATGTCATACGAGCAACACCAAGTATCCAGGATAGAATACACAACTTTCCTGGCATAACTTTGGAATGGTGAACTAAATCTTGTTACAATTTTCAATCGGCAACTTACCTCATGTTTGGCAATTAAAAGACATTATTAGGTAAGAAAGACTTAACAACGGAAAGGACCAGGCATATAGCACAAAATATTGAACCATAACTAGGCTCTAACAAACGCTGGCATTGCTCCTTCCTACAAATGGAATAAGACTCCCAACAATATATATGATGATGGAATGAAGCACCTTCTTTAAGAGTCCATTTTATGTCGCCAGTTCGCTTGTTCACAGCATGCATCCTGCCATCGAGCGTCGAGACGAACAACAATGATTCGGGCATGGCCACGGTGCTCGAGTCAGCCACATGCTGCATCGAGCAAGTGAGACACTGAAAAAAACAAAACAAAATAAAAACAGGAACTAAAACGGTCGAGCACATACCTCTTCCAGGTTGAACAGCATACATTTTGTATCCCACTGATAGGTCACATCTGAATCCGGACCTGAACCAAAATCGATTCTGCTTGTTCTAATCACCGAACCAACTCAATCAAAAAGTTTCGTCATCATTTGTCCAGAACTTTTTGAGATATTGTGCCACATATAATTTTTGGCCCCATCTCTCAATGGTGAAGAATCACTTAAAAACAAAAATTTAAATTCTCGAATCTGAATCCAGATTTGAAAATTCGCCAAAATCGAGTCCTTGTCACACATCCAACCTATCCACCAAGATTGGTCTGAATCTGTCCAGATAAACTTTTGAGATATCGTGTTACATATCGGTTTTAGCCCTATCCCTCAATGGTGACGATTCATTTAACAAAAGTTATCGGATCTGGATCTACACCGAAATCGAATCAATTCGTCCTTGTCACACACCCAACCTGTCCATGAAGTTTCATCCGAATCTGTCGACAGCTTTTTGAGATATCCTGTAGACCCTCACCACCAGTTGCTTTGTGTGGTATCTGTGTGCTGGTTTAGGTGGTGTGTAGATGGTACATTGATGACATCCGTTTATGTTCATATAACAGACACAGACCTTTTTGGTTTTATTGTATCGATTCAAGATCCAATCGTATGTATTTTATAGATACACATATTTTCCTGAAGTCGACGTGTTTTTATAGATGCACTCACTTTCTTAATACACACATTAAAATTCTTAAGAGTACATCCTTTATAGACACTCACATTCTAATAGTATGTACTTTATAGACATGCTCACATTGTACGAGTATGTACTTCATTGAGGTAGTCAGTTGAAAAACAAGCTCAAATGAGCCAAGACCCTCGTCCTCTTAATGATGACCTCATAAAAACGAATATGACGTCATTGTGATGTATCAGGTTTGCGATAAATTATCTGTGCTAATGCCCGGCTTGATTCCTGCAAAACAGCTTGCCTAGTTTCGGAGATAATGGTATAGGCGATTTCCATTAGCGGCGATATTATGACGTCAACTTTTTTTCTAGGAAGAATTTCCAGAATCGGAGATGGTTACTGCCTGTGCGTGGGCTTTCTGCATATACATGGAAAGTTTCACGAAGATCCGATGAAAACTCTGGGTTGTGAAACAAAAAATAGGAATGACGTCATAAAAATTGATACGACGTCATAGTAATTCATCATATGTGCGGCAATTCATCTCTGATAATTAATGCGCTGGTCGATTCCCGCAAATAGAATACAAAAAGCTTGCCTAGTTTCGGAGATAATTTTTTAGGCGATTTCCATTAGCGGAGATATTTTGACGTCATAACTTTTTTTCTAGGAGGAATTTTCAAAATCTGAGATGGTTACTGTCTGCGCAGGGTATTCTTACATATATATGCTAAGTTTCAGGAAGTTTCGATGAAAACTGTAGGCTGTGAAACAAAAAAGTCCACAAGAAGAAGATGAAGAACAACAACGTGAGTGAGGCTTAGAGATCCTCCACGAGGATATAAACCAGAGTTTGTGTCAAAGCCACCCAATGCTCGCCTGTTTATACATTTATCATTTTTAAAAGACTAGTCTTATAATTAATATTTTTTATAAAGCATTGCAGTGAAGTCTGATCCAAATAATTTTAAAGCAATATATGTATTTGTATATTGCAATCAGCAACAAGAGCGCAAGTGAGCACAATATACGCCCGGACAAGAAGGCATATAAAGAATTGTGCTACTACATGGAAAACAGCATCCTGGTTGCCATGGCAACCACGTTAGATGACGAACGTATGTCACGACACACCGTCTCCACAGTCTGTACCTATGTACCAAATATGAAACGTGAAAGTTGAAAACTTTAGGAGTTAGAGTACGGACAGGAACGGACGGAAACAGCATCCTGGTTGCCATGGCAACCACTTTAGATGACGAACGTATGTCACAACACACGGTCTCCACAGTCTGTACCTATGTACCAAATATGAAACGTGAAAGTTGAAAACTTTGGGAGAGTGTGGACAGGAACGGACGGAAACAGCATCCTGGTTGCCATGGCAACCACTTTAGATGACGAACGTATGTCACGACACACCGTCTCCACAGTCTGTACCGATGTACCAAATAAGAAACGTGAAAGTTGAAAACTTTGGCAGTTAGAGTTTGGAGCAGATGGAAAACAGCATCCTGGTTGCCATGGCAACCACTTTAGATGACGAACCGATGTCGTAACACACTGTCTCCACAGTCTGTACCGAGGTACCAAATATGAAACGTGAAAGTTGAAAACTTTGGGAGTTAGAGAGTGGACAGGAACAGACGGACGGACAGACAGACAGATAGACAACCGGTATCACATAATACGCCCCGATATATATATATATATATATATATATATATATATATATATATATATATATATATATATATATATATATATATATATATATATATATATATATATATATATATATATATATATCGGGCGTATAAAAAAATAGTGGTACATAAAAACATTAGAAAGGAAAAAATAACTTGCACCAAAAACTTTAACATTTTTACGGTCACGCTCACGCTGACGCTCACGACGGGGGTATCGCTATAGCTCTATTCTTCGAACAGGCAAGCTAAACAACAAGATAATGTGTAATACTGTCAATCACCAGGTGGTGTTTGTGGCCTACGTTAGCACATTATGTGCGGAAGGACAGACAAACAAACTGATCCAAATGCAATGGAACACTTTACGTTTTGTATCCCACTGACAGGCCAGACCTGCATCCGGGCCTCAACCAAAATCGAATCGGCTTGTTCTTTCTCGTATGTATCTGGATCCGGATTCGGATCTTCAAAAACATTTAATTAATTCGTCCTTGTCACACACCCAACCTGTTCAGCAAATTTCGTCCGAATCCATCCATAACCTTTTGAGATATCCTGCTCACAGAGAGACAAACAGACAGACAGGGGATGAAAACGTCACCTCCGTCCACCTTCAATGGCGTTGGTAACAATCACAGTCCCTTGTTCTTATCGATGTGGATCTTGTATGATCCCATCTGGATCCACCTTTAGTGTCTGGTTTGATTGGATCTCGTATCTCGTCTGATCGCAAATGTTTCCGCTCCTAATTAGACAATCTGACCTCGCGTTGTTGGCTTACCGTGTGGAATATAATTGGGGCCATGGCTGGTGGACCAAAAAGGTTCTTAGTGACGTAATGTGGCAAACCCATGCATCACCCTCATTGAGAAGAATCAGGCCAAGGTACTGTCCAAAGGTCTACTCTTTTGAAAGATACAAAGTGATCGTTAACATCCACATTGCTGATAAGACTTTAATTTATTTACCACTATCGGCCCCCTGCTATTTCTGTTTTAATAGACTCCACAATCTTGTGGGTGGGGGGGGCATCATTACAAGAATGGAATGTCCAAGCCCGACATTTGACTCGAGGTGATTTAAGCAGGATTTTCTAAGTTGTTCTCAGTGCCAGTGATGACTCCCTCACTCTTCAACTAAGACACCATATCTAACAGACTGCCTTTATAAGACCCTTCCTGTGAGGCATCAATCCAACAGTTCTATAGTTGGGCAATCAAACCCAGACTAGACAGCTCAACGGGAGGTTCGCTAACTGTGCACCATCTAGGTGTACCACCTGTTTAAGTTACATTCAAATATCAAAAGAAAAACTACGTTGTTTCAATGTGTTTGCATTTCTGAATACTGTACTGCAGCAAAATTGCTGTTTGAAGCAAATTCCTCAAATTCTCCAACTGATGAGCACAATCAGTAATGGAAGAGCAGGTTACAATGAAACAGCTTCATTTCTAATGATGGCCAGTACAGATCTTCGATCAAAGTATCAAACGATATAACTCACACTCTCGCTTAGCTCATTAAGCGTTGATCACTGAGAGAGCTGATGCTTCTGTCTGTCTCTGGAGTATTAATACGGCGTCATAATAAATCAACAATGGAGACACCACCAACTCACTATAGCAAAGCTGCCCAGCAAGCTAGTCTTAATTTTAGACCACCAAGTGGTCTTCGTCGGTGATCATTACAAATGTAGAAATATAATTTTTGTATGCAAAAAGTCGAGGCTCATGGAAGAGCTGAAAAACAGAACAGAAAGAACAGCAGAAAGCAGGGAAACACCAACATCAGGGTAGAGAGACAATAACAGGGGGCACTTGAATGAAGGTAACAAATATTGTGCCAATAGAAGAATGAAGGCAAAGAAGGGGAGGGGTGTAGAGTGCAAGAACAAGCTGGAGACAAACTCAAAAACAGATAAGAAAGGATTTAGAGTGAAGGTGGGAATATGGATTGTTAGAGACGATGGGAAGAAAGAATGCGGAAAGATTGTTTTGATTTTGGTGACGTGTGAGTAAGCGGTTACATGGTTAGGTCTAAGCAGTCGAGGCTGAGCACATGAAATCAAAATGATGAAGCGGGCACGGAAAATACACGGCAATGAGCACACAATACGAACAACAGTCGACACGGACAAAAGTGGACAATAATTGATGGCAACAGATACACATAAGCTTGAGGATGTGAAGATTGGAAAAAGGATGTGAAGATCAACCCATCGGAACTGGAAACTGGTAGCACCCAAAAATTGCTAACATTCAGAAGTGAAAATGGCCACGATTCAAAATACATGATATTTCCATGACTGATCAACGGGCCTGAATAAAATGCCTTTAAGGTACAACTTGACATATAAACTCACACAAAGCTATCGTTTCACGTTAAAATATTTCCTACAATAACTTTCATACTTTTATCCAGACCTGTTTTACAATTATTTAAAAACTTTTCACTTACCAACCACTCTTTATTAAACCTCCAGTGACACAGACCTAGTGATTAATCTGCATGTTCAAAGCTGCAACTATTACACACATTTCACCTTTCGAGTTCAGCTTGTTATTTGAGACAATTTGCACACTTGTGATCAGATTCAGTTGGTGGGTATATATGTTGAAAGGTGGGTGACACCTTGTTCATAAAGCGCATGCATGTTGGGCCAACGACCTCCTCCTATGTCTAAGTTTCTCGTTTATCCTCATAAATACTCCCTTCATCCCTCAACACTCATCCTCATCACCGTGTTAACATCCATTCAACCCATGACATTGGAATTCAGAGCTGTGCACGATGTTCAACGTCACATTGAAATCCATGCTGGATGTTTAACGCAACAACATGGAAATGGAATGAAGTGCTGGAGAAGAAGGAAGAACAAAAGGCATTTTTTGGAAAAGAAAACTTGACAACGGATGAAGTATTAAAATGAAAGGAAAAAATTGTTCAATATTTGTTACCGTATAAGTGAACATAATTGAAAATTATGGGATTAAACAACAAACCAATGTTATTCACATTTAACTAAAATCGACTAACAAAGTGAAACTCAATGCATTGTAAATTTATAAAGAAATACTTAAAAAGGAGACACTTCAATATCTTCATCTGCGTCATATAGGAGCAGTGTTGTGTGTCTTGTTAGCTCTTTGTCCAAATTCTGTACAGTACTTTCATCACAATGGGACAATATTTGCACTCGTGGTTTGAGTCTGGATTCAGGAAAAGCCTAATTATTTCTGGATATCATTACTAACATTGTAAGGAGCCATTAATGGTTAAAAGTTGTGAAATTATCCATGTTCAAACTAGAGAGTTTATAGAACACCTTATTAGTGTAGGCCGCTATGTCATAAAAATAACTTTTGTGTAAAATGCTTAAGAGTAATTTATTAATGATACTGTATTAAGGTATTACTAGCGATACCCGTGCACATGCATGGGATAGCAGTACAACATAGCTGGAAGCAGACGACAGACTGTACACGGGGAATGACAAAAATACGCATTGTGCAAAATGCAAGTGGTACTATGGAACGCCAAGACTTCCCAAACATTGTCGGCATGTCCGCTAAGTGCCACAGCAATTTCATAGGGATCGTGTGACGGCGAGCCGAGTTTTTAAGTGTGCAAGCTTGGTATTATAATGGAGATAAAGATATAAAAAGTAAAATGAGGTGACTTTTCCAAACTTGTAAAAGGTACCAAATCAAGGATGGCCACCAGTATTAAAAAAAAAGGCACAATTTTATAATTATTTTCCAAAAAATGTATTTTAAAATAATTTATTAGAGGTTTAGAATGGAGTCTGAAGACCATGACATGACAATGACAACACCCATTTTTATCAAGATATTTATTTTTAATAGTGGTAGTGGAGGGTCACCATAGTATGGCAGATGAGGATCACGATGATATTTGCAACCTGCTTCCCAAAGAAGTTATGAATGAGACAGTGACCAAATCAAATGGAAGACCAATTACTGCATTGAAGTCATCAGAAGGAACCCGAATAAGTAAAGAGCAAAGATGGAGTCATCAGGAGGAACGTGGATGGGATTCGGGTTTCAGCCGCTATTCCACAACCCTCAAACCCATCCAGACGCAGCCAAGTGAGCCTTACCGAAAAATATCTGCAAGAATTCACTTCTCCAAGACAGATAGATAACGAAAGAGAAATAGAGAGTAAACTAGAAGGGCACTCAGTAGAGCACATACCTTCGCCAGCATGATTAGATTACGTTTTGTATCCCACTGGTAGGCTGGATCTGGATTCAGACCTGAACTAAAGTTTAATCAGCTTGTTCTTGTCGCATAACTAACTCATCCAACAAGTTTCATCAGAAAACGTCTCTAACATTTTGAGATATCCTGCTATATGTCATTTTAGCCCGATCACTCAATGATAAAAAAATCATTTTTAAAATTCTCGGATTCGGATCTTCACCAAAATCGAAACAATCTTTCCCTTGTTACATGCCCAACCTGCCTACCAAGTTCCATCCAAATCTGTCCGCAACTTTTTGAGATATCCTGCTATATGCCGTTTTGGGCTCAATCTCTCAATGGTGAAAAATCACTTTTAAAATTCTCGAATCCACATCCGGATTCGGATCTTCATCAAAATTTAATATTTTTCTCAGTATCACATACACAAGCTCTTCACCAAATTTCGTCCAAATCCGTCCGTAACTTTGAGATATTTTGTTCACAAACAAACAAACAAACATGAAAAATATCATGCATAACACGATACTTGCGAAACCACAAAAACAAATTTGATCTTAAAAATAATTGGTGGTTGATTCCAATGACAAAATATCCAAATCCTCTTCAAATTTCTAGTCAATCGGGTGAAAATTGACAATTTTAGAAATTCGGCCTATGTTGACCTCAAAAATAATTGGCTGTTGAATTTAGTGACCTGAAATATAAATCCTTTTCAAATTTCAAGTCAAACGGATAAAATTTAACAATTTTAGAAATCCCACCTAAGTTGTTGACCTTTCACCTCTGTTGATCTTTTAGCATTTGTTGACCTCAAAAATAATTGGTGGTTGCACTCAATGACAAAATATGCAACTCCTTTTAAATTTCAAGTCAATCGGATGAAAATTGAGAATTTTAGAAATCTCACCGAAGTTGTTGCCCTTTCACATATGTTGATGTTTTGGCAGATGTTGACCTCAAAATAATGGGTGGTTGAATTCAGTGACCTGATATGAAAATCCTCTTCAAATTTCAAGTCAATCGGATGAAAATTTAGGATTTTAGAAATCTGACAAAGTTGCTGACCTTTGGCCTATGCTGACCTTTTGACCTCAAAAATAGGTTTCTTGCTCATGCCGAACTCTAGCAGGTGGTGAAGTTTCATGAAGATCGGTTAAAAATTGTGACCTGTAGGTGATCAACATCCAAACAGAAAGATAGCATAACGCACAAGACCAACCAGTATACTTGAAAAATCTTCGATTTTCACAAGTAACAAACAGACAGACAGGGGTGAAAACATAACCTCCACCCACCCGAGGTGGTGGAAGTAGAGATAAAAGTAATGAAAAAGCAAGAATTGGAATGAATTGAAAGAGAAATGTGAAAAAGTCGAAAGAAATGTGAAATGAACAACGAACAAAGATGATATCGTAGATTGTGATGACATTGGAAAGCAGATGTTTGAGGGATTTGTCACAGAACGTTTAACAGAGGGAAACCTTTCTGTGGGGGACAAAATGAACAAAAGGATGCTCGGAACATTCAAAAGTGCAAATGCAGCAATAGAGGTAAGAGCAGGTAAGACCCAAGCTCGTTAAAATCAAAGAAGAATGAGGACTATTGCAGAGGTTCGTTGTCATTTCAAGAAGCCGGCCAGAGCTTGATCTGAAGGAATGCGTCGGAACTTGAAAATTTGGAAAAGTTCCACGATCCCTATTTGTATCGGATGGGTCACTCTCGTTAGCTTGTGACAATGCTACGAACCTTCATCATCTTGAGCTACTGGCTCACATTAAACAACGGGAGCTACAAGATCAAATCAGTGAACCAGCCCTGACTGATGTATCTGACAACCAAATGATGGATGTACGATTGCAGATAATACATATTCCGTATTCAGCATTGGAAGATACAGCAGTAGAGGCTGCAAACGAAACCACAACTTCAACATCTGGAGTAATCATTATCAATTACAAAACTCGTGAATTCTATCTTCAAAACTGATCAAATGAAAACATGTCATGACTTTGCTCAATCATTTCTTGACAAGCTCAGTAACATGGCAGAAAATTACAATCAAGTTGGATTTGTATTTGAGAGAAATCTCAATTCTTCCCTAAAATAACAAATGAGGAAAAAAGTGTACAAAAGGGAAATCAACATATTACCATGTCAAGAATAGTATGTTAATCCAGAATATTTTGTTGAAGGATTTCCTCTCCAATATCAAGACCAAAGGAGATCTTACAGTATATTTAGCTGCCAAGAGTCGAGATCACAGCAAGATCTCGAGCAACAGATTGAAGAAATTCATTGTGACCTCTGGAACAGAAATGAGGCCAATAATCATGTTCCAAACACTCGACTCACCCACAGTCAAGATGAAGTAGATACTTTACTCTTGCTGCATGCCCTTACAATTGACAGAGATGCGGAGGTTGCGATCGATTCTCCAGACACATGTATTCCTACCTGATCATTCAAATGTGTCCAAGGCTACCAGTTACTACGAGCTTTCTCACAAGGAAGGGCAAACTGAAGAGAAACAATGCCGTGCAACCTATTTTTGACAAGTTGAGACAAAAACATGCATCGGCGACATTAGACCTCCATGCTTTAACAGGGTCTGATACATCTGGTGGATTTGCTGGCAGAACCAAGGACTGGGGTTTCGAGGTGTCCATGTCCTGTAATGACGACATCCCTGAAGCGATGGTATCACGAGGGAACAAAGATCCATCGCCAGAAATATGCTCCCATTTGGAACAACTTGTATGCATGCTAAACAGGTGGAAAGTCGACACCAAAGTAAACGAGCTTCGTCAGTTCTTGTACTCAAATTGTGCGGCGGAGGGAGACTCTTCCTCCAACTATCGGTTCATTAACTTTATATATTCGTCGGGTACATGACATAACAATGATTTGGAGAGTCACCCATGCCTCCCGTCTCCAGCTGAGTGTGGTTGTAACTTCAATGCAGCGATATGTCATTTTGCTCAAGTTTGACGTTTGAATTCACCAGCCCCTTAAGCAATATAGTGGGGCAACTTAGCTAAATATAGCATAACAATTGTGCATTTTGTGAGGAAAGCACCAAATTTTGCACACTAGTAGCCGATCATATTATGAACAGATTTGGATATTGGGCCATCTCAAAATTTTTCATGGCAGTGAAAAATGTCTGCCACAGCCATCAGCAGCTGAATTTGAGATGGTCCAATATCCAAATCTGTTCATAATATGTTAGGCTACCAGTGTGCCAAATTTGGTGCTTTCCTCACAAAATGCACAATTGTTATGCTAAGTTGCCCCACTAATAATGAATTCGGTAAAATGTGGATGCAAGGGAATTTGTAGTTAGGCCTAAGTCACATTTGCTCTACGGCGAGGATACGGCAGCCGTACGCCCTCTGAATTGACAGAAACGTGCGGCGGCCGCAGAGTTTCTGCGATGGCCTCAGGGTGGCCCTATGCCATATGGCAATATTTTACAAGCCGTAAGGTCGCAGTGGAATTATAGTGCGGAGTTATAACTTTTTTCATTTCTACGTAGCAATTCAACAAGCCGAAACAAAAGAACTGGTAAAAAAAAATAAAAATAACCCACTCGTTACTGTTCGTCTGGCCGCACGTTCGCCTTAAGGCCCCCTGCGTTTGCCTTGCGGTCGCCTTGCGGGCACCTTGCATCTGCCTTGAAAATTCTATGGCCGCCGCAGGAACGCCCTAAGGTCACCGTGCGACATCAAATCAAAGACCGTACGGCACCCCCACGTTTTCGGTCTCCACAATTTATAAATATGGGATCTGAAATTTTTGGTTTTGGTGCAGCGAGAGGTCTCCTTCGGGGCTCCCTGCTGACGTTCTCAAAGCTAAGTTTCCGGTTGTTATTTGTCCCGTTTTAACTTTAATTATCTCACTTACATGTTACTGTGTGTTGCTAGTTCGGTTTTGTTTCAAAAATCGTGCTATTTTGTGAGTATTTTTGTCGACGTTCTTACCTGGTGCTTGAGGCCTAGGCCTAGGCTTGAGGCCTACCGGTTCCACTCGGTGTTCGATCGTTTTTTTTTTATTTTCTCCCCATTACCTTCAATTTCTATCCTCCCCATTACCTTCAATTTTGATCCTCCCCACTTTCCAAACATCCCCCATTCTCCCAACTAATCTCTTATCTCAAAAAAAAAAAAAATACCCTACAACAACAACAACACGCTCACCTTCTCCCGATTCTGCTTCTTCTTCTTAACTTCCTCCTCGTCTTCTTCCTCGATTTTTTTTTACACTTCCATGACCTAATCTGTTGAACTCTCTCATACATTATTTTTAACAACAAAAACGATCTTATAATGCTTCATCTTCCTCTCTCACACATGTGGTACTCTTTACTGTTTCACAATGCACTACTCTTCTGCTATTTTAACAGACTGCTCTCATTTCGACCTCTCCTTCATTCCTTGCCTAAAAAATCCAACTATTACAGCGCTTCTTCTCTCCATGCTCTGAATTCGCCTTCATTGCATCCATCAAGAATTGTGTTAAATCGCATTTCTGACCTAAAACTTTTAAAAACCACAGTTTGCCATGGATGCTCGCTTTCCATCAACCATTCTTTTTTTCCAACTTCAGTGCCAACTCACCCCCTCACCCCTCACTCTCACTCTCAAAGCAACCATCCCACTCTTCTCCCTCCAAGCCTCCCTCTCACCTCTCTCAAAAATTCCCCCTCACCTTTCTCCCACCTTTCATCCCCCTCACTCTTCCTTCTCAAAGTTGCCCCCCTCTCATCCACCAACCTGCCTCCCTCCACTGCCCTCTCACCTCCATCTCTTCACTCCACCTCCTCAAATCCTCAACTGCCTTCTTCCTTGTCTCTTGTCCCCCCTCTCCCCCAGCACCACAGAGCCTTTTCTCCTCCTCATTCGGCCCCCCTCGCTATTCTGCAATACCCCACACTCCTTCAGCAACCCTCCTTACCTGCCCCCTCGTCCCTTGTCCTACCCTCCCCCTCCCCTCCACCTCCTGCACCCAAAGCCTCCTCCCCTTCCTCTTCATTAAAAGTGTGGACCTCAAATATCCGGGGCCTTCGCTCAAACCTTTCAGATCTTTCCATACAGGTTGCCACTGACAAACCAGACATTATCTGCCTAACAGAAACTTTCCTCTCCCAAGACGTGTCTGACTCCCAAGTATCTCTCCCTGGTTACTCCCTCTTACGGTATGACAGACCTGAGCCTCGTCCTGGTGGAGGTGTTGCTCTCTTCATCAAAGACTCTATTCCTCACTCTCCATGCACTGCTCTCACTCCCCCACACCCCCAGGAATACCTCTGGCTTCGGCTTCCCCTCCACTCCCACCTCATGTTTATATGTGTACTGTACCGTCCACCGAACAGTGATGACTCCATCTACACCTCACTATCCGAAAACATGGACCATCTTCTATCTTCTCATCCAAACTCTCTCTTCCTCTTATGTGGTGACTTCAATTGTCATCACGCCAGTTGGCTAGGTGTGGGTACCTCTCTCACCTGCCATGGCACCTCAGCAAAAGCTTTCTGCGACTCATTGGGACTGACTCAATCGGTCAACTTCCCGACCCGGATCTCAACCAATGGTACTCCATCTCTTCTGGATCTGATTTTGACAAATTTCCCTGACAATATCTGCTGCTCTTCGTTCGCTCCAATTGGTTCTTCTGACCACGTCCTTGTCAAAGTGGACATCTCTCTGGCTGTTATCAGAGAACCACCTCACCGCCGTCGAGTCTGGCATTTCACTCAAGCCGACTGGCAGGGTCTCCGAGCAGCCATCAAACTTACAGACTGGTCTCCTATCACTACTTTCTCAAACATCAACTCATCCTGGGAATTCTTTCAAAGAAACTTGCTCTCCCTCATGCACAGATTTATCCCCTCTCGTGTTCAGTTGTCTTACCCTTCCCCCCGCCCTTGGTTTACTGAAGCATGTGGCGAGGCAGTTGTCCTGAAACAACTTGCCTTTGCCTCATGGAAAGCAAACCCAACTGAGGGCAATCTCAGTTCTTTCCACAAAGCTCGGAACACGTGTGTATCTACCCTCAGGAGAGCCAGAAAACAACATCTTTCTCATCTCAAGTCTGAACTCTCAAACCTCTCTCCCTCCTCAAAATCCTGGTGGCGTTTAATCAAATCTGTTTCTGGTGTATGTTCCCCCTCCATCCCCTCCCTTACCTCAAATGGCCGCACTGCTGATTCCACACGTGATAAAGCTGAATGTCTAAACTCGGTGTTTGCAGCTAAATCTTGTGTCCTAAACCCATCACTATCTCTACCCACTTTACCCAGTCGCACCCAACTGTCCCTGGACTCTGTATCCTTTTCTCCTGACAAGGTGGAGAGCTTGCTTTCAAACCTCGAGTCAGATTCTGCAACCGGTCCAGACGGCATCAGCCCACGTGTCCTCAAAGCCTGCTCTTCTGCTCTTGCTCACCCTCTCTCTGTTCTATTCACCCTCTCATTTGCCCAAGGTCATCTGCCATCTGCTTGGAAATCTGCTAACATCACTGCCCTGCATAAAAAAGGTGCAAAAACAGATCCCTGTAACTACAGACCAATCAGCCTTCTCCCAATCATCAGCAAGGTGATGGAATCCATCATCGCTTCAGACATGAAATCCTTCCTCTTCTCCAATGGCTGAATTTCCAATCATCAATTTGGTTTCAGACCAGGTCACTCTACCCTGGATATGCTGCTTCTGCTCTCCCATCAATATATGGAGGTCCTCAATGCCAGACAGGAAATCCGAGCCGTATCCCTGGACATATCACGTGCTTTTGACACAGTCTGGCACCCTGCCCTACTCACCAAACTCTCTTCCCATGGTATTCAAGGCCATCTCCACTCATGGCTCGCAGACTTCCTCTCCTGTCGCAGTCAACGTGTGGCCCTAAATGGAGTTCTTTCATCCCCTCTTCCTGTGCAGGCTGGAGTTCCTCAAGGTAGCGTTCTGGGCCCTGTTCTTTTTCTGGTTTTCATCAATGATCTCTCCGACTCTCTGGAAAATCCTCTATTTCTCTTTGCCGACGACTCCACCCTGTGCCGTACCATCTGTCATCCCTCAGACCGGCAAGCAGCAGCTTCTTCGCTCACTGCAGATCTGGATAAAATCACAAACTGGTCCAACACGTGGAACATGTCTTTCAATCCAGACAAATCTCACACTCTCACTATGTCTCTTCGATAGGACCATTTACAAACCCCCCCCATCCACTTTCTCAACAATCCTCTGGAAGAAGTCTTTTCTTTCAAGCTTCTAGGTCTCACTATCTGCCATGACCTTTCCTGGGAAAGCCACATTTCCAACCTCGCCTCAAAAGCCAGTCGCCGACTGGGAATCCTCCGTCGTGCTAAGTCCTTCCTCGGCCCTCTTGAGCTCCTGACCACTTACAAAGCTTTTGTCCGTAGCCTGATGGAGTACTGCTCTCCCCTCTGGGCTGGTGCTCCTGCCTCCCACCTTTCTCGGCTTCACGCTGTCGAAACCAGGGCATTTAAGATCATCGGCATCTCCCGCAATGAAGCTGAGTCTTTGGGCCTCTCACTCAATCACCGCAGGTTGGTCGGTGGTCTTTCTGTCTTCTACCGACTCCTCTCCAGCCTTGCCCCCCCTGCTCTCTCTGCGATTTGTCCCCACCACATTTCCACAGGGCGCTCAAAGTCGGCCAACAACCCCCTTCTGGTAAAACTACCAAAATCACGAATCACTGCTCATCTTCACTCTTTCATTCCTCTTTTTTCCCGCCTTTGGAATAAACTTCCTCACTCTATTCTTTCCCATTCTTCCCTCCAGGCTTTCAAAACAGCTGTTCACCACCACCTCTTATCACAAACTGATAAGATTCTGATCCAAATCCTCGATCTTTTCTACCCCCGATAATCCACCCAAGCCCACTTCCTTCATTTCTCCTGCTTTCCTTCCTGAAAGTCCCTGAAATGTCCATCTTCTCTTCGCCATGTTCCCCGTCCCATCCCCATCCCTCTCCCTTCCACAGTTCACCTAATGTGTCTGTTCCCCACTGTTTTGTCCCTTCCACTCCCGCCCCTCTTGTCTCATGCCTCCTTGCTGTGAGTTGTGTGTTAGCTCTCATAAGAGCCTCGACCAAGGTATACAAAAAGAAAAAAAAAAAATGCCGTGCGGCTACCTGAAAAATAAAAACATATGTGACTGCTACATTGTGTGCCCGTGGAAATACTGCGGCCGCCGTATAATTGCTAGTGGCCGTAGATTTTGGAAACCCCACGGCAAATGTGACTTAGGCCTTATCGGAAGAGCAATAATCCATGCACACAGGTCTGTGGCTGTGTGGGTTATAGCTGCAGAAACAAAGTTAACACAGGTGAACGATTAGTGAGAGACAGTTTAGAGACAGATTAGTGAGATTAGTGATCATTGAGGTTCAAGTGTCAGCCTCCACAATGATAATAAACATTAAAATACACAAAAATACATGTTTATTTGCCGATAATCTACACGAACTTGTTCATTTAGAATAAATGTTCAGTGTGAATAATGCGGTGTTTTTCTTTTTTTTTTTTCCTCTCGAGATGTACGACTGTGCACGTATTTGCTGTGGCATACCAGCTGCCTATACTTTTCACGGTGACAATTTTGAAATTCAAAACGGCTGTCATACTTACCCATAATATCATCCGTTTAGTAACATTGTTTGTTTTGAAGTCTGTCGTCATAAATATGGCATAAACATAATAAGTGAATTCACAACACCAACTACAACTTATGCGTAATGCCAACTATTCCATCACGCGTGTCCATTTTCATTGCTGGTGGCCATCTTGGATTTGGTACCCTCACCTTGTTTGCAAAAAAAATATATCTAGACCACCCTATTCTTTTGAAACCATTACAGCCTAAATATATAAAAATCAAGTGAAAGTTTACTTTTAACAAACATTTTGCACGAAATTACATCACGACATGCACTATTACCCCACATAGTCTTGAGAAACAAGGACATGGGCAGGGTCTATGTTTGTTGGTCTTCAATTTTGACCACCAGACAGGCAGAGTAAAATAATTATCTCAATCCTCTATGCGCATGCGTGATAAAGACAAAAATCAGAGCCAAAGTACTGTTAAACTACAGGTTTATGTTCCAATTCATGGTCCAATTTGTGTTGTGCAATGTTCGAAATATATCATTCAATTGAAATTAAGTAGATCCTCGATCGGAGAAATAGTCTGAAAGACAGACAGAGTGAAGCAATTGCTTAACCCCGCTTTGCACTGTGCACATGGGGTAACAGAGACCTGTCTGAACACATCCCCCTCCTTCCTCCTTAGCATCTGCCACAACGAACGACAATATGCCTCCCATGCCATTTTGCTAATGTCGGTTGCTCCTGCCCACTTTTCATTCCTTGTTCTCAGAGGAGATCCACATCAGCCCTCTGAGCATCTTGTCTAAAGTAGAATGCAGGTCCTTCAATTTTCCCACCCGCTTCAAGCTGACAGCAATTTGAACAAGGATGAAGTCGATGCTGTGCCATCGCAAGTTCCCACACTTCCCACCGAAAGCAAAGTTGAAAGATGGCATAAAGTTCCACCAGGATTGACCCAATGTCAAATTTTTGGTGAAACAAATTTCTGTTTTGACCAGGCACCCCAATTCCCTCCCACCACTTGCGGCATGAACCGCGGGTCAAATCCAAAAATATCGTTACACATTTCATCTATCGCCCAATGTTGATTCCATATACAAAAAAGTTTCATGAAAAAATATTTCAAAATGTGGGACCGTAATTGCATTTTTTTGGTGTTTGACCTTTTGACCCTGCCCCAGGGCTCCAGGGGGCGGGGCCAAAAATTATACTGCTCTTGTACTTTCTTGCCGTGTGGTGATCATAACTATCAAGTTTGGTGAATTTCTGCACAACCGTTTAGGACGAGATAGCGTGACGGACGGACGGAGATTGTCAAATAGACGGAGCCGATTCCAAGATCGCCCCCTCCATCCTCCCCCATCTCTTTTCAAAAGGTGTGGCAATAACTCAAAACACAATCTGATGCAAAGTTTTTTTTTTCTGTCAGAACAACAGCCAAGCCAAGCAGCAAGCTCTCACGTCAACAGAGAGACACCTGCATGCTGAAGGTTTTAAAAAAAAACCTGTTCCACTAGTCTTCAACAAGCCTATTATATGTAGTTGTAATAAATGCACAGGTGAAAACAATCTCAAGTTACCATACTTAAAAGGAATTTTAATTCAGAATTGTGCTTCAATACACCATTTCATTTTCACGTTATTTTTGAAAATATGAGCAAAAACAGACAAAAGGCCTTGTAGGCTGACACCAATTCTGATTTCCTAAGGAATGACTTGGAATGATGGAGGATGTCCAGTCTGCAGCTAGCTTTGGAGGCTGGCTTTGCTATGTGGTTGGCCCAGCAAAGGGGACGTCCAACGGCAAGTCGTAGAAGATCAAGACTCGACCTCTTCCAGTGGCCGACCATGGAAATAGCCAAGTTGGTTCATTTGTTGATCCTTCTGGAGTGACAGTGTGAGATTATGAGATTTGTCAGGATTGAAAGATGTGCTCCATTTATCATATCAGCACCTAATAAATTCCAGAACAGCAGAGAGTGACACAGCCAGTATCTGTTTGGAAGTGGGATGGGGATACTGTACAACTCAATATGGAATCATCTGCAAAAAGGAAGGGAATGTTTGCAAGAGCCCAAGAGAGGTCACTTCTGCAGATGAGGAACAAGACTGGTTGACTGTGGGAGTGAAGGACGTCAGAAAGCCAGGCATGAATATGGCCTTGTATGGCACAGGCAAAGAGCTTGACAAGCAGTGCAGGATTCCAAACTCTACCAAATGCCCAATATATGTCCAGGAAGATGGTCCTGACCTCTTGTTTGATATTGTTGAGAGAGAGAGAGGAGGATAAGCATGTCCAGAGTTGAGTGACCAGGATGGGCCAGAGATCAGGCTGGTTAAAAAAAAAAAGAGGAAAGGCTGCACATTGAAGCATCAATGATGGATTACATGACTTTTGTAATAATTGTAAGATAATTGAGCTCTAGTTCAGAGGATCTGATTTTGTACCCTTATTGTGTTCGACATTGAGGTTTGCTTCCAAGTAGAATGAGCAGGGAGTGAGGTGGGGTTTGTAAAGGTGGGCAAGTTGAAGAGAGCAGACAAAGCGAAAGCAAGAGCAATGGAGCAGGAGTTGAGGACGTGGGAACCGATGTCATCCGGGCCTGTTGCTGATGAAGAGTCGAGGCTGGACAGAACTTGCTCCACATTCTCAGATGTGCAAGACAGTTGAAAAAGCTGTGGGTGCAAGGAGGTAAGGCGGCGACAGAGTGAGTTGGGTTGGGGACATGAGATTTGAGAGTAAACATTTTGCCTCGTCTCAAGCGGAGTCTGAGGTCAGGCCCTCTGAGATGACGATGGAGGGTGAAGATACAGAAGAGATGGGGTTGAAAAGGCACCCTGAACCCTTTTAGGAAGGAGAACGAAAAACTAATGTTGTTTCTCTTTGAAGGATAGCATAATACTCTTCCGTAACGAGGAAGGGTTAACGCCCGAAGCATTAGCTTCTCCTTGCTTCGCACTTTGGTGAAAATTCTGTCACTAAATGATGCAACGCCATTCCTGTGAAACATCAATGCAACAATGCATAGTCATGTCAGGAATCGAAGCCTCATCCCCCCTCCCTTAACCTCCCGACCCCCAACCTCCTCACACACACACAGTCACACAAATGTGTTTCTTTACAAGGAACTTACTTCAACATGGGGGTGGGGGGGGGGGGGAAAGGCCCATCAGGCGTGTGCAACGGCTGCCAACATATGGTTGTTTATCCATGCTCTGTTCTTTTGAAATAGTGAGCATCAACCAATGATTGGCACGTACCAATTTTCAAAGTCTTTGGTACGAGTCTCAGCCAGGGTTCGGAACACTGACCCCGCAGACTCGAAACAGACACCAATG